>NC_059166.1:27211857-27836857 GCF_019923935.1 Bubalus bubalis
TAATGAAGGTTTGTTCCAGATCCAAGTGCAGTGGTGAAGAAACAAACCCAGTCCACTCTCAGGGTGCTCAGAGCCTGGTGAGATACCTACAGACGCTGTCTTCATTCTTGTGTTTTTCTTCAAAAGTTCTTACAGAGAACAGAGATGTCCAACAAAAGAAAATGAAGTATATCAGTAGAAAATGAGAAAGATGCAAAGGGAAAGCAATGATGGAATCATACAACAGAGGTAGACTAATACACAAAATAAATACAATGAAGGCCTACATGTGTTTGCTAAGGATCCACCAGGAATTTGGCTCTAAGTTTTTTGGCAACCTCCATAAAAGAAGAAACACAATGCATGGGTTCCACCAGATAAAAGCAACCAACTGCTCAGGAAAAATATAGCTAATCCTGATATAAGGCCAAACAGAAAAGCCCTCAAGTTTCTTTCAAATGCAACACTACTGATATCCTAAAGAGCATCCTCAATAATCTCCTTAAAGCAAAGGAGTAGGTCTATTTCTTACAGCACTACTCAGTGTGTGCTGATGGCTTATCCTCAAAGTCCAGTTCAGTAAAAGCAATTTTCCATGGGTTCACTTAAGCAGAAAAATTCATTATAATGTGATAGAAATATGCGTAAAGTGCTATAGAAGAACAGAGGGGACACAACTGCAATTTCATTATTCAAACTATTGGGGCAGTTTGAGGAGGAATCACTCTCATCATTGAGGAGAGATTCTGGGAACTTCAATTTCCAAAGGAAATATGCAAGTATTTTGCAAATACTTAACCTTCTTAACCTTCATTATGGATGGAATATTGTTTTAAAAGGCCATTCTCATTATGGTAAAATTCACATTAAAAAAATCAAAACACTGGAACTTCCCTGGTGGTCCAGTAGTTAAGAATCAGCCTTCCAATGCAGGGGATGAGGGTTCAGTCCCTGGTCGGGGAACTAAGATCCCACATGCCATGGGGCTACTGAGTCCACGCATCACACCAAGACCTGACGTGGCCAAAAACAAATAAATAAATGTTTTTAAAAATCAAAACACACCTTCAATTGAAAGATTCTCATTTTCTCTGTAGTGTACATATCTCAGTTCACCTGGAATATTAAATATAATGAATAATAAATTTAGAATAAAGGAGTCTACTAATATGAGATGTGGATGCCCGAAGAATCAATGAGAGGTTAGAGTTATATCAGGTTTATAGTAGGCTCCTTCAGAAATCCAAGACCACAGAGCAAAAGGAATTTGGGAGATAAGTTCTGATTCCATGCTAAACTGCATTTTTTAAAAAATGATAGGGTCATGAGTTTGATTTCCACCTGATACTAGAAAAAGAAAGAGCAAACAGAAAAGGAAGCCGTCAATATAAAAGAAAAAATTAATACATCTGGTATCAAAGAGTTTTAAATTTCTAAGCAAATTCAATAAAAAGGGGTGACAAGATTTGTCTTGAAGGGAAAGGAAAGCAAAAAGAATGCAAAAGCTTTTATGGTTGTTTTTATGAAGATAGTATTTCTCTTCAGTATTCAAACCTGTGTGATAGGGAAGTAGTATTTTCCAGCTCTTTGTACCATGACTAGCTTCCTCATCAACAGATACAGGGCAGCCTGGGTGAACTAGACAAGTGAGTGGCAGAAAGACCTCCATAGCAAGGTGATTGGGACTAACATAACAAAAAGTAAAGTGAAAGTGAAAATCGCTCAATCGTGTCCAACTCTTTGTGACCCAATGGACTATAGAGCCGATGGAATTCTCCAGGCCAGAATACTGGAGTGGGTAGCCTTTCCCAAATCTCTGCAGATAAAAATAAGCAAAACAATAAAGATTGGCACAGATGAAAAATCTACTTGCCCACCACCAGTCAGAGAGCACTGGGAACCATTTGCATTGATTCTATTATTTCCCAGTACCTTTGATTGGCTGCCAAGATTACAAAATGATATTTAAGATCTGCACGCAGCAGTGCTTTTAGATACTAAGGTTGACAAATTTTTGTGTGTGATAGAAATAAAAATTGAGTATTTCAAATCCATCTGCCACCCTGTAAAAAGGGTGGATCTTTCAGCTTAAGGATCTTTTGTTTGTTGAGCACAAATGAAGTCATCCTTGGTACTACAGACACTTGGAGACTGTATTAAGTGAGGGTGAGGAGGCGGGGTGATGAGATATATTTCTGTGCAGAGGGAGGGGAAAGGTGGGTGGGGAGGAGACCAAGAAGGGGAGGAAGATGGAAGTGTTATGCAAGGGAGAGAAGAGGAAAGTCAGGGAGACAGAGACGCATCAGTTGTGGGGACAGAAGGGAGTAAATTCTGAGGGAGAAACAAAATTTGAGGGAGAAGACTTGCCTCTTACAAGGAAGTGACTTGCCGCATAACAATCCACCCCAGTCTCCATATACACACAAGACACAATATAAAACCTCCTGTACTAGTTCAGTTCAGTTCAGTCGCTCAGTCGTGTCTGACTCTCTGTGACCCATGAATTGCAGCACACCAGGCCTCCCTGTCCATCACCAATTCCCAGAGTTCACTCAGACTCACATCCATTGAGTCAGTGATGCCATCCAGCCATCTCATCCTCTGTCGTTCCCTTCTCCTCCTGCCCCCAATCCCTCCCAGCATCAGAGTCTTTTCTGAGTCAACTGTTCGCATGAGGTGGCCAAAATACTGGAGTTTCAGCTTTAGCATCATTCCTGCCAAAGAACACCCAGGAGTATCATCAGCCTCTAAACACTGGCTTCTGGGGTGGATTTCCTTTGGGGGAACCAATAGTCGTGTTTGATCCTACTTCACAGCTGGAGTGGGGCAAGAACAGAAGTAGCTCGGAGAGGACAGGCACATCCATTTCCTAACTCTGTGACGGACCAGTAAAGATCACTGAAAAGTTGCAGCCATCTTTGTCTCCCCCTCACTCGCCCCACTTCATCCACGAAGAGTCCAGACGCTGTGGATTTTGCCTCTCCAGTCTCCCATAAGTAAACGCCCTTCCTTTCTATTCCCACCGCCATTTCCGCTGTCTGACCTGCGCCGACTTCCGGAAGGGTGCAGTCTCTCCCAGCCCTCAATACCCGCCACGCTTTTTTGTAAACCACTTTTCCCTTAGATCTGTTATAAATTATTTTTTGAATTATTTACGAACATACAGACTCCCTGAGTGCAGTGGCAGCTCTATGAGGGCTGCTTTCTCCTCGACTTTATAGATTTGACAATTTTAGGAAATCTTTGTGAAAGCAAAGGAGAGAGAAGGAAAAGGGAATAAAGAGGGCAGTGGAAGGGGATGGAATTAAAATGAAAGAAGAGAGAAGGAAGGGTGTGGAAGAAATTCAGTAGCATCTTTTTATCTGGGGTGTATAATAGGTCTTCGATACTAGTTTAATTTTCTTCTCAAAACAAGCTTTTTCATACTTTTTCTTTTTTCATAACTGCATCCCTATTTTATTTGGAATTGGTAAACCACACAACGTTTATACATATTCAAATATCAGTGTTTAGCCCCATATTTTCCTCTTAGTCCAATACCTCTTCTGGTTTGATTTTCTTTATAATCAATATTCTTTATTATTAAGATAGTAGGGTGGGTGGTTTAGTCACTAAGTCATGTCCACTCTTGCGACCCCACGGACTGTGTGTAGCCTGCCAAGCTCTTCTGTTCATGGAATTTTCCAGGCAAGAATATTGGAATGGGTTGCTGTTTCCTTCTCCAGGGGAGCCTCCTGATCCAGGGATCCACCGGAATCTCCTGAATTGCAGGCAGGTTCTTTACCGACTGAGCCACCAGTAGAAAAATAGACTAAATAGTTTAGAGACTGTTCAAAATAATTTTAAAATGTACTTCATTTATTTTTCCTGAGTATTGGAGGTATTTCATGAGGGCCAGTATGCTATATATTTCTAAAACGATTATTTTTCTCATTTCTGTGGCTCAGAAAAATCTGACAAGAACCTGCAGCTGCACTGGTTATAGTCTCACTCTGATTCCCCAGCCAGGTGCCAGGACAATGGCTGTCTATTAATATCCTATGCCAGCTGTTATCTCAACACGTGGGATGCCCAGGCATTGGGGAGAAAGACTCGATTTTATCTGCAGCCTCCCCTTACATTTTTGGTAAGAAATAAACTTTGCTATAAGTTTTGAAATAGCTTCTAATAAGTTAAAAAGAATAAATTATGTTTCATGCAATATATTTTTCATCCGAAGCACTAATGATAGATCTTTTTGGCCATCCTAATGTACTATAGTAGACACGGGACACAGTATGCAAAAGTTATTGGTGAAATGATGTATATGGTTTCACTCTAGTCTGCCATGGAAATCAATCCACCATTAAAGTACCCCCTCTTCAGGTATAATTGAACATAGTGAATAGATAAAACATGAAACAGAAGAATATATTGGCAGCTAAGATATAAGAGGACCAAGGGAATATATGTAAAAGGAATCCGAGACAATAAATATGAGTGATACTTCAGTTTTTAAAACTAAGGAACTCTCAGAATACAGCAAGAGGGTCTCCAGCTTGCAAAGAGGCCATATTCACCATTCTCTCAGTTGTAAGTTAATGCCTTATTCATAAAAGCTTGATGAATTATCATCTAAAATCAGAAAGGTGGTAGAAACCAAAGTATTCTGTGTCAAATTTATTTTATCCAAAGTCATATAATCTTTTAAAAAAATGTATATTCATATTTTAAATTGTTTATTTGTCTTTTTGCTTTGTGCAGGCTTTCTCTAGTTGTGGAGAGCAGGCGCTACTCACTGGTGTAGTTCAGGGGCTTCTCAGTGCTGTGGCTTCTCTTGTTGCTGAGCACAGGCTCTAGGCATGCTGGCTTCGGTAGCTGCAGCATGCGGACTCAGTAGCTGTAGCACATGGGCCTAGTTGCTCCGAGGCATGTGGAATCTTCCCAAATCAGAGATCAAGCCCCTGTCTTCTGCATTGGCAGAGTGATTCTTATCCACTGCTCCACCAGGGAAGTCCCAAAATCACATAATCTTATATTGGGAGGAGACTTTGCAATCTAAGCTCTTACTGAGCCCTGGAATTCCTTCTACTATGTCCTGAAGCAAATGATCATTTAGCCTTAGGCCAACTCCAAACTTGCTTCATTATTTAGCCTTAACTTGAAATATTCCCAAGACAGTGATCAAAGGCAGACTCATTGGACATTTTTGTTTCCCAGGAAGTTCCTTTGTATGTTTTTTTCACAGAAAGTTCCTTTGTATGTTGTGGTGAATCTTGCATACTTATAATTTTTATCCATTGATCATAGTTTTGCTGTCTGGAAGATTCTTTGTTATAATTTGTGGAGAAATCTTTGAGAAGCTAGAGTGACAATTTAAGATATCCTAGGCCTGAAGAGTAGAAAATTAAGAGAGGTGAAATAAAATACATACGTATATATCCATTAGTGCCTTTTGAATCAAAGTAAATAGCATAACTCATTATTCCAACTTACATTCAAGGCATATGGTATATGGAATTAAAATTTAAGTGTTGACTCAATGGTAAAGAATCCACCTGCAATGTAGGAGATGTGAGATTGATCCCTGGGTTGGGAAGATCTCCTGGATAAGGAAATGGCAACCCACTACAGTATTCTTGCCTGGAAAATCCTATGGACAGAGGAGCCTGATGGGCTACAGTCCATGTGATTCCAAGAGTCAGACCCAACTTCGTGACTGTACCACCTCCACTACCCCCAAGTACAACGCTACACTCTCTCCAACTAGATTCAACTGTCATCACTCGATTTCTTATACTGTTCCAATTTCTGTAATCTCCACAGCTTAAAACCAAGCAGATGAAAGGCTTTGGGAATAGGAGACAATGGGAAATAATTTTTCCAAGAATTTTTTTCCTTAAAAAAGTATTAGGGAATGGCATTTATTTTTGTTTAATTCTTAGCCCAATAAACTTGATGTTAGAATTTGTCACATAAAATCAGAGAGGCCTTGGGAGACATCTGCATCACTTCAGCCTCAGGCAAAACTTTCGACTTTACAAACAACACCCTGAAACTCTACCACTTCCCTTGCATCTGAGGTTAAAAGCAAGTGCTTGCCCTCATTGCTCTAGTTAAGATCTTATCTTCTGTTGTTTTTCTTCCTCTGATAGGCTGCCCTGGGCGTACGAGAAAAGAGCTTTGATATTTGCTTTCCTCCAGGCTCAAACTAAAAAGAAGACCATCAGGAAAATATAGTCACACACACACACACACACACGCACATACGCACACATGTACACACACACACAGCATTAGTCTACTGCATTTCTAACACTTCTTCCTCATTTGTGATGGATAAATCATAATGTCCTCTAACTGCTTTGGGTTTTTATAACCATAACTTCATAAAGAAGTTTGTTTACGTCAAATACCTAATTTTTTCTTCCTCTAAACAAATCTTGAAAGGGATATATTTTCAACACTGTAGATTAGTTCTCTCGTAGGTTACCAATACGATAAATTACTTTTGAACAACAACGGAGCATATATTTCTATCACATGCTTCAAAGAATACAGCAGACTGAGTTCTAGAAAGCTGGAATACTTTCTAGAAATGGACACATTTTTGAAACCAAAAGGCCAAAAAACCTGGGTTATGCTGGGAAACTTTGAGATGTTTAAAAATCATTAGAATTGGCAGAATAAAGAAATACCTATTTAAATGCAAAATAGTTTATTTCTTTTTACCTTTTTAAGGTCAGTGAAAGAAGGTTCTCACAATTTTACAACTGTTAAAAAATTAAACTATGTATCATCTACTTTCACAACTATTTACCCAATTTAATCTTCAAAACAAGCCTGGAGGCATTACTGTCCACATGTTTGCAAATAAGGAAACAGGCTGAAGGAGGAAGAGCTGAGACACAGTCAATATTCCAGAAGCCAAACTTGACATCTCAGAGCCAGCTGTGTCCACCACAGCATCACTGTTCACTGATCTCTGGGTTCACTTTCCTCTGCTCCTCCAAATACAAAGCACCCTTGCCCTTGCTTTCTAGATAATTATATTCTGAACATCTTTTACTTAGTAAATCTCGAAATTTTTCAAATGGTGCTTTATTCATGGATTGAGTATACCAGGTCCGTTACAGGAGATTTCCAAAAATAAAAACGTAATTGGAAGAGATGACCTATGAGTTTTAATTTTAAAACTAGTAATTCTAGGGATGTCCCTGGTGGTCCAGTGGTTGAGACAACGATTCCACTGAGGGGGCACAAGTTCTATCCCTGGTTGCGGAACTAAGATCTTGCATGCCACATGGTGTGGCCAATAAATAAATAAAATGGTAATTCTGTGAGAGTACACACACACGTACATACACACACACTCACAAAGCAAAGCAAGAAACATAGCCAGGTATATTAGGGTACTTGAGAGTCCTGCTTTGTGCAATACAGAGTCTCACCCTTAGACCAATATTAAAATGATCTGAAAATTTTAAAAAATAAAATGAACTGTGAGAGCCTCACCCTCAGAGACTATGATTTAATTAGCCTGACCAAGATCTCCCAAATTAGGTTTTTCTTGATCTTCTAAAAAGAACTTCTTTAAAGATCCTTGTGTCATCCTAATGTGCACTCAGGAATAAGGACTACTGGTCTGGGTATATTGAGGTATATCTGTGGGGAATTTGGGGAATGGAAGTTGGGCAGATGACGGTTCATACTTTCTCTTCTTGAGAGTCAATATTTCTGCTTATATTAAAGAGATTGTGGGGATATATGCCACCAGAGGCATCCATTGGTATTAGTCTGGGAAGGCTTTTAAAAGAGATGAGGCTTAAGCAGAATTTTGAAAGAGAATGATTTGAAAGAGCATAATTTGATTATAAGAATAGAGGAGCCAAGATTAGGTCAGGGAGTTAGATGTGTAAGCATGAATTATGTTCAGAACTGAAACGGAGCTTTTAACTGAGAACAATTAAGGAATACCAAGAAACCCATCATCAAAATTTTGTTCCTTCTAGGCACTCAATAAATAGTAATTAAACTTCATTGTTATTGAATTGAAATAACCTTAATGGAAGATCATTAAGTGGCTCAGATTAAGTTCTATATTTATCACTATATCTGTTTAATCCTGGGTCTGCTCCCAGAGATTTAGAAATATTAAGACCCAAGGATCATGCTCTTCACTCTCCCTTCCTACTACATACTGTCTTTATTTGAATGGAAATGCAATCTATTAGTAATTTCTTATTTTCAGCAGACCAAATGTTACCCTGATTACATTGAGGGAAAGATAACTCTGAGAGCATATAAAATTTCCCGATATCCCCAAACACAGTGGGTAGCTGTTAAGGGTTCTATGTTGATGGTCCTATGACCGTGGGGGAAAACAGATCATATTTCAATAAAATATTTTCACTAAACTTTAGAATCTAATAATGCCATTAGAGTTATACTTAGTTCCCTTTTAAAAATTGTGAAATATTTATCATCTTGTTTTAAATATTATTTCCAAGAGAGAGTGGGACCAACTATGGATAGTTTGTGAGATATATAAAGTAGCTATTCACTGGCTAATTAACTGAGAGTGAAATTTTAATGAGACTTGCTTGAAAATCAAGCATGACCTTCCTGTACCATCTTTCCTTGTTGCTGGTGTTGTTTAGTCACTAAGTCGTGTCTGACTTTTGCAACCTCGTGGACTGCCAATACCTTGATTTTGGACTGGCTTTCCTGTCCTTCACTACCTCCAAGAGTTTGTTCAAACTTGTGTCCACTGAGTCAGTGATGCCATCCAACCATCTCATCCTCTATTGCCCTCTTCTCCTGCCCTCAATTTTTCCCAGTAGCAGGGTCTTTCCCTGAGGATCATGCAATCAGTATCTGATTGCTGATAAATAGCAAGCATTTATCAGCAGTTGTCATCAATAGGTAGCAAGACTTGGCAGGATTAAACAGAGCGTCCTTATCATCTTCCAGTGAAAACATGGGATAAGATATGCTGGACTCATTCATAGGATCTGTGGGAATGGCATAATGTCTGACCTTGAAAAATCTTGAAAGAGTCACAGTTTGTCTTTGAGGCCACAACCCCTCAATCATAAATTCATTCATTCACCCTTTCATTCATTCAACAAATATTGAGGCTGCACTAGCGCCAGATGCTGAGTAGGCCAGGCTAGTCTCTGCTCTCCCAGAGTTTAATGGGGGAAACAATTAATAAACAGGCAGACAAGTTTAAAATTATAATTAAAAATTGAAAAATAAATATTGTGAAGGCAATAAACAGCTGGTTATGTGAGGGACTAACGAGAGGAAACCAGCCCTGCATACAATCAGGAGAAGAAATTAGAGCAGAGAGAAGACTCTAGGGGCTTCCCAGGTGGCGCTAGTGGTAAAGAACCCTCCTGGCAATGCAGGGGACTCGGGTAGTCCACAGGCTCAACAAGAGTCGGACACTACTGAAGCGACTTAGCATAGCATGGCACATGGGGCTGGATGGTAAGGAACTCCATCCAGGTTCTTTTTTATCTGTTCAACCTGGATCCTCTCTGCAGGACCTAAATCCAAGCCTCGCTGTCTCCTTTGCGAAAACTCTTCTGTAGCAGATTCAGCCTTGAATTGTGTGTATGCACACACACGTGTGTATGTCTGTGTTTTGTGTGTATGTATGGCAGGGGAGGGTGTTGCTAGCATAATTCAGGTTTTTAAATAAAGTTAATTATTTTTTTTCTCTGCAGATATAAACTTAGTTTTACAAGAAAACTATATGGAAAATTACTGTTGACTATTACTCATCTGGGGAGCCCAAACTTACTGATGGTGAGGAAACTACCCCTGTGAGACCTCTGAATCCTCTGATTTGTTGAATTTGAGGGGTGTTTGGAGGTGGGGTGGGGAATAGGAGTTCTTTCTATAGCAAGAGCTTAAAAGGCTGTGATGTATGTCAACAAGTTAGAGAGTATCTCAAGGAAACCAAAGTAAAAAGTCAATGTAAAAAGGCTACACTTTTTAGCTTTTTAACATTCTCAACCTTTTGAACCCAATATCTTTTTTTGATAAACATAAAAAGCTCATATACTCTGTTATGGGGTGAATTGTGTCCCCTCCCTCTCCCAAAATATGTTGGATTCCTAATTCTCAGTATCTGCAAAAGTGACATTATTTTAATATAAAAAAAGTGAAAAGTGTTAGTTGCTCAGTCTGGTCCAACTCTGTGTAACACTGTGCACTGTAGCCTGCCAGGCTTCTCTGCCCATCGGATTTCCCAGGCAAGAAGACTGGAGTGAGTAGCCATTCACTTCTCCAGGGGAATCTTTCCAACTCCGTGATCAAACCTAGGTCTCCTGCATTACAGGCAGATTCTTTACCATCTGAGCCACCTTGCAAATGATCAAGTTGAGTTCATTAGGGTGGGCCCTAGTCAAATATGACTATATCCTTATGCATGCTTAGTCACTTCAGTCATGTCTGACTCTTTTGCGGCCCTTTGGACTGTAGTCCACCAGGCTCCTCCGTCCATGGAATTCTCTAGGCAAGAATACAAGCATGTGTTGCCATGCCCTCCTCCAGGGGATCTTCCTGACCCAGGAATCAAACCTGTGTCTCCTGTATTGCAGGTGGATTCTTTACCACTAACATCATCTGGGAAGCCCATATCATCATAAAATGGGAAAATTTGGACACAAACACTGTCACACAAGGTGAACATCATATGAAGATGAAGGTCAAAGTCAGGGTCATGCATCTGCAAGTCCAGAAAGGTATGGAACACGTTCTCCATCGAAGCAGCCAAACCTGCTGACACTTGATCTTGGACTTCTAGCCTCTGCTGCTAAGTTACTTCAGTCTTGTCCGACTCTGTGCGACCCCATAGAAGGCAGCCCACCAGGCTGCCCCGTCCATGGGATTCTCCAGGCAAGAACACTGGAGTGGGTTGCCATTTCCTTCTCCAATGCATGAAAGTGAAAAGTGAAAGTGAAGTCGCTCAGTCGTGTCCGACCCTCAGCAACCCCATGGACCGCAGCCTTCCAGGCTCCTCCATCCATGGGATTTTCCAGGCAAGAGTACTGGAGTGGGGTGCCATTGCCTTCTCCTTCTTGCCTCTATAACTGCAAGAAAATGATTTCTGTTGTTTTAAGCCACGCAGTTCACAGTACTTTGTTACTGCAGCTCTAGCAAGCTAATACACATGATTTTCCATTTTTTAGTTTTTAATTTTTAAATATTTACAGATTCATAGCAATTTATTTTTCCAATTATTTTCAAATCTCAAATAGACTTGTAAGAATGTGTATAGGTTTATTGAAAGTGCCTACTGAATTTAAAAGGTTCAAAACTTCAACAAAGTTAAAGGGTGTAGCAACCACAGATGACTTTTCACATAGGTTTCCAGAATGTTCCCTAATTTGCTGACACATTTTTTTCAAAAATATGTCTTATTCCCCACTCACCCCTGAAAATTCTGATATTCATCACAGTAGAGAGTTTCTATCCCATATTTACACTGCACAGTTGAGAATCACTGTTCTAGCTTCTCTAAATTATATAGAAGTAGAGCGGGAAGGCTTGGGTGTCAGTCACACCTTGTCTCAATCCCAGAGGAGACCTCCACCAAGATATAGTATTGGGGGGAGGTAGTAGAATCCTATAAAATGTCCTCTCTGAAACCTCTACCTGATGATGCCCATAAAATACTCCAGTAGCAGGTTGAAACAGGCCTCCCAAATTCTAGCAATCAGAATCCAACAACACATTAAAAAGATCATACACCATGACCAAGAGGGCTTTATCCCAGGGATGCAAGGATTCTTCAATATCTGCAAATCAATCAATGTAATACACCACATTAACAAATTGAAAAATAAAAACCATATGATTATCTCAATAGATGCAGAGAAAGCCTTTGACAAAATTCAACATCCATTTATGATAAAAACTCTCCAGAAAGCAGGAATAGAAGGAACATACCTCAACATAATAAAAGCTATATATGACAAACCCACAGCAAACATTATCCTCAATGGTGAAAAATTGAAAGCATTTCCTCTAAAGTCAGGAACAAGACAAGGGTGCCCACTTCCACCATTACTATTCAACATAGTTTTGGAAGTTTTGGCCACAGCAATCAGAGCAGAAAAAGAAATAAAAGGAATCCAAATTGGAAAAGAAGAAGTAAAGCTCTCACTATTTGCAGATGACATGATCCTCTACATAGAAAGCCCTAAAGACTCCACCAGAAAATTACTAGAACTAATCAATGACTATAGTAAAGTTGCAGGATATAAAATCAACACACAGAAATCCCTTGCATTCCTATACACTAATAATGAGAAAACAGAAAGAGAAATTAAGGAAACAATTCCATTCATCATTGCAACAGAAAGAATAAAATACTTAGGAATATATCTACCTAAAGAAACTAAAGACCTATATATAGAAAACTATAAAACACTGGTGAAAGAAATCAAAGAGGACACTAACAGATGGAGAAATATACCATGTTCATGGATTGGAAGAATCAATATAGTGAAAATGAGTATAGTACCCAAAGCAATTTATAGATTCAATGCAATCCCTATCAAGCTACCAACAGTATTCTTCACAGAGCTATAACAAATAATTTCACAATTTGTATGGAAATACAAAAAACCTCGAATAGCCAAAGCGATCTTGAGAAAGAAGAATGGAACTGGAGGAATCAACCTACCTGACTTCAGGCTCTACTACAAAGCCACAGTCATCAAGACAGTATGGTACTGGCACAAAGACAGAAATATAGATCAATGGAACAAAATAGAAAGCCCAGAGATAAATCCACGCACATATGGACACCTTATCTTTGACAAAGGAGGCAAGAATATACAATGGATTAAAGACAATCTCTTTAACAAGTGGTGCTGGGAAAACTGGTCAACCACTTGTAAAAGAATGAAACTAAAACACTTTCTAACACCATACACAAAAATAAACTCAAAATGGATTAAAGATCTCAACGTAAGACCAGAAACTATAAAACTCCTAGAGGAGAACATAGGCAAAACACTCTCCGACATACATCACAGCAGGATCCTCTATGACCCACCTCCCAGAATATTGGAAATAAAAGCAAAAATAAACAAATGGGACCTAATTAACCTTAAAAGCTTCTGCACATCAAAGGAAACTATTAGCAAGGTGAAAAGACAGCCTTCAGAATGGGAGAAAATAATAGCAAATGAAGCAACTGACAAACAGCTAATCTCGAGAATATACAAGCAACTCCTACAGCTCAACTCCAGAAAAATAAATAACCCAATCAAAAAATGGGCCAAAGAACTAAATAGACATTTCTCCAAAGAAGACATACAGATGGCTAACAAACACATGAAAAGATGCTCACCATCACTCATTATCAGAGAAATGCAAATCAAAACCACTATGAGGTACCATTTTACACCAGTCAGAATGGCTGCGATCCAAAAGTCTACAAGTAATAAATGCTGGAGAGGGTGTGGAGAAAAGGGAACCCTCTTACACTGTTGGTGGGAATGCAAACTAGTACAGCCACTATGGGGAACAGTGTGGAGATTCCTTAAAAAACTGGAAATAGAACTGCCTTATGATCCAGCAATCCCACTGCTGGGCATACACACTGAGGAAACCAGAAGGGAAAGAGACACATGTACCCCCATGTTCATCGCAGCACTGCTTATAATAGCCAGGACATGGAAGCAACCTAGATGTCCATCAGCAGATGAATGGATAAGAAAGCCGTGGTACATATACACAATGGAGTATTACTCAGCCATTAAAAAGAATACATTTGAATCAGTTCTAATGAGGTGGATGAAACTGGAGCCTATTATACAGAGTGAAGTAAGCCAGAAAGAAAAACACCAATACAGTATACTAATGCATATATATGGAATTTAGAAAGATGGTAACAATAACCCTGTGTACGAGACAGCAAAAGAGACACTGATGTATAGAACAGTCTTATGGACTCTGTGGGAGAGGGAGGGGGTGGGAAGATTTGGGAGAATGGCATTGAAACATGTAAAATATCATGTATGAAACGAGTTGCCAGTCCAAGTTCGATGCACGATACTGGATGCTTGGGGCTGGTGCACTGGGACGACCCAGAGGGATGGTATGGGGAGGGAGGAGGGAGGAGGGTTCAGGATGGGGAACACATGTATACCTGTGGCGGATTCATTTTGATATTTGGCAAAACTAATACAATTATGTAAAGTTTAAAAATAAAATTAAAAAAAAAAAACTGGGAAAAAAAATTAAGAAAAAAAAAAAAGAAACAGGCCTCCCAAGTGGCTCAGTGGTAAAGTATCCACCTGACAATTCAGGGGACACAGGTTCAATCCCTGGGTCGGGAAGATCCCCTAGAGGAGGAAATGGCAACTCACTCTAGTGTTCTCTCCTGGGAAATCCAAGGGCAGAAGATCCTGGGAGGTACAGCCTGCTGCTGCTGCTGCTGCTAAGTCGATTCAGTCGTGTCCGACTCTTCACGACCCCATGGACTGCAGCCCACCAGGCTCCTCCATCCATGGGATTTTCCAGGCAAGAGTACTGGAGTGGGGTGCCATCGCCTTCTCTGAAGGTACAGCCTATAGGATCACAAAGAGTCAGACAGACTGAGCACCTGAGTGCCCATGCATGCATGCACATACACACACACACACATAACAGGCTGGACAATTACTCCCACCCCTAGGCATGGGTATTTGGGAAAGTACCAGCTTATCAGAGGAATGGGAACCATGAAAACCATGAATGAAAACCAAGGAGATCTTTATATTATCTTGTCCCCAATCCTAATATGTCATGGAATAGGGGGTGAATTTCATCTTGTCTTGGATCTAAGGTTATAGGTAATGTATCAGTTTCCTGGTTTGGAGGTGTAGCGGGGGGGTGTCATAACAAAATACCACAAACCAGGTGACTTAAAACAACATAAATACATTGTCTCAGAATGGAGGTTAGAAGTCCAAAATCAAGGTGTTGGCAGAGTTGGTTCTTTCTGAGGTGTCTGAGGGACAATCTGTTCCATACTGTTCTCTTACCTTCTGGTAATAAAAAGCTTGTAGATACATCCCTTCAATTCTCTCTCTTCACATGGCATTCTCCCTGTGTGACTGTATCTGTGCATAAATATCCCCTAGTCATAAGAACTGTGATATGAATAGCAGTCACCTTTGGTTATGACCTCATTTTAGCTTGATCATCTGTGAAGACCCTATTTCCAAATGAGGTCATAGTCACAGGTACTGGAGATTAAAACATCAACATATTTTAGAGAAAGGATGTAACTCACCTCATAACAGGTATCAACCTGACTCTTCATACTATGAGAGACTGAAGAACAGCGGTAAAGTTCTCAGATCAGGATCTGATCCCACCAGCTCCACTACTCAACCACTGGGAAGACGCTACCATGAGGATGGATACTGTCAATGGGCTCCCCCTGCTGGAAGAGTCAATGATATACTCAAACTGCTCTCTGGCTGCATTTTCACCTGTGTCTCCAGGTAAAATTAACCAATAATTTTCCTTTCTTGTTCAGTCCTTAGATTCAAGGTTACATTATTCTCATAACATGAATTCGAAGATTGATCCTACTTAACTACTCTTTGGAATATTATGTATAAGATGAAAATTATCTGTTGCTTGAAGAGTCAGTCAGCTTGCTTATAAAACCATTTTGGCCTTATGTTTAGTTTTGTTTACAGGCGGATTTGTTTATTTGTTTCTTTTTTTAAAAAACTGTTGATTCTTTTTCTATGTGTGTGTGTCTGTCTATGTCTTTATCATTCCCTGCTTCCTTGTGAGTGAATTTAGTTTTATGAATTTCCTTTTATACTTCAACTAGTTTGAAAGTCTTCCTCTATATTCCTATTATTCTACTTTCACTTTAATAGTAGTCATAGTGTTAGTTGCTCAGTCGTGTCTGACTCTTTGCTACCCCATCGACTGTAGCCCACCAGGCTCCTCTGTCCATGGAATTCTCTAGATAAGAATACTGAAGTAGACTGCCATTCCCTTCTCCAGGGGATCTTCCTGACCCAGGGATGGAACCCAGGTCTCCTGCATTGCAGGCAGATTCTTTACCATCTGAGCCACAGGAAAGCCCCTAGTTTCACTTTCAGATCAGATCAGTCGCTCAGTTGTGTCCGGCTCTTTGCGACTCCATGAATCGCAGCACGCCAAGCCTCCCTGTCCATCACCAACTCCCGGAGTTCACTCAGACTCACGTCCATCGAGTTGGTGATATTATCCAGCCATCTCATCCTCTGTCGTCCCCTTCTCCTCTTGCCCCCAATCCCTCCCAGCGTCAGAGTCTTTTCCAATGAGTCAACTCTTCGCATGAGGTGGCCAAAGTACTGGAGTTTCAGCTTTAGCATCATTCCTTCCAAAGAAATCCCAGGGCTGATCTCCTTCAGGATGGACTGGTTGGATCTCCTTGCAGTCCAAGGGACTCTCAAGAGTCTTCTCCAACACCACAGTTCAAAAGCATCAATTCTTTGGCGCTCAGCCTTCTTCACAGTCCAACTCTCACATCCATAGATGACCACAGGAAAAACCATAGCCTTGACTAGACTGACCTTTATTGGCAAAGTAATATCTCTGCTTTTCAATATGCTATCTAGGTTGGTCATAACTTTCCTTCCAAAGAGTAAGCATCTTTTAATTTCATGGCTGCAGTCACCACCTGCAGTGATTTTGGAGCCCCCCAAAATAAAGTCTGACACTGTTTCCACTGTTTCCCCATCTATTTCCCATGAAGTGATGGGACCAGATGCTATGATCTTCGTTTTCTGAATGTTGAGTTTTAAGACAACTTTTTCACTCTCCTCTTTCATTTTCATCAAGAGGCTTTTGAGTTCCTCTTCACTTTCTGCCATAAGGGTGGTGTCATCTGCATATCTGAGGTTATTGATATTTCTCCTGGCAATCTTGATTCCAGCTTGTGCTTCTTCCAGCCCAGCGTTTCTCATGATGTACTCTGCATAGAAGTTAAATAAGCAGGGTGACAATATGCAGCCTTGATGTACTCCTTTTCCTATTTGGAAGCAGTCTGTTGTTCCATGTCCAGTTCTAACTGTTGCTTTCTGACCTGCATACAGGTTTCTCAAGAGGCAGATCAGGTGGTCTGGTATTCCCATCTCTTTCAGAATTTCACACAGTTTATTGTGATCCACACAGTCAAAGGCTTTGGCATAGTCAATAAAGCAGAAATAGATGTTTTTCTGGAACTCTCTTCCTTTCTTGATGATCCAGAGGATGTTGCCAATTTGATCTCTGGTTCCTCTGCCTTTTCTAAAACCAGCTTGAACATCAGGAAGTTCACGGTTCACATATTGCTGAAACCTGGCTTGGAGAATTTTGGGCATTACTTTACTAGCCTGTGAGATGAGTGCAAATGTATGATAGTTTTAGCATTCTTTGGCATTACCTTTCTTTGGGATTGGAATGAAAACTGACCTTTTCCAGTCCTGTGGCCACTGCTGAGTTTTCCAAATTTGCTGCCATATTGACTGCAGCACTTTCACAGCATCATCTTTCAGGATTTGGAATAGCTCAACTGGAATTCCATCACCTCCACTAGCTTTGTTCATAGTGATGCTTTCTAAAGGCCCACTTGACTTCACATTCCAGGATGTCTGGCTCTAGGTCAGTGATCACACTATCGTGATTATCTGGGTCATGAAGATCTTTTTTGTATAATTCTTCTGTGTATTCTTGCCACCTCTTCTTAATATCTTCTGCTTCTGTTAGGTCCATACCATTTCTGTCCTTTATCGAGCCCATCTTTGCATGAAATGTTCCCTTGGTATCTCTAATTTTCTTGAAGATATCTCTAGTCTTTCCCATTCTGTTTTTTTCCTCTATTTCTTTGCATTGATCACTGAGGAAGGCTTTCTTATCTCTCCTTGCCATTCTTTGGAACTCTGCATTCAGATGCTTATATCTTTCCTTTTCTCCTTTGCTTTTCACTTCTCTTCTTTCCACAGCTATTTGTAAGGCCTCCTCAGACAGCCATTTTGCTTTTTTGCATTTCTTTTCCATGGGGATGGTCTTTATCCCTGTCTCCTGTACAATGTCACGAACCTCTTTCCATAGTTCATCAGGCACTCTGTCTATCAGATCTAGTCCCTTAAATCTATTTCTCACTTCCACTGTATAGTCATAAGGGATTTGATTTAGGTCATATCTGAATGGTCTAGTGGTTTTCCCTACTTTGTTCAATTTAAGAAAGTGGATGGCATTAATGGATGACATTATATTTGAGCAAAAGAGGCCATTCCAGGTTCTGCACCTATGCTACCATGTTTCCTTGGAGGTTACTGTGACCTATTTACAATCATCCACAGGGACTAGTAGGGCCCTTGCAATCAACACACTTCTCTCCAGTGCTGCCTTTAGGCTTATCCAGGGAGCTCTAGAGACTGCTACATCAGATCTTGACATTCTGGAAAATCTATCTGTATGGACTTCACCTAAGTCTGCATTTCTTAGATCATTCCAAGTGCCTTATATGAAGTATTTCATTTAGCACTCAAAACAACCCTGTGAAGTGCATATGACCATCTTAACTGACAGGTAAATAATCCAAATCATAGAGAGGATAAGCAGTTCCTCCAAGTTCATACCACCACCGAATGGTTCTGAGCCCAGTAAGTCTGACTCCAGAGACCTAAGGACCCTTTTGGAAGCCTAAACAATTTGGCAAAACTTGGCACAGGGGTCATAGCTGTCAGGGTGCTTTTCAGACCTGTATCTGGGTCTATGTTTCTTGACAAGGCCAAAATCATTACAAAAGGGATTTATGTTTACTGGGCACTTACCTTGTTCCAGATATTTTCCATGTGTAAGGTCATTTAATCTTATAAGACAAACAACCCTGCAAGGTTGTCATTATAGTGCCTGAGGAATTAATGCCAGCACGGGTTAAAAATATGCCCAGAGCTCTAACTAGTGCTCATGATGGATCTCAGACCTAGGTCTGGCTGACTCCAAAATATGTACTCTTATTATGATTACAATTGCACCATGCTGCTTTCCAAGCTGATGGTCATCTTCATCATTGAAGTTTAGTTGTTTACTTTGATTCAGCTTCCTCTGAATGAAACTGATGTTACTGAAACATCAGATATTATTGAAACATCTGAATAGAACTCTTTATCTTGAGAACTGAGAACACACCAAGATTAATTGAGAGGAATCCAGGCTATACTATGGATATGCCAAGCCTTTACTGTGGACATATATTTGTGTTCTATATTACTTTGTCAACAAAGATCCGTCTAGTCAAGGCTATGGTTTTTCCAGTGGTCATGTATGGATGTGAGAGTTGGACTATAAAGAAAGCTGAGTGCCGAGGAATTGATGCTTTTGAACTGTGGTATTGGAGAAGACTCTTGAGAGTCCCTTGGACTGCAAGGAGATCCAACCAGTCCATCCTAAAGGAAATCAGTCCTGAATAGTCATTGGAAGGACTGATGCTGAAGCTGAAACTCCAATACTTTGGCCACCTCATGTGAAGAGCTGATTCATTTGAAAAGACCTTGATGCTGGGAAAGATTGAGAGCAGGAGGAGAAGGGGATGACAGAGGATGAGATGGTTGGATGGCATCACCAACTCAATGGACATGAGTTTGGGTGAACTCTGGGAGTTGGTGATGGACAGGGAGGCCTGGAGTGCCACGGTTCATGGGGTCACAAAGAGTCGGACGCAACTGAGCGACTGAACTAAAACTGAAAAGCTATAAAGAGTAATAAATAGGCATGATTTCCATGTGGTCACCACATACTTTCTCATTAAAGGACTGGTCAGTGTGTCCAGACACAGGTGAATGTGGACACTCTCGGTCTTTTTTTTTTTTTTGGTCACCCGGTGAGGGATGTAGGATCTTAGTTCCCTGACCAGGGTAGAACTGACTCCCCTGCATTGGAAGCTCTGAGTCCCAACTACTGGACCACTGGGGAAGTCCAACACAGCCTCAGTCTTAGTCATGGTCCTCAGCCTTGTCTTATCCTGGATTCTAGGATTGACCTGGCGAGATTACTCTGTCTTTTGAAGTAGTCATGACTTTGCAAGAATTCCTCAAATTTCCCTAGATTTTTGACCTTTTCTCAGGAGACCATTGTTACCTCATTGGTACCTTTGACTACCCAATTACCTCATACCTCCTATCACTGTGGCATTCACGTCCACTTACAGGCAATGCTAAACCCATCCTTGAATGCCAGGCCCTCTGGGTGAGGTCCCAAAGCTCTGACTCCTGGTTTGATCTGTGATTTTTCACCCTTTGCTCTGCCTACTAAAAACTGTGATTTCTCTTTGCTCACCAGACCCCAAAGACAGCCTCCCAAGGAGATGTGTCTTGGTTGCAAGACCACAAGATCAGTAACTTCCTTCTGGCCCGCCTCACCTTCTGTCTATTCTTCCCCCAGCCTCGGTGGGCCCCTGCTCTTTTCCTGGGTGCTGCTGTGGCTCACTCAACTTCTCAGCTCCAAATGCTCCTGTGTTTTCCTGAATCTTAGGTCCTGCTCACATCCTCCTGGAAAGAACTATGTCAACCATCCCTGTCGCTTTTGGCGGGGAGGATTAAGTTCCATAGGAATAGATGACTCCTTTTTCTATAGTTGCTTCTTGAATCTCCTTTGAAAAAAATCTCTCTTCTTCCACGGCTTCAGGGCAAGAAACAAAAAGATCTTTACTTAATATGCAGAACTTGCAACCAGCCCTCTAACCGCTATCCCCGCAGAGAGCCCTTTTCAATGCTTAAAAAATTCTTTTACTTTTTCAGGCTTTTCCCCCTTGAATATGAGTTCTACATTTTTATCACAACATTATAAACTATTTAATGTATTTTTTAATATATTTAATGTCTTGGCAGTGGACTAAAAGAGCTGATGCTACTTTTAGGCATTAAGGTTAACTACCAAATATAGACTTGAACTTTAGGGCTGATAGTAAACACCATTTTCTTGTTATTTTATCATGAGATATTTACAAGTGCTCTGATAATAACCTCCGTATATGCTTATTCTTAATGTTATTTCCTCCAAAAATGAACCCTTTAAAAATTTAGACATAATTTCTGTCCACTACAATTTCACATTGTGGTCTATAATTGTTCTCTGAGAATAAAAGAAATAGCTCCTGTTTAATGAGAATTTACTATGTGTCATGCTCTGCACAGAGTAGCTCATAGATATTACTTTGTTCACTCCCTCAACAACACTAAGAGGCTGGTAGAGTCATAATAATTCTCAGTGCGTTAGCTGAAAGTCAGATGAGTTAAGCAGTGTTAGCAGAGTCCCAGAACTAGGCCACAGTGGAGCTTGACTTCAAAGTCCAAACTTAGCTATGGAGTGACTTTGCCTTCCAAAACTGGGTAAAGATAAAAATGTGTGTGGAGTGTGTCTGTGTGTGTCTTTGTGTGAGAGAGAAAGAGACAGAAATAGAGGCTGGGGGCAGAAATACAGAAATATGCAAAGGAAAAGGTCCTTCTTCATCTCAGTAACTTCCTACCCCATTTAACCCTGCTTAGAGCCTCCACTGTGAACAGTGGCGCTACGGCTAAGACTCAGAGCACTTCATTTATTTAATACAGAAAGTGTTACTGAAAGGTATGCGTGGGGGGGTCCAGCTGCTCGCAATCCAGTACACAGGCCGGGTTGGTGGAAAGGGAAGTTTTCTTTGTTTCAGATGCCGACAACTGGCAGGGAGGGTTGTGGACATCTGTCCAAGGCCAAATCCCCCCCTGACAAGCAGACAGTGAGAGCGTTTATAGGCAGAGTCAGGGGAGGGGGCAACATGCAGAAACAGCACAGTCATCTCTAACACTCATCTTCAAATTGGTCATCAGTGGTCTGACCAGCAACATCTTGGTTGTTTTAGGTACAGTTACTCTTCAGTTCCAGGGTGCACTTGGTGCCATTTCTTTGCAGTCAGTTCTCAGAACTGTGGCAACTCATGTCCTGGGTACCGTCTGGTCATCATGTAGTTAACTTCACCTGGTGTTTTAGTATCTATAAAACAGCTCACAGGATATGGCTCAGACTATTATCTATAGCCCTTGAGAAAGAACTAAAGGTCCTTGACTATGCTTACTGACTACATTATTATTATTTAGTCTCCTTTGACTGTTTTCCTTTGTTTCAGCATTTCTCACTTCCCTGATTAAACCTATTCTTTGACTAAAGTTTTCCACAGGCAAAAGGCAGGCAGAGAACATGGCGGGGTGAGGAGGGGCGGGCAAGGACCATACGGTCCTGCTCCATTTCAAATGAACACCTTTCTTTTCTCTTTTCTGACCACTGGAGAGGATTTGTCTTTCATTCTTTCATGAAATAATCTCCTCAAAAATGTCCTTTATCAATAACCGGCATATTCAGATCACAAATGTATTCAGATTGAAGTCTACAGATGAACCTCACTATACGAAAAATGTGCATGATATGTGCTATTTTGTTTGTTGGGACATCACAGGCTTAAAAAGAGGCTGGCCTTTTTGTTATCTATAGCCTATTATTTGTGTAGTTTTATCAGGATACAAGAAAAATCCTTAAGATACAGTACTAATGATCAGATCTGTCTTGATTATTTAAATGTAGTCACTCAAGAGGGAGGGGATATATGTACACTTATAGCTGATTCACACTGTTGTACAGCAGAAACCAACACATTGTAAAGCAATTGGCCTTCAATGGAAACATATACATTACCATATGTAAAATAGATAGCAATGGGAATTTGCTGTGTGATACAGGGAGCTCAGTCCAGTGCTCTGTGACAACAGAAGGGTGCTGGGAGCCGGCATATTGCATATTGAGTGAGGATCTGTAATAGCTCAACTGGAATTCTATCACTGCCGGGAGCCAGCGTGAGGCACTCCGCCCATGACAAAGGTCATGAGGAAGGAGGCTCGGCATACGCAAAGGCGGGATCGAGCCTCAGGAGTCCCCCTGGAAATTCTCGAGCATCTACCCCCAAAACCAGAGTCTGCCTACTTTCTGCTTTGTGCTTTCACCTACACCTCTGACTTTACGGGGGGCTGTCTCCCACTACCTCTCTCTGGAAAAAGAGTTAGCTTACAGCTCCAGTTAATAATTCTTGGATGTGACAGTGTTTCAACCTACAAACTCCTTTGGAAATCCTCTAGCCTGCCTGAATAGGTTTTTCCGGCCACATGTGATTGTTCAGAGCCTCCCAACTGTGAGAGGCAGGAGATGTTCTAAACTGCCTAAACACAGATTCCTTTGAGTAGTTAAAAGATTGATTAGAAATTGTATTGGTGAAGGGTTTTTCACTTGTTGGGCCAATGTTTGCTGCTAAGTCTCCATACTCCTTACCTACTGTGTCCTTGGCAGTGTATTGATTGATATAATGGGTGTATAGAAATGTAAAATGCCGCTTTGTCCAATGCTTTTTGGAAGGCTGGCACCTGACTTTGGAATAATCACCTTTAGAGAAAGATAAGTTTCTTAAAATGTTAACAGGCCTCCGGGCCAGAAGATGATGTCAATCACCTGAACTTTTGCATATGATAAGTTTGCAGGAAGAAAGCCTGGCTTGCTGCATGACTCTACCCCTTCCCCCATTATCCTCTATGCATAACTTAAGGTATAAAAACTACTTTGGAAAATAAAGTGCGGGCCTTGTTCACTGAAACTTGGTCTCCCCATGTCACTCTCTCTCCCAAATTCCAGCTGAGTGTCCATCTGGAGCGCGGATGTCCTCTGCGACCATTTATTTGCCTGGGCTTCTAAGACCCACTAGAGAAGGTGTCTAAGGTGGGGCACCTTCCGTTATTCGAGAGGGCGCCTGCGGCCTCCGTGGTCAGAGCTAACCTGGTGTCACGGGTTATATTGATTTTCCGCGTAAACCAAGCCACTCAGCTTCTTTTCTCCACTGAATTTTCCTACTGAGCTATCCTTATTTCAGCCGCTTTTCTCCACTGAATTTCCTCACTGAGCTATCCTTATTCTATTACTCTTTGTATCCTTAATTAAAGTGTAATTAAGCAGTTATTCCCTGACCCTCGCCTAGCCGTCTCTCCTTCGAATACCCTGGATCAGCCGGGGCTGGTCCCCGGCAGAAGGGTGGGATGGGGTGGGAGATGGGAGGGGGATTCAAGAGGGAGTGTGCATATGTATGTATGTACCTGTGGCTGATTCGTGTTGATGTGTGACAGAGGCCAATACAATATTGTAAAGCAATTATCCTCCAATAAATAAATAAATAAATAAATGCATTTTAAAAAATAAATACATTTTAAAAAATAAATGTGTTCCATGAGAAACAAAACAGCAAATGAGCTAGATAATCTTTTTTTTTTTTTTTTTCAGATGATCCTTTAAGTCCAAATCACATGTTCATGATAAGGCACCCAGAAAGTTGAATTCAGTTTTTCCACCTTGCAGCCTACAAAATTACCATTTGGTGTATTGCCACTTTAGAGTGACAAACAGGCAGCCACTTTACCCAGATTTCATTGTAGAGAGGGTTGTAATGTTAATAATAGCATTAAGAGTGAGTCATCCTAGCAGTGGTAAGCAGCAATAGCAATCTTGATACTATATTTATTACATGGAAATTATTAAGGCTGTTATTAAGGCTACAAAACCAGAACGTGGCAAACCTATCTTTTCATCCTGCCATTTATCTGGAAAGATTCGAATAACTCCTGTTCCACACCAGTTCAATTCAGTTCAGTCACTCAGTCGTGTCAGACTCTTGGCGACCTCATGGATTGCAGCACACCAGGCCTTCCTGTCCATCACCAACTCCCAGAGCCTAATCAAGCTCATGTCTATCATGTCAGTGATGCGATCCAACTATCTCATCCTTTGTCATCCCCTTCTCCTCCCACCTTCGATCTTTCCCAGCATCAGGGTCTTTTCCAATGAGTCAGTTCTTCACATCAGGCGGCCAAAGTATTGGAGTTTCAGCATCAGTCCTGATCCTGATGCTCTTCCACCACCAGAGTAGGTCCAAAAAGCCCTAATTTGTCCTTAGTCTCTTGGCAACCTGATTCTAGGAGTACTTGCTATGATAAGGTTTAATAGTTGCAAAGAATATAATTTCCACTGTGCATTAAATATTGATACATTCTTACAATTGTTACCTCAGTCTTTTAAAAGCAGCCAATGAAATCTAAATATACTAGTGATTTGATACCCACACGTGTCTGTTTTTAAGATCTGAGCAAGTAATTCCATTTAGCAGTCAGAAATTTTACTTTATCCCTTGCTAAATCCATTCAACCTCTTCCACATGAATTTATCCAAATGGAATATCACTCTATGCTCAGGTCTTTTCTAGATCACCATATTATACTATCTGCAAGGGAAATGTGTATATAAATGGAAATTTTTTTTACTTTCTGTGCCCACAATCCCTTAAATGTTAAAATTTTCTGTCATTATAATTACTAGTACACAGTTGATCAAAAAAATCAAAATGCTGACACTTTAGATAATCATTAAACCAGAAGAAAGTTTTCTTTGGAAATGCTTCTCTTAATGAGGTGAATAAGGGCATGTTTCTAAAGTTAGTTCATATATTCACTGATGAATATTATTATTACCAATATGATAAAGATTTGGCATTGTTTTATTTCTATTTTTCAATTTTATAAATGTGGGGACTGAGAAATCTTGTTGAGATAAATATATGCAGATAGAAAAGATTTTGCTGAAACACAGTCACTCAATTCTTTGAACTCATTCTATGTCAAGAGCACCTAGTGATTTGTTATAAAATTCTGTTTCATGTTCTATCAAATGACGACTTGATTAGACTTGCCTTCAATTTTGTTGGACGAAAAGAATTGGAAACCACATGGCTTGCAACAGAATTTTTATCCAGTTATTAGGTCTTTCACGAGGAAAGCTTTGCCAAGACTTATCAAAAGGCTATTAATTATACATGCTAGTTTCTACTTAGAGGTACTTTCTAACATAAGATATATTCAAAACGGGTTGATAAAATAAAAATCTTTCATTTTTAACATAACTTTGCACAGGCATAGTTTTTAATAAAATTATTTTTATCTCATCACGTTTTAAGTATTTTGCGTGTATGTGTGTGTGCCTGCTCAGAGGCTTGGTCGTGTCTGACTCTTTGCGACCCCATGGACTGTAGCCCGCCAAGCTCCTCTGTTCATGGAATTTTCCAGACAAGAATACTGGATTGGGTACACATTTACTACTCCAGGGGATCTTCCTGACCCAGGGATCTAACCCATGTCTCTTATGTCTCCTGCAGTGGCAGGTGGATTCTTTACCACTGAGCCACGATATTTTTGTCAAAACTTTGATGAGCTAAAACAGCAGATTTAGGTCACTGAATTTGTGGAAAATCAACTCGGCAAAAATAGTCACTTCAGAATTACTCTCTTCAGAATAACTCTGACTTCAGTTTCTGTTCAAACAAATCAACTAATATATACATCTAAGAAATATTACAGAAACTATTGATAAATAAATTATGAAGAACATCTTATAAAACAGGTTGCTAGAGTAGTAAAGATGAAATCTAAATTATGTAGCTGCTAAGTCACCTCAGTTGTGTCCAACTGTGTGCGACCCCATAGACGGCAGCTCACCAGGCTCCCCCATCCCTGGGATTCTCCAGGCAAGAACACAGGAGTGGGTTGCCATTTCCTTCTCCAATGCATGAAAGGGAAAAGTGAAAGTGAAGTCACTCAGTCGTGTTGGTAATAGAATTAATTTTTTTCATTTTTAACAATAAGTCATGAAACAAGAAAATAATGCTATTTCTTATAACAAATCTGTAATTAAGTGACCTAGTATGAAATTCCAGCTGAGTGGAAGTGTATTTTTCCCTTTCAAGGGGGAAGAGAACTTTTGGGAAAAGGAATATTCGTAATGAAGAACCTTCATAAACAGAGCTGCCACTTCTCAAGTTGATCAATTTCAAGTCAGAATATGTACGGGAATTGAGAACCTGGAAGTTGATGCCCTCAAAACTATCCTCAGATGCCCTTTGGAAATTCTCCTATGTTCAGGAGTTCCCCTGTTTGAAGACTATTGCTATTAGGAATCAATCTGCTTTGACACCTAAAGGAACCAGGCATAAAATCAATAATAATGATTGTTATGCTGAGAAAGGCCAATTGCCATTTACAGGCTAAGGATTCCTAAAGTTATCATCAGTCATGTTTCTTCATGATTCTCAGATGCCAGCTGTATATCACAACTGAGGACTCACAGTCACCTGAAACAGCACATCCATAGCTGAACTCAGTGTCTTTCTATTCAGGTCTGCTATTCATTCTATATTTCCTGCCTCAGAGTATGAAACCAATGTCTACCTCATCACCTGTAGAAAATGCATCTGTTGCTCACCCAAAATCCATTCTTCACTAATAAAACCACTACTTAGTTCAGAGAGGCAATAAAAACTCCCTTGCAACTAAGGGTGGCTAACAGTCAGACTAGTTCTGACTAGTGCATATTATAGTAACAGGGATGGGACATCCAGGAAAGTTCCTTTAAATGGGGCTTCCCAGGTAGCTCAGCAGTAAAGAATCAGCCTGAAATGCAGGAATTGCGGAAGACACAGATTTGATCCCTGGGTGGGTAAGATCCCAAACCCACTCCAGTATTCTTGCCTGGAAAATCCCATGGACAGAGGAGCCTGGCAGGCTACAGTCCACAGAGTCGCAACAAGTCAGAGACGACTGAAGTTACTTAGCATACACACATACCAGCCCCAGAATCAGTCATTTCTTCAAGGATTCCTGGGGATATCATTAAATGGGGCAGACTCAGCCTTTTCTTCTTGGCCCCTCTTCTGCATCGAGCCTGGACCACAGATGTGATAGCATACGCTTCTCATAGTAACAAGATGACAACATGTGGATGAAGGCCCACACTAAAGAAAGTTGGACAGAAAGCTAGGAGGAGGCTACAGCCCTGCCCACATCACAATCTGTAGATGGACTGTGCTGCCAGCTTTCCTAGCCAAGCACAATCCTGACTTCTTAACCAACCCAGAAACTTGGATTGTTCTGTAAGTCTCCTTTTCTCTCACTCCCCACATCCACCTGGTGTCCAACCCTAATCGTTTTTTTTTTAAGATTGATTTATTTATTTTGGCTGTGCTGAGTCTTTGTTGCTGCTTTCTCTAGTTGCAGCAAGCAGGGGTTCTCTTCATTGCTGTGCATGGGCTTCTCATTTGAGGTAGTTTCTCTTGTTGCAGAGCACAGGCTCTAGGCATGCAGGTTTCAGCCTACGTCTGTGGCACATGGGCTCAGTAGTTGTGGCTCAGGAGCTTAGTTGCTCTGCAGCATGTGGGATCTTCCTGGACCAGGGATCAAGCCTGTGTCCCCTGAGCTGGCAGGCAGATTCTTAACCATTAGACCACCAAGGAAGCACCCCAATCCCTAATCATTTTATCTCCCTAACATTTCTGTCATTTCTGGTTTCTTTGTCCTGACAGCCACTGCCTTAGTTTGAGCCCTTGCCTTTTGGTTTGTCCACTTCTCTGAAAGCAATGTTTACTTATTAGAGTCTCATCTTGACACTGGAGCTTTAAGTGGACTCTGTTGGCTGTAGAATGAAGCACCAATATCTTCAAATGAAACATTAGGTCCTAGAATGTGATCTGATGCTTGCTTGCCTTGCTAGACTCATCCCTGACATGCTTCTCCCATCCTGCACTCCAGAAAACTGAGCTACACTAAGTTGTCCGCTGTTTTTAGACCTTTTCTCTCTCTCCTCTTTCCTCTGAAATAAACTTCATTCCTATATGCAAAAAAACTTTTTTAAAAAAAACCTTCATACTTCATGTCATCATAGCAAGCATATACTCTTCTTTTAACATTCAACTTATATCCTTCTCAAAGGCTTTCCTGGTTCCACCCCTCTCTTACTGAAAAAAAAAAAAACAAAAACCAGAAACAAAGAGAATTAGAGGATTCATAAAACTTGATTTAACAATTATTTTATTCTTTTCTGAAAAATGGGAATTAAAAATGCTACAGTCTCTATGCAAATATAGAAAAATACTTATTTATATGTGTATTTTATACAAATATTGTTAAAAATCCAATCCAGTTATAGCCAACATAGCTTTGATGAAGTTACTATTTCCACAGAAGCTGGTGGTAAAATGGAATGAGCCCAGTCTTTTCTGAAAATGCCATGCTTATCAGACTAATGTCATTGTTTCGTGTGTCTTATTAGCTGTGTTATTTACTTTGAATAGTAAATGGTGCCTGAGTGGTTACCTGTCTGATTAATTTGTTTTATGTAGAGTCTAATCATAGCTCCATCAATATGTCAGCATTTAATAAACATTTGGGGATGTTAATTGAAAACTAACAGTGTAAATTGTCCATTTGATCATTGTAATACAGGCACTATCTTGCCACATGTGTTGATTATGTACTTGGAGTTGAGAAAAGATAATGGTGCCCAGATTTATTTTGACTAAATTAAAATAAACACTGCGTTTGAAACATCTGGCCAGTCTTTGTTTCCCTATACTATGCAATGATTAGTAACTATTTTTAAAGGCCCTTTCTATGGTGCTAGGAACTCTGGCATGATAGGCACAGAAGAAAAGAAGACTGGACTTGAGGACCTATTTCCTTAGCTTTGTTAGGCATTTTTTAATGATCATATAATTTACTTAATTGAAACACATCTGCATAAGGTGACGGGACACAAAGCTCCAGGAATGTGGGGTAAATATGTCAAGTAAAGGTGTCTTCCTTTACCCCTCAGCACACAGTGGGATACTGTACCTCATGAAGTTGCTTCAGGAAGGGGTCTCCCTTCCAGGGTTTCTCAGAACATCCCTCTTCCTTCCAGAGATGGACACAGGTACATGAGTACCCTATTTATCTTCCGGTGCACATGCCAAGTCCCCTGTGTTGAGGGCTGGGGTGAGGGGCCAAGGTGCACAGGACTGTTTGTAAGTGGGAGGGACAGAGCAGGGACAGAAGAATAGGCTAGAAGAATGGCTAGATAAGAAGGAGGCATCAGGAAGGAGGCAAAATAGAACCTTCTCTGGCTAAAGCCTCCTCCCCATTCACCTTTAAGAAGATTAAAGTGAAAATGTTAGCTGCTCAGTCATGTCCGACTCTGACTCCATGGACTGCAGGCCACCAGGCTCCTCTGTCCATGGAATTCTTCGGGCAAGAACACTGGGTGGGTAGCCGTTCCCTTCTCCAGGGGATCTTCCCCACCCAGGGATCAACCCAGGGATCAAACTGGGTCACCTGCATTCCCTGCAGATTCTTTACTGTCTGAGCCAATTGGGGAGCCTTTAAGAGAAGGAACTCCCAAAAAGAAGGGCTGAAAAAGAAGGGGAAATGGTCCTGGCTCAACTCTTCCACCCTCAGCCCTCAGCCTGCACCCTAGGACCCCTGCTCTAAATGCAGACCCACAGCCCTGGCCCCAGCCTTGCTCCACTACCCACTCCTCACCCTGGTTGCAGCCACGGAGGCTCTCCCCAGGAAATGGAGGAGGGGAACTGCTTGCAGAGTTGGGGGAAGAATTACCTGCTAGGATGACAGTAAGGAGAGAGAGAGAGAGATGAGAGAAGACAGAAAGAAGACAAGGGAGGATGAAGAAGGGGGAGAAGAAAGGCAGAAAGAAGAAATGGAGACAAGAGAGAAAAGCCAGCAGACTAGTAAGAAAGGGAAGGAAGGATAGAGACCCTCCTCTCCACAGCCCCAAGGGTGTAAGAATTTAAGCCTCTTCCTCCAGTCATGGAGAAAGATTTGGGCAGCAAGTGTCCCTTGGGGCAGGGACCCTAAGTGCTGTGTATCTACTTGGCAGACAGGAGGAGAAAAATAGAGACCATAAAGCCCCACTGACAGCCAGTCACTGGATCCACGACAGAGCCCTCAGCAAGGTGTCAGAGTGTCTCTAGGACAGAGGTCACACAACTCAGCTGCCTGCCGGACCACTCTGGTCATTAGCAGTGAAGTCAGCCAGGGAGTGCTCTGCTGAGCTGGGGAGCATGACTCAGGGGCTTCTGTTACTTTGTTTCCGCCAATATCTTCCATGTCATAATCTCAGTCTAGTTTCACCAGATCTCTGTTTTGCTTTATTTTCAAGAGAATCCAGGAATCTGTGTTTTTCTGAGAAATCTCTTGATTTTTAAATGTCAGTGTGTGCTCAGTCGCTCGGTCGTGACAACTCTTTGCAACCCTATGGACTGTAGCCCCCCAGGCCCCTCTGTCCATGAGATTTCCCAGGCAAGAATACTGGAGTGGGTTGCCATTCCCTTCTCCAGGGGATCTTCCCAACCCAGGGATCAAACCCGTCTCCCACATTGCAGGCAGATCCTTTACTGTATGAACCGTCAGGGAAGCCCTTAAATGTCAATAACTGCTTTTGTTTTTAAGCAATTAATCAAAATGAAATAATTCTGTGGGGCAGACATAATCTCAAAATCCATGTGTCAGTTAAACAATTTTTTCTGTTCATTGAACTTCTCCTTGGACCTTTGTGGCAGGAGCACCTGGTCACTCATTTCCAACACCTTCAAGAGGTCTGAGAAAGGGGACTGGGCAATCTGCCAATGAATTGTGAAGCTAATTACCTAAAAGAATGGTTAAAATTATACAAATGGAGATCTAACTAGTTTTTCCTATAGATAGATAGAAAATAGATCTATAGCTCTATCTATCTAGGTTTTTCTGAGATCTAACTAGTTTTTCCTATAGATAGATAGAAAATAGATCTATAGCTCTATCTATCTAGGTTTTTCTGTGAGCCTGGGAACATAATTGACTTTCCTGGTGGCTCATACAGTGAAGAATCTGCCGGCAGTGCAGGAGACCCGGGTCAGAAAGATCCCCTGGTGAAGGGAACATAATAACTATCATTTATAAGACTGTTTGGGGGAAATATTTTTCAATTTACAACAACAAAAAGCAGTACACTTGTGGAACTCAACCCTTTCATTGGCGGAAGGATACCATTGTATCCAGTATTTTAGTAGGAGATAGTTTTCTGTGAGGTATAATCTGAAAAGATTTTGGAGAATTCCTGAAGACTTAGTTAGCTATCTGATATTCTTGCTGTGAGGAAGATATCTAGTCTCCTTCATAATGAAGATTCCTCTGTCAAGATTAGTGTCATCGTCTGTGGCCCATGCAACATTAAAGCATAAGATCATGTATCTCTTGGAATGGATATAAATATCTACAAGAAGATTAATGTGCTCTGACTAAATATTTAATCAGGGCTATTCAGGCAGAGCCCGTCACTGACTGTCTTAAACTTTAAACTTAAATTTATAGACTCTGCGATGGTTAATTTTATGTGTCAAACTGGCTGACCTATGATACCCAAATATGAGTGTAGTTGTTGCTGTGAAGATATTTTTTTAGAGGTGATAAATATTTATAAACAGTTGGTTTTAAGTAAAAGAGATTACCCTCCATGATGTGGGTGGGCCTTGTACAGTAAGTTGAAGCAAAGACTGATTATCCACAGAAGAAGGAACTCTGTCTCAAGACTTTAACCTAGAAGTCCTGCCTGAGTTTCCAGCCTACTGGCCTGCCCTACAAATTTCAGACTTAACAGCACCCACAATCACATAAGCTGACTCAAAATAAGTCTCTCTCTATATGCATGGATATTGTTGTTGTGGACTGCGGCACGCCAGGCCTCTCTATCCTTCACCATCTCCTGAAGTTTGCCCAAGTTCATGTCCATTGCATTGGTGATGCCATTCAGCCAGCCATCTCATCCTCTGATGTCCTCTTCTCCTTCTTCCCTCAATCTTTCCCAGCATCAGGGACTTTTCCAATGAGTCAGCTGTTTGCATCAGGTGACCAAAATACTGGAGTTTCAGCTTCAGCATCATTCTTCCAACAAGTGTTCAGGGTTGATTTCCCTTAAGACTGCCTGGTTTGATTTTCTTGTTGTCCAAGGGAATCTCAAGAGTCTTCTCTAGCACCACAGTTCGAAGGCATCAATATGCATGGATGTATCTCCTATTGATTCTGTTTTTCTGGAGCACCCTGACCGATAAGATCCCCATCAATGAATCTGAAAATTGCACTTCTTCCAGTCAATCCCTGTTCGTCATTTCTACCCTAAACCATTTTTTAAGTAAAATGTGAATATGATGAAGTGGATGTTTTTTCATGGAGCATCATGAGTTCTAATTCTTCTTTTGGCTGCACCTCTCAAAACATCCACTTCATCATATTCACATTTTACTTAAAAAATGGTTTAGGGTAGAAATGACGAACAGGGATTGACTGGAAGAAGTGCAATTTCCAGATTCATTGATGGGGATCTTATCGGTCAGGGTACTCCAGAAAAACAGAATCAATAGGAAATATGAGCAAAGGAACTAATATTTACTGAGCAGACATTTATTAGACTTTGTTCAACAAATTTCTGAAGTAGACTATTTTTATTATTATCCCCATTTTTACAGAGAAGGAAACCACCTCTAGAGCACATCATATGAATTTTAGCCTAATGCATTTTCACAATCTGAGCACACCTATTTATCCAGCACCTAGATCAAGAAGCAACTTGACCAGTGCCCCAAAAGCACCCCAAGTATTATATTGTGTGAAAGTGAAAGTGTTAGTCCCTCAGTCACATCTGACTCTTTGTGACCCCATGGACTGTAGCCTGTGAGACTCCTGTGTCCTTGGAATTGTCCAAGCAAGACTACTGGGGTAGGTTGCCATTTCCTCCTCTAGGGGACCTTCCTGATTCAGGGATTGCATTGAAAGCAGATTCTTTACCATCTGAGCCACCAGTGAGGTCCCCCCATTATGTTGTATATGTTTATATAAATATGTTTGAATATATATGGATGAATATGTGTAACTACTATCCAGATCAAGATATAAATAATTTCCAGTACCTCAGAAAGTTCCCTTTGGCTTTCTTCCAATCACTACTTCCTTTCAAAAGTAACCACTATCCTGACTTCTAAAAGCAAAGATTCATTTTGCTTATTACTATATTCTATATAAATGGAATCATACAAATGTGTACTCTTTGGGCTCCAGCTTTGGGCTCATTTCCTCAACCTTTATCTAGGTAAGATTTATCTATTAACATAATGTTACAGTTCATTAATGTGAGACTCAGAGATTATAAACTATCGCTTAAATAATGCAAATTATTTGACCAAAAGCACACAGCTATAGAAAGCAGTAGAGCCAGGAGTCTAGCTCAGGACTGTCTCATTCCAAAGCCCATGCTTTTTTTTCTGCTTTATCAGTGTTTTCCAAAATAGCATATGTGGAAAATTTATGTGAAAATTTCAGTGGTACATAGGTAATGTTATTGTTAACAGTTATTAGTATTTTATTGTGTTATTAATATTATTAATGTAAATATTTACTGTGCATTTAGAAAAAATAGCTAGCACCTCAAGCCCATAATAAAAGTTCCCTTTTATAAATATAGTTCAAAAGCAAATTTCTGTCAACTCTATGATCCAATAATACTATACATATACCCACCAAAAGATAAGTACGTTTTATTTTTAATACTCAAAATATAAACAGCCTAAATTTCTATCAACAGTAAAATGGATAAATAAACTATGGAATATTAGTATGCTGCTGCTGCTAAGTCACTTCAGTCGTGTCCGACTCTGTGTGACCCCATAGACAGCAGCCCACCAGGCTCCCCCATCCCTGGGATTCTCCAGGCAAGAACACTGGAGTGGGTTGCCATTTCCTTCTTCAATGCATGAAAGTGAAAAGTGAAAGGGAAGTCGCTCAGTCGTGTCCAACCCTCAGCGACCCCATGGACTGCAGCCTTCCAGGCTCCTCCATCCATGGGATTTTTCCAGGCAAGAGTACTGGAGTGGGATGCCATTGCCTTCTCCGGGAATATTAGTATAATGGAATGCTATACACTAAAGGAGAAGGGGGTGGCAGAGGATAAGATGATTAGACAGCATCACTGACTCAATGGACATGAATCTGAGCAAATTCTGGCAGATAGTGAAGGACAGGGAAGCCTGGCAAACTGCAGTCCATGGGCTCACAAAGAGTCAGACATGACTTAGCAACTGAACAACAGTGTACACTAATAAAAAAAGAACAAACTACGCCTACATACAATAACATGGATGAATCTCCCAGATGCTGTGATCAGCAAAGATGGCAGACAAAAAAGAATGCATGCTATACAATTCCACTTGTATGAATTCAAAAATAGTCGAAACTGATTTATGGGGATAGATGTCAAAACAGTGGTTACCTGAGGGAGCGATATTCACTGAGAAAGGGCAAGAGGGAGCCTTCTAGGGCTGCAAAAGCTATGTATCTTAATATGGGTGGTAATTATCTGCATGTATGTGTGATCCATGGCACTGTACAGATAAGATCTGTGCACTTTATCACTTATTCTAGAAAAAAAATCAATAAAATTTAAAACAATGTATTTCCATTTTTTTAAAGTGAATCTATTTAATCAAAAATCCTGAATTAAGGGTCGTTCCAGAATTCCACAGGGCTTCCCTGGTGGCTCAGATGGTAAAGAATCTGCTTTCAATGCAATCCCTGAATCAGGAAGATCCCCTGGAGGAGGAAATGGCAACCTACCCCAGTATTCTTGCCAGGAGAGTCCCATGGGCAGAGGAGCCTGGTGGACTACAGTCCATGGGGTTGAAAAGAATCAGACACTACTGAGCAAATTTAACACTCATTCACACTCACTGCAGTGTTCCACAGATGACCCCTGTTTCTCAGTGCCTAGCCAGGGGCCAGCAGTACTGATGTCACCTAGGAGCTTACCTGGTCTGCAGTCTCTTGTGCCTGGCTCCACACGTACTGAAACACCGTGTGCATTTTTCTAGGGTCTCCAGGTGATTCATATGCCTTGAATGGAACATAGAGACAACCACTAGACTATTTCATGTGCATTTATTTTATCTTCCTAACTAGATTGTAAACTTCTTGAAAACAATGTAGAATAGTGGACAGAGAGCTCAGACTCCCAGTTATGTTACTTCCTGGCTGAGTAACTTGAGGAAGTTACTAGATTCCCTTAGCCTCAGAATATAAAGTGTGAAGAAGAATAATACTTTTATTAATACTTACTTCATGGATGTTGTAAAGATTAAATAATGCATGTGAAGTGCTTAGGACATTGCTAAATATAGACTAAAAATGTAATAAATGGTAGCTATTACTATCAACTTCATCATTGCACTTTGGGCTGAGGGATGAAAGCCCTCAGGTATAGGTGATGCCTGAACAGTTAATATTTGATTTGATGGTGAATACAAAGAAGAGAAACCCCTTTATGGTTCTTTGCCTCTTGATGTTCTTCAGTTTTTGTCTTACTGTACTTAAAAGAAACCCATGGTGGTGGTGATTTAGTCGCTAAGTCGTGACCAACTCTTGTGACCCCATGGACCGTAGACCTGCCAGGCTCCTCTGTCCATGGGATTCTCCAGGCAAGAATACTGGAGTGGGTTGCCATTTCCTTCTCCAAAAGAAACCCATAATTTAGCCCAAAATGGAGAGTTGTCTTGGACTTTGGCAGATCCTAAAAGAGAGATTAGTAAGTTTCTTTGGGGAGCCTATTTTTATTCTTTCCCTTTCTCCCCCTCTTCTGCTTCATGAGTCACTGCCTAAAAAGCCCCTGAAAACACCTGAACCCATTCAGCAAATTGTTCTGGGCCTCAGATCTTCATTCTCAGCCTTCTTGTCCCTCCTTTCTCATGTCTGATTTAGAGTTGGGTTGAGTCGAGTCTTGTAAGACATTCTAACAGAGCAGAGAGTAGGCATGCCTGAAATATAATTACAGTTGACCCTTGAACAACAGGGGTTTGAACTGCACAAGTCCACTTACATACAAATATCTTTAATAGAAATACTACAGTGTTGTATACAATCCATGATTGGTGGAATAGGCAGATGGTGAACCTCAGATATGGAGGAACAGTGAATATAGAGGGTTGACATGGACAAATTACACGGGGATTTTCCACCATAGGGAGCACTGGCATCCTCAACTCCCATGTTGTTAAAGGATCAATTGAAATTAAGAGGCATCTATGACTCTGCCAAAGCCTTTGACTGTGTGGATCACAATAAACTGTGGAAAATTCTGAAAGAGATGGGAATACCAGACCACCTGACCTACCTCTTGAGAAATCTGTATGCAGGTCAGGAAACAACAGTTAGAACTGGACGTGGAACAGCAGACTGGTTCCAAATAGGAAAAGGAGTACATCAAGGCTGTATATTGTCACCCTGCTTATTTAACTTATATGCAGAGTACATCATGAGAAACGCTGGACTGGAAGAAACACAAGCTGGAATCAAGATTGCCGGGAGAAATATCAATAACCTCAGATATGCAGATGACACCACCCTTATGGCAGAAAGTGAAGAGGAACTAAAAGCCTCTTGATGAGAGTGAAAGTGGAGAGTGAAAAAGTTGGCTTAAAGCTCAACATTCAGAAAACTAAGATCATGGCATCCGGTCCCATCACTTCATGGGAAATAGATGGGGAAACAGTGGAAACAGTGTCAGACTTTATTTTGGGGGGCTCCAAAATCACTGCAGATGGTGACTGCAGCCATGAAATTAAAAGATGCTTACTCCTTGGAAGGAAAGTTATGACCAACCTAGACAGCATATTCAAAAGCAGAGACATTACTTTGCCAATAAAGGTCAGTCTAGTCAAGGCTATGGTTTTTCCTATGGTCATCTATGGATGTGAGAGTTGGACTGTGAAGAAGGCTGAGCGCCAAAGAATTGATGCTTTTGAACTGTGGTGTTGGAGAAGACTCTTGAGAGTCCCTTAGACTGCAAGGAGATCCAACCAGTCCATTCTGAAGGAGATCAGCCCTGGGATTTCTTTGGAAGGAATGATGCTAAAGCCGAAACTCCAATACTTTGGCCACCTCATGCGAAGAATTGACTCATTGGAAAAGACTCTGATGCTGGGAGGGATTGGGGGCAGGAGGAAAAGGGGACGACAGGGGAGGAGATGGCTGGATGGCATCACTGACTCGATGGACATGAGTTTGGGTGAACTCCGGAAGTTGGTGATGGACAGGGAGGCCTGGTGTGCTGCAATTCATGGGGTCAGAAAGAGTCAGACACGACTGAGCGACTGAAATGAACTGAACTGAACTGAACTGATGGTTTTGCCTAGTTGAAGATTTAGGATTCTGGACTAGAATTCTGGATTCAAGAAACCCAGTAGACAGCATCTCAGAGTTACAGATACTGGTACCTTCAACCTAACTGGGTCAACCTGGAGCTTCTCACATACCCTGCTACGGGCACCATTTCTTAGAAACCCAGTGCTACAGAGGTATCTACTTCTTTGTTGTTTTGTTGCGGTTCAGTCACTCAGTTGTGTCCAACTCTGTGACTCCAGGCCAGGCTTCCCTGTCCCTCACTGTCTCCCAGAGCTTGCTCAAACTCATGTCCATTGAGTCGATGATACCATCCAACCATCTTATCCTCTGTCATCCCCTTCTCCTCATGCCCTCAACCTTTGCCAGCATCAGGGACTTTTCCAGTAAGTATTCCTTTGCAATCAAATCTTGCTGAATCATGACACCTAGAATTCCAAGTATATGTTAGTAAAAGTGAAGTTAAAACTCGTTACCGAACTCAGTTCAGTGGCCCAATATCAAACAAGCCAAATGCTGAGACGCTGAGGTTTACGGCTGAAAATTTAATCACAGAGCAGCCAGATGAGGAGGTGGGAGAACAAATCTTAGATCCACTTCCCTGAAGGCCAGGTCTTGGAGTGTTTATGGGTGAAGAGTATATGGTGGTCAAAGGTGCAGGAGAAGGTGATTAGAGGCCGGAAAAGGTGAAGTAACCACTGCGCTGTGCAGGGGTATTCGAGTTATATGCTTCTTTACAGGAAATGGCAGCATTCGCATGATCTGAGGGTAGAGTTCTTATTCTGTTGAGGTCAAAAGGTCGTCCATTAGATACTCCCCACAGGTCCAATTGAATTGTTGGTGGCCTTGGCCAGTTTAAACTGGGCAAGTCTAGCTCCATGTTCCTTAAAAACAACTTAAGCAACTGTTACTATAGAGACCTATGATAGGTCAGCAGTGATATCTATGTATCAGACTTCCCTGCTGGCTCAGAGGGTAAAGAATCTGCCTGCAATGAGAGAGATCCAGGTTGGATCCCTGGATTGGGAAGATCCCATAGTGAAGGGAATGGCTACCCTCTCCAGTATTCTTACTTGGAGAATTCATGGAGGAAATGGTTAAAGGAATCTTATAATATAATATAATATATTGCCCAAACCACATGAAGCTTAGAAGCTATGCAATTTGCAAGAACAGTTAAAGCAAGCTTGGTTAGTGAAGGCAGGTTACAGGATATTATTTATTAAGCAAGTTATGGTTTAAGGGACCTAACTGGTGACTGCCCTCAGTTTCACTTTTACCATAACCTAATAAATGGGAATTTTATTTTCTTCAATGTCACCAACATTCAATAAGTAGCTGTGCTTTGTTAAAGTTTTATTAATCTATTTGTCTGAATACTGTAGCTCAAAGTTTTTGGATCATAGTCCTTTTAAGTAAGAAAAATGAGCCCAAGTATCACCAAATAGTCTCATTTTCTAGTAGGAGAAAGAACTGATAAAAATAAACTCTTGCTCCACAAGCATATATTTTATGTAATATCCTAGCAACTGAGTATGGGTTATTTATATCTCAAAGTTTAATTTCGGGGAAAATTAAGGCCAAAAATGCCATTGCCTCAAACGTGTTACCACATGCAAATATACTACTCAAACAACCAACAAATTTATAATAATAATGCTAAATTCATAGTCATAAATTTGCTAGCATGGTAGCAACTGAAAATCATGATTAACTCAATAAAACATTGATGATAAACATCAAACAAAGCAATCTCTTCAAAAAAGTATGGGAATTCCAGCTGCCATCATATGTATATACAACACAAGCTTTGCAACAGTACTGGGTGCTACTGAGTTCCAACAAGACTGATCAGTAGTCTACAGTCAGGTGATGTGTGAGCTCTACTAGGACACTAATTTTAACTTCCAAATAACTAAATTTGGCAACCTTTAGTTTTCTTCATAAGTTACTAGTAAGCATCTCTTGAAAGTGAAAGTGTTAGTCACTCCATTCGTGCCTAACTCTTTGTGACCTCGTGGACTGTAGCCCACCAGGCACCCCTGTCCATGGAATTCTCCAGGCAAGAATACTGGAGTGGTAGCCATTCCCTTCTCCAGGGCATTTTCCTGACCCAGGGATTGAACCCAGGTCTCCTGCATTGCAGACAGATATTTTTTTTACCATTTGAGCCACCAGGGAAGCTTCTCTTAGCCCTCTGTAAAATGAAAGTCATTTGTCCCTAGTGAAGTCACTCAGTCGTGTCCGACTCTTTTCGACCCCATGGACTGTAGCCTACCAGGTTCCTCTGTCCATGGGATTTTCCAGGCAATAGTACTGGAGTAGATTGCCATTTCCTTCTCCAGGGGATCTTCCCAACCCAGGGATTGAACCCAGGTCTCCCGCATTGTGGACAGATGCTTTACCGTCTGAGCACCAAAGAAATACTTGGCATATTTAAATCAGTCTGGGGCTCCCAAGTGGACCCTGCAATGGACCCCACTTTGAAAATCATGATGCTAATCTAGAATATGCAAACATGTGTGTGTGCTAAGTCACTTCAGTTGTGTCTGATTCTTTTATGACCCTATGGCTCTTCCAGACTCCTCTGTTCATCGGATTCACCCGGCAAGAATACTGGAGTACGTTGCCATGCCCTCCTCCAGGGAAATCTTCCCCACCAGAGATGGAAATCACATCTTTAAGTCTTTTGCATCAGGGATCTTTACCACTAACGACACCTGGGCGCTGCAGAATATGCAAACAACTGCTTCTTTAGGCCATTTGCTGCCCTATTCCTCCTCTATGGATGTCTATGCCCCATCTCTGCTACTGAAGCTCTTCTCTCTCATTTTACTGTGTTCTCTGAACTTTGTCATTCCCTCTCTCTCAACCCAGAGTTTGAGGCCTCTCCAAACTTTCAAACCTATTGTCATTCGAAAATAAAGCCTCACCAAACCTTTATTCAAACCTACCATATCTTACTCCTGCTCTTTGATTACCTTTGGAATGTTATCTGAAACAACAGCCTCATCAACCAGGCCTATTTATAGTGGAAGCTTCTGTCGGCCACAGCTTTCTGGGAAAACAGCTGCCACCCTCTCTGCCCCTCCCTTATGAGCTCTTGTGCATGTAAGATTTTAGTTCCCAAATATGCACAATCCTAAGGCTGCATTGTTCTGGATCCATCCCAAAACTTTTCAGTTTTGGCACAGCCTTGCAAAGGCTCATTTTAATTTCTCTAATTATGAAACATATTCTAAAAATCTGGCAATGAAATGAAGATTTTCTTATTTCATAAAATACAGGAGCCATGTGTTACCTTTCTGTAAGAAAGTACTCATTTATCATCCAAACACTCTATAATAAAAACTGCCAAAACACTGACTTAAAAAAGCTATAGCATACCACCAAATCAAAGAACTGTAACTGCCAACTCATATTCTTTCTTATTATTTTAAGCTGTAAGTGACTATGATACATGAGCATGCTTCTGATGCTCAGAACAAAAACCAAGCTCATCTGCTAAATTTATTCATCCATCCATCCATAATTTTTTCATTTACCCATTCATTTAGCAATTATTTATTAAGAACCTATTATGTGCTAGCAATGCTCTAGTACTACAGATTCACCAGTGAACAAAAAGACAGTCTCCCATAGGATGGATGAAGGTATAGTGAATGATGAGAGCTGGAGATTTGGCCTTCAAACAACAACTCAGCAAAAGAAAAACATCAATTGTAAATCAGTCTCTGGATTTAGTCTGTTTCTCAGTAAGCCTTTTTTCCTCTGCTCGATTTCTGATGCAGTGAAACCTTGATCCATGACCATTTCCTGCTTGCCAGAGTCACCCTTGATCTTCAGATCATTTTCAATACTGCATAAAACAAATGATGATAACAATTATAACCCCCACAATAAAGTCCCTGCCAAAATAACAATAGCTACAAATAACATTTATTAGAAGTTCCCTCATAGCTCAGTTGGTAAAGAGTATGCCTGCAACGCAGGAGACCCCAGTTTGATTCCTGGGTGGGGAAGATCTGCTGGAAAACAGATAGGCTATTAAGCAATTCCAAATGATCTCCAATTATGATGGTTTTATTTTCGACTATTTGGCTTTGCAACAGTGTAAAAGTGATACACATTCAGTGGAAGCCATCCTTTGAATTTTGAACTCCTCCCAGGCTAGCAATATGTGGTATTGCTATATGTATTATGGATACATTGCAATATGTGGATCCTCTCTCATGACACTAGGCAGTGACAGGGACCCCTGGCTCCCAGTCAGGTCCATGACCATGAGGATTAACAACTGATACATTTAGAACCATTCTGTTTTTCTTTTTCAATACAGAAGTTAATAAGTTACATGAGATTTTCAACACTTGATTACAAAATAGGCTTTGTGTTAGATGATTTTGCTCATCTGTAGGATAATGTAAATATTCTGTGCACATTTCAGGTAGGCTGGGTTTCCCCGGTAGCTCATCAGTAAAGAATCAGCCTGCAATGCAGGAGATGCAAGTTCGATCCCTGGGTTGGGAAGATACCCTGGAGGAGGCAAATGTGTACCCCAGCCTCATCCCCTCCCCCCATATTATTGCCAGGAAAATCCCATGGACAGAGGATCCTGGAGGACTACAGTTGTAGAGCCGCAAAGAGTTGGACACAACTGAGCACACACTCACCAGACCAGACCAGACCAGGGCTAAGCTACGGTGTTGTCAGTTAGGTGTATTAAATGCATTTCAACTGAGGGTATTTTCAATTTATGGTGGGCTTATTGGATGTAACCTATAAGATAAGAAAGATCTGTACTATACTTCAGACACTTAGTCCTCACAGCAATCCTAGTAGATAGATATTTATTGTTTTTCCTCCCATTTTACGGGCTTCCTTGGTGTTTCAGTGGTAAGTGCCAAACAGGAAGCGCAGGTTCAATTCCTGGGTCGAGAAGATCCAGTGGAGAAGGAAATGGCAACCCACCCGAGCATTCTTGCGTGGGAAATTCCAAGGACAGAGGAACCTGGTGGGATACAGACCACGGGGTTGCAAAGAGTTGGATATGACGTAGCAACTAAGCATGCATGCATGCCCATTTTACAGACGAGGAAAGACCGGGAATTAAAGGTTATTACACTTTCCCACCAACAGAAGCTAAGAGTCTAGTTCCTAGATTTGCCAAACCTCTCTTAGCTGCAATGGGAGAGTCCTGAACTCAGTGGTAGACTCAGATCCAAAAACACCTTTCTTTTATCATGTGCCGTAGGTGCTAATGCCCTTTGCCTCTCCCAACAGCCAGTTGTCAGCAAGCTCTTTCTCTGATGATTACATCAACACAATAAATACTGAATACTATTCTAATCAAATATTGCACTCCACAAAGTTAATTTGACACCTATTGAATCAGACACATAATTGTTATTGAATTGTATGGCAATTACATAAAGCAGTCCCAATAAATTCTGTAATCTGCCCCCAAATAATTATCCTATATTTTCTACTCTCGTTTTTTAACTTTGCAGGATCTACCATTTCCTGAAATGATGTCCTATTTCTTTTCCCACTTCCTTCTTTTCTATCTCTTCCAAACACACTCATGTGAAATAAATACAATGAACCTGGATTGTGTTTCCCAGTGGCCTAAACCCCACGTTCCCCTGAAATAAGATCTTTCTGTGCTTCTCCTAGGACACCACGTCTACTTTCCTGGTCTTCTCTCTGGATGACCTAGAGGCTGAAGGAGTCAAGAATCAGGCAAAGTTTGCCTTGAGAAGGTTACAGAATCAGCACTGGCAAATCAACACAGCAGTGACCTCCAACACAGCTGATGACAAAGTAGAGCTAAAAATGAACTCTTGATTTCTTTCATTTGTAATCTGGGGGTCTTAGAGCAAAAAATATTAGAGAAAGTAATTTAAGAATGAAAGAAAGGGAGAGAGTTTTCCACCCAAATAATGTGAATCAGGGCTTCCCTGGTGGCTTGGTGGTAAAGAATCCGCCTGCCAATGCAGGAGATGCAGGTTCAGTCCCTGGAGAAGGAAATGGCAACCTGCTCCAATATTCTTGCCTGGGAAATCCCTTAGATAGATGAACCTTGTGGGCTACAGTCCATGGAGTCACAAAAGAGTTGGACACGACTTACTGATTAAACAATAATAACAACAATGCTGAATCAATCACCTTTTAAATGTTCTTTTACTCTTGAATCTGTTCTAAACTGCAGCAGACAAAAGAAGAAAGTCACAGATTCATAAGGATAAAGAGGATGTAAGAGGAGACAAAGCTGATGGACAACATCAATCTATTGGAGGTTGGAAAGCAGATGGAAGCATGATAACAGACTTGAGAAAGGTGCTACCTGAGCATGTATGATAGGAACTGAGCCTTCTCACCCACTCAGGGCCCCAGAGAGAGCGGCTCAGAACTTGGCACTTCCAGGGAACCCTTAAGGCAGCAATGAGATTAGTGTAGAGAACTGGCTGACCTCTATTCCCTGAGCTGGTAGAATTTTCCCTGGTTCCATCTCCCCTCCCATAAAACCAGACAACCCTCCTCCTCCCCACTACACAGAGACAAACAGGAAAACAGAAAGGAAGTAACTCCGTACCAGAGAACCCCAGTTATGGTAGAGAGGAAGGGTGATGGGAAGAGCAAAAACAGGAGTCTAGCTAGCTGGTTAAGGAGTAGGACCCACCAGCCTCTTCCCACTACCCTGTTTCCAAGTGACAGCAGTCATGAAACCCACCCAGACCAAAAAAAAAAAAAAAAAAAAAGCTGTATTCTTCTCAGGAGACTGAAGTTGTTGGCAGCTCTATTTTGATCCAGAAGAAAGTCATACTTAGGATGAAAACTATGAAACTTACATCACAGAAGGCAGAGTGAAAAACAACCCAGGATCTGATGACATCACTGAATTGCTTGATCAAACTATCCCTGAAGCCCTGCTTCCCTCTCAATACTTCATTACACTTGCCTGGTAGCTGCTCTATGGCCATTTATGACATACCCTCAGAAACCATTAGTATCATTTCCACTGTATTCCATTTGCTGAAGCAGTCACAAGCCTGCCTAGATTCCAGAGAAGGCAAACGGAACTACCACTAACTCTAAGAACTGAAGTTAGCGAGTAGTAAACAACAGACTGGTTCCAATAGGAAAAGGAGTATGTCAAGGCTGTATATTGTCACCCTGCTTATTTAACTTATATGCAGAGTACATCATGAGAAATGCTGGGCTAGAAGAAGCACAAGCTGGAATCAAGATGGCCGGGAGAAATATCAATAACCTCAGATATGCAGATGATACCACCCTTATGGCAGAAAGTGAAGAGGAACTAAAACACCTCTTGATGAAGGTGAAAGAGGAGAGTGAAAAAGTTGGCTTAAAACTCAACATTCAGAAAACGAAGATCATAGCATCTGGTCCCATCACTTCATGGGAAATAGATGGGGAAACAGTGGAAACAGTGTCAGACTTTATTTTGGGGGGCTCCAAAATCACTGCAGATGGTGACTGCAGCCATGAAATTAAAAGATGCTTACTCCTTGGAAGGAAAGTTATGACCAACCTAGATAGCATATTGAAAAGCAGACACATTACTTTGCCAACAAAGGTCCGTCTAGTCAAGGCTATGGTTTTTCCTGTGGTCATCTATGGATGTGAGAGTTGGACTGTGAAGAAGGCTGAGCGCCAAAGAATTGATGCTTTTGAACTGTGGTGTTGGAGAAGACTCTTGAGAGTCCCTTGGACTGCAAGGAGATCCAACCAGTCCATTCTGAAGGAGATCAGCCCTGGAATTCCTTTGGAAGGAATGATGCTAAAGCTGAAAACTCCAGTACTTTGGCCACCTCATGCAAAGAGTTGACTCATTGGAAAAGACCCTGATGCTGGGAGGGATTGGGGGCAAGAGGAGAAGGGGACGACAGAGGATGAGATGGCTAGATGGCATTACTGACTCGATGGATGTGAGTCTGAGTGAACTCTGGAAGTTGGTGATGGACAGGGAGGCCTGGCGTGCTGCGATTCATGGGGTCGAAAAGAGTCGGACACGACTGAGCAACTGAACTGAACTGACTGAACTGAAACCCTGGAGGCCCCAGTGCAGCCGTTCTTGATATAGGACCTGTGTTTAGTGCGCCACAAATTCATTTATAACCTGTAGAAGAAGCACTCCTAAGGAGTCAAGAGTTACTTCAAAGGGTCTAAGAAACCATATGTGCATCAAACATTTTCTGTGGATAAATGATGGGTCTTGTATACATAAATAACTGTGCTACTATCATTAAAGCGTAAGTACTACTGTAACGAGTAATAAAATGCACTTTAAAAAAATCTTTGTTTCAGTTGTACTTTTTTTTATTTTATAGCTTTTGTGTTATGTATTTTCTTAATCATCGATATTGAAAGTACAATTAACACGTGGAGGAAATATTCTTTATGCTTAAAATGGATGGTCATAGCTTCCAGATTGAACTTTACTGTTTTCATATTCTACTGTAAGTCACAGAGGATCTCTGAGAAAATGGTTAGGATGCAGTGCCACTGCCTGCCAGACCCACAATCACTTTAGAGGCAGCTCAGCTCTCAAACCCTGTGACAGGTGCTCCAGGTTATAAGTCTTTCCTGCCCCCGCTGGCAGCCATAACTGATTGGATGAGGGTGCATAGCTGACCCAATCAGTGCTTAAACTGGCCAATGACCTATGGGGTGGTCTGGCACGGTAAGGACAAATTGTGCTACTCAAACTCTTTTATATTAAGCATTTTAATTTAGACATACAGACATTCAGCATATGACACAGCCAGCGGCAAGAACTGGCACTAATAAATCAGAGGAATAGGGAGCGAACTGACGCTTAAGGAGAAGCTATGAATAGAGAGAAATAAAGGATGAGTTAACTAATTGGAAGCAGGAGGGGAAGCAAATAGAAAGAAGTGGATCCAGGAACACAGCTGAGTGCTGTTGACAGAGAGTCTGTAAGGCAGGGGTCTGCAACCATTTTGGCACCAGAGACTGGTTTCATGGAAGGCATTTTTTTCATAGACCAGGGCCAGCGGTGGGGATGGTTTGGGGATGATTCAAGCACATTATGCACTTTTCCCCCATTATTATTACATCAGTGCCACCTTAGATCATCAGTCATTAGCTCCCTGAGGTTGGGGGCCTCTGTTCTAAGGCAGTGAGGAGTAATTCTTTCCCACAGCTGCCCATCAGAATCAACCTGGGAGATGATACGTCAGTGGAAATGCTTGGGGCCCCATCCCGATGTATTCATTCAGTCTGCAGAACATTGAGATGTTGAAAAAGCTACAAAAGTCACTCTGATGCCCTCTGGTTAGGAGTTCCCCAGAAGTCCTGCTTTGGTGATGTCCGGGTCGCCAATTTCAGGGAGTTACTTTATCTTCCTAATCGCCTGGTTCACATGCTCATAGTTAACCCCCCTTACCCAGCAGAGTCTCCATTCCTTCCAACCAGAAGTCTCTCACTACAAAGCCTCTCACTTCCCTACTGAAAGGGGAAGTGCAGAGGTCAAAAAAATTAAGCCTTTGGTTGAGTCAGCTAAACAAAAGCTACAAGAGAGGGGTTTCCATACGAAAACATCTTCCAAAAAACATGTGGTCGTTTTTGATTTCTAATCATACAAGGCTCCCAAAGAGTGGTTTTCTTTGATGAGTTATTTATAGCTTTTGTTAAGGAAAAGGAAACTCCAAGATTATCTGACAATAAATAAATTAAAGGTACGTGCCATTCTCTTGACTTTTTTAGATACACGAGGCTATAAATTAGTGAGGTCAACACGCATGCCACACAGAAAAGCAGGCTTGTTCCTTTGCCATCACATTGTTTGTATTTTGTGTGTCAATACACAGGCCTTTTTCCCCTCATTGTCTGAAACCATAGGAAGCAGCTCAGATACCAGGGACTTCTGGGGATGCGAGTGTTCGATTATGACAAATTCCTCAAATCAACATTTCTGTAACTTATTTTTAAATTGTTCCTCCAGCAAACAAAGGAATGTGTGCTTGGGTGTTCTATGATGGGAACTTATGGAAATTTGAGTTTGCACAGGTGGTGACACTAATCAATTTTACAATTAACAGTCATCCACTCTGAAGATAATAAGCTGTAATTATAGACTGTTTGGTGTAATCTCAGTTTACAAAATAGCACTGCTGTGGATCTTACAAATTAAAGTTACTTCATAATGAGTGGGACTTATCAAATTATTTCATATAGGTTTTTCACAGTTCTTTGTAATTCAATATTATTAAGGCGATGGCACCCCACTCCAGTACTCTTGCCTGGAAAATCCCATTGGACGGAGGAGCATGGTAGGCTGTAGTTAATGGGGTCACTAAGAGTCAGACAAGGCTGAGCGACTTCACTTTCGATTTTCACTTTCCTGCATTGGAGAAGGAAATGGCAACCCACTCCAGTGTTCTTGCCTGGAGAATCCCAGGGACGGGGGAGCCTGGTGGGCTGCCGTCTATGGGATCGCACAGAGTCGGACACGACTGAAGTGACTTAGCAGTAAGACATACACTTAGAAATGTTTCTTCAGTCTTTAAGGTTCAAAGTAATGTCCCAACCCTTTCTAGCCTCGGGTCCCAATACTCCTCTTTCTTTCTTAAGTTACTTGCCTTTCTCGACCTTTGCAGGCATAAAGAACTGCACCAGTAAAGTCCTTCTGGATCGTTCTCCTGACTTTAAGGAAATCTTCATTCAGTTCACCCCAAAACAGTTCATCATTTTTGCACCTGTATCCCTGTCATTTATCCAAAGGTTCTATATTTAATATACATTGTGCAAGTTACTTGCTTCTCTTTGAGAATAATAACCCCTAATGCCTAGCACAGTGACTTGAGTAGATACTATATGTTTCTATTGCATAACAGAAGAAATGTTTGTGTACAATTGTTTATAATTTCTAATTTCCATCTGCCTATAGTCAGTGACACTCATTACTGAGATGATTAACTGAAATGCAGTTTATGGCCAAGAGAAATTATTTTAACTGTGAATTTGGATCAAATCAAATTTATCATTTTGAATTTTAAGACCACGATCAGATCAGATCAGTCGCTCAGTCGTGTCCGACTCTTTGCGATCCCATGAATCGCAGCACGCCAGGCCTCCCTGTCCATCACCAACTCCTGGAGTTCACTGAGACTCACGTCCATCGAGTCAGTGATGCCATCCAGCCATGTCATCCTCTGGCGTCCCCTTCTCCTCTTGCCCCATATCTCTCCCAGCATCAGAGTCTTTTCCAATGAGTCAACTCTTCGCATGAGGTGGCCAAAGTACTGGAGTTTCAGCTTTAGCATCATTCCTTCCAAAGAAATCCCAGGGCTGATCTCCTTTAGAATGGACTGGTTGGATCTCCTTGTAGTCCAAGGGACTTTCAAGAGTTTTCAAAGGATATGACCATCTTGAATCTAAATATATGTATAAATATATATATATTTAGAAATATATATAAAACTGTATTATTGCAGACGTGAGTGGTAGATAGGAATGCTGCTCTGCTAATTTTCTCAAAATAACTAGATAACCCCATGGATATTTTTCTGGAAGATATTTCTCAAATTCTAAAACCATTATGGGTTTCAAATTGCATTTGATACTCACCAAGAAGACACTAAAGAAAGTAACAAATTGAGTAACTCTTTTCACCTTCTGAAGTTTTAAGGAGGCCTTTGACTATGATCAACCTCCTCTCAAAAACGTTCCATCAGACATGTGAGTTACCCAGATTGTTTTCCTTTTAAAATTGCTTCAATTTTTCACACTAGGCTTTTACAAAGTCTGTAGATTATATATCTTCTCTGTTTTCTAAATGCCTAATAATTAAAATCTCAACTTAGATAATAATAGAGGCAGAATTATGATCATCGATTCATGGTGTCGCAAAGAGTCAGACACGACTGAGTGACTAAACTGAACTGAACTGATACATATCAAAATCAAAATAACTCTCAGGTCTCTATCAATATTCCTGAACCTTCACCTAAGTTGCAGAACCTAATCCTCGCCTGCTTATTACACGTTTCCAGTCCAAACATTCCAAGTCCACCATGTCCAAATGTACTTTGCCTAAAACCAGCCTTCCTGCTCCACTCAATTTCCCCGTCTCGGCAAACACATTTTTCTCCCAGTTACTGAGGCCATACGATAGTTATCTTTTGACCATTTCTCATTTATCTTTTGTTTTCTCTCATATGCATGGTTTTGTGGATGCAGCCCTCAAAGGTGTTCCTTATCTATGGTCAACCTGTGTTGTTCCCATGTGCTCAGCATCCTTCCCTTAGGGAACTATCCCCTTCCTATTTGAGGTGAGGCTGTGAAGCACAGGTCCTACCCAATCCTCACTCAGAAACAAGCATATGACCCAGGACATTCAAGATATCTTATCCCTCTGGCAAATGCTATTGATCAGAAGGGTCAACTTATGCTGCAAGTGGAGCCAATAAGAGTTCCTGTCTTAAAGTTCATAATTAACATTTATAATCAATTATATATAATTAATGGTATATAATTATATATGATTAATAATATATAATTCTCTTTCTACTAGTGTTGCTAATCCAAGAGTAGATGCATTGCAACTATCTGCTGCTGCTGCTGCTGCTAAGTCGCTTCAGTCGTGTCCGACTCTGGGCAACCCCATAGACAGCAGCCCACCAGGCTCCCCCATCCCTGGGATTCTCCAGGCAAGAACACTAGAGTGGGTTGCCATTTCCTTCTCCAATGCATGAAGGTGAAAAGTGAAAGTGAAGTCACTTCAGTCGTGTCTGACTCTTTGCAACCCCATGGACTGCAGCCCACCAGGCTCCTCCGTCCATGGGATTTTCCAGGCAAGAGTACTATCTGCAGCCATCTATTAATATATGCAGGAAATCTATTTACAGTAGAAAGAGAATGCGAAAGAACCAAAAAACACATCAGAGCCAATATGGCAAGGTAATGTTTAAACAACAGTGGTTGAGTCCCTGGAGCCAGCCATGCCTGAAGTCCATCCCATCCCTGGCCTTGCCAATTAGATGAGTCAAATTTCAAAATCCTGACTTACTCACTTTCTGGCTAGGTGAACTTAAACAAGCTCTTAACCTTTCTGTGTCTTTCTTACCTCATCCATGAAATGGGAGGTAACATTAATACTGACTTCACAGGGTTATAAGAGGATTAGCATAATAAAGGCTCAATAAATGTTCACAGTGACTATGAAGTGCCAGTGAATTCTGATATCCTCTCACAAAATCATGCCTTGCTAATAATCCATGTCCCTCTGCCTTCCCTTAGGTCATCACCCTCACCCATCCCATCTTTCCCCCTCTGAATATAATCAGCTCTAATCCTACAAATTTTGCCTCCTCTATACCTCTTCCAACCACAAGGCCTTTCACTGATCTTGTCCTCCTTGAGATTCTGTATCATTTTCAGTTCTGTACTACAAGCTGCAACATGCAATCATAAATACTCCTGTATTGTTTCAGGTGGGTCTGACTAATCCAGTTAGAAAGTGAAGTTTTGGGGTTACACTTTTTGGGCATGTCCCCTACCAGTGTTAAGCACGTTATAGGCATCAAAATCGTTATATTTAACAGGGCCCAGTCGTAACACTAATCATCCCTACTTTTTAAATTCTGTAGTTTTAAGAAAATATTTCTCCAAATTAAGAAAACTTTTACTGCAGTTACCTAATGTTGATGCAAAAACTCAAGTCTGTGAAGTACATAAATTTCAAATGACAAAATAAGACAATAAGATAATTTTAAGGGAGTTATATGTTTTTATTACATAAACATTATATTCCTTGTGGAAGCTAGTCTTACAAGTTTGTTTCTTGATTTCACAGAATGTCCAATATCTGTAGAAATTGTCTATGAATAATTTATGAAACAAACATTCCTGGTACCCCCACCAAAAAAGCCCCATTGTTTACATTTTCCAACCAGATTCCTGATAAAAATAATAGGTTTTGTTCATTTTACAGTGTAATACACAAACTTGTTTTTAAGATAGAAAAAAGGACAGACTTCTAAAATGAGTCTCCTTTTGTTTACAAAGTTCTATAAAAATACATTAAGTAGGTTCGTATGTTTGTCCTTTGACTTAATATTCCAGTTTACCAGAAACAAACAAAAAACAATAAACAGAGCTATGCAAACCACATTAATCTTGAAGCAATATAATGTCAACATCATCATGAACACCTTGCAAAAGTAGCTCTCCTGAGTATGTAATAATCTTCCTTCGTTTTGCCGCTTTGAGAGTCCCTACCAGTGCTTCAAAGAGGTTGGCACATTTGTCATCTTGGAAGAGGACCCCAAATTTCACACTTAATTTTCCATCAGCATCTAATTGAGAGAACACAACGTTAGCCAATGCAAAGTCTGTTTATTGCCACCATGTATGGCAAATACACACCATCTTTCATAAACAACTGGAGGTTAACCAACATCACAATGTAACAGTCAACAGTCAAAAATTCAGTGTAACTTCTTGCCAGATTCAAAAAGGAATGGAGTAAATGCAATGTGTAGTATATCTTCTAGCCTTAGTACCATCTGTACAGAGTGGAGTAAGAACTAAGAAATATTAACAAAAAGTGAATGTGTTACAGTGCTCATATGGTGGACCACTCCTCTCTGTCTAAATTTTGATTTTTTTAAAGGTTTTTTTGGTGTGGACCATTTTTAAAATCTTTATTGAATTTGTTACAATATTGCTTCTGTTTTATGATTTTGTTTTTTGGCCACAAGGCACGTAGATGCTTAGCTCCCTGATGAGGGATCCAACCTGCATGCCCTGCACTGGAAGGCAGTCTTAACCACTGGACCGCCAGGGAAGGCTCTAAATCTCAATTTCCTAATTGTTAGTTGTTGAATCAGTAAAAATAACAAATATAAGGGAAACCCCAGATCAGGAACAGTACTTCTCTAAGTGTGTTCTGAACATGCTCAGAAACCCCAGGAAAGGAGTGGTGACCTCAAAAATGAAGAAATCTTCATTTACCAGAATCCCTACATTATCTAGTTTGAAGGCCAGTTTTTAACATAGATGCTAAAAATTAAAATAAACACTAAAAAGAGATGAGCTATCAAGTCATGAAAAACCTGGAGGAACCTTAAATACATATTAATAAACGAAAGAAAGCAATCTGAAAAAAAGCTATGTGCTATATGACTCCAACTATGGAATATTCTGGAAAAGGCAAAACTATGGAAAAAGAGAAAACAAAGTAAAAACATTAGTGGTTTTCAATGGTTAGGGTAGGGGAGGGGTGAACAGGCAGAGCACAAAGAATTTTTAAAGCAATGAAGACACTCCATGATATTATAATGATGGAGACATCATTACACATCATTTCAAACCCACAGAATGTACAAAATCAAGAGTGAAATGTAATGTCAACTATGGACTCTGGGTGATAATTATATGTCAATGCAGGATCAATCCTAGAGATCAAACCAGTCAAACCCAAAGGAAATCAACCCTAAATATTAACTGTAAGGACTGACGCTGAAGCTGAAGCTCCAATACTTTGGCCACCTAATGGGAAAGAAAGTGAAAGTGAAAGTCGCTCAGTCTTTGCAACCCCATGGACTACACAGTCCATGGAATTCACCAGGCCAGAATACTGGAATGGGTAGCCTTTCCCTTCTCCAGGGGATCTTCTCAATCCAGGGATGGAACCCAGGTCTCCCACATTGCAGGTGGATTCTTTACTAGCTGAGCCACAAGAGAAGTCCAAGAATACTGGAGTGGGTAGTCTAGCCCTTCTCCAGGGGATCTTCCTGACCCAGGAATCAAACCGGGGTCTCCTGCATTGCAGGCATATTCTTTATCAACTGAGCTATTAGGGGTAGACTTATTGGAAAAGACCCTGATTTGGGGAAATATTGAGGGCAAGAGGAGAAGGGGTTGACAGAGGATGAGATGGATGGATGGCATTCTGACTCAATGGACAGGAGTTTGAATGAACTCCAGGAGACAGTGAAGAACAGGGAAGCCTGGCGTGCTGCAATTCATGGGGGCACAAAGAGTCGGACACGACTTAGCAACTGAACAACAAAAACGATGCAGGGGCATCAACTGTAATGAAGGTACCCCTCTGGTGGAAGATGTTAAAAATAAGGAAGACTATGCATGTGTGGGAGGGCATATGGGAAATCTCAGTACCTTCCACTCAATTTTATTGCAAATCTAAAACTGCCCTTAAAAAATAAAGTCTTTTTTTAATTAAGGAAAAACAAAAGGTGGATCTTTGGTTAAAAGTCAATAAGAGGAAGTCTCAAAGATAAGGGTAATCAAGGATACTTCCCCAATGCTAGCTGAATCCTTCGATCTACCTGGCTGAACATTTCACCCATCCTATGCAATGCTCCAAGTTCTTCTCTCCCAAAGCTGTACCCTCTCTGAAGGAGATGGTCATCACAGCAAGAAGGGTTCTTGGGTTCCCGTGCTGCTCTGCTAGAGCTTACAGCATGTGGCTTAATAAACTCCTACTGTGGGTGTAGCAAGTGCTGGGCACTAGAGGAAGGGAGAAGGAAGTATAGAATCACTTTCTAGCTATCAAAGAAATGATTTCCCCTCCCACGAGGAAATAACCATACAGACAGTAGGTAGGGCAACAGGCAAAGAGGTACATGATTGTTTTTCAAGACCAAGATGACTCCGGGCTAGACCAGGAAGGGAAGATTTCATGACTGGTGGTACCTGTTCTGGACTTTAAAGAAAGAAAGTAAAGAAAGTGAAGTCAGTCAGTAGTGTCCGACTCTTTGCGACCCCGTGGACTGTGGCCTACCAGGATCCTTCGTCCATGGGATTCTCCAGGCAAGAGTACTGGCGTGGGTTGCCATTTACTTCTCCAGGGGAGGTCCGGACCCAGGGGTCGAACCCGGGTCTCCTGCATTCCATGCAGACACTTTACCCTCTGAGCCACCAGACTTTAAGGGGCGTATAATACAGAGCTTTAAAAACAAAACAAACAAACAAACACCCTGACAGTCCTCAGCTGAAATTTTGGCCATCTGCTAGTTGCTTAGCCTGGGAAACCTGCATAAATTCCCTAAGCCTGTTTCCTCAACTGTATAATGGAGATCTTAATACCTCCCACACTGTATGGTTGGGGACAGAGTTCTGAAGCACAGAGCACAGTGTCCAGCCCATGCTAAGCACTAGATCGGTGATCACTGGTTCAATTATGAGTGCAAGAAATGGGAGATTATGCCAAGCCATAGGCACAGGTGAAAGAAGTTAAGTATCTAGGGGAACAGTGACTAATTTACTCAGCTCAAGTAAACCATCTAAGAGAAGGAGGAAATAAGTTGGTAATGGAAAATAGGGAGTCTGACCATGCTTGGCCTGGAAAGTCAAGAGGTACTTGTTTGATTCTTTCACTTCCAGCAGCATGACCCTTTGTTGGCAATGAAAACCTTTCACTGATTATAGGAATCAGTGCAGCTGCTGGGTAACCTGGTTGGTCCTTCAAGCTCTCTGAGCTGCAGTTACTTCATCCATCAAACAAGGGTAAAAATATCCCTCTCGGAGTTGTTACAAGGATTAAAACATAGAATGTAGGTAAAGTCTTTTATAGCATACCCAGTCTATGGTAAATTCTCAATTTAGGTAAATTTTTTAAAGCCACCAAAGGCAGAAACCCTGCTGTAATCTTGGAGTTCTGCTGCCTGCTAACCCCTCAATCTGACAAATGTCTGAGCAATGCCACCTTCTTTGTATCTTCTGTTCCTTTAGCCTTCCCTCTCCATGGACAATTAATTCCAGGCCCCAGTTGATTCTCATGTGGCTAACTGCCAGACTCCTTACAAGTCTCCATTTTTACCCTCACTATATCCTCCACATTCATACAGAATTTAAAATGTGGAAGAAATTTTGTATGATACAAGCTTAATTGATATTCTTTTACTTTAATCTTTCAATAGCTCCCTAGCACCTTTAAGATAGAGTGAATAAGATTCTTCATCCTCTAGACCTTGCCTCACCTCTCACCAGGCCTCCTGCCCTCTCATTCCATGCATCTTGTGATTCAGTCAAAATGAGCAACCTGCTGTAATCGAGGGTGTTAAGAATCACCTCCCCTGGTAACTTTGTCCATGTCAAGCCATCTACCTAGCATCCCAGATCCTCTTTTCTAGCTAAATTCTTTTTTCTTCAAAAACGGACTCAAATGTCACCTTCTCTGAGAAGTCCTCTATGATTCCTTTAGTCGAGTTAATAGCACTTCTTAAAAAATGGAATGTATATCAATCAAAGCATGCACCATCAATTACAGTAATGAAAGCTACCATTTATTGAGTACTCAGTACGTTCCTAGAACTGTTCGATGCATTTTATAGTCATTAAAACTCACTTAACCATTTTGTCAAAGATAAGACACCATTGATTTTAAGAAGCACCATTATTTCATGTTCCAATTAAACTGCCAATTTAACGATAGCATACCATGTATCATAAAATAATCCTTATTTTAGAGATTTTAAAGTGTGAAAAATGTGTCTCCAACACTCACTGAAATAAAGTAGTATCATTATACAAATAAGGAAACCAAGGCACAGAAAAGTTTAGAAATGTGCCCAAGGTCACACAGCAGGAATGTGGAAGAGCTGGAATTCCTTCCCAGAGTCTGACTCCAGAGCACATGCTCTTAATCACGTCCCAAAACATCCTTCCAATTTATCTGTGTTCTCATTACCTAAAGAGGCCCATAGGGCTGAGATGGACTTTTATTTATTTTCCCATCTCCAGCACTTGAGCACAAAGGCAGCACTCAAGGTACATTTTTTAAAGAATTTATATCTCCAAATAATCTTCATCTACTTAATTCTTTTCTATAGGATAAAAATTAGAAATCAAGAAAATCAGAGATACCAAGGGAACATTCCATGCAAAGATGGGCACAATAAAGGACAGAACTGGTATGGACCTAACAGAAGCAGAAGATATATATTAAGAAGATGTAGCAAGAATACCCAGAACTATACAAAAAAGATCTTCATGACCCATATAATGACAATGGTGTGATCACTCACCTAGAACTAGACATCCTAGAATGCCAAGTCAAGTGGGCCTTAGGAAGCATCACTATGAACAAAGCTAGTGGAGGTGATGGAATTCCAGTTGAGCTATTTCAAATCCTGAAAAATGATGCTGTGAAAGTGCTGCACTCAATATGCCAGCAAATTTGGAAAACTCAGCATGGCCACAGGACTGGAAAAGGTCAGTTTTCATTCCAATCCCAAAGAAAGGCAATGCCAAAGAATGCAAAAACTACTACACAATTGCACTTATCTCACACACTAGCAAAGTAATGCTCAAAATTCTCCAAGCCAGGCTTCAACAGTACATGAACCATTAACTTCCAGATGTTCAAGCTGAATTTAGAAAGGCAGAGGAACCAGAGATTGCCAACATCCACTGGATCATTGAAAAAGCAAGAGAGTTCCAGAAAAACATCTATTTCTGCTTTATTGACTATGCCAAAGCCTTTGACTGTGTGGATCACAATAAACTGTGGAAAATTCTGAAAGAGATGGGAATACCAGACCACCTGATCTTCCTCCTGAGAAATCTGTATGCAAGTCAATAAGCAACAGTTAGAACTGGACATGGAACAACAGACTGGTTCCAAATAGGGAAAGGAGTACATCAAGGCTGTATATTGTCACCCTGCTTATTTAATGTATATGCAGAGTACATCATGAGAAATGTTGGACTGGATAAAGCACAAGCTGGAATCAAGATTGCCGGGAGAAATATTAATAACCTCAGATATGCAGATGATACCACCCTTATGGTAGAAAGCAAAGAAGAACTAAAGAGCCTCTTGATGAAAGTGAAAGGAGAGTGAAAAAGTTGGCTTAAAGCTGAACATTCAGAAAACTAAGATCATGGCATCTGGTCCCATCACTTCATGGCAAATAGATGGGGAAACAATGGAAACAGTGAAAGACTTTATTTTTGGGGGCTCCAAAATCACTGCAGGTGGTGACTGCAGCCATGAAATTAAAAGACGCTTACTCCTTGGAAGGAAAGTTATGACCAACCTAGACAGCATATCCAAAAGCAGAGACATTACTTTGCCAACAAAGGTCCATCTAGTCAAAGCTATGGTTTTTCCAGTAGTCAAGTGTGGATGTGAGAGTTGAACTATAAAGAAGTTGAGCATCGAAGAATTGATGCTTTTGAACTGTGGTGTTGGAGGAGACTCTTAAGAGTCCCTTGGACTGCAAGGAGATCCAAGCAGTCCATCCTAAAGGAAATCAGTCCTGAATATTCATTGGAAGGACTGATGCTGAAGCTGAGACTCCAATACTTTGGCCACCTGATGCAAAGAGTTGACTCACTGGAAAAGACCCTGATGCTGGGAAAGATTGAAGGTGGGAGGAAAAGGGGATAACAGAAGATGAGATGGTTGGATGGCATCACCGACTCAGTGGACATGAGTTTGAGCAAGCTCTGGGAATTGGTGATGGACAGGGAAACGTGGTGTGCTGCAGTCCATGGGGTTGCAGAGTCGGACACAACTGAGTGACTGAACTGAACTGAAGTGATGGGATGAAAAATGAAAGGCTTTAAAGAACTCTATTTTAAAATAAACAGATAAAACTAAATTAATCAATTTATTCGTCAAATTCATAGTTTAGATTAGTCAACATTATTCCAGACATAATATAAATAATTAACCTTAATCTGTCAGTAGGTAACATATCTCCATAGATGTTTTCCAACTCAATAATATATCTATTACGAGGAATAGGTAAGTCAAGGAGGCCTGGTGAAGCTGCAATGTTCAAAATATTTTCATCCTTATACAAGTTATGATAATTACCTTACAGTCATCTAGTTTGTAAACCTGCTTATTTTGAAGTGCAGGTTCAGTCTGCTAAGTATTGGGGTGGCCAGTAAGTTCATTTGAGTTTTTCCATATGATGTAATGGAAAAACCTGAATGATCTTTTTTGTCAACCCAATATTATTCTATATGAAACTTGCTGCTGCTGCTAAGTCGCTTCAGTCGTGTCCGACTCTGTGCGACCCCACCAGGCTGCCCTGTCCCTGGGATTCTCCAGGCAGGAGTACTGGAGTGGTTTGCCATTTCCTTCTCCAATGCGTGTAAGTGAAAAGTGAAAGGGAAGTCACTCAGTCGTGTCCGACTCTTAGCAACCCCATGGACTGCAGCCTACCAGGCTCTGCCGTCCACAGGATTTTCCAGGCAAGAGTATCGGAGTGGTGTGCCATTGCCTTCTCCGATATGAAACTTACAAGATCTTATAAATCAGTGTTATCACAATAATAAATAGAGAGACTGATGATAGATAAAAAGGCTACAAAGATATTCTTAGTCCCTTTCACCATGAAAAGATACAAGAAGTCTGAGACCTAGAAGACTCCAAGTTGACCATACTGGCACACTGATCTCGGGTCTCCAGCCTTCAGAACTATAAGCAATAAAATTTCTGCTGTTTATAAGCCACATAGTCTGGAGTGTTTTGTTACAGCAGCCCAAACAGATTGAGACAGACTCCCAACCTACATAACCATTAAGATAGTAAATGTGGACAAAACTATAATTCAAAAACATATATGTACCCCTATGATCACAATAACACTATTTACAGGAAAATGCGGTACATACATACAATGGAATACTGCTGCTGCTGCTGCTAAGTCACTTCAGTCGTGTCCAACTCTGTGCGACCCCATAGACGGCGGCCCACCAGGCTCCCCTGTCCCTGGGATTCTCCAGGCAAGAACACTGGAGTGGGTTGCCATTTCCTTCTCCAATGCATGAAAGTGAAAAGTGAAAGTGAGGTCACTCAGTCCTGTCCAACTCTTCGGGACCCCATGGACTGCAGCCTACCAGGCTCCTCCGTTCATGGGATTTTCCAGGCAAGTGTACTGGAGTGGATTGCCATTGCCTTCTCCACAATGGAATACTACTCAGCCGCAAAGAGGAATGAAAAAATACCATTTGCAGCAACATGGCTGGACCTAGAGATGATCATACCAAGTGAAGTAAGTCAGAAAGAGACAAATACCATATGCTATCACTAACGTGGAATCTAAAATATGACACAGGTGAACTTATTTATGAAACAGAAACAGACTCACAAAGAGAACAGACTTGTGGTTGCCAAGAAGGAGGTGGTGTGAGGGTTTGAGTTTGTGGTTGGCAGATGCAAACTATTATACATAGAATGGATAAACAGAAAGGTCCAACTGTAGAGCACAGAGAACTATACTCAACATCCTGTGATGAACTATAACGGAAAAGAATACATATATATGTATAACTGAATCATTTTACAATGTAGCAGAAATTAATACAATGTTTTAAATGAACTATAGTTCAATATATCTTTAATGAAAAATATTACATTTGTTGTTTCATGTCACAAAGTTTGTAGTAATGTTACATCAGCAAAAGAAAACTACAGGGGATGTTTGATAACAATGACAATGGAATTTTCAAAGTACCTCTTGTTATTTCAAATGATTTGTGATTCATAAGTAATCACAGCTATATGTAAGAAAATCAAACTATAATGATGACACAACATTGTAATGCAATTATCCTCCAATGTGGAAAAAAAAAGCTACGATGACAGGACAACTCTTATAAGGTACTTTTTAAAGTTGTTTTTCACTTACATGATATAATTTTAAAACTTTGGGGTCCATTATCCCAGTTGTTGCTGAATACATCTATTGCTCTTACAATTTTTAAAATGCTCCCCAAACTATTACATGTCTGGTCTGGTATAAAATATTAATACTTACAAGCATACGAGTTGCTTAATACTTACAGTTACAAGCATAAGAGTTGCTTTCATTACAATTTAGGAAAAGGGCACTAATACTACCAATTTTATATGTCTCAAACTTCATGGTAGGTGCTCATATGCTGCTGAGGGAAAAGCTGACTTTTTTTAAAAAACTATCCAAAGGATGGGTTCTTTCAGTTATACCTACATAAATACCTGATTATACAAAATTCAAAGGTTTGAAGAAACTAAAGACAATGTATTGCGATTTCAATGAGTCCCTAGTCATTTGGCAATTTGCAAAATGGTGGCACGGTAAAGCAGAAAAAAAAATGAATGTTAATAGTATGACAAAATTCGAACAAGATTCAATTACAAGATTTCAATGCAGCTAGGTTACAGATGTACAGTGATTTTCTTTCCATTCAAAGGATAATGAAATAACTCAACCATTCTTTGTATAAGAATCACAATACCCCAATAGCTCTGTGTCTCCAGAAATTACTTCAGGGCTGAGAGCAGTTAGCTGACAGCTACCAAAACTTTTAGACTTCCACCAAGAGTTTGGAGAAGGAAATAGCAACCCACTCCAGTATTCTTGCCTGGAGAATCCCATGAAAAGAAGAGCCTGGTGGGCTACAATCCATGGAGTCCCAAAGACTGGGACACAACCAAAGCGACTTAGCACAGCACAGCACAGCACCCAAAGAGTTAGTCCTTCTTGCTCTAAAGCAAACTCAGAAGAAACACCGTATCTATCATATAAAACTTACTTTTTGAACCAAGACGATGAATTTCCTCCACTAAGAGTTTAACTTCATGATCCACATTCATTGCTGCCTGAAGGAGGAAAAAAAAAATCTGTATTATTAGTTTCTAGATTACATTATACATATCTTGCCAAATCCAAGGGCCCTTGGTTTTTTTCATGTAGCATTTGTCACTATTAATTTACCATGTCCCTCTTCCTAAAAACACTTGTGTGATGTATCTCCCCCAGGTAGAGTACCTCCATTTCCCCCATCTTTATAACTGCCCTTGTGGGCAGTCCCACTCTTACTCCATGCAGTCTACTGGGGAGAATCAAGCCATTCTCCTTGCACCCACCATTAACTCCAAACCCAAGCTCTGCCTGGCACCAGAAACACAAAGGTGAATGACACAAGACCCGCCCTCAGGGAATTCATCCTCCAGAAGCAGAGAAAGGCCTGGAATGACTAGCAATGGGACAAGCTATCTTTGAGCGGAGGGTCCAAGGCATTAAGGGAGCTTGAAGGAGAAAGCCACAGGTTTCAGGGAGGTTCCTGGGGGGAGGAGTGGACCAATAAGTAGTTGGGGAAAGCATCGGGAAGAGAATATGTAAAAGCATAGAAACAAGGAGAAACAGAAGCACACCTGGGGCAAGCCCGAAACTAGGAGCTGGTTCCAGGATTAACTGGATAAACCAACACAATCCCTCCCCTCTAGGAGCCCTGAGGTGAAAAAGGCGGTCCAGGTGCAACCCTACAAATGCAATTTTCCAGGTCACATATACTCATGCTCTTCCCCCAACAGTTCGTAATGCAATCTGACTGCAATGGAGAGCCTGTGGTGAACACCATTCATCTTCAAATGAGGAAGGAGTTCAGGGTTAGCATAGCAGCTGGGCGAGTTCCCTTGGCTCATGAGGTCCTCCATTGGCTGGGTTTGTGCCCATCATTCCAGCCACCTCACCTCTATGCCCTATGAATGCCAGGTTGCAGCTACACAGCGTTTCTTTTCATTCCTCAAATGTCCCCTCACTCTCTTACGTCCGGCCTTCACAGGTACTGCTTCTTCTTCAACCCAACTCTGACTATTCCTCTTTCTTGGAGTTAACTTCCACTTGTCCGGTCCCAACTGAGATACAACTTCCTCCAGGAAGCCCTCCCTGAAACCCTGGAGTAGGAGTGCTCCCCCGTGTGTGTTCCCATAGTATTGTGCATCCACTTCATTTCACTTGACTGGAATGACCAGCTTCTTGTCTTTTATCACTAGACAGTGAGCTCCTCTCTGCTGGGATCTGATCGTTCTGCTACTGTGGGACCCCGTCTGGCACCAAGAGTAGGACTTCAACAAATAATTGGCTGGCAAACAGTAAAATGAGCAGAGGCATGACAGGGGATGAAAACACATCTGTGAGAGTTATTGACAGGGAGTTGCTGATTTCAGTGAGGCACAGAGAGGAGCTCTAAGGGGAGGAAGTGGACTCAGAGACCGAAAAGGAAGCCTAAAGGGGGCGTGGCAAACAGCTACAGAAAGAGGGAGGAGACAGATACCAGCAAGAAACAGGGAAGCCGCAGGTAGAGCTGAAGGAGAGAAACCCAACTCTGTTGGAGCAAAGAAATAAAGCAGGAAAGGAGGAAGAATGAGTTCCATAAGCAGGAAATAATTTTACACTGGAAACAGCAATATGAGGGTGAAAAGCATGGGCAGAAAAAGCATCAGCACAGTCTGTTTTAAGTTTTCCAAATGAAATAAGGGATGAAAAGAGTAGGATGACCTGAATGGTTTACTTTGAGGTGATGATTTGGAAGAAATAATTTTATTCAGACAGATCATAACTAATTCTTGGTAGCTTTTAAAAAACAAGAATGACATCTATGTATAAATGATATTGATCAGGACCCCAGATTTCTCATAGCTAATAATTAAAAGTACCACTACCATCTGCTACACTTCTGTGTAAATCTTTTAATTTAAGAAGCTTATATTGCAACAAGATGCGCTTCCCTAGTGGCTCAGTGGTAAAGAATCTGCCTGCCAATGCAGGAGATGCAAGAGACACTGGTTTGATCCCTGGGTGGGGAAGATACCTGAAGTAGGAAATGGCAAAAACCCATTCCAGCGTTCTTGCCTGGGAAATTCTATGGACAGAGGAGCCTGAAGGGCTACAGTCCACGGGGTCCCAAAAGAGTTGGACGGGACTTAGCGACTAAACAACAACACTGCAACAAGATACAACATCTTAGGTTAATGCAGCTACATAAAACCCAGTATCAAAAATTAGTGTCCAGATGTGAGAACTTTATATTTACTGGTGAAATTATAACATTATATTCAATTCAAAATACAGTTTTAGAGAGACACTAAAACGCTAAAATATAACCAGAGGACACAACTGAAAGACATGCCATGAGATTAGTGGTAGGGGAAAAAACCTGTTAATGTCAGTGTGGTGAACAGCTGTCGTTTTTCCCTGCTCAGCAGCCTTTCTACCTTCTGGCACCAGCAGTCCAATTTTTTTTTTTTTTTTGATAGAGCCATTCCTTTCTTGTTCTTATGTCATGGATCTTGGGTAGAGCCTCATTCTGGACTCCAGGAATGGTTCAAAGTCAGAGTAATTGGTTTGGAGCATAGGATAGGTGATACCATCTTGAACAATGGGGTCGGCCCAGGAATTTTGCCAGACTACTAGTAAAACAACACTCTCCCACTGGGCTCTAAGTTTACGGCCGGCCAGTATATAAACAGCTACCATGTGAAAAGAGCCTGCCAGGAATAAATCCAGCACAAAGGAAAATTCAACCATGCATCAATGATTGAGCCTGTATATGACCTTGGATTTTCCTGTTACATGAACTAATCAATCCTCTGTGGTTTTGCTTATGCTGGTTTGAGTTTCTGTCACTTGCACTGTAAAGAATCTTGACTTTTAAAAGTTAGCCTAGAGACGACCTGCTACTTTTTTAAAAAATAAAACTCCATTATGTACTCATGTGAATAGTCTTGTTTGCGTTACCATATTGGGTAGAATAGACAGGTAAACAGAAAGGCAGATTTGGAAGCCATAAGAGAAAAAATTTCTCTAATAATCAAAACCGTCTAACAGTGAATAGTTTGCAGTAGTAGGATCTGTGAGGATTGATGAGGAAATCAGCCCATATTGGACAAAAGGGAAAGGGAAGTGTCCAAGGGGATTACAGTCTTCTCTAATTGTCAGATGCTTTGATTTCCTCCCACCCAGAATATTCATCTCTTTAACATTATTTTCCATTCCTTCCACCCACCACCATCCACACCAGTCATAGTTCTCCTTTAATAATGAGACTCAAAGAGGAAATCCCACTCTTAAGTAGCGTGAATATGTGCATCACATTAAGCAGATGCAAATTCATCTTTGTAAGATGGGAAGACTACCAGAATTTCCTTATAATTAATTACACCTGAGGCTCCTTATCTGTGTTTATTCTAAGAACCTTGCAAAGTATTATTTATCCCTATTTTATGGATGATGAAACTGACTCAGAGGGGTTTCCCACAATTAAATGCTGTTTTTACCTCATCCTTCTGCCTCTTCTGCTCCTTTGGGGTGGGGCTGGTTATTATGCAAATAGAACTAAATGTAATGGTAAGTTGTATTTGTGTGAAATATTTGAGTACTTACTAAGACAAAACCCTTAAAAAGCAAAAAAGGCTCCCTGCTCTGATCCTTTTGAGAGGAAAATGATGGGCTTAAAAACTATTGCTAGCCTACATAACCTGGTATGGTTTCTTTGATTATTTAATGAGGACAAAGGAGTATAAAATACTCTGCTGTACAAACGTCAGAAGGTCCACGACATTTTTTTATGAGGACAGAAGCCGGGGCTGGTGCAAGCAGCAAGATCAAGAACAATGAGAGGCCACGGGCAGAGCAAGTCTAAGGGAAAGAAAGAGCCGGGTCAATGGGAGGCTCAGGGGAAGGGGATGGCAGATGCTAGCTGAGCCCTCTCATTGTGACAGAAACCAATTAGGCACTGTGCGTGGGAACCACAAAGAAAACGGAATGTGGGCGGACTGGGCCATATGCTGAAATGCTCCACTTTCAGTAGGCACTTGAAGATATATTTAAGGACCCTCTTAACAGTTTTTTGGGGTTTTTTCATTTTGGTTGGTTTGTTTTCTTAAGTTTGGAGGCAATACCTGGAGATTTTCTAAAGTCAAGGAATAAGCCTACTCGAGTGGGGACATCTGGGAATCGGGAGCCACCTGTCCTCACTAGGGCTGGCCACTCTTTCCCAGCCCTCCTTCACAATCCCCGACGAGCAGCTGGTGTAGGTCAAAGAATGACTGGGTTCCTTCCCGCCTCTCGCAGGCGCGCAAACACTCCATATTTGGTCATCCCGGAGCCAAGTTGGGAGCTGGCCCGGAAGGGGTCCCAAGACCCTGTCCCCCGCAGGCCATCAGACGGTCATCACTGGCACCACTGCAGAGATAGAGAGCGCAAGGCTCGGCCCCGGCTCCGGGGCGCACGGCGGAGTCCGGGCGGACTCCCGGGGAAGAGCAGCATCCGCATCCCGGAAGCCTTTGTCTCCGCGAGGCCCGCGCTCCCCGGCGATCGGTGCTCCCAGGCGATCAGTGCACCCCAGGCGCGCCTCGAGAGCCGGCGCCCAGACCCAGCGACGCAAACGGACCCAGCTTGGGGCTCCCCGAGTCGCTAGTGTCTTCTCACTAACCCCCACCCCGTACACAGAACGGGGAGCGTTCAGATCCGCACCCTCCGCCCGCGCCCGCAGAGCCCACTGCCCTGAAGCCCCCGAATCCCTCGGGTGGAGCCTGGCCCCTCACTGCTAGTCTGTTCCCGCTCAGTTCTGCGGAACTGACTCTCCAAGTGCAAAGCCGGCAAGTTGCTCTGCGGTTAAAAAAAAAAAAAAAAAACAAACAAGAAAAGAAAAAGAAAATCTTTATAAACGCTGCTTATCTCCCTGCCCGGTCCGCCCCCGGCAAAATGTCACGTGAGCCTAGTACGGAAGTCTGCCCGAGAGGTGGGGGGCGCGGGGGCGCGCCCACGCGGTCCCCAGCACCCGGCTCACCCCAATGCCAGTTATACCCTCCAGGCGCCTTAGCCCCGTCTCTTCCCGGTCCTGGCTCTCCAACCTCAGCCCACGATCCCCTCCTCCGGCTGTTGGACCTCCCCCTGCTACCCTAGTCCATCCTTTCTACCTGGACGCCACTTCCCAGGGCGATCACCCACCTCTCTACCTCCTGTTCTTTTCCGAGAAAACGGGCAGCGTCGGTGCAGGCTGGTTGCCTTCTTCAACGCACCGGGGAGGAAGAAGCCGAGGAAGGAAGTGACTGAGGCAAAGAGAAAGGCTGGTTGGTGTGCCGCAGGCGGAGGGCGAGTGGGGGGAGGGGGGAAGAGTTTCTGCGCTCAGGAATGGGGCCGCCCACACTCCCGGGGACTAACCTAGGAGGAGGAAACTGGAGCGGAGACGCCGAGAACCGGGCAGACTCCGCACAGGTGGCGGAGCGCTGGAGGCTTCTAGGAAAACGCATCCAGAGCTCCAATTACTGCCACCTTTGCCCCGCGCCACTCGGAGCCAAGGAGCTCCAACCCCCGCATCTTTTCCTGGAAATTGACTTCCTGCCAGGATCTCTCTCCTAATGCAAGAAAAAAGGCTCCCCCAACGTGCAGAATGCTGAGATCTCCTTGCCTGCGTGCTTAGTCGGTCTGACTCCTTGCCCTCACGGACTGTAGCCCGCCAGGATCCTCTGTCCAGGGAATTTGCCAGGCAAGAATACTGGAGTGGGTTGCCATGCCCTTCTCCAGAGGATCTTCTAGACCCAGGAATAGAAGTGGTGTTTCCTGTGGCTCCTGCATTGGCAGGCGGATTCTTTACCACTGCGCGGAACTTAAGCCCAGGGCAGGGGGCTTTCAGAAAAATACAAATATGACAGCAGGGTGGTCTGATTTGCAAAAGAAAATGCAGTTTTGAAAACTGCTTTACTGCAAAGAAACTTTACTTGGATAAAGCTATTATGATTCTTGGCCCTCGGTCAGTGTAGATTTCTTCCCCTCTTTATTCATTATTTCCTACATGTAACCGCATAATTCATTTTTTTCATACATCCATTATTATAGTAACTGTTATTTTAATCTCTGAGTGTGTGTGTGTGATGTTTGCTCTACCTGGTATCCTTTCAAAAAGGAAACCAAGCCCTGCCAAGAGAACTGACCCGAACTATTCCTAGGACAAAGGTTGCACAAATAATTGCCCCCAAAGTTCCCCCCTAACCACTGTAGCTGATTGGCTTAAGAGTGGTCATGTGACCCAAAAGACACAGTCCATAAACTGGCCATCACCCTAGGAGGTGACCTGGAACAAACAGTCCTCACTAACCAGAACTCGGGATCATTAGATAAGCCAATCAGTTTCTCCCTTGGAAATTGGAAAGGGAGAATGAATACAGAGAATGAGCCATCTGACAGGAAGGCTGAAGCTGAGAGGGCTGGAGGCAGAAATAGGGAAAATGGGCCTGACAAAGCAGAACACTGGAGTAAGCAAAAACTGAGGATGAAGTAGAAGGTGAGTATGGGTGGAAGTGGTAGAGGTGCCTCTAAGGGAAGCTGAGAGCCAGGGATATATTAAGAACAACAAAGACCTGCTCCAGAGGACACTATGAGTATCCATGTCCCTGTGGCTGCACTGTATCCAGCCTCTTCCTAAAGAGCGTCCTAGTTACCCTATCAGAGTAAACACCTGTCACTCCGGGTGTGACTTTGAATGAGTCTCTGTTCCCTACCACCAAAAGATTACTCTCAACAAAGGTCTGATTGATCAAGGTTTCTCATGTCACGTGAAGTTTAAGGCGACTCCAAAATCCTTTTGAGGACTATTTTTTCCTTACTAAAACAAGCTGAGAAGTCATAGTTTGTATTTTTCAGTCTATATAATGCAAAAAGTATAATTCAAGAAAAGAGCATATTTAGCAATTCTCGGGGCAGCACCTGGCTCCTTTGGTTTGTGGCAGTTCTTCATTTGGATAATATCCAGTGAAATGAATAATCAATCTGTATTGTGCTACTTCTTTACAAGTAAGTAGTGTTTCACAGCCAGAGAAGGCAATGGCAACCCACTCCAGTACTTTTGCCTGGAAAATCCCATGGATGGAGGAGCCTGGTGGGCTGCAGTCCATGGGGTCGCTAAGAGTCGGACACGACTGAGCGACTTCCCTTTCACTTTTCACTTTCATGCATTGGAGAAGGAAATGGCAACCCACTCCAGTGTTCTTGCCTGGAGAATCCCAGGGATGGGGAAGCCTGGTGGGCTGCTGTCTACTGGGTCCGCACAGAGTCGGACCCGACTGAAGCGACTTAGCAGCAGCAGCGTTTCATAATACTCTGCCAATGGGGGGAAAAAAAGAGAAATAGATTGCTACGCTATGCTATGCTAAGTCACTTCACTCGTGTCCGACTCTGTGTGACCCCAAAGATGGCAGCACACCAGGCTCCCCATCCCTGGGATTCTCCAGGCAAGAACACTGGAGTGGGTTGCCATTTCCTTCTCCAATGCATGAAAGTGAAAAGAGAAAGTGAAGTCGCTCAGTCGTGTCCGACTCCTAGCGACCCCATGGACTGCAGCCCACCAGGCTCCTCCATCCATGGGATTTTCCAGGCAAGTGTACTGGAGTGGGGTGCCATTGCCTTCTCCGGAAATAGATTACTTTAAGCAAATAAAATCCCTGTTACTATAAAAATGGATTCACTCTTTAAAAAATACTTTGTATATATGTTATACTAAGTGTAACATAAACCTCATGTTAATCTGTAAAGAATTACAATTCAAGAAAGTTATTTTGGAAAGAAGAAAATAAGGCTAATGGTTATGGGTTTCCTTTTTAGCAATGAAAAATACTCTGGAATTAGATACTAATGAAGATCACATGATCATTTGAATACACCAAAACCTACTGAATTGTACCCTTTGAAAGGACTAATTTTATGGTGAATTATATTTCAAGTTTTTTAAAAAAGAAACAATGGAAGGACAAGACTAATAAACAATAATATAAAAAACAAACTGGGGCTTCCCTGGTGGTTCAGTGGTTAAGAATCTGCCTGCCAGTGTAGGAGATACAGGTTGGATCCCTGCTCTGGGAAGATCCCACATGCCTTGAAACAACTAAGCCCATGCACCACGGCTACTGAGCCTGTGCCCTAGAGCCTGAGCTCCACAAGAGACGCCACCGTGACGGAAAGCCTGCCCACCACAACTAGAGAGAAGCCCCCACTCTCTGCAACTAAAGAAAAACCCTTGCAAAGCAACGAAGACCCAGCACAGCAAAAAATAAAAATAAATAAATTAAAAAAACAAACAAACCAGAGAACAAATGAAGATGCTTTGGCAAAAAAAAAAAAAAAACAACTGTTGCACAAAAGTGTTGATATGACTGGGAAGATAATGCATTTCCCATTGCTCATTCATTTATTCATTCATTAAACAAATATTTATTGAAAACCATTATGGGCTAAGATATATGTCTCTTTCTCAAAGAGTCATCAAAGAGAACAAACTTCCATGTGAAAGAGAATCATTGTCAGTTGAAGAACAGGACTTTTATAAACTGGTTTATTAGAAAGTATATGTCACCATTATTTCTAGAACTTACATTAAGATATTTTTGTTATTTTTTATTCCCCCTTCCTCCATATCTTTATTCCCCCCCCCCCATTCTCTAACATCCAAATTAAAAACAATGGAGTACAACAAAGCTCAGGTATTATGTCCATCCATCACTCATTTGAAGGGATTTCTTCCCTCTTTCCTTTCTCCATCGCCCCCCACCCCGCCTCTTTTCCTCCCTCAACCCCACCTGCATTACAGAGTTTCTAGTCTCCACCCAAGCATAACTTATGATTGCACATGTTAGGTTAGGGTTAGTCCTAACATGGAATATAGACTCCATGGCACAGTGTCTGTGCCAACCCTGTTGTTCAGCTTACCATTACCAAATGGATACAGACTTTCAATATCTCAATTTCAGACTCTTGAAAGTAAAAATCTAATTGGCCCAGTTTGGATCAATTGCTATTTCTTTGCCCCTATCCTCTTCCCAATGGCCCTCCTCTCCCCACCGCCCCACGTCCCCCCAACCCAGTTAAATCTGCTAAATCCAATATATAGGGTTGTTCTTTCTCTACAAAGGAAGTATAGGAGATGAATCACCTCATGATATATCTATCATAAATAATAGCAACTCTGCAGTACAATAAAAATAAAGCCTTGTACAGTAACTAGCTACTGAACTTCTACAGATATTTTCATTTACATTTAAGTTAATTGAAATGAAATAACATTAAAACTTCAGATCCTTAGTCAAGGTAGCCTCAATTCAAATGCTCAACCGCCGCAAATGGTTAATGACTACTCTTTTGGATAGAGCACAGAACATTTCTATTTTCCCACAAAGTTCTTTTGAACAGAGTTGTTAGAGGAGGTTAAGAAAGTATCAACAAAATCTGGAAATTATTAAGAATTTTAATAAGATAATAGCTACTATTTAGTTTTTGCATTTCTCCCCTTCCAACTCACAAACTGAAAAATTTACAAACCACCTGTTTCTAGGCCCCTACTTTTCTGGCAAGAAATCTAAATTCTTACCCAAAATGATTCACCAAAAAAATTAAACCTGGGACTGTCCAGTCAATTTAGGATAGCGAGTCACTCTACCCATATTTCATTTTTAGCCTTTGTAGATTTGTTTCATTTGGTTTTCAATTTTTCCACTTTGCTTTTCCTGAGTCTTTGTTGCAGTTCCAGTAAAGGAAGGCTGTGTTATCCTCTAGTGAGCCTGGATCAAGTGGTTAGCATTGCAACTGAGAGTTAAAATTCAAGATCATTGAACTCAGTCACGGGGAGCTAAAGGCTACATGCAAAGAACAGCCAGGCAGGCAGCTGTGATGATCACAGAGGAGTCAGGTATCAAAGTAGGCACTAAGAAATACAATTTCTAGTCCAAATATCCAGCTCTTGTCCAGGGGTGACACAAGGCCTGGAGTGGAAGGGGTTAATGCCACAAAGCTTGACAAAGGAGTTACTCAGGCTACACATCTAAGAAGGCAATGGCACCCCACTCCAGTACTCTTGCCTGGAAAATCCCATGGACGGAGGAGCCTGGAAGGCTGCAGTCCATGGGGTCGCTGAGGGTCAGACACGACTGAGCGACTTCACTTTCACTTTTCACTTTCATGCATTGGAGAAGGACATGGCAACCCACTCCAGTGTTCTTGCCTGGAGAATCCCAGGGACGGGAAGCCTGGTGGCCTGCCGTCTATGGGGTCGCACAGAGTCGAACACGACTGAAGTGACTTAGCAGCAGCAGCAGGCTACACATTAGAATCACCTGCTGCCCCTTTAAGAAGCAGTGCCCTTCTTAATGTGCGTGCGTGCTAAGTCAGTTGCCTCTGACTCTATACAGCCCTATGGACCCTAGCCAGCCAGGCTTCTCTGTCCAAGGGAATTCTCCAGGCAAAGAATACTGGAGTGGGTTGCCATGCCCTCCTCCAGGGGATCTTCTGAACCCAGGGATCGAACCCACATCTCTTACGTTTCCTGCATTGGCCGACAGGTTCTTTACCATTAGCTCTCCACCTGGGAAGCCCTCCAATCAATATAGACAACTTTAACATAGACACTGCAAGTTCAAATGTCTTTAGTGAAAGACAAAGAATATAAATAATATAAATGACAGCTGGGAGAATATTCACCCAATGTTGCTAACTCTTACTACCATTTTTTAAGAGAAGATAGAAACCTGGATTTTTAAAAATTTATAAAGTTCCCATTTTTCAGAAATAAGGCACTTCATTTAAATGCTTTTAGCACACTGATCAGGCAAAATGAAACTTGTCTGCAAGATGGAAAGTCCCTTCCCAAAATGTAAATGTCCCTAGAAGTAGCAACAGAGGATTTCATTTTTCTCAGATCTCTGTTGAAGCATTTGTGTCTTTCTACAGTCCTGGTAAATCCTCTGCTTTATTCACAACTGCCTCCCTCAAACCTACTGCTTGCTTGAACTTCTGTTTTCTCTTTTTCAGGAGACATTTTTTTCAAAGAACACTTTAGATTTGCCGCATCTAGCCCTCACCACTAACTATTTATTTTAGTACCAATTATATGGCTTTTGCCTTTACCTTTTGGCTGATTGTGCCTCTTGAGTCTAAGGTCACTAATGACTCTCAGTTGGCAGACACAATTACCTGTCCCCAGTTCTCATTGTCCTGCAGCTCTCCATAGCACTTGGCATTGATGCCAATCCCAGTAAGGGAGAGTAAGTGGCTCTAGGTTGCTGGAGATCAGCAAAAAGTGAGCTCTTCAGAGTGGAGTTGAGAGTGCAAACAGAAGACAGGGGAATTCAGACAACAGGGTCAACTACAGTCTCCTGGGAAAAAAGTGATATTCTAAGGCTGAGTTCAAAAGAAGCACAGATAGAGCAGTTTAGAGTTTAAGTTCTGATCTGGAAGTTTCGAGTCCAAGAGAGAAGACATAAGCTTGTACGCCTAACACAGAAAGCACCAAATAACCCGACACAGAGCAGAACTGACCTTCACCCCATCCCATTTTATTCTGGACCTAATGCAGGAACAAAAGCATATCTTGCCATTGGATCCAAGACTGGGGATGGAGGGGAAATTTTACAGCCAGAAGCAGGGCTCATGCAGAGGAAATCAGGGGTCAGACCCCTCAACATGCACTCCCTAAAGCTCTCACCAGAAATGTTGGTGAATACTGCTTTGCAGGCGCCCTCTCCTGGGGAGGGGACTCTGGGAGAAACTGGAGTCGACAGCCTCAAGTTCCTTTAATCTACTGTGGGAGAGGAGTAAGATGACCAGAAAACTCTCATGTGTGTGCATAGAAAGGCTGGGGAAGGACAGAATAGTTCACCCTTTCCTGGACCCTTTCCTGTATCAAGGGGTGGATAAAAAGCTACCTCCAGGCTTCTTGCATCACCATTTCTTCCTTTTCTAATTCCTCTTCCTGTCCTGAGGCTCTAAACAAAGGAAGTCCCCTCAGCTTGAAACTTCTCACTTTCGCTTGGGTCCATCCTGCCAGGGTTTCTCTATATGGAATTTTCAGATTCCTGAGTCAGGATCTCTAAGGCAGGGAACTTGTTAGAAATACAAAATCACAGAGTTGTTGAAACAGAGTTGCCATTACATTCAAGTCTGAGATGCCCTGCTCTGGGCTATCCTTCACCTAATGGTCAAGTTAATTTTCTGAGAGTATAGCTTTAATCAAGTTGAGTGTTGAAGAATTGATGCTTTTGAGCTGTGGTGTTGGAGAAGACTCTTGCGAGTCCCTTGGACTGCAAGGAAATCCAACCAGTCCATCCTAAACGAAATCAGTCCTGAATATTCATTGGAAGGACTGAAGCTGAAGCTGAAACTCCAATACTTTGGCCACCTGATGCGAAGAACTGACTCATTTGAAAAGACCCTGATGCTGGGAAAGATTGAAGGCAGGAGGAGAAAGGGATGACAGAGGACATCCCCTTTACTCAAACTCAATGGACATGAGTTTGAGTAAACTCTGGGAGTTGGTGATGGACGGGGAGACCTGGCGTGCTGCAGTCCATGGGGTCGCAAAGAGTTGGACCTGACTGAGTAACTCAACTGAACTGAACTGATAGCTTTAATCTCATCATACCTGTTAAAAAGAAATAGGTCCCAAATGAAGTAATCTGTGCTAAGCCCCATATCAGCAAACCAAGACTTAATACTTAAATTAATTGCAGTTACAACCTCCCCCAAGTATATAGTCTTAACTGGTCAGTCTGGAATTTTCTGGTCAGCTCCAGTGAGGTAATCTACCTCCTTCTATCTCTGTAGGTAGATTACCTAAGCCTGAAACAACCCTTACTTTTTCCCCTTCTGCCTATAAAAGCTTTCTGTTTTAAATGACTCCACGGAGGTTCTTTCTGCTTGCTAGATAGGATGCTGCCTGATTCATGAATCACTCAATAAATCATTCGATGAAGCCAGTTAGATCTTTAAAACTTAGTTGATTTTGTTATTGTTGTTGTTTTTCCCACACACCCCTGCTAAAAATCTTCAGGGTTTCCTCATGGGTTATTAAATAAAAAGTGTGTGTGTGTGTGTATATATATATATATTTTTAGCCATGCCTTTTAAAATCTTCTACAACTTGGCCCCTACTACCTTCCAGATTCCTGAGCACCCCTCCCCCGCAAACCATTTGTGAAAACCATGAGTCAGTCAAGTTGAACTCCATCCTGTTTCTGCATCTGGTTCAGGGTACGGGGATGAGGAGGAAATCAGTTTTATTCTGTAAATGTTTAGTTAACACTTTCTGTGTGCTCAGCATGCAACCTGTACCTTCTTCTCTCCAGAGCCTGAAACCACCAAATCCCCACTGTCTGGCCTTTGCTCAGATTTTTCCTCTGCCTGATGAGTCCTTCTTTCCTGCTGTATCTTTGGCTACTGAAATTCAAGGCTGAAGTCAAATGCCAGCTCTTTCACAAAGTCCCCTGTGTTACCTACAGGACAACACAAGGTTAGAGGCTACCCAGGCCCCTAATGTGTCTCTAGTCCTATCTGTATATGTCCTTTGAAAGGTACTAACCTCTACAAGTCTTAATTTTCTAACCTAAAAATTAGTGATACTAAAACCTACCTACTGGGTTATTGTAATGATTAAACTAAATTGCATCTCTTTTTGAAGCATCTTACCTCTTTGCAAAAAAAAAACTTGGGAAATGAATTGATACAGTAACTGTGCCTGGCCCTGCATCTTTTCCTTCACTCCATTCTCCTCTGTCACCAATATGTCATATCCCTCTCTTGGGAGTCCTCCAGCACTTTGGACATCTTCCAGGACAGTAATATCATGCCATCTTATGAAATGCAAATCTCACCATCATCTTTGAAATTTAATAAAATTAATTCAAGTTTACTACTCTGATCCTCTAGGAAGTCCAATGCTCTTCCTTTTATTTTTGCAATTCTCAGGATGTATCTTCTGCTTTCCACTGGTTCTGAGTTCTCCAATCCTAAGTACATCTCATATATTGTCAATTTTCAGATATTCCACCCAAAACAGACATGGAAAAGCTCCATTTCTCTACCCACCCTTCACACTGACTCCTTCCCCCTTCCTTCCTGAAACTAAAATTTGTGATGAATATCAGGCTTTATCAAAGTTTTAAGGATGAAGGCAAGCTATATTCAAGAAGCAAGAAGTCTGTGGTGGTGGTGGTTTAGTTGCTAAGTCGTGTCCAATTCTTGTGACCCCATGGACTGTAGCCCGACCGGCTCCTCTGTCTGTGGGATTCTCAGGCAAGAATAGTGGAGCAGGTTGCCATTTCCTTCTCCAAGGGATCTTCCTGGCTCAATGATCGAACCCCGGGGCCTCCTGCATTGAAGGCAGATGATTTACCGACGGAACTATGAGGGAAGCTCATCCTCTTTACAAGTCTCCCCACTGCCCTGCCTCCGGAGTTGCTCCCCGGCCCCCCTCCTCACAGCTGCAGCCTCCCCATCTGCTGCCAGGCTCTGTCCTCACATCTTCCCATCTGCTTCCTAAGGCCCTGCTTCTCAGTCTTCAGAACCTGCAGTTACCTTCTTTATTGTGCAAAGCAGTTTAGCTTTCCGGTCCAAACTCCGAAGTCTCATTAATGTGCTCTGCTGAAAAAGGAGCCTTCCTCTCTGACCCTTGAGAGGCTTAGAAGACCTAGCAGAAACTTTAGAATTTGCCTTTTTCTTGGTCCCTCTCCACACTTTCTAATCTATCAGCCAATTTCTAAGTCTACAGCCATTTATTTTCTCAGTGATAACAACAACTCTCAGGAAGGCAAAGTTGCTCCGGTCTACCGTTCTGAATAATACATTTATGTAAATTTATATGGAACTTGTGCTATAGTCATTTCCTCTTAGAGGCTGTAAAATTCTTCGGGGTGGACAGTGTCTTGTTGATTTTGTATCCTTTGCAGTGCTTAGCACCATGCCAGGAAGGGAGTGGTTACTCAGCAAGTGTTTAGTTGAATAGGCTTGAAAGTTGCCTTTCTAACATCTTGTACTTCTCTCAGAACTATTAAAATGAAAGAGTAGATGTGTCCACCCATTACCTTAGTCACTGTAGACTAAATCTTTTTCACCCTCACCAAAATTTAAACAAGTTTCTAGGGAAGAGGTAATACCAAAAAAATTAGTATAATTATCAGCATTTATGTTCTATTTCCACTGCACTTTTTGTTTGTTTGTTTCAAATTATATTTCCTTAAACAGCCAAGTTGGAGACTTGATCATCGGAATTTATTTCTGTGGTAGCCCCAGTTATTTGACAAATGCAGGTATTCTTTTCATTAAAATATTAGCTTGACCCAAAGATGTCAAACAGCTACCCTAGCGTTAGTTATTGCAGTCTGAGACCTCCCAAGAGGGCTAAAAAACCAGAAGATTAAATATAGCAATATATAGATATAAACATAGTTTACAAGTCATTTAATAACTATAGTTATATAGACTTTTCAAAGTATTCATTTTTCAAATTATTCTCCTAGATTGATACCAAATTTGTGAAGCAAAATATATCATATGGCCCTTGAAAAAATTGTTAAATGGTAGATTAGCTCCAATGTAAAACATCTTTCTTTGTTAACAAAGAGAGGGCAATGCACAGTAATCCTATGTGGTGGGTCGCTCCCACTCAACAGAAGAGAAAAATGAGGCTCAAAAAGATTAAGTAACCTACCAAAAGTCACATGGCCCTGACTAGACAGTGTCTTGCTAGGCACTGCAAATCTGGCCACTCTGAAAGGAAGATTAATTTTAAATTGAGTAGTAGTCATTACTTACAAAATGAATACATTACTATGATTAATGACAAAATATTTCACTTAGGTTAGTCCTACAGAAAGTTTAAGGGAAACCAAAGTTTAAAGACTCCAGATTCATTTAGGCCCCTTTCAAATATAAAATATTTCCAATTTTCCTTGTTCTACTACTACTGGAAGGGCAGGGAAAATATTGCTATGCATTAAAAAAAAAAAACCCAAAACAGCAATTCTGTTCCTAGGTACATACCCAAAAGAAGTGAAAATAGGTATTTAAACAGATACTTATGCATTAATGTTCACAGCAGTAGTAGTTTAGTTGCTAAGTCGTGACCAACTCTTGTGACCTCACAGACTGTAGCCTGCCAGGCCCCTCTGTCCATGGGATTCTCCAGGCAAGAATACTGAAGTGGGTTGCCATTTCCTTCTGCATCAAAGAAGGAAATGGCACTTTTAATGTGAGATTAACATACCTCTGCCCTCAGTACCAATTCATCTGGACCATATTCAATTGAAATAAGCTACAAAAGCATGCAAAAATTAATTGAATGCATTTTTTAGGTTCTCATTTTATATTGGGGTATAGCCGATTAACAATGTTGTGATAGTTTCATAACAGGTGAACAGCGAAGGGACTCAGCCATACATATACATGCATCCATTCTCCCCTAAACCCTTCTCCCATCCACGCTGCCACATAACACTGAGCAGAGTTCTGTGAATGCATTTTTAATGAGATAAAGTGCAAGCAATCACAGTAATGAAAATTTCACTGATATTGTCACTTATAACATGATGTGAGCTTTTAAAATTATTTTTATTGTAGTATAGTTGATTTATATTAGTTTCAGGTGTACAACATAGTGATTCAGTATTTTATATATTATATTCTGCTTTAAGTTATTACAAAATGATGGGCTGTTTCCCTGTGCAGCACAGTATACCCTTATTGCTTATTTATTTATACATAGTAGAGTATCTGTCTTTCTCTGTTTGACTTATTTCACTGAGAATAATACCCTTTAGGTCCATCCAGGTTGCAAATGGCAGAATTTCATGCTTTTTTTGGCTGAGTAATATTTCATTGTGTAGTAGTTTAGTTGCTAAGTCGTGACCAGCTCTTGTGACCTCACAGACTGTAGTCTGCCAGGCTCCTCTGTCCATGGGATTCTCCAGGCAAGAATACTGGAGTGGGTTGCCAGTATTCTTGGCAATATTTGAATGACATTACCTATCAAACTCTGTTAGGGTAAAGAGTTTCTTTACCCTAACCTAAACCTCTCTTGTCCCTCTTCCCTTCCCTCTCCCAACTGGTAACCACTAATTTGTTCTCTATATCTGTGAACTTGTTTCTGGTTTGTTATATATTTTAATTCGGAGAAGGCAATGGCAACCCATTGCCTTTGGTAGTCCATGGGGTTGTGAAGAGTTGAACATGACTGAGCAACTTCACTTTCACTTTTCACTTTCATGCACTGGAGAAGGAAATGGCAACCCACTCCAGTGTTCTTGCCTGGAGAATCCCAGGGACGGGGGAGCCTGGTGGGCTGCTGTCTATGGGGTCACATAGAGTCGGACACGACTGAAGCGACTTAGCAGCAGCAGCAGCATATATTTTAGTTGGATTTACTTTTTGCATTCAACATATAAGTCATAACGTAGAGTATCTGTCTTTCTCTGTTTGACTTATTTCACTGAGAATAATACCCTTTAGGTCCATCCAGGTTGCAAATGGCAGAATTTCATGCTTTTTTTGGCTGAGTAATATTCCATTGTGTAGATATACTACATCTTCTTTATCCATTCATCTATTGATGGACACTTAGGTTGCCTTGACATCTTGGCTAACATGATGTGAATTTTAAGTGTTATTAATAGCATATAAAATTATTTATAATAACTATCTGTTAGCCATCAGTTATTACTATTCATAATACATATTTTTAACTCCTCAGAGAAAGAGAGGAGAAATGTAGTTTGATGTTCAGTCAACATAAATTGAAAAGATATATCTATAAGAGTAAATCTTTAAAGTCTTTTTGGCAATTGTTCTATATGTTTAATTAGGAGATAAAATAATAAAAAATTGTAGGGAAAGCACATGTACTGTATTTTTTTTCTTTCTTGGTCTTAGCAGTATTGATTAAAATTAAATGGAATGTTCTAAATAAGTCATAAGCATTCTTTGATAAATGGCATTTTTTTCTAGAATTAATTCCAATCATTTCATTGATTTATAAGGAACTCAGTACATGGTTTTTATTGCCACAAATTTCCTTAAAATAGCTAATTAGCTCTGTGGGCTTACGAAGTCTGAGTTTGATAGGTAATGTCATTCAAATATTTAGATTTTAATTTAAGAATTCAAACATCCAGATGTTTCTACATGGGTTTCTCTTTTAAATAGTTAGGGGACTTCAGGTGCTTCTCCAGCTATGACAAAATCCAGAAGAATGGTTAATAGCAACCAAGTATGTAATAGCCTGGCATGCTGCAGTCCCTGGGGTCGCAAAGAGTCTGTCACCACTTAGCGACTCAACCACCACAATGAATTAATAGGCTGCTCTTTACCCTAACAGAGCTTTTTGATCTGATATCTAGAATCATTTCTTCTGTTGGGGAAATACCTGCAATACAATACCTCAGCTGAGATTTTGTAAGTCCCTTATCGAACACTCTGTTTTCAGTACTTGGCAACGATCGAAAGCTTCTATTTGTAGTTGTTTTTCTGTCCCCCCATAAGTAGACAGGTTCTGATAACTTGCTAAATTCAGCCTTTATCTTCAACTATCAATTCAACTATTAATCCAATTATTATTTTCAAACTAATTCAAGGTAGAGAGACTTTACATGGGGTAAGCAGCCATCACTGAGAAAATAAGAGGTGAGAAAGACCTACCATTAAGAATAATGGTCAGAGGGACTTTCCTGGTGGTCCAGTGGCTAAGACTCCATGCTCCCAATGCAGGGGGCCCAGGTTCATTTCCTGATTAGGGAACAAGATCCCACATGCCACAAGTAAGAGTTGATATGCTGCAACTAAAGATCCCACATGCCACAATGAAGACCCAGCACAGCCAAATAAATAAATATTTTAAAAAATAATAATAATGGTCACAAAACTATGTTTCAAAGCTCCTACTTGTATTTGCACAGGTAAAACACTGCAATTTGGCGGTATCAGAAAGGCCACTTGCTTAACTGTAAGGCATCAACAATTGGCTTGTGATGATTCTTGTTTTCAGTTACTGTTAGTCTGCTTCTTAATTATCATAAATGTATTGTTAAGTATGTTTATGATGAGTGACTTTTAATTATATACATCATTATTAATATGTATCATTATATATTTGCATCAACTTTATTTCAGGCTAATAATTTTCTAATAAGCCTACTGCTAAATGACATGTACTTCTCAAAATATCCCAAGTTTGCTGTATGGTAACATTTAATTCATTATATGGTAGCCCAGCTGGTAAAGAATCCACCTGCAATGCAGGAGACCTGGGTTCAGTCACTGGGTTGGGAAGATCCCCTGGAGAAGGGAACAGCTACCCACTCCAGTATTCTGGCCTGGAGAATTCCATGGACAGAGGAGCCTGGCGGGCTACAGTCCATGGAGTCACAAAGAGTCAGACAGGACTGAGTGACTTTCACTACACTCCATGCACCCAGTGAATCTACACTATTTTAAAACTTTCATTACACTTGCCAAGTGTAGTAATTTACTGCATTATTTTATAATTTATATACTATTGTTTTAGGATATATAAATTATATACCTGTCTTTATTCCTTCAGTTGAAGCTCTGAGTGCCCAGTCGCATCTGACTCTTTTCTGACCTCATGGACTGTATGGTATCCAGTGAACTTGCCAGGCTCCTCTGTCCATGGAATTTTCCAGGCAAGAATATTATACTGGGTTGCCATTTCCTACTCTAGGGGATCTTCCCCACCCAGGAGAACTTGTGTCTCCTGCATCTCCTGCATTGGTAGGCAGATTCTTTACCACTGTGCCACTAAATGTTTCAAGCTAGATGTTTATTGTAGCTTTTTTATTCTCTCCAATTTTTTTTTAATAAAAAAAGTTGTTTTGGGGAATTCCCTGGTGGTCCAGTGGTTAGGATTCTGTGCTTCCATTGAAGGGAGCACAGGTTCAATCCCTGGTCCAGGAGCTAAGATCCTGCATGGTGCAGCCAAAAAATAAAAGTCTTTTTTTCTGGAAAAAAAATGGGTTCACTGAAGTTGGTGCACTCATTCAATAGTCATTAAAACATGAAAGAACACACTTTGGTGCTCAACAAGCTGTGGCTGGAATCCCACCTCTATTACTTCATGAGTGTGCTTGAGTTCCACCTCTCTAGGACTTCCATCCTTCATACATAAAATGGGAATAATAACCTTTCTTTATAGAATAATTATGAGGTTTACCTAGCCCAAAGCAATCATTCAATGAATGGTAATTATTATCCCTAGATACAGTGGGATTAAATGATGGAGCTTATCTTTCCAGGCTGTGGGAGGAACCTTGTCTAGGGTGAAGTCAGCCAGTCTCTTCTATAATTGATGAGTAGAATGTTTGTATTACAGCCTAGCTTCCAGATAACAGAGTGGGTGCCATGTCCCTTTTGCTGACTTGCATTTCGTAGAGACCCAGGAAGCTGAAGGAAACTGCCAGGCAGTACCAGCGGGAACTTCTGATCTTGCTCAGATATGGTAACTTAATTTTCTATCTAGCTATAAACAAGTTAATCTGCAATTTAACCTTGTGTGGGTGATGGGAACCCCCTGGGTCTACTTCCTATCAGTTGGTTAAGACGTTTCAGGACATGCAAAGGGTTCCTTTTAAGCCCTGTTAGGAAATGGCAACCCACTCCAGTGTTCTTGCCTGGAGAATCCCAGGGACAGGGGTGCCTGTTGGGCTGCTGTCTATGGGGTTTCACAGAGTTGGACACGACTGAAGCGACTTAGCAGCAGCAGCAGGTGCTCAAAGAGGACAAGTACGGATGTGTCTTCTGCTCACATGTCTGAGCTCTTACAGTCACCTGACACAGCACTTTATCCAGGGCCTGGTTTCAAGTTCTTTCCACCTTTAGAGCAGAGTACAAGCTCTTTTCTGAAATTGCCAGAAAGTTGCTATGGTTCAGGAAGCACATTCATGTGGTAAGTCAAAGGAACTTGACAGGAGGACCTTACAGGTAAGTTTAGCTGGAAACAGGGCCGTGGTAACAATAGCCTGGATTTTGTTCTAAGGCTCAGGGACAGGGTCTGGCTCTCCCCCTTCTGTTTGGTGAGATGAGGGAAGAACATAGCCTGATCAGGGCACCAGCCAAGGGGCAGGAGTTGACTAGGGTCCACGTAAGCCAGGAGACTGAGCAGGAGGAAGGAGCAGGAAGCAGGAGCAGGAAGACTGAGCTCTCCTGGAAGGAAGTCAAAGCCATGCACAATAACCAAATTCCAAAGAACCAGAAGTATTAGTAGCACCAAGTCTAGGGTCTAATATAAAGGTCAAGTTCAAAAAGAAAGGCAGAATATAAGCAAAGTGGAATCAAATGTAGTATGGAGTTGGATAATAGGAAAGAAATGAATGGTTTTTTCCTGAAATTTTTTCTAGAATATTAGTTGACATGGATATGCATGTGTGTGTGCTCAGTCACTTCAGTCATGTCCGACTCTTTGCGACCTCCATGGACTGTAGCCCATCAGGCTCCCCTGTCCATGAGTGGGTTGTCATTTCCTCCTCCATGGGATCTTCCTGACTCAGGGATCGAACCCGTGTCTCCTGAGACTCCTGCTTTGGCAGGTGGATTTTTTAATGTTGAGCCATTGGGGAAGCCCCAGTGACATGGATAGGTTTCATGTAATGGCTTGCCATGAGGACTGAAAAAGTGTCGGTGGCAAATGAGTGGGTGGGTGCACACAGGTTAGACCACCTAGAGGAGAGCAGACAGGTAACAGTGAGGTCAGTTATTATCATATTGTTAACTTTGCTGGTTCTGCCCTTAATTAAATATGGGGGGATTTCCCCTTCCCGCCTCTCGCCAACTAAGAGTAGAGCTTTTGCCCTTTTCTCTCAGAAGTATGGCTATTCGAGGTCTTGACAAGACTGGAGGCGGGTCCACTTGGGCAATGATACATGGAGCAAGCCCGAGTGGGCTCCGCTCTGCTGGGCAATACTGAGTGTGGACACAGAGAAAGCCTAGTTTGGTCCCTGTTCTTAGACAAGTGGCTTCTCCAGTGAAATCAGGGGCTCTGAGATTTACCATTACTGGGCCTTCAGACAATGTTCCTTGTGCTCACCCTGCTTCTCTTGAGCAGTGGCCTAAAGCCTTCTAGACTGCTTCTCCAGGATCAACCCCCAGCCTCTCAAGGGGCTTTCTGGTAATCCCCTCTTGTTGGAAAATCCCTCCTCACCTACTTCCCTTTTTTCTCAGAAGCATTATTTCCCTTCATGTTGCTTTCTTTTCCAGGGGCGCTTACACGATAGACCTTGATAGTTTAGAAGGTAATTTCCTCTTTAAAACTTGACAGCTTTGCTCTCCTTGGGAGTGAGGAGAGCTTAACTTCAAATCCTCTGAAACTGATGTGAGATTTATGCATTCCTTCTCTCCAGTGCAGACAAGCTGGGGAGAACACAGCGTTTCTAGTCAGCAGTTTGAAATGTCACAAGCTACTGCAAAATATTCACATGAAAGGGGATCAAAGGCCAGCAGAGAAGAACCAGACATCCTTGAACTAGAGACAAGGCCAACTTGGGACACAGAGGTGGTGGGTGGGGGTGGGGAGTTACATAGAGATAATATACAACACGAGAGATGGAAAAGAATTTGTTAGGTAGTATACGCTTGTCTCCTCCATTGGACTATAAATTTCTCAATGGCCATGATTGTGGTATTCAACTATCTGTTCTCAGCATTTAGGTGTAGAAGGCAATGGCACCCCACTCCAGTACTCTTGCCTGGAAAATCCCATGGATGGAGGAGCCTGGTAGGCTGCAGTCCATGGGGTCACTAAGAGTCGGACATGACTGAGCGACTTCATTTTCACTTTTCACTTTCATGCATTGGAGAAGGAAATGGCAACCCACTCCAGTGTTCTTGCCTGGAGAATCCCAGGGAAGGCGGTGTCTGGTGGGCTGCCATCTATGGGGTCGCACAGAGTCAGACACGACTGAAGTGACTTAGCAGCAGCAGGTGCTCAATAAATATTTGCTTGAAATGGACTAAACTTATCAAGCTATTGCCATGACAGGAATTTATAGGTGTGCGCAAAGTCCCCAAGATGTCTTAAAAGTCTTACATATCTTGAACAACTGGAACCTTTAGAGGGTTAGAGATGTATTGGAACATTCAATGAATGCATATCAGTGAAGGCCCTGGGAAAATGAAAAGAAAGACAAATATAAAGGAAATAGGCAGAAAAGTATCTGGATGTCAAATGTAAAGTAAGTGGTAGTTCTCTTATTCCAAAGCTCATCACAACAAACAATGCCTTTAAAATAACTCTAGTTGATCTAATTAGAGAAGATTTAAAAACATCATAAATTGTCTTATTTCCAAAATAACATCATAAATTGTCTTATTTCCAAAATAAATCACCTTTTTCTCAAAATGATGAAGGCAACAAGACAGAAATTACAAAACAGAAATGTCAAGTAGATTCTGGGATCTGGCTGAAACAGAGAACCAGGCTTCACTCTCCACTAAGGTTCAACCTGGTCAACACAAGGATTTGTACTGTGGGAATATTGTTGTTTTTCAAATATATTGTAGTAAAACCCTTGAGTTTTCCACTTAACAAATTTTCAAGTGTATGATATAGTATTGTTACATGTCCAGACTTTGTTGTACAGCAGAACACTGGAATTTGTACTCCAGAACACTGGAGTCTGTGTAACTCCTTTAAATTTTTCTCTCCTTTTTACCCCCACTATCTTTCACTTACCTTTGCCTTCAACATCACCTCTAGTTCCGTTCTTCAGTTTCTCATTTTCAAAGATGTAATTGGACATGACATTTCTTTCACCTTGTTAACTCTCACATGTTCTTTTCTAATCTATCAAATTATTCAGAGAACACCCTGCAGTTCTCTCCTGATGGAAGAGTCAACAGTAAAAGGTGACATTCAGCTTACTCCTCACCACTCCCTGTCTACAGAAGAAACTTTCCTGTATATTCTAAGGGTATTCTGTTCCTCTCTCTTAGACCATGCACCACCCTACAAAATTACTTGTTCATTCACAGTGAATGTCACCCTCTCTAGCTTCTTACCTCTTTAAAGGCAAGACATGTTTTCTTCAAATCCTCAAACTTAGTACAGTGCCTGCTGTGTATTTAATAACTGATGAATGAAGGTGAGGGGAGAGAGAGAAGATGGGAGAAAAGAGGAAAAGGAAGGAAGAAGGAGAAAAAAAGTTAGTGAATTCATTTTGGAGAATTCTGTTCATAAAAGAGAAGAATAAGATATTAAAATAGTGGAAACCAATTATTCCTATGCACTTGTACAACAAAATCACTCTAATGACTCCTCAGTTTGATCACTTGAAATGACCTGGCTAATTGGAGAGCATATCTTGAGATATGGGCCAGATTTAAGCAACTATTTGTTTTTTAAAATTCTCCAATTTCTAAAAATATGACCATCAACAACAAACACTAGGCCAAACTAAACAAACAAAAGCAAATTTCATTTTGGTTATCAGGAAATTTTGGGGAAATTTCAGTTTTGATTCTTAGGGGAATTTATTTTTTTAAATTTCTTTTTGTACATATAGTGATCATCTTGATGATTGCCTTTCTAATAAATAACCCTTTGAAAATTATTCTCTTTGAGTTAATGAACTGGCTTATTAATTTAGTTTGGGAAAACAGTTTTCTGTTCTTAAATCAAAGTATTAATCCGGGAAACATGGGCATCGTGAATCCTGAGATCACTGAGACTGACTATCAGTGAGTTTATTGACCTCTTGTTGGATTAACCTTTATGAAATTTTATATGCTATAGAAAGTGGCATACAGTTAAATTTTATAGTTCTTACCTGAGATAAACTTATTTTGGCCAGGGGCAGCGGCTGGGAGGACCAACCCCATGTCCAAGGAGTGGTGGCTGGGTGGGTGCAGGAAGGCCTAGAGGAGCTATCCCACGTTGAAGGTCAGGAAGGGCGGCGGTGAGGAGATACCCCTCGTCCAAGGTAAGGAGCAGCGACTGCACTTTGCTGGAGCAGCCGTGAAGTGATACCCCACGCCCAAGGTAAGAGAAACCCAAGTAAGACGGTAGGTGTTGCAAGAGGGCATCAGAGGGCAGACACAACTGAAACCATGCTCACAGGAAACTAGTCAATCTAATCACACTAGGACCACAGCCTTGTCTAACTCAGTGAAACTAAGCCATGCCCGTGGGGCCACCCAAGACGGGCGGGTCATGGTGGAGAGGTCTGACAGAATGTGGTCCACTGGAGAAGAGAATGGCAAACCACTTCAGTATTCTTGCCTTGAGAACCCCATGAACAGTATGAAAAGGCAAAATGATAGGATACTGAAAGAGAAACTCCCCAGGTCAGTAGGTGCCCAATATGCTACTGGAGATGAGTGGAGAAATAACTCCAGAAAGAATGAAGGGATGGAGCCAAAGCAAAAAGAATATCCAGCTGTGGTTGTGACTGGTGATAGAAGCAAGGTCAGATGCTGTAAAGAGCAATATTGCATAGGAACCTGGAATGTCAGGTCCATGAATCAAGGCAAATTGGAAGTGGTCAAACAAGAGACGACAAGAGTGAATGTTGACATTCTAGGAATCAGCGAACTCAAATGGACTGGAATGGGTGAATTTAACTCAGATGACCATTATATCTACTACTGCGGACAGGAATCTCTCAGAAGAAATGGAGTAGCCATCATGGTCAACAAAGAGTCTGTAATGAAGTACTTGGATGCAATCTCAAAAACGACAGAATGATCTCTGTTCATTTCCAAGGCAAACCATTCAATATCACAGTAATCCAAGTCTATGCCCCAACCAGTAATGCTGAAAACCTGAAGTTGAACGGTTCTATGAAGACCTACAAGACCTTTTAGAACTAACACCCAAAAAAGATGTCCTTTTCATTATAGGGGACTGGAATGCAAAAGTAGGAAGTCAAGAAACACCTGGAGTAACAGGCAAATTTGGCCTTGGAATACGGAATGAAGCAGGGCAAAGACTAATAGAGCTTTGCCAAGAAAATGCACTGGTCATAGCAAACACCCTCTTCCAACAACACAAAAGAAGACTCTACACATAGACATCACCAGATGGTCAACACTGAAATCAGATTGATTATGTTCTTTGCAGCCAAAGATGGAGAAGCTCTATACAGTCAACAAAAACAAGACTGGGAGCTGACTGTGGCTCAGATTATGAACTCCTTGTTACCAAATTCAGACTTAAATTGAATAAAGTAGGGAAAACTACTATACCATTCAGGTATGACCTAAATCAAATCCCTTATGATTATACAGTGGAAGTGAGAAATAGATTCAAGGGCCTAGATCTGACAGATAGAGTGCCTGATGAACTATGGAATGAGGTTCGTGACATTGTACAGGAGACAGGGTTCAAGACCATCTCCATGAAAAAGAAATGCAAAAAAGCAAAATGGCTGTCTGGGGAGGCCTTACAAATAGCTGTGAAAAGAAGAGAAGTGAAAAGCAAAGGAGAAAAAGAAAGATATAAGCATCTGAATGCAGAGTTCCAAAGAATAGGAAGAAGAGATAAGAAAGCCTTCCTCAGCGATCAATGCAAAGAAATAGAGGAAAACAACAGAATGGGAAAGACTAGAGATCTCTTCAAGAAAATTAGAGATACCAAGGGAACATTTCATGCAAAGATGGGCTCGATAAAGGACAGAAATGGTATGGACCTAACAGAAGCAGAAGATATTAAGAAGAGGTGGCAAGAATACACAGAAGAACTGTACAAAAAAGATCTTCATGACCCAGATAATCACGATGGTGTGATCACTGACCTAGAGCCAGACATCCTGGAATGTGAAGTCAAGTGGGCCTTAGAAAGCATCACTACGAATAAAGCTAGTGGAGGTGATGGAATTCCAGTTGAGCTATTTCAAATCCTGAAAGATGATGCTGTGAAAGTGCTGCAGTCAATATGGCAGCAAATTTGGAAAACTCAGCAGTGGCCACAGGACTGGAAAAGTTTAGTTTTCATTCCAATCCCAAAGAAAGGCAATGCCAAAGAATGCTCAAACCCCCTCACAATTGCACTCATCTCACATGCTAGTAAAGTAATGCTTAAAATTCTCCAAGCCAGGCTTCAACAGTACGTGAACCGTGAACTTCCAGATGTTCAAGCTGGTTTTAGAAAAGGCAAAGGAACCAGAGACCAAATTGCTAACATCCTCTGGATCATGGACAAAGCAAGAGAGTTCCAGAAAAACATCTATTTCTGCTTTATTGACTATGCCAAAGCCTTTGACTGTGTGGATCACAATAAACTGTGTGAAATTCTGAAAGAGATAGGAATACCAGACCACCTGACCTGCCTCTTGAGAAATCTGTATGCAGGTCAGGAAGCAACAGTTAGAACTGGACATGGAACAACAGACTGGTTCCAAATAGGAAAAGGAGTACGTCAAGGCTGTATGTTGTCACCCTGCTTATTTAACTTCTATGCAGAGTACATCATGAGAAACGCTGGGCTAGAAAAAACACAAGCTGGAATCAAGATTGCCGGGAGAAATATCAATAACCTCAGATATGCAGATGACACCACCCTTATGGCAGAAAGTGAAGAGGAACTCAAAAGCCTCTTGATGAAAGTGAAAGAGGAGAGTGAAAAAGTTGGCTTAAAGCTCAACATTCAGAAAACAAAGATCATGGCATCTGGTCCCATCACTTCATGGGAAATAGGTGGGGAAACAGTGTCAGACTTGATTTTTCTGGGCTCCAAAATCACTGCAGATGGTGACTGCAGCCATGAAATTAAAAGACGCTTACTCCTTGGAAGGAAAGTTATGACCAACCTAGATAGCATATTCAAAAGCAGAGACATTACTTTGCCAACAAAGGTCCGTCTAGTCAAGGCTATGGTTTTTCCTGTGGTCATGTATGGATGTGAGAGTTGGACTGTGAAGAAGGCTGAGCGCCGAAGAATTGATGCTTTTGAACTGTGGTGTTGGAGAAGACTCTTGAGAGTCCCTTGGACTGCAAGGAGATCCAACCAGTCCATTCTGAAGGAGATCAGCCCTGAGATTTCTTTGGAAGGAATGATGCTAAAGCTGAAACTCCAGTACTTTGGCCACCTCATGTGAAGAGTTGACTCATTGGAAAAGACTCTGATGCTGGGAGGGATTGGGGGCGGGAGGAGACAAGGACGACAGAGGATGAGGTGGCTGGATGGCATCACTGACTCGATGGACATGAGTTTGGGTGAACTCCGGGAGTCAGTGATGGACAGGGAGGCCTGGCGTGCTGCGATTCATGGGGTCGCAAAGAGTCAGACACAACTGAGCAACTGAACTGAACTGAAGCAGTAAATTTTCACAGTGACAAAAGTAAAACCTTTAAGGCACTATAAATCTATTTTTTAAAATAATCCAAGAAAGTAATTAAATTTATCTTCTGTTTTGGAACTTAATTAGGTTCTGTGTTTAAAATAGTTACAAAAGGCATATTAAAAAATATGGATGCCAATTTAAAAATCTTAATGCAATGGATAAATTTTTGAGGAAAAAAAGTTATTCAACAAGAGAAAGAAAACCTGAATAGGTCAGTTAGCTAGGCAGAAACTAATAAAGTTGCCAAAGAACCACCACTTCAAAGTATCAGATGGATTTATAGGTGAATCATTCCCATGGTAAATAGAAAGAGACTATCCAGTTAATTTGGAGACATGATCTCGATAGGAACGTGGCAATAGTACCAAACCAGCAACAGAAAGATGTGATATTGATTGAGTGACAGAGAAATCCAATCTAAAGTCAAGTCCCTGGCTAGTTGTTTTCATTTTTTTTCATTTATAACACATATGGTTTAAAAAGGCAAGTCATTTTATGTGACTTATTCATTATAATGAGAAACAGTGGATCATTTCATCAAAAGGTGGGATATAATTTTCATTTTATTAAATCTGCATTTGCTTCATGACTCACCTATAATCAATATATATAAAAAATATATAAAATTCTGTTGCATTATTTGTGCCTTGATCTCTTTGAATGCATGCTTTTTAAATGCTCTCTCTAAAGGCTCAGCCACTGTGCTGTAAGAAGTCCAGGCAGATGGTGATGCCATGACATGCTCCAGGAGATAGCCCTAGATGAATTCCCAGACAACAGTCAGCGTTAATTGCTACCCACATGAGTGAATCATCTTGGACATCCAGCCCTGTCAAGCCTTCAGATGACCACAGGATAAGATACAACAAAAGATATCTGCCTCGCTGAGCCCTTCCCCAACCCCTGACCCACAAAATCATGTTTTCTGGCTCTCAATTTGGGGATAATATATTATGCAGCAGTAGAAAACCAAACCAAACCTGCCTAGGCCCAATTCTCAGTTCTACAAAGCACCCCCCAGCCCAAGTTCCCACATGGACCAATGGAGCTACTAATGAAAGTGTTGGTGGACTACAGAATTTACCAAGTGCTGAGACTGAATGATTAGAAATTAAAGATTTACAAGTGATTTTATGATACCAGCCTGGTGCCCCAACAGGCCAGACTAACTCTGAGGATACCTCACATAGACTTTGGGACCAGGCCACACCAGCCACTTTGCAGTGGAACCAGAGGATGGGACAAGGACTCCTGCCTGTGGATTTGAGGCCCCTTCTCTCTCACAGTCAAGAAATTGTGTCAGCTGATCTCCATCTTCTGCCCTCTAATAACCCCATGGCATATGGGAGGAAAACAGAGAAAAGAGGAAGAAATATGACAGGCCGAGCATTTACATGAAAGAGACCAAATGACTTAAATGATTACACTTAAACAGGGAGATTCTGAGGTTTGACTGACAAAATTAAGTTCAACCCCATGCTGCTGCTAAGGAAGATTATACATACTAGAGAAAATTTAAAAGCCACATATAGTGTTTAAAGTGTTTGATCCCACTACACTTATGTGATCATTGAAATAAAAGGTAAGTAGATTTTAAGCACTAGATGCTTACTGGCTATAACACGTGTTGTATGTATCCAAAGCACTAGACACATGTTTTTCTTTGTCCAGAGGGTTTATAGTATAGTAAAAACTTAAAGACTAGGAGGAAATGGATTTTACAGCTAATAATCAAATGTTGTAAATTATTATTATATCTTAATAAAGAATATCCCTGATTGTTTGAATTATTTGAATAAATAACAGGAACAAATATAAGCAAACAGATCTTGACCATGTTTGTCCTTGATAATAGCTGCCAGTAGTTAAACATCAGTTGATAACAAACTTTTATATTCATTCTTGTTCTTATACTGGCCAAATAAAGCATCCCATTTCACAGAAGACACTGTGACTGACAGACATTACACTTGCCCTAGGGTGGGCTGCCGTCTATGGGGTCACACAGAGTCGGACACGACTGAAGCAACTTAGCAGCAGCAGCAGCAGCAGCAGGGACTTCCCTGGTGATCCATTGGTTAAGGCTCTGCCGCTCTTCCAAGGCAGGGGTGGTGGGTTCGATCCCTGGTTGAGGAATTAAGATCCCACGTGCTGTGCAACTTGACTAAAAAATAAACACAGGGAAATAGTGAAGGATAGGGAAGCCTGGCAAGGTGCAGTCCACGTGGTCACAGTGAGTCAGACACAACTGAGCAACTGAACAGCAATTGCCAGAATCAGACTTCAAAGCTATTTTACCTCAATCTAGTATTATCTGTTTTCATTACTTGGTACCTTCCTATTACTGTAGCCAGTAAGATTTATATTCATTTTCACTTTACACATTTTTAGCTTTTAAGATTGTGCAGAGATAACCTTTAAGTACCTTTGTACAATAGCAAAGTGTTAAAACGGAAAAACACTTCACAAAGCAAAAAACCTCTAGCTCTTAGGCCCCATTAAAGGTTATGGAATCCATAATACTGTAACATATTTTCATGGTAGGGTGATGGATATTAACAGATACTAATGAAGATTATAGATATAGAATTAAGGACAGATTGTTTTATTTTTGTTAAATTACTAGTTTAAAAAGTTGCAGTTTTTGGAGATGGCCCTGCCCAAGTCTAAGCTTTTGCTTTAGAAAACACTATTACTAATAAGCAACATACAGTTAGAATTTTTTGCAACTACCTCTGCATGCTTCAGTATTTTAAAGAAGAGGGAAACCATTCTGACTCTTCCCTGGCTAAAAATTCAGAATATTGAATACACGCTAAATTGAGAAGGTTTACAAAGGATACCTATGGGGACAACTGCCTTGTATAAGTAAGTAATAAATATTTATTGGTTTGGTTTTTATTTGGATTTTTAGTTTTTATCTTTATTTGCTTTTCCAATTTTCATTAATCTCTCCTGAGAATTTTGTTTATATAAAGAGTTGATTTAGTTTTGCTGTGTCAACAATTTTATATAGACGTTTTTGCCTCTGTTCCTGGTGAATTTGATGCTTATCTGAGATTTTACATTTATCTGGTGTTTTCTATCTCATTATTAAACCTCAACTGCAACATCTAAAAAAATTGATCATTTTATGATTCTCTCCTATTAAGTAATGAAAATAGATCCCATTGGTAAGACAGTATAAGATTGCCTCATGTGGTTTCTGGAGGATATAGTTGTGGTTTTTTAAGTTAACCTGATTATATATCATTTATATTGATGACTCTGAAAGAAAAAAAAAGGAAATGGCAACCTACACCAGTATTCTTTGGAAAATCCAATGGACAGAGGAGCCTGGCAGGCTACAGTTCATGGGGTCAAAAGAGTCAGATATAACTGAGCAACTGAGCACACCAAAAGAAGAAATCAGTAAGATTCATGTTGTTTGGAGAAAAGTGACAACTCCTTTACAAGTACAAGCTATAGTTCAGTGAAAATGACCTGTTACATACAAAAGATATGACAAAGAAGTAGGCACACGATATTAAATATATGATGGAATATATGTTGCAGTAATAATATATAGTGTAATAAATAATGCATCCATTGATTTTAAATTATATATTTGTAATGTGTATATATAGCATAATGTATATAAAATATAATGTATATATATTTATATATTATATAAAAATACATCCTTTTACTTGATATTTTGTGTGTGTGTGTGTGTGTGAATTTTAAGTAAACAATGCTAAGAAAGATATTCATCCAAATGTTAACAGAGGTTGTCTGTTGATGGGAGGATTTCAGGTAATTTTTTTTCTTTGTTCTTTACTGAGTTTTTACCATGAGTGTGTATATTTTTATAAAAATAATTGGGTTTTCAAAAATTATTAAAAAAACAGAAACTTCTAATTACAGGAAAGAAACTATCTTCCATTCCGATCACTACATCAACCAATTGAACAAGAAGCACACATCAATATCCTGTGTGCCCAACCCATAGACATGATGGTATTTCTTGCGACTAAGTCTTTCCTCATGAGTTCACCAGCTGATTTAACAGCCACTTTTCTTAGCAGTTTGTCATTAGCATGTTCTTAGTTGCCATAGAAAGGAAAATTATCTTTCTGTTTTCCTAATTAGATTATGTAAGATTTAATCCAATTATGAAAAAAGTGAAAGTTAGTCACACAGTCATGTCCAACTCTTTGTGATCCCATGGACTGTAGCCTGCCAGGCTTCTCTGTCCATGGAATTCTCCAAGCAAGAGTACTGGAGTGGGTTGCCATTTCCTTCTCCAGGGGATATTCCCGACCCATGGATTGAACCCGGGTCTCCCGCATTGCAGGCAGATTCTTTACCAACAGAGCTACTAGGGAAACCCCGATCATAACAGTTACAATATTAAGTGCAACAGGTTGGTAAGCACTAAGTCAGTCACTTAATAGGAACAGAAGTATCGGGGTAGTTGAACTGGTTCAGTTGCCTTACAGTATGTTGATTCTTTTGTTCCCTACTGATCTATTGACACAAGGAGCCTCAAGTGACAGAACACCATTTGTGGCATACAGTTTAATGGGACTAATAACAGGCCTCCGAGTGGAAACAGTCCTGTGTCAGAACCAGGACTTTTGCATGCTCAAAATCTAAGGTTGAGGGGATGGGAAACTCCCCCGAGTGGGTCCCTGAGGGCAAAGATAAGTGCAGCCAGTTTTGCTTCTATCCCTTGGTTCTCTGTCCCATATAGTCTACCTATTGGAGACAGAGGAACATACAAGATGGCTAATTTAGGGTGCTACTGCATCCTAGAGTATGGAGTCCTGTCTTCACAGAACATTATTTCCATGCTGACGTATCAGCTGTACTTTCAAAAGGCTATTCTATATTCTCCGCGTCACTAGCTCAGAATATATTGATCTTACCTGAAGACCAGTATCTTTAAATTTGTAGCTATACACTATACACCAGCTGTTTTAAAACAGAATTCTTGTGATGTCCCTTTTTAAAACTGATATACCTAGACATGTATAGAAAAGAATTAGACTTGGCCTCAAAGGGTCTGTATGTTAATTTTTTTCCCCATTTGTACCTTAAAATATAAATTTAAGTAACAGATATAAAGAAAAATCCTTGCATTTGTGAAACTGTCAAACCCTCCAACACCAGGCCAACCCAGTATCTGGCTGGGGCTGGTAAAGGTCTCCCCTTCGTGCAAGGCTTTCTGGTTTTTTGAGTGTGTATGTGTGTGTTTGGAGGAACTTTTACACAGATACAGTGCTTCTTACAAGTATTGATGTTCAGGACTCCCCTCACCACCATAAAAAAGATTGTATGTCAGATATATCTCAATTCTCAGAATGTAAACAAAAATATATGTTAATGTCAGGGAGTGAAAAGTGCTACAAAGAAAAATAATTCGGATCAGGGGATAGAGAGTGGTGGTGGGGCTATTTTATTTTTATTAATGGCTGTGCTGGGTCTTCCTTGCTGTATGTGGGCTTCTCTTGTTGTAGAGGACTGGCCTCTAGGCTTCAGCAATTGTGGTGCAGGGGCTTAGTTGCTCCTCTGCAAGTGGAATCTTCCTTGAGCATGTGGAATCATCCTTGACCATGGAACAAACCCCTGTCCCCTGCACTGGCAGGCAGATTCTTAACCATTGGAGTGGTGGGGGCTATTTCAGATCAGGTGTTGAGGGAGGTCTCTCTCTGAGGAGGTGATGCCTGTACAGGGACCTGAGGTGTGAGAGAACAAGTCTCGCAAAGGCTTATGGGGGTGGTGGGAGCAAAGGCCCTGGGGCAGCAAAGAGCTTCAGGGTCTAGGAAAGGTGTGGAGAAAAAGAAGCTGAAGATGATCCTGAGCCAATTCCTATCTCATATGCTCCTCTCTTTTACACCTTTGGAAGACAGGACATCTGTGGGTCTCCGATCACCTCTGGTAGGTGTCCTGTAAGGGCATGTGAGGTATTGCTGTGACAGATTTAAAGTTTTAGAAAGAGAGAAACTTAAATTTAATGTCATGTTGTGCTAGTATTCAAATATGGCCCCACAATCCCTCTTTGGTTTTTGTTTTTTAAAGAAAGGTAATGCAATGCCTACAATTGTGTGTATTTTAACATTCCATTAAAGCCTGGAGTAAAATGAATAAATATTGACACTAAGTGCCATATATAAAGACTATAAATAGCCTCATGTGAGTTGAGTTGAGATTTTGCCTCCAAATGAGGTAGGGCAGGTTTTGCAGACAAAGTGTTAAAAACAAAACAAACCCTTGGGGTTTTCAGTGCCTTTGAATTTTGGAATTCCAGATAGAGGATTGTAAACCTGTAATACTTTCCTTTCATGGGTCATCTGTAAGGTCAGCACTTTGCAGAGTAACCCGTAGCAGACGAAATAAAAACCCAAACTGAAAAGTCTAATTCTACCCTAGCTGCTGTTTTTGAACTATTTCCTATTTGTTAAGGATAAACTATTGTGATATTCTATTTGAGACATCTCAAGAAGTATCTCCCAGATAGGTGTAGAATACAACAGTGCAAACACATCATCTTCCATAAAGGAGGAAATTAGGGGTCGCCAGAGCGAGCCCCTGTGGTGGGCCCAGAGTCTAAACAGGTTTATAGAGCTGATGGTATATATTAATGGTACTAAGCTCCTGATGACCAGAACCACCTTGTATAACGAGGTGAAGTTTGCCAGCTGTTCCCTCTATTCAGCAATTTTGTTTCTCAGGTAAACACGGTTTGGAGCTAGTGTCTCAATGGCTAGTGTCTATACGATGAGAGTTCTCAGATGGGTTGGTTGCACGTTCATAGCCCTTCAGAGCACATAGAAATACTTTATTGATCCTCAGTAACATCTGACCTCAAAGCAGTACAACGCATACAGTAGTAAGAACCTGAACAATGTTCCCCTTTCACTCAATGTTTATTAACCATTCGGTGCCAGAAGCTTTGTGATAATCCAAACTGCAGCCCGTATCTAAGTTCTCCTGGTATGAATGAGCTGCGTGCTTTCCCCACTGGTCGCTGCTCCCAGGGGTCCCAGCTTTGCCTGCCCAACGCGGAGGGCGGTTCGACCCTCTGCCGCGGAGCTCCGGCCACCAGGGGGCGCTGCGGCCCCCTCTCCCGGGAGCGGCCGAGCCAGCCCGGTGGGTGTTTCTCTCTCCCTCTCGCGCTCTCTCCTCCCGGCCTCACATCCGGGTCTGGAGCGCGGCCGCCGCTGTCAGTGTTGCTGCGGTCGCGTCGGGGGCCGGGCCGGGGCGCAGTAAATGGCGGCGGAGGGAGGCGGAGCGGCGGCCGCGCTCAGCCCTGAACCCCCGAAACTTTAGACTAGAAGCCCCACAACTTTTCCGCGAAGTGCTGCCGCTGTGGGGGCGTGGACGGAAGGGGAAGGCAAGGCGGGAAGTCTTGGGGGAAGCGGCAGGGAGCCGGAGAGACTCGAACCCGCGGCGGAGGCGGTGGCGGAGTCCGCCCCAGCCTCGCACCGCCGCGGCCCCCGCCTCCTTCCCCGTGTTCTTCCCGCGGCCGCCGAGGCGGAGCCGGAGCCGCGCGCTGCGCGGGGCCTCGTAGGCGGCGGCGCGCCGAGCCCAGCCGGGCTCCCTCCCCGCGACCTCCGGGCCCTGTAGCTCCGACGCCCCCCGCGCGCGTGAGGCCGGGGCTCCCCGCCGCTTCGGGGAGGGGGGCGAGGAGGAGAAGGAGGCCGGGCGGCGCGCAGTCCCCACCGTCCTGGGGTCGCGGGGCCGAGCCCCTGGTGTTGCATGCGGGGCGGGGTGGCCGTGAGCGGAGGCGAAGATGGAAGGTTTAACGCTGAGCGATGCGGAGCAGAAATACTACTCGGATCTCTTCTCCTACTGCGACATCGAGAGCACCAAGAAGGTGTCGGCCAACGGGCGAGTGCTGGAGCTGTTTCGGGCCGCGCAGCTGCCCAACGACGTGGTCCTCCAGGTAACGCCGCCGCGTTCGGGGGTCGGCCGGCCGCCGAGGGGTCGCTTCCCGGCGGCTTGGGCCTCTAACCGCCTGCTTCCGCGGGGTGGGAGTGGGCGCCGTTTCCCGAAGGGCCGGCGGTGGGCAGATTCCCTGGACTCCTCCGCTGCGGGCCGGGGCCGCAGGTGCCCGGGCAGCCGGGACTCGCGAGGGGGAGGGGGTCGCTCTTCGAGGACAAAAGTCAGGCAGAGATACTGTGGGGGTTGGGGAGGGGGTGGTGGTCTCTCTGTTATCTCTGGAGAGCGTAAGCCCTGTATCTCTCGGCTGCCCCGCAGAATCTGGATTTTTCAACCCTGAAAGAGCAACTTCAGATGAAAGATCTGGGATTGTTACCATGCTTTTGAATCCTTGGTCTTGGGATCTACTTTTCTTCTTCTTAAGGAAGCTGAATTCTCAAGGAGATTAAAAAATTTGAACTTTTAAGTAATAGTTTGCAAGTAGGTATGAAAAGAGCTTTAACTATAGGATGCGTGGCTGGTGTAAACTGGATCGTTTTTCCGTTGGCCTTCGATAGCATTTGGTGGAACTGGTGGATTGGGTTGGTAGATAAGTATTGAGCAACTTCAAGTCAAAGGTGCGTATTTGCCTCAGTGCCCTAGAGGACCGAGGAGAGTTAAGTTTTAAGCTTTCTCCGTCTTATCTAATGTATGTGGTGAGCATTGATGTTACTCTGGGTCTCATGAGTCATAGCTGCTAGTAAGATTTTGTCTAAACAGCGTATCAGGAACAGGTTTTAAGCTTTCCTCTCTATGATGATCCAAGCCAGTTATCCAGATCTCCAAAACTTACGGCCATGTGCATAGGTATGATGTAGTATATTGCAGAGAGCCCTGAATCAGGAGTTTTCAGGCCTGGACCCTTGACCCCCACTCTGTTAACCCGCAGGGTGACTTTGGGCCGGGCGCTTTAAACTCTTTAAGCCTAAGTGTGCTTAGAATGAGGGTCAAGTTCCTTCTGAGGAACCTTCTGGGAAATATAAAAATGTCCACACACGCCTCTCTTTTAGAAGTTATCTGTGCGTTAATTGTGACTAAGTTGAACCAGTTCTTTTCGCATAATCTGGTTTATGTTGCTTTTTAAAAATTTTGGGAGGAAAATTGGGCGTCTTATACACCAGCAGCTGGGAGTCTCATATTCATTCTGCTGAAGAGACAAAGTAAATATTTTAGGCTCTGCTGGCCACATACAGTCTCTGTATGTATATTCTTTGTTTTTGTTCTTGCAGTCTTTTAAAAATGTAAAAATCATTTTTAGCTCAGGGGCATACAAAACAGGGCCTCTAACTGCTGACCCCTGCTGTGTGGGTACTGTATGTTCCCCGTATGGCTTTGGAGTTAGACTTACAGGAATATACTCACTAATGATTTTGCTCTTTTTGTAGAAATACGTTCAAGACATTAGAAAACTAAAACTAAGGGGGAACCTCCCATTTTCTGTTTGGTTTCTCTCTTTGGGGTAGGGCAAGCTGAAATCGACTGACATTCATATTTTTAAGGGTGCATGAAGACTTTAGGACATTATATTATTTAGGATACAAATTAGGCTTAATTAACCTTTGCTTCAAACATGTTTAACCCAGTCCAACTTATTTTCATGTCATGCTCGATTTTATTTACACTCAAAAATAAATTCCTATTACCTTTTTTAAAGAGAACTTAAATAGCATAAATATTCAGGATTCAGTTATATTAATAAGCTGGAAACTGTAGGAACTCTCTAAAGCACAATTCTTATAGTTTTCTGGGTAGCTTGAAGGCAATCTACTTAAAAAATTGGCCTAGGAGATAAAATGTGGAACAAAAGAGGAATGTGGACTCAATTCCCTGATGGAAGCTTAGGATTGTCGGAAAACAGTCCTCCCTTGCTTCCTAAGTTGAAAACATTTGAAGCAACTCACATACAAATTAGCACTGGGCTAGGTGTTGCAGGGCATCACAGCAGGAGTAAGAAGTTCTCAAGGACCTTGTAAGCTCCAGAAATAAGCATGTAACAAAGCAGTGTGAATGTCATGAGATGGATAAAGGAGGGTATGACCAAGAAAGGCCTCTTCACTTAATTCAGATGGACCTTAACAGTAGTGTGGAGGGATGAAGAGGATTTCCAGGCGGTAAAACATGGCCAGAGGTAGAAAGTGTGGGAAGGACCCTTTGCAAGGACTAGCAGATAGTCAGATTTTGCCAAAGCTGTAGTATGTTTTGGAGATGCTGGCACTTAGAGACCACATTGGGAAAGATTCTGAAGAACAGGCCAATTTCATATTTCAGGAGGCAGTGGAGACTCACTGATAGTTTTTGACTTCGAGTGAGATAGAGATCAGAGGCTAGGGAAAGAGGCTCGAGCAGTGGTTCAGAATAGATGCTAGATACAGAGCACCCAAACCAGGGTGACAGCAGTAGAGCAGAAAAGGAGGGGCTGGATGAACAGGTCTGTGTTATTGAAGGGCGGTTGGGTAGCCACAGTGTGAGGTGTTTGTGGGAGAATGTTTGAGACTGGGTGGAGAGCTTTGAACTAATTGTGAAGGTGGCAGGGAGTTACAGATTTAAGAGAACTGACTCGTAAAAGCTGTGCTTTAGGAGGCATTTCTGGTGGCTCAGACAGTAAAGAATCTACCTGCAATGCAGGAGATCTGGGTTCCATCCCTGGGTTGGGAAGATTCACCAGAGAAGGGAATGGCAACCCACTCCAGTATTCTTGCCTGAAGAATTCCATGGCCAGAGGTGCCTAGCGGGCCACAGTCCATGGGGTCACAAAGAGTCGGACATGACTGGGCTACTAACACACGTAGGAGGCATTTAGGAGACCAGAGCAACTGAGAATAGAGGGAAGAAGAACTGGGGACTGATTCTTTCACATGTAAATGAAGTGATGAGGAACAGGGCCAAGGAACTCAAATGTGAGAGTGGGGACGGCCAGGGGGAAGGGGGTTTTGCCACCCACAAGGCACTTGGAGACATATTTGGTTATCATAAGTCAGAGGGAGGGAGCAGTTCTACTGGCGTCTAGTAGATAGAGGCAGGAGTGCTACTAAACAGCCTACAATACACAGGACAGCTCCGGCAACAGTCATCTGGCTCAAAATGTCGGTAGTGCCAAGATTTAGAAAACTGATCTGGACTCTGGTGGTAACAGTTGATCAGAAAATGAGGTTGAAGATACAGTAGAGGATGATGGAGGTAGACCTGATGAGCCTGGGTTAGCTGGTGATATTTTGGTAAGAGAAGGGCAAGGTTTATTCTCTGTAGGACACCACTCACAGTTACAGAAGGGGCAGGAAGAGGGCCTGATTTCTGAAGAGAAATTGATGAGTTTGTTCTCAGGTGTTTTGAGATGGCAGTGCAGTAGTCCAGGAGATAATTGGAAATGTGTGAATGTCCACTCTGAGTGCTGGTTCTTACAGTGAAATTTGCATGTTTGGGATCTCTCCTCTCTGCCTTTCTCACCTGTATATCTTGAAGGTAGAGACCAGACAGCTTTTCACACTGTAGGCATGCATTTTTACACATCAGGGCTTTGATTGATATAGTAGTTTTCAGCATTTGTTAATAAAAGTCATGAGAAGACTGAGTCATCTGAGGAATGAGTATAGAGAACAAAGAACAGAGGCCCCAGAACTAAAGGAGGAAGGAACTGGCATTTATTGAGTGCCTATTGTGTTCTTTTACTGTGCAGGTCATTTTCATGCAGGAACTCATTTGATCCTTGCAAAACAATCCTGTGAAGAGAGTATTATTCTTGTTTATTAACTAGAAACTTGATAGGCAGAGAAGTGTTAAATAACTAGTGAATAGAATACCTCTCTTTATCATTATTTCTTGCCACCTGGCAGTTCTTTCCTACTTTTCACTGTTCATGTACTTGGTTTGCCCATAGTTCTTACAAAGAGTAGAGATTTTAAATGATTTGATTTTGAGTTATATGTGGATTTCCTTGTTTGCAAAATAAATAGTTTTATCCATAATGATGTCTGGGAATATAGTTACTTCAGAGAACTAGGAAGATTCTTGTATATGGTATCCTGAGTCACATTGCAACACTGTCCTAGACTTCCTTAGTGGTCCAGTGGGTAAGAATCTGCCTGCCAACGCAGGAGTCATGGATTTGATTCCTGAATTGGGAAGATCCCACTTGTCACGGAGCAACTAAGCCCATGCACCGTAACTACTGAGCCCATGTGCTGCAACTCCTGAAGCCCACGTACCTAGAGCCCGGGCTCTGCAACAGCAGAAGCAGTGTTCGTTATACTTGCTGGGGAATACCAGAGTAAAACCTGTGATGAATACAAGGGTTTGTTTGGGGAGACAGTGTGTTACTTGACGAAGTGAACGAGCTAGAGCTTCATAGTATTATGCCCCATACCAGAGAGGAACAAGACTAGGCAGAGAAAAATCGGGCTCATAGGATTTAATCATGAGGAATTTTGCTGTCTGCTGAGCGTGAAAATATTCAGTGGCTTAAAAATAATCTTCAGAATTATTTTTTAAATGTTAGGGAGGGTATGCTATTTACCACACCAATCAGTATGTTTTCTAGCTTTTATTTAAAATTTATACTTTGGAAAATGTTTTAAAACTTCATGTAGACTTTGAATGCACAATAGCTTGATAAAAGGTTCTAGTAGTAATTGTTCTTTTATTAAAGATTATAAGCAATGTACCCATTAATAAGTCTGAGAAAATCTTTTAATTCATTTGTATTGAGCAATATCTTGGTAGAACATTTGAATAACATATTTGTTTAGTGAAGGAAAAGTGATAATAATGAAACATGAGCCATTTTATTTTTCTTTTGAAATTTGTTCAATTATATGATCTACTCATTAGTAATAAGATTAAAATAAAGAAGCAGAGCTTCATTTATGCATTGAAAATTACAAACTTAATGTCAGGTTTGTTCTGGAGAAGTAATTTTTTTTTCATTTGTAATTGCTAAAATAATTATAACACACTATAAAAATAATCTTACCTTAAACACTTTACTATACACAGTTGAAAAACACTTTTTGAGAAAGAAGTCACATTTATTGGCTTTCTGTAGGATCATATTTACTTAAATAATTTTTCTTTCTTACAAGGCACCTTGAATCTTTTTCTTTTCTCTAGCCAGTAGTCCAGAGTTAGCCTTAATAACTTGAGAATTCAAGCTAGGCATTTTGATGGAGCTCTAAAAGAATGTGAGAAGTTGATGTGTAAAGGATCACTAAACATGGGAGACAAGTTCCAGCCCTGCCCCTGAGAAGATTACTTATTGCCTGGATTTTAGTTCTCACCATGGATATGATTGAATTGGGGTATTTATTTTTTATACTTTTTTGGCCACACTATGCAGCATATGGGATCTTAGTTCCTCAAGCAAGGATTGAACCTATGCCCCCTGCGTTGGAAGCTCAGTCTTAACCACTGGACTGCCAGAGAAGTTCCTGATTGGGTTTTTTAACAAAGAGGTTACAGTGTAGGAATGGCTACTCTGTCCAGCCACATCCTTAAGAAAGTAGTCACTCAGACCTGAAATTAGTTGATATGCTATTTTGAAGCTGGAATTGATTTCTTTTACGCACTTTGGGAGATATGAAGAGGTGAATCTTGCCTAGAGTGCTGAAGTAACTGTGTATATAAGAGGGAACTGATGCAAGGGTTGTACAATCTGTGATGCTTCTTCAGGGTGTCTGGCCAGTGAGAATTTGATGGGTAATAAGACTTGGCGTTTTTGATGTTTTCCCTGATAATATATTTCATTTCCTGTAGTCTTTCCTATGATAGACGCATCTTGATTTGTCTTTTTCCTCTACCTCTGTGTAAGGAATTTATGGCTGACGAGTTGCATATATAGGCATGACAAAAATCAGGAGATGATAATAACCTGGCTTAGAAATGTTTTTTTTAAGTTCATAAGTGAAAGTGAAGTTGCTCAGTCATGTCTGACTCTTTGTGACCCCATGGTCTGTAGCCTACCAGGCTCCTCTGTCCATGGGATTTTCCAGGCAATAGTACTGGAGTGGATTGCCATTTCCTTCTCCAAATTTTGTTGCAGTTTGATAAATTATAGGACATAAATGCTTAAAAGACACTACATCTCATTTTGTTTCAAGAATTGACTGTGTTGAATTTGAGTCTCTTGTTACATGATGAAGACAGAATTTATTAAACTGTGTATTTCCCTCAAACCTCTTGTGGTTGTGGATTCCTTTGAGATTCTGGTGCACATGCTGGATTTCTGCTTAGAAGACTTAGTTACACAAAAGTCTGCATATAATTTGGGGTTGTCAGCTTTCCCCTAACCTAGCCAAGCTTGTCACATGGACCTCTACATTAAGACAGTTTTAAGGAACAGCAGACAGACCTGGAAAAGCTGACCATAAGTCTTTCTTAAATCAGCTTTGTATATTTTCAGAAAGTACTTCATGGCTACTATTTATGTTTGGGTTGTATATTGCAGGTTGGGAATCTTCCCAACCTTCATGGATTATAAATTGTGGTAATGTTTAAAAGGAAAAGAACTGTGTTAATAGAAAATGGTGGGAGGCTATACGGACCTACCTAAGTGTAAGGAAAGACCTCTATGAGGAGATGAGGGCATAGCAAGAGAACAAAAATGAGATGTTTCACATAGTGGGAATGAGCATGCTAAGGGCTGGAACAGTATATGAAGAGCTTGGTATGTTTGTTGAGATGAAAGCTGGAGAAGTATGGGCAAGAGGGGAGAATGGCAGGGACCACATGCTGCAGGGCCTTGTACACAGGGATCAAGCATTTGGATTATGAACGACTGAAAGTTTATGTTCGGGGGAGTTCAGTCGCTCAGTCGTATCCGACTCTTTGCGACCTCATAGACTGTGGCACACCAGGCCTCCCTGTCCATCACCAACTCCCGGAGTTCACTGAAACTCATGTCCATTGAGTAGGGGATGCCATCCAACCATCTCATCCTCTGTCGTTCCCTTCTCCACCGGCCTTCAATCTTCCCCAGTGTCAGGGTCTTTTCCAATGAGTCACATCAGGTGGCCAAAGTATTGGAGTTTCAACTTCAGCACCAGTCCTTCCAGTGAATATTCAGGTCTGATTTCCTTTAGGATGGACTAGTTGGATCTCCTTGCAGTCCAAGGGACTCTCAAGAGTCTTCTCCAACACCACAGTTCAAAAGCATCAATTTTTCGGTGCTCAGCTTTCTTTATAGTCCAACTCTCACATCCATACATAACCACTGGAAAAACCATAGCCTTGACTAGACAGACCTTTGTAATGTAAAAATAAAAAAGTAATGTCTCTGCTTTTTAATATGCTATCTAGGTTGGTCATAACTTTCCTTCCAAGGAGTAAGCATCTTTTAATTTCATGGCTGCAGTTGCCATCTGCAATGATTTTGGAGCCCAGAAAAATAAAGTCAGCCACTGTTTCCAGTGTTTCCCCATCTTTTTGTCATGAAGTGATGGGACCAGATGCCATGATCTTAGTTTTTTGAATGTTGAGCTTTAAGCCAACTTTTTCACTCTCCTCTTTCACTTTCATCAAGAGGTTCTTTAGTTCTTTGCTTTCTGCCATAAGAGTGGTGTCATCTGCATATCGTAGGTTATTGATATTTCTCCCAGCAATCTTGATTCCAGCTTGTGTTTCATCCAGTCTAACATTTCTCATGATGTACTCTGCATGTAAGTTAAATAAGCAGGGTGACAATATACAGCCTTGATGTACTCGTTTCCCAATTTGGAACCAGTCTGTTTTTCCACGTCCAGTTCTAACTTTTGCTTCTTGATCTGCATACAGATTTCTCAAGAGGCAGGTCAGGTGGTCTGGTATTCCCATCTCTTTCAGAATTTTCCACAGTTTATTGTGATGCACACAGTCAAAGGCTTTGGCATAGTCAATAAAGCAGAAATAGATGTTTTTCTGGAACTCTCGCTTTTTCGATGATCCAATGGATGTTGGCAATTTGATTTCTGGTTCCTCTGCCTTTTCTAAAACCAGCTTGAACATCTGGAAGTTCACGGTTCACATATTGCTGAAGCCCGGCTTGGAGAATTTTGAGCAATACTTTACTAGCGTGTGAGATGAGTGCAATTGTGCAGTAGTTTGAGCATTCTTTGGCATTGCCTTTCTTTGGGATTGGAATGAAAACTGACCTTTTCCAGTCTTGTGGCCACTGCTGAGTTTTTTTCAAATTTGCTGGCATATTGAGTGCAGTGGGGGAGTGACAGCATCTTAATTATATTTGTCAGAGGTTACTCTGCTGTGTAGAGAAGATTGGCCACTAGATATGCAGTAATTCAGGCAGGAGACATGATGGCTTAGATTAGTGAGGTGATGGTAGGGTGGAGAGGAGTGGACAGCCTTGAGGTATTTGTAGGTGGTAGACGTAGTGGGACATGATAGGGATTGGATATGGAATGTGATGGAGGAAAGAATTCAGGGATCTTGCTGCAAGTGACTATTACTGAATGGCTGGGAAATAAATAGGCTTTTTTAAAGGGGTTTTTGTTTTGTTTGGGTGAAGGGTAATGGTGAATTTGGCAGTTTTCTTTTGTCAATCTTAAATCCTCAGAAGCCTGTAAGATTAAGTAGACCTCTATCAGAGAGGATCAACAAATCCTGAAGAACCCAGAGATATTTGACTTGGAGATGTCAGTTTAAAGACATCAGTCGCTAAGCTGTGTCTGACTCTTGGCAACCTCATAAACCGAAGCTCTCCAGGCTTCCCTGTCCTTCACTATCTTCTGGGGTTTATTCAGACTCATGTCCATTGAGTCAGTGATACTATCGAACCGTCTCATCTTCTGTGGCCACCTTCTCCTCCTGCCCTCAATCTTTCCCAGCATCCGAATTTTTTCCAGTGATGTATTGGAGCTTCAGCTTCAGCATCAGTCCTTCCAATGAATATTCAGAGTTGGCTTCCTTTAGGATTGACTGGTTTGATCTCCTTGCTGTCCAAGGGATTCTCAAGAGCCTTCTCCATCTTTACAGTTGGAAAGCATCAGTTCTTTGGTGCTCAGCCATGACTACTGTAGAAACCGTAGCTTTGACTGTATGGATCTTTGTCAGCAAAGTGATGTTTGTTTTTTACTATGCTGTCTAGGTTTGTCATAGCTTTCCTTCCAAGGAGCAAGTGTCTTTTAATGTCATGGCTGCAGGCACCATCTGCAGTGATTAGTGATATTCAAAGCCATGAAAATAGGTGAAATCCCTGAAGAAGAGACTAGAGAGAGGAAAGAAGAACTGGTTAGAAATAGAACCCTGAGGAACACTACATTTCTAAGTTGGGAAAACTGGAAGTCCTCTAAGAAGGAAGCTAAGAAGACAGCCCGAGTGGAAATTTGGAATATATATTGGATCATGTCGTGGATGCCAAGTAATGCAACTGTTTCAAGAAAGGAATAGTTAATTCTCGAGTTTGGCTGAGAGGGTGAGACAATATGGGCAGAAATATGACCTTTGGATTTGGCAACCTAAAGGTCATCAGTGACTATTATGGGCCTGTGTCACAGACTGGTAGAGATGGAAGCCAGATTTGAGTGACTTGAAGGACATACAGTGACCCAGGAACTAGAAATTGGGTTTAAAGAAGTTAAAGGAAACAGACACAGGGCCGAAGTTGAGGTATGAGGATATAAAGGAAGCCTTTGTTTTTTTTGAGTGTATGAGAAATACCACAGCATGGTTTTAGTTGCTAGGATTAATAAGGGAAGGAAGGAAGATGAGGAGAGACGTCCTTGAGAAAGCAAGAATGGTCTAGGATCCTGACCGCACAGTACAGCAATCTTTGATAGGAAACAGATAATAATGTCAACAATTCCAAAAGAAGAGAGAAGGGGAAGAATGTATTCCCAGTAGCATCAAAAAGGAAAAAACATTTAGGAATAAACTTTAACAACAACAACAAAAAACCAAGATGTTTTTATTACAAAACATTAACCGAGAGAATTTAAATAAGATATTTTTGTTTTGTTTTGGGCACACTACAAGGCCCGTGGGATACTAGTTCCCAACCAGGGATTGAACCCAGACCCTCAGCAGTGAGAGTGTGTGGCTTTCCAACCACTGGACCAGGGAATTCTCTTAAATAAGATTTAAATAAATGGGGAGATAATCTGTGTTCATAGATTGGATGATTGACTGTTAAGATGATCAGTTCAGTTCAGTTCAGTTCAGTCGCTCAGTCGTGTCTGACTCTTTGCGACCCCATGAATCGTAGCACGCCAGGCCTCCCTGTCCATCACCAACTCCCGGAGTTCACTCAGACTCACATCCATCGGGTCAGTGATGCCATCCAGCCATCTCATCCTCTGTCGTCCCCTTCTCCTCCTGCCCCCAATCCCTCCCCGCATCAGAGTCTTTTCCAATGAGTCAACTCTTCGCATGAGGTGGCCAAAGTACTGGAGTTTCGGCTTTAGCATCATTCCTTCCAAAGAAATCCCAGGGCTGATCTCCTTCAGAATGGACTGGTTGGATCTCCTTGCAGTCCAAGGGACTCTCAAGAGTCTTCTCCAACAACACCACAGTTCAAAAGCATCAATTCTTCGGCACTCAGCCTTCTTCACAGTCCAACTCTCACATCCATAGATGACCACAGGAAAAACCATAGCCTTGACTAGACGGACCTTTGTTGGCAAAGTAATGTCTCTGCTTTTGAATATGCTATCTAGGTTGGTCATAACTTTCTTCCAAGGAGTAAGCATCTTTTAATTTCATGGCTGTAGTCACCATCTGCAGTGATCTTGGAGCCCCAAAAAATAAAGTCTGACACTGTTTCCACTGTTTCCCCATCTATTTCCCATGAAGTGATGGGACCGGATGCCATGATCTTTGTTTTCTGAATGTTGAGCTTTAAGCCAACTTTTTCACTCTCCTCTTTCACTTTCATCAAGAGGCTTTTTAGTTCCTCTTTACTTTCTGCCATAAGGGTGGTGTCATCTGCATATCTGAGGTTGATAATTCTCCCCAAATTGATCTGTAGATTCAATAAAATACTTGCAAAAATTCCAGTAGACTCTTATAGAAATTGCCCAGCTGATCCTAAAATTTATAAGGAAATGCAGAGGATCTAGCATAGCCAAAACTCTTTTGAAAACAAACAAAATAGGAGACTTCCCATGCCTAATTGTAAAAGTTAGATAATCTGTAGTGGTCAGGACAGTGTGATTGGCATGAGGACAAGCATTATAGATGCCCCTGTTACAATTATGTTCACTTGGTTTTTTTAAAAAGTGATAGGACCATTCAATGAGGAAAGGATAGTCTTTTTAACAAATAGTGCTAGGACAGTTGGATATCTGTGTGTTTTTAAAAAGTGGATTTAAATATACTATTTTATATATTAATACTTCATACCATACATGAAATTATTTCTAAATCATAGACTTTGTAAATTTATAATTGTAAAAGTAAAGCTATAAAAATTCTAAATGATTACATAGGAGGAAATCTTTGTGACCTTGTGTTAGTGTTCCTAGATAAGACACCAAAAGCATGAATCATAAAAGAAAAAGTAATAAATTGGACTTCTTTAATGAAGTTTTAAAACTTATACTTCAGAAGATAGTTAAAGTGAAAAGACAAGCCACAGACTCACAGGAAATATTTGCATATTGCAAGCTTGGTAAAAGTCTTTAATCTAGAATATATAAAGAAGTCTTACAATTCAATTATAAAGGAAAAAAGCAATTTAAAAATGGGCAAAAGAGTTGAATAGATATTTCACCAAAGGAGATGTTATGAATGGCAAATAAGCATATGAAATGATGTTCAACATTAGTCATTGAGGAAATGCAAATTAAACTGCAATGACGTATTGTCACACACCCACTTAAATGGCTACAATTTAAAAGACTGACATTGCCTAATATTATTTATGTGTAGAAACTGAAATCCTTATACCCTACTCTTGGAAATGTAAATGCTACAGCCCTTTTAGAAAAGTTTGATTGTTCCTTTTAAAGTTAAACATATGCTTACCATACGAACCAACAGTTCCACTCTTAGGAATCTATCCAACAGAAATGAAGATGTGTGCCCACAGAGAATTGTAAATGTCCATTTTAGCTGTATTCACAATAGCCAAAAATTGGAAAACAATCCAAATGTCTCTCAAATGGTGATAAGCAATATATGGTATATCCATATAATGCAGTACTTTCCTATAAAAAGTAAGGAACAAATTACTGATAAATGTTACAGCAGAAGTGGGTATCAAAAACATGAGAAGTGACAGAAGCCAAACATTAAAGAGTATATGTTGTGTGGTTGCATTTACATGAAATGTTTAGAAATACAGAAAACAGGATGGATACCTGAGGCCAGGGCAGGAGTGGAAGCACTAGAGGAAAATTTGGAGGGTGATGTGATGGAAAAGTTCTAAAATTGGATGAATTTTCTTAAAGCTCAATGAACTGCACACTTTTTGTGAGGTATAAATTATACCTCAAAGCTGTGAATTAAAACTTTTAACAATTTGGAGGGTGAGGAGAAGGCATGAACTTGTCATCTTGGAGAATGTGCAGGTGAGTGGTAGCGAATAAAGGGCCCTGTGTGCTGTCTGTGTAACTTACTTTACAAAACCTCAGTGGAACTTAACATAATGTGGCATTTGGTTATGCATTTGTGTTTTGAATATCATATGGAAGATGACATATCAATAGATATTATGTATGAAGGACATTGCCATATGAAGATTCATTACAACTGGTTATGAATAAGCACATTAATTAAGAAGGGGCTGAAAAACTTGTGATGTGAAATAATGGAAATTAATTTCTATCTATTAACTTTGGGTGGTATGCTGGCTTTATATACATTTAATTTAGATGTCTTAATTTTATGGAAAATTACAGAAATTAATACTTTAACATTAATCCAAGTTTGAAATAATTGTGCCCAATAAGTAATAATTTTAATGAAATAGTTGTTTCAATCTACAGGACTACTTCTGATTGCTTCCTTTTATTGAAATAATTACTGTCACTATTATTTTACCAAAAAAAAAAGTTTCTGTTACTTAGTCACCAATTTGTTGTCTGTGTAGTTTCTTTACATTGCTGTATCCAATCTGAGGTATAGTAGATAGATCTTGGGCCACGTTATATTAATGTGCTCCTTTGGATGAAAAATAGTTTCTGAGAGTGCTGATCTAAGAGTGATTATTGCCTCTTGTCTGTGGACTTTGTAAAAAGGTGTATCTATGTCCTTAAAAAATGGAATTATTGTCTAGAAACTGTTCAAGAGTATTTTTTATTTTCTTCAAGTCTCATTTGTGGTTAGAAAGATCAGAGGTTTGACTCCTTAAACTACAGAATGTTTATTGGTATTGTATGTTATTATTTACTTGTTTTACAAGAATTCATATTTTTTCTAAAGCACTCAATTCTATTTCATAGAAAAGCATTTACTTACAACACCCTTGTGATTTTCTGTGTCAGCAAGTATTGTATGTGGTCAGAATGCATAGACTTAGGAATGTGATGGTTCTGGATTTGGATCTCCACCTCAGTGCTCATTGACTTTCTTGCTCTGAGCAAGTACGTTAACCTCTTTTAAAGACTCCATTTCCTCATCTGTAGACTGAGGATGATACCAAATCCAAAAGTTTCGTAATACCACAGTGAAGTAACATGTAAACATCTAGTGTAGTGCCTGGCTCTCAGAGGGTGAGCAAAGAAGTTTTGTTCACTCAAGCTCTGCTCTGTTAAGGAAAACTCATAATTTGTAGGATCTTGGCTTTTAGTAGTAATAAAAGTCTCTACTTTGTTTTTCAAACCTAGCTTTATAACTTTTGTTGTTTTTGTTGCATTGAGCTTAACACATCGCCCCCAATCCTTTGATCCTATCAATATTGCCTTATGTTTCTCCCTTTTACCCTGTAATTAGCGGATTTGTCCTTTTGAAGTTTACCCCAAAAGATTAAAATAAAAGATGGTTCTGAGGTCCTGAGTCTACGTGACTTGCTGAGTGATGATAACCATTAACAGAAATAAAGAAGTGGAGGGAGGGGTCTAGTTTAGTTGAGAGCAATGTGCTGAATTCAGATGTGCTGAGTGAGCACACACACCCATGTCATGTTCAGTCCATCTGGGTAGCAAGGTTTAGTAGGCATTTGAAAACTTGAGAACAGCAACTGGGTGGCTTTAGAAGCTTTTGCAGACTTAGTAGTGTCCCCTGAATAAGGCCATTCGATAGAAATGATAGATGCAAATTTAACTTACTGTATTTGAAATGTCCTTTCAGAGTAGATGGTAAATTGCACTTCTGTGTAGAGGTTTAGGTATTCTCACTTAAACGACTTAAAAAATTTTCCGAAAATATCTTGAGACTGTTAGCAGAATGCAAGGTGAATGAGGAAGTAACATCTCTTTACCTGAACTTAGTCCAGCCTCCAAAGAGTTGAACCTTGGATGTTAAACCCAAAAGGTATTTGCACATTTAAAGCAAGAGGTCTTAGCTTTTTGCAAGCAAGTTCCAAAGCAAGGGCTCAGAAAGTAAAGCGTCTGCCTACAATGTGGGAGATCCGGGTTCAATCCCTGGATTGGGAACATCCCCTGGAGAAGGAAATGGCAACCCACTCCAGTACTCTTGCCTGGAAAATCCCATGGATGGAGGAGCCTAGTAGGCTATAGTCTATGTGGTCACAAAGAGTCGGACACGACTGAGCGACTTCACATCCAAAGCAAAAGAATTGCTTTCAGCTGAGGAGTGAACCTCCGAGCTAAAAGAGTCTAGCTTATCCTTTGCCATCAGCATTTCATTGCAGTTTTGGGCTTCTCATTTAACACAAAATCTCTTTTAATCTTTATAAGCCTGCCAGATATTGTTATCCCTGTTTCATTAATAAAAAATTGGATGCTCTCTTAATACTCAAGAATTAGTAGATGTGTGGATCAATTCCTTGAGGGTGAGTTACCTTGTATTGTTGCTATACCATTTCTTCAAGGATGGTTCTGTTGAATTCTGCTTTTATATATTCAGAATATTTTTTTCTATTTAATATCTTAAAATTATACCATTCATAAATTCCTCAAATATTATTATTAAACATCTAAGCATCAGGGTATACTAATCTTCTCCTAAGGTCCAAGAATATAGTAGGGGATCTGTGTTGCTCTCTGGTTCACCACTATCTCTGGCACATATCTCTGTTGTCAGTTAACATTGTTGAGTGTTGAATGGGTGAGCATGGATTTATCCTTTCCCCCCCTCCAAATACCTTTGCTTATCACTAACTTGACTATATATATTGCACCCAATTCAAATAGTAATAATAGTGTGGTGCCTACTCTGTGTCTGACACGGTTTGCACTCTTTTACGGATTGGTTTCTCAGTATTGTGAAATGGATAGTTTATTATGCCTGCTTTTAAAATGAAGATAAAGAAAGGACAAGTGTTGACTTCTCCAAGGTCATAAAACTCCTAAGTGGTAGAGCTGGGATTTAAGTAGTTCTTTTTTTAAAATCACTGTGCTCTGCTTCCTAAATATTATATGACTAAATACTTATTATCTCACTTCCGTGCTCATATCTTTACCCTCTACTATATCTCTTGTATATCCTAAATCCCCAAATTTCTTCTCTAGAGTTACTTGATGTTTATAGATCATGTTGAGGCTCCATACCAGCTTGCAGAGTCCCTGTCCTGTTGTGAGTCCTGTTAGACTAAAAGTTGTAACAAGTCCTGTTCATCCATGTCTTTCAGCAGCGTGTCTTGGAATAGTTTTGTAAATAAAACTTAAAAATAGGTCCTTCTGCCTCATTTATTTGGATACCATTGTTTAATCAGTCATTTGCTAGGTAAATTAACAATTTTATTGAAATCAAGGGATAAAACTTTAAACTTTTTATATGAAACACAAATAACATTCTAAAGGATGGCTAAGCAGAATACTTTGATTTACTAGGGCTGACTTAGTCACTGTCTTCTCTAGGAAGTCTAGGTAACATTAATTTGTTCGATTTTTATGATGACCTGCTTCTCTAGAGGACTGGAACTTAGGAGAAGGTTCCTGGTAACCTGGTTTGGATCCCTTTAGGATGGGGTGGCGGTTTATGCCATAGGTATAAATAAGATCAGTCAGGATGGATTTGCGAGTGAAAGGAGAGAGCAAAAGGAAGCCTGAGGTAGTAACTGCCTGAGGCATTAGAAGGAAAGGAGCAACATTCAGTATAACTCTGTTACTGGGGTTGTGTTTATTTTCCCTTAGGATCCAGAGCAAATCCTTCTCTTGATGAGTTCTTTATGCTGAGATATTTACAAACTAACTCATGTTTTATAGTCCTTTAGTTTCCTTGAAAATTTTTATCCCATATGTAACATTTATCCAAAAAATCTGAATCATCAAGGAAAATGTTGATGTTCTTAAAAGACAATGTTGTATTGTTTTCATGAAATTATAAAGGTATTTCATAATTCAAGAAACATTAAAAAATACCACTTATGTTTTGTTTTAGTTTGACATCCTACTTCTTTGAACTTTCCCCTCATCCTTTTAACCGGATAACCCCCATTTCTGTTAGCTCCCCCTACTGTTGTTTATGTTTGTACTTGTATACAACTTGTACTGTTGGTGTGTGTATATTATCCTTGATAGGTGACAAGCACTTTGAAGGCAAGTGTTATCCTTGTTTTCCTTAGATCACTCTGGATATGATAGGCACCCACATCTTACTGGACTGATGGGTGCTGCGGGGTTTTACTCCTCATCAGTGCCTTGTTGGGTCCTAGCCTCACCGCTTCATTTTGTCATGCCGCTTAGAAAATCCCAAATGACAGGGAATGAGCCTTTTTGAACAATATGGAACTTCTGAGATCTTGATTGTATAAATCTTTCAATTAGACTGTGAGTAAGCTAGCTAGTACTTTTGAGGTTGATCAGGTGACTTTAGTCAGGTATAGTAAACATGCATATTAATAACTTTTCTTTAAGCTGTTGTACCTCAAGGCTATTCTTTTTTTATTTTTAAAGATAGTTCACTTTAATAGTAAACTCACATGAGATTTTCTGCCTTGCAGAGGTATAATTTCTAATTCTTTAACAGGATAAAGAACAAATAGTGGTAGAGGAGTAATCTAAATAAGGAAATATGTCAGTAGTTACTCATTTAATTGACTCTTTTGGAAGAAAACATAGCATTCTGGTAAAATGCATGGTAACGGGGAGAGCATATCAGATGTGAGCAGTCATGCTTACCCAACCTTAAAAGTTACCTACCAGCTCACTCCCACGCTGCAGTCTTGTTTCTGATTATTCTTCTAACAGGGACTTTGTGTTCTAACTCAGCAGATCTGTTTTCTGTTTCTCACACAGTTGCTTGTTAGTTGTTTTGTGTTTCTTTCTTTTTTTTTTTTTAATATGTTACTTTCTTTACTGTCCCCCAGCTTTCATGCTTCCATCCTCCCCTTTTTTGAAAGGCTCCTTAGCTTTTGTATGTTTCGGAGATCTTATTTAAACAGTCTTACCCTCTGCAACTCTCATTTGCCTCCTACCTATCCTGTGTATGTTTTGCACTGTTGGTGCTTTTTGTTCAGTTACGTCATTGCTTAACTACTTTTCCAGGATATTTACATCCCAGCAGAATTAAAAGTAAACTCCAAGTAACACTCAGGTTTCTTTTCTTTCGTGACCTCATGATTATCTCTAGTAGCAAAAGCACATAGTAGATGTTTAGAAAACAGATCTAACTATTAAGGAAGACAGTTGCTTAGCTCTTTTGTTTCTGTGCATCCATGGACGTGATTGGGGTGATGAATTAAGGCGGTTCTGGGCTTCTCACCCAGGGAAGTAAAAAGCGGGGGTGGTAAAGCTTACAGCCTTGGATGTTCCACTGCCAGCACTCTGGGTACTCTCTCCCCACCCCAGTCAACATTCTGGGCATGAGAAGAGAAGGAGGCGGCAAGAACAGGAACAAATAGCACAGAATTCTCTTTGAGTTTTGCCTTTGCACTTTGCTGACCAACATTGCCAGTTCCCTCTCCCTTCCAGAACCCTTTTTTCCCCCTCTTCTTCTTTTTTTTTTTTAACAGCAGAATGCGAGAAACTTAAAAACAAGCAAAACTAGGAATTTATTAGCAGTTAAATTATGGTGGAATATAGATATCTTGGCACTATTGCTTATGTTTTCTTTACAAAATTAATAAAACACAATTAAGTTCCAGTGTACCTGGCTGAAAGGTAAGAACCACAAATCCATTTAGAGGGCGGGTGCTGGATACCCTCACATGATATCGTGTGGTGCTTGCACATTCCCCGCAGGTTGTTGAGATTTGTGTCATGTCACAGTTACAGGTTTTACTGCTGGTCCTTGTCACAGTAAATGTAAACATGACAGGAATAGTAGAAACTGCTAATGTTAAACCTTTGGGATCTAAGAGCATACTTTATTCTGTGCCTGCCTTCAGGAAGCTAAGGATTTGATAACCAGAGGAAGGGAGTTGATAGTTAGGTTTTCTATTACTGTTGTTGTTTGGTCACTTAAGTCGTGTCTTACCACCGCCCCCCGCCCTACTCCTCCCAGACTGTAGCCCACCAGGCTCCTCTGTCCATGGGTTTCTCAGGCAAGAATACTGGAGTGGGTTGCCATTTCCTTCTTCAGGGGATCTTCCCGACTCAGGGATCGAACTCATGTCTCCTGCACTGGCAGGCAGATTCTTTACCACTGAGCCACCGGGGAAGCCCTTTCTATTACTACCCACAATTTAAAACCCCTAGAGAGAGAAATATTTTACTTCTCTAATCACCTTTCTTAGATTCCCCCTAAGACTTGTTTCTGGAATGAATCCTAACAAGTGTTTCTCACTTACACCTAACAAAAGACAAAAACATTATGGTCATAGTTAACTAATTGTATTATGGTTATTTTCTATTTATGCAGTGTTCCTTCTTGCTTCCGGTGTTACACATTTGACCCTGCACACCCATCCAGTTGCCTTCCTATTTTTCTTCTTCCTTTTACTTCTGAATTACAAATGACCCAGATTTCTTCTCTGCTGTCTGTAGTAGTAACCTAACTTTTCTATTCCTCCCACTCTACCCCTTGAAAAAAAAAAGATATTCTTAAAGTTCACCTTTATCCTAGTCACCAACTCTAGTAATATTTTCTTAGGTTTCATTCTCTTTTATCACTTACTTCCCTTGTAATTGACACTGAATTACTTTTTGGATATCACCTCTTTTTTTTGTTCTCTGTGATGCTAAATTATGTTATTGTCTTTGGTATCCCATCTTCCTACTATATTTTTCTCTTTTGTAGAGTCAGCTTTGACTCCTTTTCTTACATTCAGCCTACAAAGTCCTTCAGATGTTCTTTGGAAAATTTCAGCCAGTCATCCTTTTCTGTCCTGTTTATTAATTACTGTCTGAGCTTCAACCAGATTATTGCTGCACTATTGCATTAGCCTTCTAAGTCCTAACTAGCTTTTTTTCCCCTGTAATTGCTGAAGAACAGATGAGTGAATTTCTTAAAAATTATATGATATTCTTCAGAAATGCTCAGCAAAAATTAGTCTGGCATTTAGAACCCTCACCGTCTAGTTTGATCCAATTTACTAGCTAACCCCCACTAGAATCTCTACTTTGATCTGTTGGCACCCCCAATCACAATGCCCATCTTGTTTTGACTTATCAAAAAACCTGTTCATTCTTTTAAGATCAAGATCAGGCTTTTTTTTCCCCCCCAACAAATATTTCTAATCTGTTTCTAATTCTTACAGAAACAAGTATTAATTACATAGTACCTATTATGGGTCAGGCATAGAGCTATTTGACATGTGTTTAATGTTCAACTTAAGAGAATATATATTATATCCACTTTATAAATGAGAAACCTGGGGCTCTGGAGGCTACATGCCCAACATGAGCTGGTATTCAGATCCAGCTCTATCAGATAACAAAGCTTATATTCAAAACACCAGTCATTTCAACATATAAGAGTATAGCCTTATATGATAGCTTATCTTTTTTCATTTGTATGTTATGTTTGTAACTAAGTTAGACATTTCTTGAAAACAGGGGTTGCATGTGAGAACGTTAAGTGCCTCCCAGCGCCCACTGTTAGTTTGAACATTGTGCATACTTAAGAGGAGAACATTTTGCCAAGGCCTATCTGTAGTGCTACAGATTATAACAGCCTGCCTCCTTTCCGGGTAAGAGCATTCTCTACAATGTTGTGAGTTCAAGAACGACTGCGTGTTTGCATGCATACTTGAATTATGGGAGGCCAGTGGAGCAGCCTTTTGGTTTGTTTTCCAGAGTGTCAGGTATGTACCCAACAACGTGAAGGCACAGTTGTGAGAAAGCTATTCTTCTTGAATTGTTTTTTAAATCTGCTTACGGAGAACGTTTCGGTTTAGTACTGGTAAGTTTTTAACATCTTTCTAACACAGTTAACTCTCTTAATAAAGAACAGATAGGCCTTGAGATGACCACAAGCACATGTTGTGGACAGTGGTATTTGGCTGAAATTAAATGACAGTTTTGTTTTCATTGAATGTGTTACTGGTTTTGTTATTTTCTGTTTATCTCAAGTGATACTTAATTTCCATTTACATAGTGATAACAAGTTCCTTCTAAAATACATCTGTTGAGTTTTTTAAAAGTGTCTTGATTTAAAGAAGAAATATTAAGAACGTAATAGCACAAGCGGCTCATGGACATGGAAGCTTGTGAAGGTGGTATGCAGGAATCTGAGGTTTGGGAAACACAGAAGGGAAAAAACGAGACTTTCAAGTTTCTCATAGTTGGGCTCCTGTCTTGGCCCTGCTGATTTCTAGTCTATGACCTTGGGTGAGGACTTTTTCTTTGTCTCACTGTTTTGATTTATAAAATTAATGTAACAGTGCCTACTTTTAAAATTGTTTAAGGATGATCTTAAATAAGTACTAGTATGAAAGTGAAGTCACTCAGTCGTGTCCGACTCTTTGCGACCCCATGGACTGTAGCCTACTGGGCTCCTCTGTCCATGGGATTTTCCAGGCAAGAATACTGGAGTGGGTTGCCATTTCCTCCTCCAGGAGATCTTCCCGACCCAGGGATTGAACCCGCGTCTCCCACATTGTAGGCTGATGCTTTACCATCTGAGCCACCAGGGAAGTCCTCGTATACCACTGAATAAATAGTAGCTTTATCATCAATTTTGATAATTTATTATTTATTTCCTCATTTGGTCAACTAGAAATCTTTGATAGAATTTTAAAGATGCAGTGTAATTCTTAGTATTTCTGACCTTTGAGCAAGTATTTCACTGCCCTGGGCCTTTGATTCTCTGGGCATTAGTTTTTCATCTGCATATTGAGAATAATTTAGCACCCGTATAGGGTTGTTTTGAGGACTAAATGAATTTGTAAAGTAAGAATATTATAGCATTACAGTAGTGCTATATAGTTATTTGGAGTGTGCTGTATAGCTATTAGCTATTACTGTTATTTTTTCCTTAGAAAGAAGGTAGCTTTCTGGCAGATCCTGGGGCGTTTTTCCCTTTTGTTCTTACATCCTGAGTTGCGGGTGGAAGGTGTTCTGTGACGTTTGGTATGTTCATTGAGCATCTACTGGGTGTAAAGCATCTTGGTACTGGGATCACTGTAAACCAGCAAGGGAGAACTTGGTCTTCTGCAGAACTGCTGAGCCACTCCTCATATCCCGCAGTTACTACAGCATGTATTGAAAGGAACTCAAAGGAAGACTGATATGCCCTAAAGGATTGAAGGGGTCTCATGCTGAATCATCATGAACTTCTGTATTGTATAGTATTTTCTAATGGAGTAAAATGTCATGGAACATTTGATATTGACATGTATAAGTATTTTTAAAAGTATGTGTGTAATATGGGTTCATAATAGTTGAATGGTTATATTTAATACTATTTTTATTCTCCAGTTTTTATCTATTTTGTAAGGTACACCTGGTTTCAGGACAAGTAGTATTTGTTTCTTATTATGTGCATTATGTTCCTAACTGTTATAAAACAAATGTGGCAAGCCAAATCATGTTCCTATTTTTCTCGAGTAATTAAATCGGTTCTCTTCCTAGAGAGGGGAAAATTAAGACATAATAAAAAAATAGAGTGGAGAAAGTTTTTCACTATCAAATACTTAATACAAAAATGGGATAAAACACTCAGTTACAAAACAGAAATACTAATCTTTGAATTTCATACCAGATATTGTTGGAGCTATATTTACAGGACAAAGTTTAGCAAGTGACTTATTAATAATTATTCCTACTTAAATCCCCAGTGAATTTAATTCCTTGTGGTTTTGCTATCATGGGCTTCGCTGGTAGCTCACATGGTAAAGCGTCTGCCTACAATGCATGACACCCGGGTTTGATCCCTGGTGAAGATCTCCTGGAGAAGGAAATGGCAACTCACTCCAGTATTCTTGCCTGGAGATTCTCATGGATGGAGGAGCCTGGTGGGCTACAGTCCGTGGGTTGCAAAGAGTCAGACACGACTGAGCAACTTCACTTTGGCTATCATAACAACTCATATTTAAAAACACATTGTTTAAATATGTATCATCTTTAAAAGGGGGCACATAACTAATAATCTATGGTACTTTGGCAGAAATATAGATTTTTGAAAATTCGATGTTTTCAGAGGGCAGTTTGTATTGTAGTTACAGACTTGACATGAAATTTTCATTCAGAGAAATAATATTTGCACTTGATGCAATCTTAGAAGTATAATCTAACTTTTTCCTTTTATTTACAAGGAAACAAGATATATATATATAGCTATATATATATATGTAGCTTACCTATGTTCATGTAGCAAGCAATTATGAAAACTTGATTCTGTGACCTAATCACCAAAACTAACAGCTCCTGTTTTCTAATGTAACATAGTAGAACTCTGGTATAGTACAACTTGTTATATGAATTTACCACTGGGAAAATATTCAATATGATCCCTAGCAAATAATGTAGTGGTGAAGTGCATGGTTTCAGTCCAAGCTCTGTTACTTCCTGTGTGTCCTTGAGCAGGCTCATCAGCATATCAGTTTTCTCTTTTGAGAAAAGTCCCTACCTTAAAAGGTTGTTAGGATGATTATATTAGTTAATATATTACTATTACTGAGCTTGGAACAGTACTTGACAGACTGTATATACACCGTCAGTGTTAACTGTTTCCATCATCATCATCATACTGTCATTGTCCTCACCCTGTAGTGCCCTGCAGTAGCCCATAGCACAGGTTAGAACATTATCCTAAGGATGGGATGTGGGTTTTTCTTTATCACAAGTGATATAGAAATTTCCCAGGCCCATGTTTTACTGACCCCTGGCCAGTGGTAGAGAATATGCACAAAAAGTTATATCACAGTGCTTAACCCTGTTCACACTGACTCGGCTCATTGAGTGCAGACGCTTTAGACCTCCACTCAATTCTGTGTGCTTATGAAAAGTCATAGCTTTCCAGTCTTCCCACTAAAGGAGCAATAGTGGTAACAGTGCAGTAGGGAATTCTCTGCTCCCCCACTCCTTTGACCATGGAGGGTGACTTTACCTCTATGCTTTACTTCTCTTATCTATAAAATGGGATAAAAGTCTCTGTCGTTCAGAGATGAAAGTTTCTGATATGAAGACTGCTGCTGCTGCTGCTGCTAAGTCGCTTCAGTCGTGTCCGACTCTGTGTGACCCCATAGACGGCAGCCCACCAGGCTCCCCCGTCCCTGGGATTCTCCAGGCAAGAACACTGGAGTGGGCTGCCATTTCCTTCTCCAGTGCATGAAAGTGAAAGGTGAAAGTGAAGTCGCTCAGTTGTGTCCAACTCTTAGCGACCCCATGGACTGCAGAGTCGGACACGACTGAAGTGACTTAGCTGACTTAGCAGGTTTTAAATGTTGCTTTTCCAGTCACCTTTTGCCCCTTACTGGTTAAATGGAATCATTTATCTTTAACGATGTTTTGGAAGGGCAGTTATAAGCCTGGGTTTGCTTGAAACAATCCTGACTTAACGCCTCTTGTCCAGGCATACTTAGAAATTGTGTTCCCTTTCACTCCTGCAGATGTCTCAGGTTGGCTGTAAATTATATGCTCACCCTAAGTATAGTTTACTGGCCAGATTTACTTTACAGATTATCTCCATGCCTTAGTAACTACTATTTTAAGCTTAAGGTTTGGATGGTTTGTGGAGTTTTTCAAATCACTTTCATATTTTTATTGTTTTTGTCCTTTCTTACCTTTAGTCTGTATTATAGTTGTTTAAGTTGTTAAGTAGGCAGTAGAAAAAAATTAATTGAATGTGAGGATAGGAACTACCAATAAACTTTATTAGCAGTCATATAATTTTTCATATCAGAGTCCTTATATTCAAGGCTGTCAGAAGTATTTTATTTGTTTAGACAACTAATGACTGTGATACTGATTACAAGCAGTAAAATACTGGTCTGTGTGTACTACTTTCATCATGGTTGACTGTCAAAGGGAGTTGATATTGCCCAAAGCAAGTAAAATTACAGTTACAGAATTAGAAATTAGATATTGCTAAGAGGAATCTCTTTAATTACCTGTACTATTCAGAAGTTCAAGTTAAGAACTTTATAAACTTTTAAAATCTGTCTCTGTGCTCTTTTATGTTAATTATTTAACTCAGTACATTCTTTATGGTTTTCTTTTTTAGCAGGTAGAATGAAATCTGCCTTCTAATATTAAGAAGCTTCTAAGTCCTGTAGCAGTAATCTATTTTGTAATAGTATGCTCGTTGATGAATTGCTGTGATAATGTTAGTAAGGGGAAAAGATCATGTATTTGAACTTTTTCTGCTGACAAATTATAGGAGACATTGGTAGTTCTTCTTTACATTGAAAAAATATGACTTTTGCAAATACATGTATTGTAGAAAGGGGATTATTACTTATTTAGTACTTATCTGATATTTCAGTCCCTGATATATAGTAAGGGCTCAGGAAAATTTGGTGTTGCTGTTTAGCTGACCTGGACAGATTTTATGTTTTTCTTATTTTTGAAGTAGTCTGTAAAATAATGTGTGCTATTTGTCACCAATGAATATATGTTTTCTTAAAATTTTCTCTAAGGACATAACTGTTGAGGAAAGACTCAGAGAACTCATCCTTAACTGAGATGAAAAAGTGGTTGAAATGTGAAATGAAAGTTATGAATGAGGGTATGAGTGAAAGGAAGAAAAGAATCAAGAGAATGCCTGTTTATTTACCTAAATGTTAGGATAAAATCATAGCAGGAGAAAGCAAGAAGCTGTGTGGTCTTGAACTATAGGCTTGTAATCTAAAATCATTTGAGATGTATAAATAAAGCAAAAAGTGTTAAAGGTTTTAGGTAAGAAAGTAATATAGTAAAAGTGAGATTAGATATTTGCCCCAGTAAGACAACTAAGTATCTTGAAAGGGTTGGTAAGATTGCATTTCACTTTAGACCTAAGTTTGGTAGGGAATTGGCGGTTGAGTTGGTCACAGAGTGACAGCTAGAGTCATTTAGAAACACATACATGCTTCATAAGTCTAGTGACGGGTGGGTTTCCCATATTGTTGGACTATGCTAAGTATTTAAATTGTTCTTGTAACAAAGGAAAATACTAGAGATTGATGTGTCTACCTTTCTTGTAAACAGGCAAAACATACTCTGTTGACAGAAGTATTTGAAAGATATTGTCATGTTGGAATGATTGGGCTTTGACTTGTGCCCATATCTTCTTTGCCATTGACTTTTTTTTCCTTAACCTTTCTACTTGCCACAGTGTACTGCAGCAAAGATGATATGCAAACATGCATGGATCATGTGTAATTCAAACTACATTGAACAAAGCAAGCATGTTTATTATTAGAAAATGTTTAATTTTTAAAGAAAAGGTAAAAATGATCTTTCCTAGTAAGAAAAATTTAATTCAAATGAAGACTAACAGAATGAATTCGATAAGTCAGGAGGATGTGAGCACCATGGGAGAGCAGTTCCCTTCAGCACTGTCTGCTGCTGCTGCTGCTAAGTCGCCTCAGTCGTGTCCGACTCTCTGCAACCCCATAGACAGCAGCCCACCAGGCTCCCCCGTCCCTGGGATTCTCCAGGAAAGAACACTGGAGCGGGTTGCCATTTCCTTCTCCAATGCATGAAAGTGAAAAGTGAAAGTGAAATCGCTCAGTCATGTCCAACTCTTCGCGACCCCATGGACTGCAGCCTACCAGGCTCCTCCACCCATGGGATTTTCCAGGCAAGAGTGCTGGAGTGGGGTGCCATTGCCTTCTCTCAGCACTGTCTACTCTGGCAAAATACAGTGCCGTATCTTTCAGTGGGTTCCAGTTGTGACTAAGTCATGGTCTCTGCCCTCAAGGAGTTTAATGGAGGGAGGAAGTGTCAATAATGTTAACCTAATTACACAGATAAGTCATTCAAGTGGTATAATAGAAGCTGGAATGCTAGTACAAAGAAAGCACTAGTTTTCTTGTTTATGGTTTAGAAAGGATAGAAAATATTATAGGAAGGAGGTTCTTACTTTGGGTTGTGAAGGAAGGGTATAATTTTAACAGGCAGACATAGGTTAGAGAGTGATCTGGTGAGAGAGAGAAGCAAAAGTATGAAGATAGGTGAGCCCAGTGTAGGCTGACCAAAGTAGAAATGGGAGGACAGTTGGGGACTACTTTACAGAGAATCTTAAGAGCTAGACTTAAATGAGTTTGTTCTTTACATATAATATACATTATTTGGAGCTGTACTTTAAGATTTTTAATCCTGTAGTCTGTGTAGAAGTGGAAAGACACTGCAGCAAAATTGATTCAAAAATATTTCATTCATTCATTCATTCATGTATCCATCCAAAAAACATATATTGGTACTGTGCATCAGGAGTTGGTCTAAGTGCTAGAAATAGAAGAGATCTTCCTTGTTTGTTGGAGACTGACTTGTCTGGAAGATGTTGGCAATAAATAAGTGAACAGTAGGGTATTCGTGGTAAACCCTGAAATTGCACTTTGAGACCTGAATGACCCAGGAAGTAGCCAAGCAAAGATCTGAGGGGCAGACAAACTGAGGATGCGGCAAGTGCAAAGTCCTTGAAGCGGGAGCAGTCTTGACTTATTGAAGGAAAGGAGGAAGGGTGTTTTAGAATTCTTGTATGTTATACTGTGGGTGTGTGTAAGGACTGGACCTGACACACACAGGTCAGGGAAGGATGAGATCGTTCATTTCCCTTGGTTACTCTTCACTTGTCTCAGTCGTTTGAGTCTCTTATTAGATAATGAAATATTATATTAAGCCATTGTATTCATTAATAACCTGAGAATAATTTGGAGGGGCTTCAGAATCTCACTGTAGTATTTCTAGAGCTAAAACACTCAAGGACCATTAGTAGGATTATAATATGTAATAACATCTGTATATATGATTATCTTTCATGAAACTCCTCACGTTTTTCCATCTTGCTTGCTAGAGGATCTGAAGGAACATTACTGCAGTTTTTGCCATTTATTTTATGCCATTTTTCTAGTAGTAACTGTAGAATACTCTCTGAGACATTGTGTGTAGTAGGTAGTCCAGGTGTTTTAGTTGATCTGCATATTTTTAAAAAATTATCTGAATCCACATTAGCATTTAAAAGTGAGAACAGTATCATGGAATATTCTAGTCTTTTAGCTTTAGAAAAATCTGAGGATTGCATCATTTGACAGATGTTCTTCTATAGCAACAGTTAGCTAGAGCTGAATAGCAGCTGCTCCTGTCACACCTGCTCATCTTAGCTCACTGCTGCTGCTGCTGCTGCTAAGTCGCTTCAGTCGTGTCCAACTCTGTGTGACCCCATAGACAGCAGCCCACTAGGCTCCTCTGTCCCTGGGATTCTCCAGGCAAGAATACTGGAGTGTGTTGCCATTTCCTTCTCCAGTGCATGAAAGTGATAAGTGAAAGTGAAGTCGCTCAGTTGTGCCCGACTCTTGGCAACCCCATGGACTGGAGCCTACTAGGCTCCTCCGTCCATGGGATTTTCCAGGCAAGAGTACTGGAGTGGGGTGCCATTGCCTTCTTCATCTTAGCTCACTACATCCCCGCATTTGGCCAGCTTCACTAATTTATGGTATACTTGCTTGCACCTGTAGACATGTTTTCAGTGGCTGCTCTAGGGCAGGGAGTGTATAGCATTGACATCAGAGCAATCACTACCATATAGAGAGTGTGCTCTCTAATAGCATTTCTCAAAGTTTGGTGTTAGAGCCCTGGTCTGTGAGGTTAAAATATGTTTTCATAATAATAGTGTTATTCCTCCCTGCTGCCCCCCTTTTTTTTCTTTTGCTGTGCTGATGTTTTCATTCATAATGCAGAAGTTGTCAATATAACTGACTCATTGGAAAAGACCCTGATGTTGGGAAAGATTGAGGGCAAGAGGAGAAGGGGGCAACAGAGGATGAGATGATTGGATCGCATCACTGACTCAGTGGCATGAGTTTGAGCAAGCTCCAGGAGATAGTGAAGTACAGGGAAGCCTGGTATGCTGCAGTTCATGGGGTCGCAGTTGGGCATGACTTAGCAACTGTAATAGTATTGTATTCTTTATTGACATACAGGCAAAACACCAGTTTCACTTTAAAATGTTCTGTATGTAGAAAAAAATAATTTAAAAAGTCTTCATCCTTTAGTATGTATCTTTTTAGTATCTTATGTGATGCAGTGGAAAGTATGCATAAACCACATTTGCTGGATACTGAAAAGTGATGACTGTCTTGAGAAGTACTTACTTTAATGTTTGAGTTGTGGCCTATCCTGACCTTTTTTTCTTTTTTGTTTTTATGGAGCATCGTTTTTCTTGAAGAAACAGCTTACTTGGGTATTGGGCAAAGATTTTCTTGAAAATGAAGAAAGTATGATTGTCACTTAAGGGAAACAGCTGTTACTATTTGTTACTAATGATATAAAATTCAAACTTTGTGCAGAAATTAGGATATTGGAATTTACCTGCAATCATGTGTTTGACCGCTTCGCAGTGTTTAATGACCTTTCTTATGAGACCAATGGTGATATTAACAAATGTAATTTTTTAATATTTTGTAAATATGTCAACATTTGGAAGATCTGCATGACTTGATGAACCAATAGGTTACATATGGGGCGATATGGGATGCAATAGACCAGATACACCAGTGGATTTTTAACGTAAGAGTATGCAGAAAACTTTATTAATGTGGCTTTGGATTCTGTATTGCGGCTAACCTTTAAGCAACTACCACTTGTAGAGTTTTGGTGTAGTATCAAAAAATATCAGGTTTATCTGAAAAGACTATGTAAATTGTCCTCTTTTCCAACACATATCTGTGTGAAGTTGGAATGTTACTGCTTTCAACAAAGCAACATATTGCAGTAAATCAGATATAGAAACAGACATTAATGTTGTTGTAAGCTTGACATTAAGGAAATTTGTATATATATTTATAAAACATTGTACTCTTCTCATTTTTTTTTAATTTGGGGGAAAAGTTATTTTCATAAAATTTTAAGTTACATGATGGAAAATTATTATTCTTGTATTATTCTTGTGTTTACATAAATTATTCTTGTGTTTACAGAAATTAATAAGTATGAGTTTTATTATTCTTGTGTTTACAGAAATTCATAGGTATGTATTTTTTAATTTTCCGATTTAAGTTCTAACATGGTAAATATCAATAAATAACAACCCACAAAAACAAAAGCTTTGAGTAAGTCCTCCATAACTTCTTAAAGCATGTATAAGGGATCCTTATACCAGAAGAGTTTGAAAATCACTGTTCTGGGTGGAGTCTTATAGCATTGATTCCCAAAGTGTGTTAATAATAGAGTATCTGATTATGGACCACTAGTTCGGAAACATTTTAATAGATCCTAAACCAAAAGGAGGTTTGTTCCTAGGCTGTAGGATTTTTTTAGTGCCTCTTATGGGCTTAAAATGCATTGGGAAGTCTCCAAGGAGACTGTAATACATCAATTTATTCAGCTGAAGAGCCTTTAACTTGACTGGTGTTCTTTTGGAATACATTTGGAACTGCTGCCCCATAAACATGCCATTGTTAAGAGTTCTGTTTAACTATGCCTCAGAGGCACCTGGGAACGGAAACCCTTTGGGCTCAGACTAATCTGGATTTGAATCCTGACTGCCACTTACTTGCCTCAGTTTCCTTTCCTGTGAACTGGGGATAATGGTGGCCAACATTAGAGGATTGTTCTGAGTATTAAGTGGGACAGCAAGTAAACAGTCTTCCTGATAATAAGTACTCAGTATAATTATTCCCTATTTTCCACTAATTTGTAGTAAACCTGAGTCTCCATTACAAGTATTCCCATGTCAGTAAAGCTAATGAGTCACAGAGAGGTGTGGAGACAAGTCTAGCAAGTTAGTGGAACAATAAAAGTTAGACTGACTTGGTAGCAGGTGTGTGTATGGGTAGACCAAACTGTTGGGCTTTTAAGCCAACAAAAACAGCTTGTCCGCTGACCCAGCCCAATTTAAACTAAAGAATGTTTATAAAAACGAAAGCAATAGAATCACCTTCTTAATTTTAACTTGATGACTTTAAAGGGAGGATCTTCTTTCTATTGTATTTTATGATATTAAACATTCATAAGATTTCATTTTGGAGAGAATTTTAACAGTATTCTCAGTGATTATGTATTGATTCTCAGTATTATGTATAGTTTCAATATATTTCTTATTCCATTTTTTTTGCATTTTTCTATTTATAATTCAGCTCATGTATTCAAGCTGAAATTCTCAAATAACTTCCATTTATCTCTATTGTTAGCATTCCCTGTACCCAATGTTAGGAGCATAGGATTAAAAAGCCTTCCTAATTAATTTAAACTACTCTTTCACTGTCACTGTGTACTAGGCATTCTGGACTTTTAGGACTTACTGGGGGCACTTGCTCTGAGGTAGCCAGCATTATTCCAGGAAAAGGACAGTGGACAGCAAGTCTTGATAGAAGATTAAAAGCATGACTTTGAATTATAGCTCCTGCCCTCTTTTGAGTTGGCTGGCCTTAGTTAGCCAGTCTGATTCTTTTTCTTCTTCTGTAAAATGGCAATAATACTAATTCTACTCCATTATTTTCCGAATTAGATGGGAACACGTTGAGTATTTAGCACTGTGCTTAGCATTGTTTGTGCTCAATAATGTTAGCCCCACCACCACCTCCATGCTTTGTATATCGGAAGTAAAAAATGATGTTTGTGTCCTTTTTGCTCATTGGAGAGCTCTTCGAGTTACTATTAAAGAACTGTGTATTCTTGTTTTCTACAGTATTAAAAGGTTGGTTCCATTTCTAAACAATGGCATTCAAAGTAGAAAGGCAGCAACTGGAACGACCACTGATGGAGCAGAAACGATAGCTTGGCAAAAAGGCAAAAGTCATAAATCACTAAAAAGAACAGAACAAAACAAAAACTGTAATAGTGTTATCCTATTAGGTGAAGGAAAAAAACCTCTGCTTTTCTTAAGGGTCCTGAATACATGCATATGTTATCTTCTTTGAGTGTTATAATTTTGTGCTTTACATCTAATCTGTGATCCATTTTGAGTTAATTTTTGTAGAGGGTCTAGGTGTACTTTTTTTTGGCATATATCCTGCTTTCTGTTCTCTTAGCTTCCTGGTTCAGCGGTTCCATTTCTGGCATTAATTTGGGGGAAACTTATTATTGTTTCAAATATTTCTTCTGTTTTATTTCTCTTTATTCACCTTATTACACATACGTCATATCTTTTGTTGTCCTACAGTTTTCAAATATTCTGTTTTTTCCTGTTTGCTTTTCAGTTTTAGGGGTCCTGTTGAGATATCCTTAAGCTCGGATTGATGATTATTTCCTCAGCCATGTCCACTTTGCTAATAATCCCATCAGAGACAATCTTTATTTCTTCCATAGTGTTTTAAATATCCAGCTTTTTTTTCCCCTTTAGGATTTCCATCTCTCTGCTTATATTGTCTGTCTGTTCTTGGATGGTGTCTACTTGATCCATTAGAACTGTTCACATATTAATCATAGTTTTAAGTTCCTGGCCTATAATTCCAACATCTCTGCCGTATCTGAGTCTGATTCTAATGCTTGCTTTGTTCCTTCAAAGTGTGATTTTTTTTTTTTTTTTTTGCTTTTTAGTATGTCTCGTATTTTTTTTTCTGAATAGCATGACATGAAGTGTTGGGTTAATGGCCTACCATAAATACTTCTTTAGTAATGTGGTGGTGAGGTGTGGGAGGAAGCAAAGCATTCTGTAGTCTTATGATTCTGTCTCAGTCTTTCAGTGAACCTGTGAACTTCATAATTGCTTCTCAGTCCCACCCGTATTCCCTCCTCCCTTCTTCGGTGGGACAGGATGGATAGAATGGCATTTCCCTTCTCCCAGGCCACAGGCTCTGATAAATACTGGGCAGGTTGGGCTCTGGTTAAATAGTTTCTCCTGAGGACAGGCCTTGTTAAGAGCAGAATGCTTTGGTGGATTTCAGGATGGTTCCTTCCCCCCTCCGCCTCCTAAAAGCACTAGGTTTTTCTCCCACATTCACTATGAGAACCTGGTGGAGGTTTCTCCTGGAGGTAAAGCCCCTGTATGACTAGGTCCCCCTGTAGTTTTCTCTCTCAGATTGGTGTGCACTGAGCCTACAGAAGTTCATCAAGGACAGTTCAGTCTTCCCTTCCTTGGCACTGGTTTTAGAGAAGTTGATGTTGATGTTTCTCTTCTAGTAAGTTGTGATTCTCTGTATTTGCTCCCTCTTGGTCTCCAGTTTGGGTAGCAGCAGTTTTTCTCTATGATCTCTGTTCTCCTACATATCCAAAAAGAGTTCTTGACTTTTTTGGTTTGTTCAGGTAGACCAAAACCCAGAAGCTGGTGTCTTTTCCCTTCACCTTCTCTTATCCTTCCCTCTCTTAACTTGTTAGCTCTACTTTTACACACTTGATATTGAGAACATTAATTAAGTTTAATGTTTTGACTTTAGATTGACTTAAGAATCTAAAAATTCAATGTAAAAAGGTCTTTACAATATGATACAAATATTTTTACTTCCGTTCCAGGCGTTGTACTGTGATTACATTCCTTTACTTTCTCAACTGCCTTTCTGTTTTTTTCTTGCACTGTTGCTTTCATATCCATTCTTTATTTTTTCTGAAATGTTCCTCTTAGAGCATTCTGTCAATTTACTCTGTCTGAACTGGCTACAGCTTAGGCCAGTTGCATAGCTGTTCTCCGTTGCAATGTTATTTCTCTGTTTTCTTGGTGTGTATCTACTTTTTTTGTGTATGCCCAGTCTCCAGATTTTGCTAAATAACACCATTTTCCCAAGAAGGAGTTCGTAGGAGATAAACTTATTAAAATTTCTTCATCTATGAAAGTATCTGTTTTTGTTATCATCTTGATACTGGATACAGAATTGTAGGTTGAAAATGCTTTTTCTTAGAACTTTGAGAATGTTGCTCTATTGCTTTCTGGTTTTCAGTATTACCAATGAAAAGTCTGATGCTAGTCCAGTTAATATTTTTTTCTGAAGCAGTCTTCCTTATCTCCCTGCCCTATGCCTGTTTTGGCTGCTCTTATGATCTTTGTTTTATCTTTGCTATTCTGAAGTTACACAGTAATCATGTGTATAGGAATTCTTGAACTCATTATGTTGAGCACTGAGTAGACTCCTGCAATCTGAAAACCTCTGTCCTTTAACTTTGGGGTAAATCTCTTGTTCTTTCATTATCACTTTTCTCCTTCCTCTGCATTGTTTGTAGATATCATTTTAATAAAAATTTGGCCCAGCTAGATTAATCTTCTTTGTTTCTTTTCTCTCATATTTTCTAATTCGCCTTTCCCTTTCCTGCTTCTGGAGAAAAAAATATTTTTTTTAATCGTCTCATATTTTTACTAAACTTTGTATACAATTGGCCATTGAACAACATGGGTTTGAACTGTGCAAGTCTAGTAATGTGCAGATTTTTTTCCAACAAGTGTACAGTTGGTTCTTGGTATGTGTGGGTTCTGCATCATCAGGGACTAGAAGTATCCTTGCATTTTGGTATCCTGACAGGTCCTAGAACTAGTCCCCTGTGGGTACCAAGGGACCAGCTGTATTTCAGTACCTCTTATTCTCTGATTTTTCCTTTTTCATAGTATCATTGCTGTCCTGTTCTTGTTTTGGAGGTGAGGCAGTATTATCTTAAATCTCCCAGAAGATACACTCTAGAATATTTTTAAGTGACCTTTCTTCCTTGAATTATGTCTTTCAGAGTTTTATTTTCCCCGTTTGTAACTTTGGCAATTCTCTTCCATTTTGTAGGCTTTCTTCAGTTGCTTGTTGATCTTAGAGTCAGTAGAAAAACTGAGCACTGTATAATGGGAAATAACACCTCAGAAGGCTGCCTCACTTTAGGAGGAGTGGGTCAGATGTTCTTTTTAATTGGGTTGCTAAATGCTAGAAACAGAAGCTTTTCTCTAGGGCAACAACTCCTGTCTATGTCAGCAGTCCTAGTACTTCCTTAATATTTGCTTTTGTTAGTTTTTCTTTCCTTTGTTTTTACTTGGAGGGTAAAGTCTAGTTGCTAATATTCTATGAGCAGCTGTAGGGATAGGAAACTTCATTTGTTCCAGTCTCACTCTGTCATAACTAGCGTTTCTAGATGAGTCCCTGCATTTTTCAGGCCAAAATGATTCTTCTCCATGGATATTCTTGGCACTGACTTCTTCTATCCTACTTCATTAGGTATGGCACTTGCTTTTCTTAAATTTATTCATTTATTTTTGGCTGTGCTGGGTCTTCGTTGTTGTGCAGGCTTTTCTCTAGTTGCGGCTAGCGGGGCGCTACTCTGGTGTGTGGGCTTCTCACAGCAGTGGCTTGTCTTGTTGTAGAGCTCGGGGCCTAGAATGTGTGGGCTTCAGAAGCTGCAGCACGTGAGCTCAGTAGTTGCATTTCCCGGGCTCTAGAGCACAGGCTCAGTGGTTGTGGCACGTGGGCTCAGCTGCTCTGTGGCATGTGGGATCTTCCTGGACCAGAGATTGAACTTGTGTCTCCTGCACTGGCAGGCAGATACTTTACCACTGAGCCACGAGGGAAGCCCCATCTGCTTTCTAATTGCTATATTTTACTTAAATTTTCTGTCAGTTCTTTGTTCCCCTTTTCCTCTTGTTTATTTTTATGAATTCCCTTACTTAAAAAAGATACCTGAAAGGAAAGGAGATAAATTTCTGTGTTTGGTGTATTGTCTTAAGCCACAAGTTCAAAATACTTGTGAAGGCATGAGGGCACCCTGTATTTTAGAATTTAAAGACTATTCTTCAGAAATTATAATAAAACCCAATTTGGTGCTTATAGGCGTTAGCTCTCAGCTCTCAGGAAAATGTGGTTTTCAAGAATGATTTAGTCTTTGACATCCCTGACTAAATTAAGTACATTACAATCAGGATAGTAAGTAAAAAGTGATTATAATGATATTCGTGGACCAGACCTTGTTGTTAGTGCCATATGAGACAGTATATTCTTTTCCCCAGTTTACATATGAGGAATCTGAGGCACATTAAAATTATGTAACTTCCTCAAATACTGTATGAATGATATAGAATGATTGCCTAACTGCAGTAATCTCTGTACATATTAAAGCAAACTACAATCTACTTTATCTTTTCCTGGGAAAAAAACCCAGGCAGCCAGGATTCTGTGCCCTTGAGTAAGATGTTACAGTTACTCAGAGTTACAGTATTTGACTGTGTTACATTTTAAAGCATATTCTATTTCTGCAGATTTGTTCTACAGTTGTACAAGTGTACAAAGATAGATATATGCACATGAATGTTTATGGCATTATTTGTAATATAAAGCTGGAAAAACATAAATGTTCATCAGTAAGGGGCTGGTTAATTTGCAATAGGAATATCCATGCAATGGAATGCTGTGTTAAAAAAAAAAAAATGAAAGAGAACTATTTATGCTGATATAAAAAGATCTTTGAATAGTATTATGTAGAAAAAAATCATATATAGTATGACCCTACATGGGTAAAAAGTGTATGTGAAGTATGTGTGCTCTTATGTTTGTAAATGTGTAGAGAAAATTGGAAGAACATAAAAAAATTGTTACTTTTGATGAGGATCATAAGAACTTTTAATTCTGTATTGTACGTATATCTTATTTCTTTTACCATGAGCATATAAATTTTGTAATGTTAATAAAATAAAGGTTAATCGTTTTCAGTAGCTGTCTGTAGTATACCAGCAATCACTCGCTGGCCCTGGGTTTCCTAAATGAGTTAGAATCTAAAGGGAAGGGTGTGGGACTCTGTATCTTAGGGACTTTAAGTGGTTTTCATGATCAGATAGCTGTGTGAGCTTTTGCACAAATATGCATGATTTCGAATAAGGGAAAATTACCATAAAGAGGCAATTAAAAAAGTGAGACTCCTTTGAATAATGTTGAACTAATAATAACTTTCTAAAACTGGAGGTGATAAATTATTTTCTTGGAAATTATCAAATATTTTAGAGATAGAAAACCTAGTTTATTCCCAATAACATGGAAGAAAATGAGTTGTATATTAGAGATGCCCACTCTGTGTCATTGGTGAACTGTCTTCTAAATCTTTAAGGATTATGTAATTCCTAATCTATTTAAAGTATTTTAGAGCAGGAAAAAAGTAAAGCTTGCTAGTTGTGCTAACAAAGCCAACTGATATCAATTCCATACCTTTCAGATATAATATTTTTTTAACACTTAGTCATTTTAAGATTGTAGTTAAAATTTTATATAAATCTTATTTGAAAATGTAATGCACATGACTAAATGAAAGTCATTTTAGGGATCGAAGGGGTTTGATGTTAGGAACTCTAGTACTAGAACTATTAATATTAATAAGGCCAAAGAGAAAAATTAACCATCTTTTCACTTTCTGCTCCAAAATGGACATAATAAAACTAACATCTCTGTGGTTTTTTAAAATATAAGGCCCCAAACAAAACTATTAGAATAGTAGAACTAGCTAAATAGTTTCTTAACAAAGGTATTGCACAGTATTAGCCAACAGTGCCCTTAATGATAAAACAGTGAAGTGGTCTTGTTAAAGTTAGAAATCAGACTGTACATGAAAATTGCTGTCCCAGTTAAAATCTCCATTTATTTTGATAAGTAATTTTAAAGATTATTTGAAAGATTAAGTAACATGAGAATAGCAAAGGAAATTCTAAACAAGAACAAAAAGCAAAGGCTGGGCTAACCTTACTCCAGGTATTTAAATATTATAAAGCTAAAGTAATTTTAAAAGAAGGTTAAGCAGCTATATCCCAATTTAAAATTGTTTTAAAAAATAAAGTAGAGATGACAAAAAAAGAATGTTACAGATTCAGGAATAGTTATGTAGAGCTGTGTAACACAGGAGGTCAAAAATAAATACATCTAAGTACGTGAGTGGCTTTTCAAGTTGCTGGAGAAAAAGATGAAATGACAGATGATGAGAAACATTCTCATACTGACTGTGAGAGAATAAGTTTCAGCAACCTTTTGGAAAGGCAATTGGCGATAGGTTATGCATTTTAAAATATACTGATAGTTCGGTCCAGCAGGTCTCCTTCTAGGAATTTATTCCAAATATTTCTCTAGAGACAGATTTTGTCTAATTCACAGATTGTGATAGTAATTTAGACTTCTTGGTAATTTCAATCCTGATAGGCTTCTTTAGACTGTTTTTTCAGGTATTATTTTTGTAAATTTATGTCATAACGTGTTTCTTCCTCTCCAGTGTTCACACAGCGACACACATGCCTGACTTGGGCCACAGGATGAGTCTCGCAAGGGATGCCGGCGGGAGGAGCTGTAGAGGAATAATCGCGTTTATTGCCTCTGATTCTTTTATCTGCTCTTTTCAAAACATCTTTCTTGAGGCGGCAGCTTGGCATACAGACTTTTAAAATTTTGTTATGTCTACTACAGTAGAAGCATAGTATTTCTCCTTGCTCTTCTACCCCATCCCACTCCCCACTTCAGCCTTACATCCTGGGAAGAACTTTGGATTTGGAATCAAAAGATCTGATTTCTAGTGTCTCTTCTGCTGAACTAGCTCTGAGACTTAAGAGAAGCAAAAGTACCCTTCTAAACGTACTTTCTTTAAAGCCAAATATCTTAACCTGTTTTGTACTTCTCTTTCTACTTAAATTCCTCCTGTTTATTCCTTAACCCATTGCTAACTGGATTTTATCCTACCTCATCCCTATAACTGTTCAAGTAACAAAACATAATTGTAAAACATAGATTATATTCTGCACCCCCCCATTTTGGGGGATTCTACTGTTTCTCCTTTTTAGAAATTATTATCAATTTTCTGATTAAATAATATTATATATTTTTGGAGTACATACAGCCTCATGTATATAAATATAGAAATATCCCTTAATCTCAGCACCCAGAAATATATGCTGGCATATTCACTACCATTTTTATGTATATATTATAATAGAATTGGGTTATGCTTATGTATATGCTGCTTTGTGTTCTCCTTTTTGCTTTTATAACATTAATCCTATAAGTGAATTTTAAAGGCTACATATTTTTCTCATATGGCTATTCCATAATTAATTTTATCTATTCTTGTGAGTTTAGGTGGCTTCTCATAACACCTTGTATGTAAATCTGTGTGTGCAATGATTGTTTCCGTTAAAGCTTGCTCGCACCTCCCAAAGCCTTGTCCCACCTTTGGTTTCCCACTTTCTGCAGGTATTTTTTCCCACTTTCTCTTTCATAAGCTCCTTTTTATACCTGCCTGTTAGGTTTCCTTTTGTCACTCTGGGCTTTCTGGAAGTCTCATTTATTGGTCCCCCAGCTTCAGTCATGACCTCCTGTCTGCTTGCCAGGATGGAGCATATCTCCTCAATGTACTCCCTTCTGAACTCTACCTCTTTGTTCTGTTACCAGGGTATCTTCCCCCTGAAAATCTCACAGGCACCTGAAACGGATGTAGCAGGGATAAACAAACTACACGTGATCTCCTTTTAGGTCTTCCCTTTATCTAACTCTTACCTGGTGTATTTTAGATGCTTTGGGTTATAAATAAAAGTATTTGAGATGTATAATGATCCCCGAGGGGGTTCCCAGGGGGCACAATAACCATAACACAATGCCTTCATACGCTGCCTGGCTGTGTGCTCTTCCATTCTTAACTCTCACCCTCCTTTTCCCCGTAGTTCTCTTAATGTAAACCTGCCTCTTTATCCTCTTTGCCCTTTTAAATTTACACAGAAGTGATGCCCCTTAGTGGCAGAAACAGGAACTTCCTCCCATGATGATCAGTCATAGCAAAAATGTCTTCTTTCCTAGTGCAAGTAAACAAATGGTTATTGTTATTGTGATATATTGCTGAACCATTGATAGGTACTTCTTTGCAATTCAACTAAATACTTTACTTCTGACTTAGTATTACAACATCTCAGGTACCTTAATCTTCCTTTGAATGTGTTGGGAAAAAGAAAATAGACTTAATTATAGACTAAATATGCTCTCTTTGTACAAGAATTTGGATTTTTGAGAAGCTGAGATAAGGTTACTTAGTGCTTGTTTTAGGGTGACTTTGTGATGTCTGTATAATAGATATTAATACACCTTTTGGGATTATAATTTAATTTTGTAACCTAAAATTCTCTTTTCCCCAATAGCTCAGTAGTAAAGATTCTGCCTTCCAGTGCAGGAAACATAGGTTTGATACCTGGGTTGGGAAGATTCCCCTGGAGAAGGATATGGCAACCCTCTCCAGTATTCTTGCCTGAAAAATCCCATGGACAGAGGTTCCCTGTGGGCTACAGTCCAAAGAGTCCCACACGACTGAGTGGCTGAGCACAGTTTGATACTTGCAGTAGCCAGTCAAGAAATATTTGTTGAATGACTAGAACAATCCTTAAAAGACTTCATGCTTTTTTAAAAAAAAAGGCAAACAAAAATTATTGTTTTAAAGAAAAGTAGTATAACCACATTAAATATAATCTGGAAAGTAAAGAGAAATAACCCATATTCGCAATCTTACCTAGCAAACTTGCTGGTAGAATCTTTATATATCTGGTTGTTTTAAAGTTTGTGTTTATGTGGTCAAAATTATGGATCATGCCCTTTCCTACTTAGTATGTCATTTTATGATTTACCTTAAATGACTGGGTAATAATCTGTTAGTTGCAGAAACTTTTGACCCTATTGTATGCACAGTGTTTATGAAGAAGAATAGATGGTACATTTGTTTCTAAAAGTTCCAGTTATTCTAATAAAATATAATTGTTTATCACATGAATTTTACTAAGTAGGAGAATGATAACCTATTGTAAGGTCAGTGCCTTTTTATTTTCAAATATTTAAAACTGAAACTTGAAGAGTTGGTCGTCAGTTGAGAGTAATATGCCATATGTCAGCTATGTATTTTGGAAAAGTTAGAGAGGTCGGATAGCTGCTTATGTGGAGAATTATTGTCAAAATTCTTGATATTAGCATTTTTTTCTTTTATAGATTATGGAGCTTTGTGGTGCAACAAGACTTGGTTATTTTGGAAGAAGTCAGTTCTATATTGCTTTGAAACTTGTAGCTGTTGCCCAGTCTGGCTTCCCTTTAAGAGTGGAAAGTATAAATACAGGTAACTATGGAATATATTAGTAACTGAAATGAAAATGAACTTCTAATCAAAAGTGAAATAAGGTCGGTAGAACTGTGGAGTCTTTCTGATGTTTCAGTGGCATTTGTGACCTTGAGTTAAAGTATCGTGACTTTATTCTTGCCATGCTTTTTTCATTTGTTAATATTAGAAAAATATGTCTACCTTAACTCGGTTACGGCATTTATGTACTTCACACATATTTTATGGTAATATAAAAACTGAAAATGGCAACTTTAATTTACTAAAAATTGCTTAGAATTTAGATGAATAATTTTATCAAGGTAGCTGATGAATTATAGTGACTATCTCATATATGCCCTCCTTATATTCTTTTCTACTAAGTATAAAACAACGTTATGCTTAGTGTTTTCCTGTTTGGAAAAGCTATGAAAGTTCCATTTGAAATTTAGAAAGTATTAGTTAACCAAAATTTTGATTGGTAGAGACAGTGTTAAAATATTGGCAGGCTAAAACCCAAATGCAAGCATCTGCCCACCCTACAATGTCACCTAGGATAACGTGGTTTTCTATTATTTGAAGGCTCATTGATGCCTAAGTAGTTGAAAATTCTTAATTTCTTAAGAATTAAATCCTTAAGAATTTTTTCTTCATTCTTAAAATGCAGAGTTCTTTGGTTTTCATAGGGAATGGGGTGGGAAGAGAAAACTTGAGGTTTTCTGTAATGTTAGAATTTTTATAAAATAGTTTTAAGTAGGTCCTCTGTTTAATAGTCATCCCGAAGTTTTCAGTGTGGAGCTCTCATTTCATTATTCTAGAATTGAGAGTTTACATTCTTTTTAGGTAATTTTTATTTCCTTTATATAAATACTGCATAAACATTACTATTTTCCCTCCCTAATGCAGAGATTCTAAAGAGAAATGCAGGTAATCATGGTGCAGGAAAGTACACTTTCTTCTAAAGACGCTGCTGCTGCTGTATTGTTCTAGTCGAAAAATGTGCAGAGACATTCTCAGCCTTTTATCCTTTTCTCTATTTAAAAGTGAATGTAGAATATTTGCATTAGGAGTGTCATAGCTGGACTAAAGTGGGAGGTACAACTAACGCCTTGTACTGTGTCCTTGGCAGGTGGACAGTAAGATGTTTTCATGAATTTCTTCAATGAAAATGTCTAGATTAATCTAGTTTCAAACTTAGTGCATAGTCTTGTTTTGTTTAGAGCTCTAACATCTTCCTTTAGGGAACCAGTGTGAGTAGAAACAGTCTAGGCTTCACGGTCAGACTGACCTGGCTGCAGATCCTAACAGTCGGTTGCTGTCAGTAACCTTGGCATCTTAGAGTCTCACTTTTTTATCTGTAAAATGGGGATTTTTATAAGGTTTATATGGTTATGAGATAAATGTAAAGTACAAACAAAGGCCTGGCATGCACTGAACATTTCATTCAGCTTAACCCCTTAGAGTGACAGAGTGCTGTTACTACTGCCTTCTAGATCAGAGTTTCCCTAAACAGTCTAAGGGAGATGATCTGAATTTTGTGGTGATAAACATTTTGTGTCTGTTGTTTCTTAGTTTTTGCAAAAATTCTTTCTAATAACAAATTCATTTCAGATTTTTAATGTGTATACCCTATTTCATTTTGAAGTAATAATTATTTTTGTGGTTAACAGTAAAGGACCTTCCTCTGCCAAGATTTGTTGCTTCAAAGAATGAACAGGAATCTCGTCATCCAACCTCATATTCTTCAGATTCTGAAAATCAAGGGTCTTACTCTGGTGTAATCCCCCCACCACCTGGCAGGGGACAAGTGAAAAAAGGGTCCACAAGCCATGATACTGTCCAGCCTCGTGCATCTGTAGATCAGCAGGTAATCATGTACATGCTGTCAGCTGATGTACTGTGGGAATGCTTACACTAAAACATTTATTGACTGCCTGAGTAATTGTTACCTTAAAATTTAAATTTTCAAATAATGATGTTCTTTCTAGGAACCTGTGTCCCCAGTAGTCTCGCCACAGCAGTCTCCACCGGCTTCTCCACACACATGGAGGAAGCACAACCGCCATCCCAGTGGAGGAAACAGCGAGAGGCCTCTTGCAGGACCTGGGCCGTTCTGGTCTCCCTTTGGTGAAGCACAATCAGGTATTTAGAAAATTTTTAAAAGTAACATTTATTAAGGGTTGTAGATGGAAGGAAACTTGAGAATGTTCCTTTAAGAGTTGCCTCAAAGTCAGCTTTTAATTTATAAGTTAAGTTCAGTCGCTCAGTCATGTCTGACTCTTTGCAACCCCATGGACTGTAGCACGCCAGGCCTCCCTGTCCACCACCAACTCCTGGAGTTTACTCAGACTCATTAAGTGTCTTAAATAGAAGCAAAAGCCAACTGTGAAAGTTTCTAAGTAAATTGAGTATAATTGCATTTACTTATATCTATGATGCTTAGACAAAAGTTTATAGGTATCAGATTCTATCTGAAGGGTAAAATGTAAGAGATATATTATATCGGAGATGTATTCCCAGATGTATATATTATATTAGTGAAGGGAAGTATAGTTTGTTATAAAAATGATTCTGCTGCTGTATTGCTTATTATAGCAGTAAACTGGTTATTATGCCAAATGAGGTCTAATTTTAAATTGGCAGATAAGATTCCATTTTGGAAGTTGTTAATATTTCCTCAGAGTTAGCTTTTTAAAAGAAAACTTGTTCATATGTGTGGTGATTTGTTATCATTAAAAACCTGGTAACTTTATTTTTTCTTCCAAAAGTGAGTCAGCATGTTCACCCATTCCGTTTTTAGGCTCTTCTGCTGGTGATGCAGTGTGGTCAGGACATTCTCCACCTCCACCTCAAGAAAATTGGGTCAGTTTTGCTGATACTCCACCAACCAGTACTCTTTTAACCATGCATCCTGCTTCTGTCCAGGTGTGACATTTTATTGGTATTGCATTTTTATTTGCTTCATTAAGAGTATTGCTGCTGTCATTGTTTTTATATTTTGCTGTTGCACATTTTATAAATGCAAGTTCACTCTTTTATTAAAACAAAAAAGAACTTTGTGCCTTTTCTTCAAGTCTGTTTTCATTGGAACGTTTTATTGAAAGTTTTGGCTGATTTTCTTGCTAATCCCATAGTGAAGTTTTGAAAGGTTTCTGCATCTAGGAATGTATTTGCTTGGCTTTCTTAGCACCTTTTACATAGCTTTCTGTTGCTTACATATTGCTATCATTCTACACATTTATGTAATCTTTGTGCAAAAATGTCTAATAACGTATGTAACACATATGTGGTTTGCTGATGAGTTAAGGCTTATTTTTAAACATCCACAAAAAGTAAGTTTTACTTTCAAAGATAAGTAACTTAATGATCTTGGTCCATATAGTCATATAGATAGATACTGTACTGAGGAAAAAATGTTTCATTACAGGACCAGACAACAGTACGAACTGTAGCCTCAGCTACAACTGCCAATGAAATTCGTAGGCAATCCAGTAGTTATGACGATCCTTGGAAAATAACAGATGAACAAAGACAGTATTATGTAAATCAATTTAAAACCATTCAGCCTGATCTAAATGGATTTATTCCAGGTGAGTTGTTAAAAACAGAAGTTCTTCTAAATGGGATAGGACGGTCTCAGTTTCATAATCTCAAAGACATGGTTTCATTCGTCAGTGATGATAAAGGATAAATTAATTCTCAAATTGTCTAAAAAGTTTATAGTCACTGGAAACCAAAAATATGACATGTGCACATGTTAAGGTTACCTTTTTCTCAGTGGCAGAAGTCTTAAGACTCTTACCTCACATTTTATTCTTGGAGCTGTAAGTTCAGAATAACACTAAACAACACTGTTTTAATATTTCAGGATCTGCAGCTAAAGAGTTTTTTACAAAATCAAAACTTCCTATTCTTGAACTTTCTCATATTTGGTAAGTGTGGTATATCATTAGTTGGGTAATGTGGGTTGTTTCAAACGAGTTTACAGCAGGTAGATTTTTGAACTTAAACTATTAGAGTAACCTTTTCAAGAATGTTCTCAAAGAACTCAGTATTGCCTCATAATATCCAGCTTCTCTCTCACTCTTTAGAAAGGAACTAAGTGATTACTCTACAGTAGTTCTTTAAAGTGTGCTAAAAGTTTTTAAGCTCTAACAGCTGTTTTGTTGAAAGAATAATGTGTGGCATAAAAGCTGGTTTGCTCATACATGGTTATGTTTATCCCATTTGGTTTTTAACAGGGTTAATAAGTCCTATACCAAGGCATGATCTCAAGAACATGCTTAGCTCCCATTTAAATTTAGACTGAGACTCAGGATAGCTGGTATGTAGTTGAAATTAGCCATTAGAACACAAACTGCAATCACAAATTACTTTTTAAAAGCAATTATCAGATAAATACATGTTATTTCTACTTTATATCAATGTATTTATGTATATTTTAAATTACTTTGTTAGTAGCATCTTTAGACACATAGGATACTATGGTAGGAAGTATGTAGATAATGCCTAAAACTGAAAAATCAATAACTGGCAATATATGCATGCTGTTAACATTTATGTAATTTAAGGTAATAAATTAAAAAATGATTGTTTCTGCAACCAGGAAATGGACACCAGGGTGGGGCTGCTGTTTCAATGTATCAGGACTTGTAATTCTGTTAGATGCTTTAAAATGCATACATGTAGAAATTTGATAACAAAACAATTTTTAAAAATTTCAGTGACTTATTAAGTAAGCCAGGGTTTAACCAAATCCTTTTACTAGAAATGCAAGTGTGTTAAAGGTCATTTTTTGGTGACTTACTTTATTGGGACTATTTTTTCAGCATTTTATTATGAGAATTTAAAGTATACAGAAAAGTGTAAAGAATTGTGCCTTGAACACCCATATGCCCACTGCCTACAATTAACAGTTTGCTATATTTGTTTTGGGCTTCCCTGGTGGCACTACTGGTAAAGAACCCACCTGCCAATGCAGGAGACATAAGAGACCTGGGTTCGATCCCTGGGTAGGGAAGATCCCTTGGAGAAAGGCATGGCAACACACTCCAGTTTTCTGGCCTGGAGAATCCCATGGGCCAAGGAGCCTGGCGGGCTATACAGTCCATGGGGTCACAGAGTCGGACATGACTGAAGCGACTTAGCATGCATGTCATTATATTACATATTACATGTCCTTCCACCTGTGGAATTTTTTAAATTCTTAATTGCTATTTTCTGGGAAATAATTTCTCTTGCTTCTTTTTGAAACCTAAAAGGAGCCAAAGCAGAATATGATTATATTAATAATAAGTTTTTATTCTAGGGAACTCTCAGACTTTGATAAAGATGGAGCCTTGACACTGGATGAGTTTTGTGCTGCTTTTCATCTGGTAGTTGCTAGGAAGAATGGCTATGACTTACCGGAAAAACTCCCTGAGAGCTTAATGCCCAAACTGATTGATTTGGAAGATTCAGCAGGTAAGATCAGGAGCTGAAAAGACCTGACTGCATACCTTCATAAATATAACACTTGATCCTTAAAGCAAAATCAAAATATATATAACTTAGGTTATAACTTATATATATATATTTATATATATATATATATATAACACTTATAACTTAGGTTAAGAGCTTAGACATTTCATCAGAAGTACATAGATTTGCCATCAGAATAGACTATATGGGCTAAACCCGGAATAATGGTTTCACTTATTTAGTAAACTTGAAATAAAAAGATATAGAATATATACCACTGTGTATGCTACTGTTTCACTTAACACTTATGAATTGTGAAGATCTGAAGAGCATTTCACAGTGTCTTGTTATTTTGTGGCATTTAACTGTATTATAAATTATCTGAAGTGGGTATAGTAGCCAGTCTTCATTATCAGCATTTTTTCATTTAATGCATCTTGATTTATCATTAGATCTTTGCAATCTGAAAGCATTTCCTTTAAAAAGCCCACTTCTTTTCTTCAGATTCTGAAGAAGTCTGGAAAATTTGTATTTGATTATAGATAATGCTTTTAAAAAATGTTTACCAGAAAGTTTTTATAAGGGCTTATATTGACTGATAGCTTTCTTTAAAAGGAAACAGGAATAGAATACATTTTTCTTGCATTCTGAATGAATAAGAGGAAATTAATGCTAAATTCTTAACAAGTTTAACTAAAACTAAATTACTGTTTTCAAATTTTTAAAATCTAAATTCTCTTTTGTGTATTATGTTGGAAGGAATTTTATAGTTCTAAGAAGAAAGAACAGAATTTGGCTCTTAAAAGGGCAACTTCTATTTAACTCAAAAATGAAATGATCTGACTTCTTTTTCTAAATTACATGGAAGGAACCATATACACGTCATGACTGTCCTGAAGAGAACAAGTCTCCTTGGAGTTAAGAACCTGAGTGTGCTTCTAGTTTGTTAATTGGTCTCTGACTTGGGCAAGTTCTAACCATTTACTCTGTTTTTTTCATCTGTTTCTCCACGTGAAATGTGAATTTTACCTATTTTAGGATTTGAATTGTATCCTGACCTATTATCAACCAGTAGGTTGATTAAATAATTTACTGTTGGTTTCAGTTTTTTACAAACACTATCCTGTGAGAATCCCAGGATTTTCCTGATCATTTCAGGTAGTTATTTGGTATCAGTTACCCTCTAACTTGAGCTGAAAGCTAAGTGCTTTTGTTAGATAACTTTGCTTTGGTTTACCTTATTAAGAAATAGATAAAAATTACTTCTTTATTTAGCGTATTTGTTAGGTAAGCCAAAAGGGAAACAGTTGTGGTAGGTACAGACTTGCTGTATCATTGATTTATAAATTGGACCTTGTATGTAGAGATTTTCTATGACTTTAATTTTGTAAAAACTGGTAGTGTACTAAGAAGAAATGAGTCAGACTTATTCTGTTGTATGTCATTTTCTGGAGACTTCTGTGGTCTTATTAACTGTTGGATTCAGATAGGTGAAATCTGGCTTTCACGTTTTAGCAATCGAGTCTTTTTTTTTCTTTCTTTAATTTAAATAAAGTCTTGTTCTTTGTCATGTTGATCTGATGGAGTTTTAAGGCTGATGATTCAAGAAGTTCTTTCCTGGGCATTTGTCTTTTTACGTCTGCTGGATTTGTTTAGCAAAGAGACACTCTGGTTTTTTGCCTGCATGTATCTATACACTATTGCTCTAACTATAATTTTACAGGTGTTTTTTCCAATTCTAATATAATATTATATGGTTTTCCAGTCACATTTATTGTAAATGTTTTGACCACACGATATTAGATTAAAATCTGCTTTCAGATCAGATCAGATCAGTCGCTCAGTCGTGTCCGACTCTTTGCGGCCCCATGAATCGCAGCACGCCGGCCTCCCTGTCCATCACCAACTCCCGGGGTTCACTGAGACTCAAGTCCATCGAGTCAGTGATGCCATCCAGCCATCTCATCCTCTGTCGTCCCCTTCTCCTCTTGCCCCCAATCTCTCCCAGCATCAGAGTCTTCCAATGAGTCAAATTTGGAGTTCTGTTTGGAGGTGGGAAGAACCATTTAATCTTTTTTCTTTTACCTACTGTAAGCCTTAGATTTATATGACACAAAGTCCCTTGAAATATAGAAATTGTTGTGTGACACTGTGATTCAATCAATATATTTAAAAACCATTTTTAAATAGCTGTGTTTTTAGAAGTTCCCAATTAAAGGAGAAATACCTAAATGCTTTCTTTTGGCTGACCTGAGAACTTATCATAAATATCCCTTCTGTGGGGTCTTTGTGACTTACAGGCATAGGTGGTTTCTGTCTTCTCTGATCTGTCGAAGCATATCCTACGTTGATGTTCATTTCGGCACACATTATGCTGAATCCTGTTCTGTTGTCCCCTCTTTCTACTACAACATTCTGAGCACCTTAAAAAACTAGAAATGATCATATTCATTGTAGTATCCTCAGGACCTTGCACTTTACAAGCAAGCACTTAGTAGCTCAGTAAATAATTATTGAGTTCAGTTCAGTTCAGTCACGCAGTCATGTCTGAGTCTTTGCAACCCCATGAACCGCAGCACGCCTGGCCTCACCCTTCTTCAGCGACTCCCGGAGTCCACCCAAACCCATGTCCATTGAGTCAGTGATGCCATCCAACCATCTCATTCTCTGTTGTCCCCTTCTCCTCCTTCCCTCAATCTTTCCCAGCATCAGGGTTTTTTCAAATGAGTCAGCTCCTCACATCAAGTGGCCAAAGTATTGGAGTTTCAACATCAGTCCTTCCAGTGAACACCGAGGACTGATGGACTGGTTGGATCTCCTTGTAGTCCAAGGGACTCTCAAGAGTCTTCTCCAACCATAGTTCAAAAGCATCAATTATTTGGCGGTCAGCTTTCTTCACAGTCCAACTCTCACATCCGTACATGACTACTGGAAAAACCATAGCCTTGACTAGATGAACTTTTGTTGACAGAGTAATGTCTCTGCTTTTGAATATGCTATCTAGGTTGGTCATAACTCCTTCCATGGAGTAAGTGTCTTTTAATTTCATGGCTGCAATCACCATCTGCAGTGATTTTTGAGCCCAGAAAAATAAAGTCAGCCACTGTTTCCACTGTTCCCCATCTATTTCCCACGAAGTGATGGAACCGGATGCCATGATCTTAGTTTTCTGAATGTTGAGCTTTAAGCCAACTTTTTCACTCTCCTCTTTCACTTTCATCAAGAGGCTCTTTAGTTCTTCTTCACTTTCTGCCATAAGGGTGGTGTCATCTGCATATCTGAGGTTATTGATATTTCTCCTGGCAATCTTGATTCCAGCTTGTGCTTCTTCCAGCCCAGTGTTTCTCATGATGTACTCTGCATTATTATGCTAAATATGTGCCATTTTTAAAGTAAAATATTTTTCTTAACATTTATATCTTTGAAAATAAAATCATTTGTTGTCATAAGTTTATGATGTTTTGTTGTTGTTTTGTTTAGTTGCTAAGTCATATCTAACTCTTTTGCAGTCCCATGGACTGGACTCTGCCAGGCTCCTCTGTCCATGGGCTTTCTCAGGCAAGGACACTGGAATGTGTTCCCATTTCCTTCTCCAGAGGATCATCCTGACCCAGGGATTGAACCCCCAAGTCTCCTGCATTGGCAGGCAGATTCTTTACCACTGAGCCATTAGCTCCACAAGTATTCTGTATTTATAATTTAAATAACTCTTATAGAAAGGTAGATGATGAACAGTGATGACGAGTTACAGTTGCTTGAAGTAAGTTTTCTGTAGGCGTGCAAATGTAGGTGGGATAAATATGTATTTTATCCAAAGTCATTTGAACAGATTTATAGAATTAAATATCAGATGGTTTCTCTGGTGGCTCAGATGGTAAAGAATCTGCGTGCAATGCGGGGTACCAGGGTTCAGTCCCTGGGTTGGAAAGATCCTCTGGAGGAGGACATGGCAACTCACTCCAGTATTCTTGCCTGGAGAATTCCATGGACAGAGGAGCCTGGTGTGCTGTACAGTCCATGGGGGTGCAAAGAGTCAGACACGACTGAGCAACTAAGCACAAATATCAGATAAACCAGGAAAACTCTAAGGCTCATAGATAGAAGTACTTGTGTGGACCTGAATTAAAATATTTAACATTGAACATCTCTGAATTTGGCAATGCAGTTCTCATTGTTAAGTTGCTAAGGCATGTCTGACTGTGACTCCACAGACTGCAGCACTAGGCTCGTCTGTCCGTCTCTACCTCCCACAGCTGGCTCAAACCCCTGTGCATTGAATCAGTGATGCTGTCTAACCCTCTCATCCGCTGCCACTGCCCACTTCTTCTCTTGCCCTCAATATATCCCAGCATCAGGGTCATTTCCAGTGAGTTGGCTCTTCGGACCAGGTGCCTGAAAGTATTGGAGCTTCAGCTTCAGCATCAGTCCTTCCAATGAATAATCAGTGCTGTGCAGTAGGTTCTTATTAGTAACCTATTTTATATAAATAGTAGCATATATGTGTCGATTCCCAGTCTCCCAATTTATACACCCCACTTGAAAAAAAGATTAAGGTTACAGTTACTGTATCAGGTAGTAACCAGATCTGTCTTGTTCATTGTATTTAAGTATCTAACAGGGAGCAGACTGAGTACGTAAGTAGGCGTTCACGTTTTTGAAATGTCCAAATGACTGAACCACTTGTTTTTTAAAACCGTTTCCTGTCTTCACGCTGCACTGCTCACATGAGCACCTTGGTAGTGTCTGGTTGAGATGCTCAAAGATGGAAAGGAATTTGTTCACTGTTCTGTGTCCTTCTCCATAATCACTTCTTTAAGCAGTAAATTTGAGTGTATTTCATTGTTGTTAATATGATACATAGCATAGGTCTCTACGCTCCTAGTGGTACTTAACATGAATGTTTTTAAAGCCAGAGACTTTTTATTTATGAGTAATTTGCCAAAAAGCCATACTTGAGATTAGGTTGATTAATGTTAAGTTTCTTTCACCCAGAAAATTTAACATATAAAAGCCTACAGAAATAACACATACGGCTGTTTTTATACAAGTGCAATCACACTATACATCTGTGAATTTTTTTCTAATAATGTTGGACATCTCTGTACTTTATTACTTATAGAGTTGTCACATTCTTTGTCATACATATGAATGTTCCTTCATTCAACCAGCTTCATATTGATGGAATTTTCAGATAACTTCCTGGCTTTACGTTTAAAATGGTGCTGGGGGGAAAAAAAAACACATATCTTTGTTTTGTACAAAGAAAGTTGAATCTTTGTTTTGGAAAATTTGCTCTCCACGTGCCTTTAGTTGCAGAGATAAAAATAATAAAAATAGGCACAATATTCACCATTACCACTACACCTAAGGAATTAGTTCTCAAGCACACCCCACTCCCATATCTGTATACATTCTTAATGGCATCCTTCTTTTCAGATAGTGGGGTATTGGAACTGATGAATCAGAACAACTGCAAATACTGGCAGAGGGGCACCACTTAATGAAATTGGAACAAGTACTTAGCGTCCTCAAATTCCTGGCAGAAATTGACAAACGCTTTTCTGTTTGTCACAGAAAAGTGACAAACAAGGCTAGCTCATACTTAAAGGAGAAAATCTCTGCAAGAATGACACTAGGAGCTTTACAAGATTATGGTTTAAATACAGTAGATTTAATAAGACTCTTGGGAATATTTAATGATACCCTTAATTATTTTTGCAGAAATGAGATTTTGTCTTGATGATTGTGTTGTGAAAGTCAAAATGAAGTGAAGGATGTCTGTCTTGCTCTGTTAGGATGAGAGCTCCATGGAAATAAATGGGAGCCTCGTCTTCTTGCACAATACTGTATCTTTGTTTACTGTATTTACTTATAGGCCCTCAGTAACAATGCACACTACTAAATTCTTGCTTTTATTAATTGTGCCACCAAATTTCACCCCAAATTTGTAACATCTTTTATTGTTTATACTCATTTTCTATGTTAGTTAGTCTTAAAGCCCCAGTTTAGTTGTTTTTTTCTGTTTATGAAACTTGAGTCCTTATTTTAATTGGATTAGCTTTAAATGGGCTTTTTCCATTTTAGGTATCCTTAGACAATGGAAACCTCCCGTGTATCTGTAGGTAGTTTTCTTTGAAGTATAATAGCTGAGTCAAAACAGTATTTGCTATAAAATACTGATAAATACTGCAAAAAAAAAAAAAAAGAGAGAGAGACAAGTGCAGCTTAGTATTTGGGGTAAATGTTTTATTCTTTTCAAACCTTGTTGGACATGTTTTTACTTCAATTTTAGAAGTAAAAATCTTTGGTTTTAATTAAAAATTGAGTCCTTCTTAAGATCTGTTTACTGAGTAGGTTTCCATTTATGGAGTATCAGGGAGAAGTAGAATTAATTTTGGAACTAGAGCTTAGTTTTTTGATCCATGTAATATCATTCAAGGCAAAGCATATCTTAAACTGAGTCCTTAATTTCTTTCTGCATATGCATTTCTTGCCTCGTCTTTTAAAAATATGAATGAGAAAAGTACTATTTAATAGGGTTTGTTTTTGAAAACTCAAAATTTATTGAAACCTGCTTTTTTAAATTAAAACTTTTTTTCTTGTACAGATAATATTTACACCTAAAATAAATAAAAGATATAGTTACTTTTGCTTAGATGAAGCTGTTAAATGAACTTAGAACCTTGAACCTTCATACTGAAGAACTCTTCTTGGATTTGTTTTGCTACTTGAAAATTTTAAACCATAAGATTTCAGGTAGTGTATATATATTTCTAAAAGATTAATAATATCTGGCAGTCATTTTTGAAATAGTTTTTTAGTATATTGAGTATAATACTAGGAAAATAAGATAAATTTGGATTAGGTAGGTTATAAACCTAGAATAAAACTGAAGCTCTTCTTGAAAGAGCTTGTTCAGGAGGTAAACTGAACTGAATTGAATCTGGGCAAGTTTTCAGAGTCTATGGAGGCTCGAAGGATGAAAACTACTGACTGTTTATTTGCTAGTGCTATCCTGAAAATAAGGCATGTATTTTTAATGTTATTACTACTAACTGTTCAGTGTAGGTTGATAGTACATCAGTATGATCATACTAGGTTGTGTCTTCCAGACAAACTTTTTATACATGGAAATACTTTCTGCATAAAAGCCCTTTTGGGGTTGACTTTAACAAATAATTTAGGCTCATGCTCTTCTTTTTCAGCCCTGATGCTCTGATGATGTCAGGGGCAGAGCAGAACCCTCAGGAGGGAGGCAGGGTTGACACAGTGTTCCAGCAGGAGGCTAGGTTGGAACACTGCATCAGGTAAGAGTAAAACTACACCCCTGCCTCCGTAAGAATACAGTCTTAAAGACTTAACCCTTGTGGATGGGCCTGAAGCCCTTTGTTGGAATATTTGTAAGGAGCCAAGTTGAAGGAGGTGCAGTTAATTTATACACTTAATGCCTCCCCTCCAACTCATGACTGTTAGTTTCTAGAATATAGGTAATTTGCTCTTTATCTACTGCCATTTGTTCTATGTATGAAATTAAGAAAGAACCAATGGGTAATTTTGCTAATTTATTCCAGAGATAATTTTTGAATTTTCTAGGACAAGTGATTTTTTTCAAAGTTTTTTGTCTTAGGACCTCTTTATATTCTTAAAAAAATTTGTGGACCCTCAAAAAAGCTCTGTTTTTGTAGATTAGATCTAGCAATAGTAACTTTATTGGGAATTAAAAGTGATACACTTAAAAAAATACTTCTTTATTTTGAAATAAAAATAGACCCCTTATATATTAGCATAGATATTTTTAGGAAAATAACTGTATTGCAAAAAGGGTGGCATTGTTTTACAACTTTGCAAATCTCTTTAATATTTGGTTTAATAGAAGACAGCTTAGATCTCATCTATCTGCATACTGCATTCAATCTGATGAGTGTTTTAGTTTGAAGTATAGCAGGGGTTGGCACACTTAAGCCCTGAGACCAGAGCCAGTTTACTGACTGTTTTTGTATAACCCACAAGCAAAGAGTGGTTTTTGTTTTCAAAAAAGAATAAATTTATCACACATGAAAATATATGATATTCAAGTTTCAGCATCCAAAAATAAAATTTTATTGAAACACAGCCAAGCCTATTCCTTTATGAATTACCTGTGGCTTCTTTTGACCACAGTAACATATTTGAGTGGTTGCAACAGAGACTTTAAAGCCTACAAAGCCTTAAATATTTACTCTCTGGCCTTTTGTAGAAAAAGATAGCTAATTCTTGGTACATGAAGAAAATTTGGCCTCACATAGTAAAAGGAAGGACTATTTTCATATAATTTTGGATATTCTTTGGTACTAGCCCAAAACTCAACAAATAGTAATTTCTTAAAGATTAATTGCAGTGAAAAGTGAAGCCATATTAATGAATTGTTTGTACTATTACATAGATCTGTCTTGCACTTTGAATGAATCTTTTACCCATGCATGGTTTTATAACATAATGCATTGATTATTTATAAAATATCAGTTCATTGAGTTGTACAGCTCTTTGAAATGTTGGAACGTTTTATTGTAAAATATCAAAAAGTGTAGGTGTTACCATTACAACCTATTTTATCAAAGAAGTCTTTTAAGTACTGGGAAGTTCTTGAGCTTATAGACATGGTATACATTTTCCAGAATTCCAACTTTCACTTAAAAGTTCAAACTTGCTGATGCTTTTCCTCTGTGAAATGGAGATGTTAAACAGCCACCTACTCCGACTTACACGGGATTTATATATCAAAAGGGTTGTGGAAATCATAAAGTACTACATAGATCTTAACTAATTTTTATTGGCATTGCTAATTAGTGTCTGCTGCCCAACAAAGTAGCCACAGGTGACTATTAAGCACTTGAAATATGGCTAGTCCAAATGAGATGCACTGTGAATATAAAATACAGGACGGCCAAGATTTAGTACCAAGACAGAATATAAAAGTATTTCCTGTAATTTTTACACAAGTGACATGTTGATATTATTTGGAGATAGTGAATTAAAACGATGTTATTAAAATAAAAAAAAAAGTTGAAACTTTGTCATTGATAACAAATATTGAAAATAGTTATTTTAGATACAGGGTCACTTAGTCCATTTTTGAGGAAATCTGTGCTGTACCATGTATGAATAATTATATAGTTTTATCAACTGTTCTTTCAAGCATGATAGTGTTCAGTGAAAAAAGTGGCCTGTTCAGCTAACAACTGAACACAAGTAGTTTTCCATGAGAAAACCACTGCACTTTAGTATGGAGAAGTGCTTTATATATGTTTCCCATTTTATCATACAGAGTATTTTAAAAATGAGTTTTGGGGTGAAATTTAGTAAAATTAATAATTCTTACTGCTGAATTGTTAACATTCTTTAGTGAAGTTATTGGTTTATTTATTTTTATATATTTTAACTGGAATGCCTGGCAGTAAAGACCACAATGACTGCTAGTGTATTTAGGAGCCTCTGGCTTAATTCGTGCTGATAAGCTGGCAGCTTTGCCCAGCATTGCTTTTGCACCATCAGTGCATGTGCCAGCACAGGGAAAAGCATTATTACTATTACAAAAATAACAGACTTTTTAGGCTCCCTAGCAGAGTCATGGGGGTTCCCAGGGGTCCATGGTTCACATTTTTAAGAACTACTACTTTAGGGAAATAACTGTATTGGGATGATTATGAAGTGTAATTATTTGAGTGACTAACTTCAGTTCTCAGCCTCAAGGGGCTAGACCTGCTGCACCTTTATACCAGTGAATTAGGGAGGTACCCAGAATCCATCCCAGACCTGAACTTCAGCAGTGGTAGTGGCATGCACTCTGGCCCTAAGTCTCTCAGTAGTGGACTCACAGGAAAACAGAGATCTAGACAGTCAAATGAGGGCCCCAGTGTGCTCTAAGGTGATACTCAGAGCTTAAGTTAAAATGGAATATGACTTTTGAATAGGTTCTTTTGAAAATTAATCATCCTATAGTTAATACTATTTTTATTCTGTTTCTCTTTTCTTTAATACCTGCTTTGAGGGATCTTTTAAAGATCCTTCTTCAATCTCTGTCCTTCTAACAGTTTCACTTCCAGTAAACCGTTAGATCTATAGCCATATCCTCCTTCGGCTCCCTTTCCCTTTGTTACCATAGGAAAAAAAGCCCATGATTTTGGTCCAGACTGAAAACCATAAGCTGTCTCCATGAGGAATTTGCTGCTACTATTTATCATAAATAATTTTTTTCATTAGTTGTTCTCTGAGAGCTTTGAGTTAAAAAGTCCTCATAGAACGTTATTTAAAGCATTTCTGCCTCTTACTGGTTCGGTATCACTATGGCAGTTTTATTGAGAAGGCATGGAAGTAAGAAAGAAATCTGAATAACTCTTGATCTTTGAAAACCAAAATTTATCAAAATATGATAGATTAGAACTTGCAGTGTGATATGACTATAAATAAATAATGTCAGGGTGAGTAAAAGAGAAGTATTGATATTTCGAGGTAATCATGTTCAGAATAAGGTGAAGAAAAATTCTGAGAACTTTTCAAAGTCTCAGTAGTTAACTCTGGTTTTAGGGAAATAACATTCAAGAATGAATTTAAATGAAGATCACAAAAAGTAACTCATTCAGTAAATATTTGAGTGCTTAGTAAGTATTAGGTTCTATGTTCAGTACTAAAGTGTGAAGGATTTACTTACGAATAGATTGAAAGCTTAAACCTATACTTCACTAAGTTATTATATGTCTGTCTCTATAGGAATCTGAAATATAGTACTAACAGTTAATGGCAAGTGTCTTCCTTTCTGATGGAGAAACTCTGGTGCTGTTTATTTTATTCAGCTTGCCCATGGTCACAAACAAAAAGATAGGGATGGATATGAAAATCATATTTTTTGACACAGGTTCTAAACAGATTAGGTATACTCCATTAATTTGGCAAAGTTAATGTGATTTTCAGACAGGAATTATATTCAAAGCCATGTAAAACTTGGGAAGATTGGAATGAGAATTTAGTTACCCTTGAAATTTTCTTCCATTTTAAAATTATAGTTTAAGAGAGAGCTTAGGTGAGGCCTTAACTAATTAAAGACATCCCCGGTAGCTCAGATGGTAAAGTGTCTGCCTACAACACAGGAGACCTGGGTTCAATCCCTGGGTTGGGAAGTTCTCCTGGAGAAGGAAATGGCAACCCACTCCAGTATTCTTGCCTGGAAAATCCCATGGACGGAGGAACCTGGTAGGCTACAGTCCATGGGGTCGCAAAGAGTTGGACATGACTGAGCAACATTTACTTTTTTATTTAACTAATTAAAAGTAGAACATGATACCACATAATACTTTAAAAACCACTTTGAAATTGTGTCATGGATTTGTAACCCTCTCGGTTAAGTCTGTAAACGCTAGTGAGCCTAACAGTAAGTTTGTTTCATGTGGGCTTAATTGACTTTGCTTTTTGTTGGTGCCTGGGTTCTTTCTCTCCTTTTGCTGTCTCCCTTAAAAATACATGCTGCTTCTTGGTTACAGGGAAGACTTGTAGAGAAAATGCAAGTGAACTAGTGTAACTCAACATTTCCTAAAGTATATGCCAAGGGAATATTGAGGGATTTTTATCTAATTTTAAGAAAGTTTATATTTGGGAAAGACTGATTTAAACAAAGTTTATTTGCTCTAGGTCTTTAATATATAAATGTGCGTGGGGACACGTCCAACAGAGAATTATGGTATCCCCAGATTTATTTGAATAAAAAACCTAATTTTTAAAAATGTCTTACTGATTAATATTCCTTGAAGTACACTTTGGGAACTGGTACAAATCCATCTCTATTAAAAGAAGATTCATGTACCTTATTGCATTGCTACGTACAACACTCTTTCTCTGTGTATTTCTAACTAGATTTTATTTTTCATGGAAAACTCTGGTTTCAGGTATACGTAAGTAGCAGGAATACATATTGCCTGATTAATTGTCAAAATGTTTGTTTGGGGAACGTGAGAAAAGGAAATTCAGATTATACATTACTACTTGTGAAAATCTTCTTAGGTTTTTATGAATAAGTATTCGAGAACTGAAATATATTGATCACAGAAAATTTCTCTGTTTGAAAATTGCAGATGTTGGGGATCAGCCAGGTGAGGTAGGTTATTCAGGCTCTCCTGCAGAAGCTCCTCCAAGCAAGTCTCCGTCGATGCCGTCACTAAACCAGACTTGGCCTGAGCTGAATCAGAGCAGTGAGGTTAGCAAAGCTTCCCTTTTCTTTCACTAATGTTCACTTTTTTAAGGTAAGAAGTTCCAAGCAGGGTAATTTCAGCCTATAGCTCTTTCAGCATGCATTCATATGGACCATATCAAATGTGACTATGATAGACACTTGTAATTATATGACTCTTTGAGGTTTTTAAAGTACTTTTCCATACATGTACTATTACTTAGTTTCCACCATTCATTCCTATTAAAACCCTGTGAGTTAGATGAGGCAGGTGCATGAACTTAACAGTCAAAGGGTAGATGTCTTAGACAAGATATCTTACATCCTGTAAGGGACAAGGGCTGAGGTTTGAACACAAGTCCTTTGACATTAAGTCAGCTAGCACACCCGCTGTGTCACACTGCCTTCTCATTCCTGTAAGAAAGCCTGGGATAATAGATTTGGAATCTTAGCATTGGAAGTGATATAAGAAGCCACTCAACCGGCTTTCCACATGAAAAAAGTATTCCAAGCTATTCATAGTAAGTTATTTTGTTTAATACAAAATGGAATGATTCAACCCTGTTAAATGCATTGGTTAAAGACCACTTTATATAAAGACCATGTTATGTAAGACCAAGCACAGCATACAAAACAGAATTTGAGACACATTTCTCCCTGCCCCATTACTTTGGAACTTGATTGTATAAAACAGTGAAAGTAGGATCACTCTGGTTAGAATAAGGGAAGAGGACCTACGGCCCTGCCTCCACAAAGCACTCCGAGGCTCCTCTGTTAAACCTTAGTGCTCTGTAGATCTCTAATTGAAAACTACTGCTTAACTTATTAGAGCAATCTTCTTTGTGAACAAGTTATATCTATATATTTTTTCTTATAGTTTTTTTGTATCACTTTTAGATAGTGTTACAAATATAAAAGTTTTTTGACTTTCAGGAAGAAACTCCTCTAAGCTTCTGTGTTTTCCATGTCTTTTAAAGCCAGAAAAATTTTGGGTTTAAGAGATACTAGTTAATTTTGTACAGTTGAAAAACAGAGAAGTAACTGGCAGATTTAAAGTGCTTGCTGCTGCTTTATGACATAATCACAGATACCTGTTTCTGAGACATGATAACATATATCCATTGTGCTGTCAGATATAAAACCATTTATATGAGTGTTTTTCTGGTGGGAAGATTTAAGCCTTGAAAGAATTTACTAGTAGAGAGGCTTTATAATAAGAGAATAGGGTCAGTTTCTTGAAAGCACTGTTTTTTCTGCATTTATTAATTTCTGTCATTTTTAAAAAGCAGTGTCAGATTTTAAAAGTATTTTTATCAATGTCAGTTCATAAGTGAAAGTAACTCTAAGGCATCTCAATTCAAAAGTCCATCTTCCTTCTAAATAAAATCACGTGATCATTAAAAATTAGGAAGGGAAATCCCTTTGAACTCTGAGTTAAGCAGTTGCATTTTTTTCTTCTTAAATATTCCTAGCAAGTTTCATTTTGTAGTATTTGCTAATAAGGTTCTGAATGTCATAATTTTTCTTTTTTCTTTTTTTTTTTTACTCTGTGTGTAGAAAATCAAAATGCTACTAAAACTAACATTGATTTTTTGGACACATTTTAATATTTCTTTTTTAAAATCTCCTTAGTATATGGAATTAATATTTTAGTTTTCTGCCTTGAAGCACTAATCTTTCAGTAAATATTTATTCAGCACCTGTTAATACAGATGAGGCACTGTAGGGGATAACACTAATAATAATCAATAAAATTTATTGAGGACTTTTGATGTGCCAGCTCTGTTCAAAAAGCTCTTTACATATATTAACTGTTTACATCTTTATAACAATTCTGTGATGTAAGCATTATTAATCTCATATTTCACATGGTGAAACTGAAACAGAGAGAGATTAGATAACTTGCCTAAGGGTGTATGGCATAACTAGGATTCCAGGAGTCTGGAAAAAGCTCTTTACATATATTAACTGTTTACATCTTTATAACAATTCTGTGATGTAAGCATTATTAATCTCATATTTCACATGGTGAAACTGAAACAGAGAGAGATTAGATAACTTGCCTAAGGGTGTATGGCATAACTAGGATTCCAGGAGTCTGGTTCCAGAGACTATGCTCTTAACCATTATACCAAACTTATACAGATAAGAGTGTTTTTCTGCACTCCAGGTAGCTTACATACAGCCTTGTGAAATCAGGTAAAATCTCATGCCACCAAATAGGTAAATAAATGTCTTCTTTTTGGAAAAAAAATAGTCTACATCTAAACTTTTTTCCACAGTTAGATAATTACGATTTTAAAAATTCCTTCTGTACCTATGCAACAGTAATTATTGAAGAAACTAATTATATCAACAGATATTGGTAAGTCACTTCCCTGAAGTGATGTCCCACAATAAGAGTGAATTACTATGGATTCTATATTCAGGAGACACTCTGAATGCATCAGTGTTTCTAAGTATATCTTAATTTTATGATTTTGAAACATCTGAGAGAAAAACTGTTGAATGATTACATTAGCCATTTTTGTAGATAATTTTTATAAATGTGTTCATTTGCTATTATTTAATTACTACATGTCTTCTCAAATTGAATAGCACTGTTTTAAATATTAAGTCGAACTTTGAAGCATAAAAATGTTTACTGAATTATAAAAAGGATTTTAGTTAATGGGATAGGTGTGTCTGTGTGTAAACATTTGTGTGTATATATTTTATATGTGCAAATGTTTTTCCTTCTTCAGAGTCATTGATAATTCTTAAGAATCAAATTGTAATCATAATTTTAATGATTTTGATCTAAAAATCCTATACTATTTATTACTAAGATCTTCAAATGGAGTTACTAAAATTATTCACTTACCACTCCACCTAATTTGGGGTATGGTATTTGTGTACCTCTTTTAGAAGAGTAGTATTTCATATCAAAATACATCTTCTATATATAACACGTACTCAGTTGCTTGATTTGCTCTCATTGTGGCCGCATTCTGATTTTTCTAGCATGGGGTTGGAGGTGGGTGCCTGATTGGCAGTTCTGTCTTGTGGTCTGGCATGGGCCTGTTCATAATGCTGAATATAGGGGTTGATTTGCTGCAGATTGACATAAACTGCAATTTATATTAATTCCAGAATTCTTTGCATTTTATCTCAGTTATATTTTATTAAATATCTATACATTTGTATAAAATATGTGCACGTACATAATAGAATCATCTTTCAGGGGTCGCACTGGCAAGTCACACCAACTTGCTTTGTTTTGACCAAAACTCTGATATAATCAGAATTCATTAGCATCACTAATTCAGTGCATTAACACTTGATTTTCAGTGAAGGATTTAAAGTTATTCTTTCTCTAGTCTAGGAAAAACCATTTTAAATTTTTATCTTGTTACCATTTATACCACTTAGACTCTGTTCCTTTATTCTGTAAGGCTTTGAATCTTTCCCATAGAGAGATCAATTATTACTGTACATTTGATTGTGAAGCTGCTCACTTTACATAGATAATATAAAATGTTTATGGAAAAATAAAACTTAACGGAATTTGTCAGGCCTACGAAACACAACTTGCAGTGCAACCTCTGAATTACTTGGCTAAATCTTCTCCAGTGATCTTTTACTCCATCTTTCTCATCGTGCTGACTTGTCTCTCCTCTGTCTGTTCAGCAGTGGGAGACATTTAGTGAACGCTCTTCAAGCTCACAAACTCTGACCCAATTTGATTCTAACATTGCACCAGCTGATCCTGTAAGTCAATCACTTAGCTTGCTTGTTTGAAATTAATTTTATTAACCCAAATTTTCATTCATTATGGTTTTTAGCTGATATGCATGTTCAGTGGAGTGCTTAGAGGGAAATGGTGGCAGGCTTTTCAATTTTTGTGTGCTCAGTGGTGGAAAGAACTTTTACTTTTCTTTTTTTTTTTAACCATTCTCTGTATTTTCTAGTTATTTTGGTGAGAGAAATCTGTTTTTAAAATCTGGTACATGTGTCTAAAGAAGCATTTTGTGAACAATTGATACTGTTAACTTTGTTTTTATTTGCTAATTGAGTGTATGTTTTTATTAAACATGCTGTTTATTTTGGTGTAATGACAGTAAATACTATTTTGTTTGTATGCTTACACATCATGTAATATGTACTATGTATGTAAATATGCAGTGTCATCATTTATTTAATAGTCCAGATGGTACAGCTTTGACTTAATCAGTATGTTGAGTTCTGTTACAAGAGAATCAAGTTCAGCAAAACAATGTAGAATTGTCAATTAGATTTTCATTTGTGCAGAGGACCTCTGTCTTGTCTTCATGTGGTTTGCTGTGTTGCTTTGAAAATGCTACAAAGTTCACATCCTGATTTAAAAAATAAATTCTGTCCCCATAGATTGAACTTCATATATGCCCCGCCTGTCCCTCAAGTTATTTGAAAACTTCAAAACCTTAGCTATTAATCATTCTTCTCACTGTTCACTTCGGCTTTTTCTTTTAATTTTTTTTCCCGTAAAGAGAAGAACATGGTAATAAGCACCTTTCAAAAAGAAAAGAGGAAGTAAGTAGAAAGGGAAGAAGAGTGTAAAGGTAGGATTTGTAAAAATGAGTTCAGTGAAAAGATATGGAGAAGGTGACATGAGGCACTCTTTTGAGGTGTATCTGAACGAAGATAGCCAGCATTTTATTCATTAAATGTAAAAATACTCTTGTTATTTAATATAAATTAGGGAGAAGTGGCATTTAAAGATAATAGTATGGCTTCAGCATTTTAAATGAATGAATCTTTGGTGTTTTACAGTTTTAAAGAATTTGTATCTATTTGAAATATAGAGAATGCTGTTATATTCAAATATAATGTATCAAAATATTTTAAGTGTCTATTTTATAATTATTCATTATTCAGGGAACAGTTAACATGTAGATTATCTATGCCTTTGGCTTCTCTTTTCTTACCACTTTGAGGATGTTAATGTTTGATTTTAGTCTCTGAAAAATGGAAGAGAAATAAAAAAGTAACGCTTAACCATTTTTGCTGCTTATTAGAAGCAGTACTTAAGGTCCCTTGGAAAGTGACAGGTGTGCTATAAGCTAAGTTTTACTTTAGCTCTGAGTTTCATTTCTCCATATTATTCCTATCTCCTGTTTACAGAGTCAAGTTAATTTTGTTTAAAGTACTTTACAGGGAAGGATGTAGCAGTCGAGACTCTCTTTTATTCTCTAACCCCTAAGTGATATTGAAAATAGAAATTCATTGTATTATGATTGTCAGGCTAGGAAAGAACATTAAAAATATAGACTCAAAGGCAAAATAAATTGAGTCATGACTGGCAGAAAATGTAGGGAAATAGTTGACATAACAGTGATGTTCTTGTAACTTCTTGGAAATAATATCCAAATTTGTGAATTCCAGCCTAATGTTTTACATGACATAACACAATACTTTCTTTTGTTACTTCCAGTATGTCAGAAGGCTCTAGGAAAAAAAAAATTTAAATGGTCAATCAACATTTTAAACTTGAATTTAGACTCCTAAATTTAATTATGTTGGCAGTCTTAAATATTTATAATCTGGTACCAGAAAACATCTTTTTTCTCTTATGGTGGTGAATTATAATCTCACTATAAACTTGAAATTGGTACAATGCTCTGCTCTCAGTGAGGGTCTGAGCTTCTTAACCATCATCTAATTCTTACTTAACATATTGCCTATCCACAGAACAGTCTGTAGTCACAATCCCAAATGATCCTCAACAAGGCTTTTATAAATAAGAATTATAAGTAAGTAAATAAGATCCATTCAAATTAGAATCACATAGAAAAAGAACACCACAGTTCAGATATACAAATTTAGCGTACCTTACCATGTCAGAAAAAATTGATGGAGTAATTTTTAAAAGCCAAAATTTGATAAGTAGGCATTTGCTCAATAAAGTTTTAAGTCTGTGAAGAGCTCCAGTCTGCTCTGTGGCACTTAGAGACAGCTGTCACACAGCACAGTGACCTCACATGAAAACCAAGCTGGCTTTAGGCTCCCAGATTTCTTATGAAATTGGGTTTTTGCTATCTTGTTTCCAGAAGCTTGATTACTTTTGTTGAACTGCTTATCAGGTAATAGCTTCTGGTAGAATCTGTTTCTGCTAGGGAATTCTGAAATGATGAGACGCGCAGTGCACTAGTCTTCACCGTGGTTTATGTCTGGTCTTGAGTGCTGTAGAATGTTTGTGTCACTCAGCGTATGAAAAGGGAGTTCATTTGATCACTGATTACGCCCAGCCAAGTCAGTTGGTTTGGTGGAGCCCCCTTCCAAGTGCCCATGTTATTCTCTAGAAATACCAAGATGTCAAAAAAAATTCCAGTCTTAAGTAGACCACAGCTTGATCTTTACAAGTTGATGATTGTAATATAGCTGATTGTGATAATTATCATACGTAGCTGTGAACAAACTGTGGGCGGAGAACTGTAGAATGACTCAGCCCAGTGTGTTTGGGAAAGATTTCACAAAAGAGGTTACATTTATATGATGAATTTTTAATGAAACTGTTAATTGGCAGAAGTGGACAAGGGCATTCCAAGCACAGAGAAAATCATGAGCAGGAGCAGTTCAGTGCTGTGAGATATATAGGGTAGGTGTGTATGGGGCAGTGATGGGGAGTAAAGAGCATGATTGAAACATAAGTGGGAAGATCTCTGTATGCTCGACCAAGGATCTGAACTTAATCTCATAGACTCTGGGAGCTAACAAGTTCCATGAGAAGATGGAGCTTCTGAAGAGGTAGCTGGGGAAGGTTATTCAGGCAACAATGTGAAGGATTGATGGGGTTGAGAGAGTCAGATGATGAGCACCTGAACTAAGTGACACAGGAATAGAAAGTAAGCAGGGATAAACAGGATAATAAGACAAACAGTATAATAAGATTTAAGCCAAGTAGAAAATATAGATACATGAGCACAATAGAATATTCAGTAAAGTACTAAATTGTATCAGATGAAGTACTCAAATATATGATACAAATGTGCCATGGTTGTGAGTGTGTAGGAGTGGGTCCTAAAGGCTTTGTGTGATTTGAGTAGACAGAAGAAATGGGCAGAGCCTCCAGTCAGTCTTTTTACTTTTTTCTTTATTTTTAAATATGAGGATGCTACTTTGGAGCAGCAGTTTTACTTAGCATCTTTTGGCTCAGGACTCAAAGAATCCTAGGCATTTCTGGTTCTTCATTTGGATATTGAAATGCTCTTTATTGTGCTGCACGTCATAGTCACAAACCAAGCTTCCAGTCCACTAGTCTGAGGTTAGGCCTGGTCATCTGTGTAAAACTCTTCCAGAAACTGCCTTGTCCTGCTAGTAGCAGGATCTAGTGGATTAAAGCAGTTGTAGGCTCACAGAGTCGGACATGACAAGTGACTTAGCAGCAGCAGGCTCATAACAGAAAATTGATTTATTAGTACAGAAACTTAGGCAAATTATTTAGAGAATATTCATTCTAGAAGATTTCATGATTTTCTTTTCTTGGCATCATTACTGTGACTTCTGTTTTTTGTATGGTAAATACATGGAAAGGCTATTTAATATTTCTGTTACAAATTTTATAAATCTGACTTTATAAACACACACAGAATACATATTAGATCAGTATTATGAGTTAAAGCATCTAGTAAGTTTTCCTTGCTTGTTTTTTCCTAGTTTGTTTGGGTTTGGAATAATGAGATATCATGCTTTCTCCTTCAATCTTGCCTTAGAATGTTAAATTCTGGTTCTTAGCAGTTATTTCTGCTATTAAAATTGGAAGTTAAGAAAATAGTTATTCCTGAAGCCATATTTTTTATAACCATAAACAAACAACATCTAGAGTTATTGTTAATAATTTTCTGAGTATGACTCATTATTATGTGAGAAATCTATAAACTTTTATTCATCTATTATATCCATCTTTTGTAACTATAATTTTAGAGTTGATAGGTGAAATGTTAGTTCAGTTTTATTAGATAGTACATAACTATCTGTCCAGAGTCTCACTGCTATGGGGACAGGAAATTACTGTTAATGGATTTATCCTTACAATTGCAATAAAGAATTCATTTGTTATTAACGATTTGAATTTAGAGATTACGAGAATTAGCCAAGGAGACCTGTAAAACAGGAGATGGTATGCTGGAACTCAACTTTCTGTGGGGTTACCTAATACTGTCACCAAAACAGTGTCTAACTTAAATTGAAAGGTTGTTATTCTTTATACTAAATTATAAACTCATTGCAAGATATTCAAAATTTAAAGATCTCAGGTTGTCTTTAGCAGCAGCACATTCAAAATATGAGCCAGCTCCTTGTAGAAGGAGCTCAACTCCTGTAGCCATGTTTATCAGCTGGTCTTTTGCCAGTAAGCCAGTGGCTTGATCCTGTTCTAGTTCCTCCCCTGGGTGGCTCAGCTCCCAGGGCCAAGCCTGCCTGGCTACCTTTCTCTCTTCCTTCCCATTTGGAGAGGCTGCCATACAGTGCCTTGTACACTTTTCAGTCTTTTCAGAAATTTGTTCTACCAGTTCCTTAACTGCTCTAACTAGACTTGCTGCAACTCTGACTTAAGTTGAGGATTATCAGATGTATTATAGTCATGAAAAGTTTAAGTATTAGAGTAGGAGTGTTACTTATCCTAACTTAAAAATTGAATTCCTTTGTGGAAGTTTTATGCATGAATTTTAAACAGTTCTGGGGAACTAATCTATATAAAGTATGTATTGTGCCTACTGCTACAATATGATGGGCATTTCATTAACTTTGTTTTATACATGAAAAAGAAGAGTGTCAAGTTTTCTTGAGCAGTTTAGTGAAAATGAGTTCAGTCTGTTACTCAGTCTTTGGATTCTCATAAATAGTTCACTTTTAACCTCAAAGGTTCAAATTTATATGATTTCATCAGATCATTTCACACTTTGCCTTTGAATATTGTTGTGAATTGTGTAAGACCAATTTTTTTCTTCACATCTTTAATCAAAGTTAAAATGTACTTTTTATAAAATAAATCAGATTATTAAACATATATAGTAAGCTTGATTTTTTTAAATATAATTCTGGAATTTTTAGTTAAAAAATTAATTCTCATGCTTAACTTAGTGTGAATGAGAACTCTGTCCACTAGTTTTTCAAGTATTGTTAGTTTTGGTTATTTCATGGTATCTACTTGGCATTTTTAATACAAATTCTGTATGTCCTCCCATTTGTCTGTAGGATACTGCTATTGTTCATCCAGTTCCCATTCGTATGACTCCAAGCAAAATCCACATGCAGGAAATGGAACTTAAAAGAACTGGCAGTGGTAAGGAAACTGTTGCTGGGTTGTTTTTTAGTTCAGTGTGTTGTGTTAATATTTTAGGTTTAGCATCAAACCAAAATACACAAGCAATCATTCTGAGTTCAAATTCCTTTTGTTAATTACTTATTTTTAACATAGTACTTTCTACGGCAATATATGTATTATGTGTATGTGTATATTTTTAAATTTAAGCAAATTATTGAATTTAATTTATAAAATTGTAAATAAGGACACTTGGAAAATGTGACTTTTCTAATACCCTCTGTATTTTTATGATCATTCTTACGAATCTACATTGAAAAATATGTTCAAATTTTAACTGAAGAGGTATATGTTAAAATGAATTTTGTCTTTGAAATTGTTTATTTTGCTTTAATTCTTGAAGTTTCTCCTCATTTTAGATTAAATGTTTTAGTTAGGGTCTCTCAAAGGTAGATTTGTTTTCTATGTAAGTCAACAACAATAAATTACTTATTTTACGGTTGTTTGTGCAGTGCTTTATTTAACTAATTGCTCTAAGGGATAAAATTAACAAAGTATGAACGTGCAGCTTGACTTTTTCATTATAAGGTATCTTCTGTTGTGGCAGATAACAAATTCTATATAAACAGGTTTATATTTATCCTATTAAAATATTACTTTGTCTTATATTTCATGGATTTACTTGCTACTTCTTTGGAGTATTAAAATGAAGTCTTATACTCTGAGGTTTATGAATTAATTCAGGTACCTATATCTTATATGTTTACCTATTAATTCTCTCCTAGATCATACTAATCCCACTAGCCCATTGCTTGTGAAAACATCTGACCTGTCAGAAGAAAATAAGATAAATTCATCAGTGAAATTTGCTTCTGGAAATACTGTAGGTAAGTGAAAGACAGAATTACATCTTCCATGTTACATTTATTTTATTAATTAACTTATTTTTAATTGGAGGATAATTATTCTACAGTGTTGTGTTGGTTTCTGCCATGTATCAACATGAGTCATCCATAGGTATACATATGTTCCCTCCCTGCCACCCCATCCCATCCCATCCCTCTGGGTTATCACAGAGCACCGGGTTGCACTCCCTGTGATACACGGCAGCTTCCCATTAGCTGTATGTTTTACATATGATAATGTTTGTATTTCAGTGCTACTCTCTCAATTCATCCCACCCTCTTCTGCCCACACTGTGTCCGTAAGCCTGTTCTCTATGTCTGAATCTCTTTTCCTGCCCTGCAAATAGGTTCATCAATACCGTTTGCCTAGATTCCGTATTATGCATTAATATATGATATTTTTCTCTTTCTGACTTATTTCACTCTGTATAAATGGCTCTAGGTTCATCCATCTCACTAGATCTGATTCAAACTCATTCATTGTTATATGGCTGAGTAATATTCCATTGTGTATTTGTATAACTTCTTTATCCATTCATCTTTCAACAGAGATCTAGGTTGCTTCTGTGTCTGCAGTGAACATTGCAATACATGTGTTTTTTTCAGTTACTGTTTTCTCAGGGCGTATGCCCAGTAGTGGGATTGCTAGGTCATCAGATCAGATCAGATCAGTCGCTCAGTCGTGTCCGACTCTTTGCAACCCCATGAATCGCAGCACGCCAGGCCTCCCTGTCCATCACCAACTCCCGGAGTTCTCTGAGACTTATGTCCATCAAGTCAGCGATGCCATCCAGCCATCTCATCCTCTGTCATCCCCTTCTCCTCCTGCCCCCAATCCCTCCCAGCATCAGTCTTTTCCAAGGGGTCAACTCTTCGCATGAGGTGGCCAAAGTACTGGAGTTTCAGCTTTAGCATCATTCCTTCCAAAGAAATCCCAGGGCTGATCTCCTTCAGAATGGACTGGTTGGATCTCCTTGCAGTCCAAGGGACTCGGTAGTTTAATTCCTAGTTTTTAACGAAATCTCCATACTGTTCTCTATAGTGGCTGTATCAGTTTGCATTCCCACCAACAGTGCAAGAGTGTTCCTTTTTTTCCACATTCTCTCCGGCATTTATTTTTTGTACATTTTTTGATGATGGCCATTATGACTGGTGTGGTATGATACCTCATTGTAGTTTTGATTGCATTTCTCTAATAATAATTGATGTTGAGCATTTTTCATATGTTTATTAGTCATCTGTATGTTGTCTTCGGAGAAATGTATGTTTAGGTCTTCTGCTCGTTTTTTGATTGGTTGGTTTTTCTGATACTGAGCTGCATGAGTTGCTTGTATATTTTGAAGATTAATCCTTTATCAGTTGCTTCATTTGCAGTTATTTTCTCTTATTCTGAGGGTTGTCTTTAAATCTTGTTTATGGTTTCCCTTTGCTGTACCAAAGCTTTTAGGTTTAATTAGATTCCATTTGTATATTTTTATTTTCATTACTCTAGGAGGTGGGTCATAGTGGATCTCGATATGATTTATGTCAAAGAGTGTTCTACCTATGTTTTCCTCTAAGAATTTTATAGTTTCTGGTCTTACATTTAGGTCTAATCCATTTTGAGTTATCTTTGTGTGTGGTTTTAGGAAGTGTTCTAATTCCTTCTTTTACACATAGCTGTCCAGTTTTCCCAGTCCCACTTATTGAAGGTACTGTCTTTTCAATAAAAGACTTTTCATCGTATAGTCTTGCCTCCTTTGTCAAAGATAAAGTCTTGCATCCTTGTCACACCTGCCCATAGGTGTGTGGGTTTATCTCTGGGCTTTCTATCTTGTACCATTGGTTTGTATTTCTGTTTTTGTGCCGGTACCATTCTGTCTTAATGACTGTACATTGTAGTATAGTCTGAAGTCAGGGAGGTTGATTCCTCTAGTGCATTCTTTCTCGAGTTTGCTTTGGCTATTCAGGGTCTTTTGTGTTTCCATACAAATTGTGGGTATTTTTTGTTCTAGTTCTGTAAAAAATGTCATTGGTAATTTGATAAGGATTGCTTTGAGTCTGTAGATTGCTTTGGGTAGTATTATCATTTTCACAGTATTGATTCTTCCAATCCAAGAAGGAACATGGTATATCTCTCCATCTGTTGATGTTGTCTTTGATTTCCTTCATCAGTGTCTTAATAGTTTTCCATATATTGCTTTTACATTTCCTGGCAATGGCACCCCACTCCAGCACTCTTGCCTGGAAAATCCCATGGACAGAGGAGCCTGGTAGGCTGCAGTCCATGAGGTCGCTAAGAGTCGGACACGACTGAGCGACTTCACTTTCACTTTTCACTTTCATGCATTGGAGAAGGAAATGGCAACCCACTCCGGTGTTATTGCCTGGAGAATCCCAGGGACTGGGGAACCTGGTGGGAGGCCATCTATGGGGTCACACAGAGTCGGACACGATGGAAGCGACTTAGCAGCAGCAGCAGCAGCAGCAAAGTTTATTCCTGGGTGTTTTATTCTTTTTGTTGCAATGGTGAATGGGATTGATTCCTTAATTTCTTTTTCTGATTTTTCATTCTTAGTGCATAGGAATGCAAGGGATTTCTGTGTATTAATTTTATATCCTGCAACTTTACCAAATTCACCAATTAACTCTAGTGATTTTCTGATGGTATCTTTAGGTTTTGTATGTAGAGAATCATGTCATCTGCAAACAGAATTTTACTTCTTCTTTTCCAATATGGATTCCTTTTATTTCTTTTTCCTCTCTGATTGCCATGGCTAGGACTTCCAAAGCTATGTTGTTAATAATAGTGGCAAGAGTGGGCACCCTTGTCATCTTCTTGATCTTCAAGGAGATGCTTTCAGTTTTTCACCATTGAGAATAATGTTTGCTTGGGTTTATCATATATGACCTTTATTACTTGAGATAGGTTCCTTTTATTCCAATTTTCTGAAGAGTTTTACCATAAATGTGTGCTGAATTTTGTCAAAAGCTTTTTCTGCATCTGTTGAGATTATCATATGATTTTTATCTTTTAATTTGTTAATATGGTGTATCACATTGATTGATTTGCATATATTGGAGAAGCCTGGCATCCCTGGGATAAACCCAATATGATTTTGGTGTATGATCCTTTTAATGTGTTGCTGAATTGTGTTTGCTAGAATTTTGTTGAGGATTTTTGCTTCTTATGTTCATCAGTGGTATGGACTGTAATTTTCTTTTTTTGTGATTTTCCTTGTCTGGTTTTGGTGTCAGGATGATGGTAGCCTCATAGAATGAGTTTGGAAGTGTTCCTTCCTCTGCAATTTTTGGAAGAGTTTGAGAAGGATAGCTCTTCTCAAAACATTTGATAGAATTGACCTGTGAAGCCATCTGACTTTTGTTTTTTGGGAGATTTTTGATCACAGTTTTGATTTCAGTGCTTGTGATTGGCTTGTTCAAAATTTTTATTTCTTCCTGGTTCAGTCTTAGAAGGTTGAACTTTCCTAAGTATCTGTTCATTTCTTTCAGATTGTCCATTTTATTAACATATTGTTGCTCGTAATAGTCTCTTATGATCCTTTGTATTTCTGCATTGTCTGTTGTAACCTCTTCTTTTTCATTTCTAATTTTGTTGATTTGAGTCTTCTCCATTTTTTCTTAATGAGTCTGGCTAATGATGTGTCAATTTTGTTCATCTTATTGAAGAACAAGCTTTTAGTTTTACTGATTTTTGCTGTTCTTTCTTTTATTTTTTACTTATTTCTGCTCTGATCTTTATTATTTCTTTCCTTCTGTTAACTTGGAGATTTTTTCCCCTTATTTTTCCAATTGCTTTAAGTGTAAGGTTAGATTGTCTATTCAGTGTTTTTCTTTTTTTTGAGGTAGGACTCTATTGCTATAAACTTGCCTCTTAGAACTGCTTTTGCAGTATCACATAGGTATTGAGTCATCATGTTTTCATTATCATTTGTTTTTCTAAGTATTTGTTTATTTCCCTTTTTATTTCTTCAGTAACCTGTTGCTTATTTTAAAATGTATTATTTAATACGTTTTAAATGTATTCTCCATGTGTTTGTGTTTTTTACAGCTTTTTTTCCCCGCAGTTGATAATCTAGTCTCATAGCACTGGGGTCAGAAAAGATGCTTGATATAATTTCAGTTCTCTTAGATTTACCAAGGCTTGATTTGTGACCCAAGATGTGAACTACCCTGGAGAATGTTCCTTGTGCAGACCTTGAGAAGAAGGTTTATTTTTCTGCATTTGGATGGAATGTCCTAAAGATACAAGTTAGATCCATCTGGTCTAATGTGTCATTGAAGGCTTATGTTTCCTTATTTTTTGTTTTGATGACCTGTCCATTGGTGTAAGTGGGGTGTTAAAGTCCCTTACTAATTGTATTACTGTCAGTTTCCCCTTTTATGACTGTAGTGTTTGCCTTTGGTGTTGAGATGCTCCTATTTTGGGTGTGTAAATATGTATAATTGTTGTGTCTTCTTGGATTGATCCCTTGATCGTTGTGTAGTATCCTTCTGTCATTATTTTTGTAATATCCTTTATATTAAGGTCTATTTTGTCTGGTATAAGAATAGTTACTCCAGCTTTCTTTCAGTTTCCATTTGCATGGTATATCTTTTTCCATTCTCTCACTTTCTGTCCATATATATGTCTAGGTCTGAAGTGGGTCTCCTGTAGACAGCTTATATACGGGTCTTGTTTTTGTATCCATTCAGCCAGTCTATGTCTTTTGATTGGAGCATTTAATCCATTTACATTTAAAGTAATTGTTGATACATATATTCCTATTGGCATTTTCTTAATTGTTTTTCTAAGTCTTTTCCTTCTCTGTGTTCCTGCCTATAGAAGTCCCTTTAGCATTTGTTGTAAAGCTGATTTGGTGGTGCTAAATTCTCTTAACTTTTATCTGTAAAGCTTTTGATTTCTCTATCAATATTGAATGAGATTGTTGCTGGGTAGTGTAGTCTTGGTTGTAGATTTTTCCCTTTTGTTTCTTTAAATACATCCTGCCATTGCCTCTGGCCTGCAGAGTTTCTCTTGAAAGAAGCTGTTAACTGTGTGGAGTTTCCCTTGTATGTTACTTGTTGCTTTTCCCTTACTGCTTTTAATATTTTTCCTTTGTGTTTAATTTTTGTCAGTTTGATTAATACGTGTCTCAGCATGTTTCTCCTTTGATTTATCCTTTATGAAGCTCTCTGTGCTTCTTGGACTTGATTGGCTATTTCCTTTCACATGTTAAGCAAGTTTTCAACTATAATCTCTTAAAAAATTTTCTCAGACCCTTTCTTTTTCTCTTCTGCTTCTGGGACCCCTTAATTTGAATGTTGGTGTGTTTAATATTTTACAACACAGTCCATGGAATTCTTCAGGCCAGAATACTGGAGTGGGTAGTTTAATATTATCCCAGCAGTCTCTGAGACTATCCCCAGTTCTTCTCATTCTTTTGTGATTATTCTGCTCTTCAGCAGTTATTTTCACTTATTCTGTCTTTCAGTTCATTCTTCAGCCTCAGTTATTCTGCTATTGATTCCCTGTAGATTATTTTTAATTTCGGTAATTGTGTTTGCCTCTGTTCATTCTTTGTTTCTTCTGGGTCATTGTTAAATGTGTTAAATGACTTGCATTTTCTCCATTCTATTTTCAAGATTGTGGATCATCTTTACTGTCATTACTCTGAATTCTTTTTCAGGTAGTTGGCCTATTTCCTCTTTGTTTATTTGGTGTTGTGGGTTTTTACCTTGGTCCTTCATTTGCACAATATTTCTCTGTTTTTTCATGTTATCTAACTTACTGTGTTTGACATATCCTCTCGTTTTTGGTCTTGCCATCAGTGGGTGCGGTTGGTCCAGTGGTTTGTGTAGGCTTTATGTTGGGAGGGACTTGTGCTTGCCTTCTGGTGGGAGAAGGTGAGTTTTTCCCCCCTCTCTTGAGCAGGTCTGTGTTAGTGGTATGTTTGGGGGTGTCTGTGGGAAGCTTGTCTCCTCTTGACATCTTGCTTGTTGTTTGGGTAAGGTGCCCTTTGCTGGTGCTGCCAGCAGTTGAGTGGTGCTGGGTCTTGGATACAGGAAGAGGCCTTCATGGGAGCTCTCACTAATTAATACTCCCTGGGATCAGGAATTCTCTGGCCATCTAGTGTCCTGGACTCAGTGCTTCCAACCCAGAGGCTCAGGCCCAATCTCTCATCAAGGAACCAGGATCCCACAAGCTGTTTGTTATGGCAGTAAAGAGGATTAAAACAAACACACACAAAAAAGAACCCCAGACAAATGGTCAATTCAAAATCAGACAAATAATAACAGAAACAAAGGAACACACACACACACAAAACCAAAATAGTCCAAAGAAAACAAAGTACAAGAGAGTGACCCTGTGAGCAAAGGAAACCATAAGTGATATCAACAAATTAAAAACAACACTAACTAAACAGAACAAGACCAAAGAAGAGAGCCAGCTGAGGAATAAAGCAAACAAACTAACAAACATGGTGAAAAGAAGAAAGAAAAAAATAGAAAAGTAAAGTATATAAAAAAGATTTATATATAATAAAGAGTTTATATATAATAATCTTATTGTATATTCTATATATATGTATATATATATTCTATATATATGTATATATATAAAAAGAATATATTGCATACAATAGTGTATATATTATACATATATATAAATAATATATAAATCTTATATATAAAATTTTTATATAATAAGAAGGAAACAAAATGAAACAACAACAAAGAAAAAGCCCCACAGATCTGCAAAAAGCCAATGTAGAGATAGATGTATATGAAGGAAATAAAATGTGTTTTAAAAAATTCTCAAAAGCTTAAATAGATAAAATAATAATGAAGTCAACAACCACAGCATCAGAGGAAAGAAGACCAGAATCAACTACAGAACAAATCAAAATATAAGAATAATAATAAATGTTTTTCTCAGGTCTCAACTGTCAGCATCCCTTCCCCTACTGTGATGCACAGTCCACTTCCACCTCGCTAGGAAGCCCTCCAGTATTGGGGGAGCTGGTCTCTAGACCAGCTGTGTGGACAGCACAGACTCTAATCTAGTTCTCCTCTTGTAGGTTCTTGCCTCCAGTGTCCACAGCTGTCAGAGCTAGGGCATTTTGTTTTGTGGATACACTCGCCCTTCTATGCATTCCATAGACACAGAGTCTGCCTAGTTGATCATGTGGATATAATCTCTAGCTTGTATAGCTGGTAAAAAGGTTTTCAACCCTCTTCCTTGTCCACTCTGCCCCTGGAACTCAGTTGTGGTTTTATCCCCACCTCTGCTTGTGGGTCATTTACAGGAATTAGTTCCTGAGGCTGCCTCTAGGACTTGGGTCTGCCCCAGGGAGGACCAGGTGTGGAGGTGGTGCGACTGCTTAGGTCGCAGGGACTCTGATGGCGCCAGGTATGCCGGGAAGCTGGCACCCACGGGCACAGGAGATATGGTGCTGTTAGAATCTCTTTCTAGCTTCTGGCAGCTGGCGTTCAGAGGGTCTGATGGGGGTCCTTCTCTGTTGCTTGGCATGTCAGGCACTCAGATGGCCACCTTCTCTGGGGTATTCCTCTGTTACTCGGCTGCTCATGCCAACATATAGGGGAGAAGTGACGGCTCCACTCCTTGTATGTGACTCAGCAGTAGCACCTGCTTCCGTGGCTACCTGACTTGATTCCAAAGGCATTCCCTACAGCAGTCTCCTCCCTCCCATCCCTTCCGGCTGTTTCCCCAAAGTCAACAGCAGTCCTTGCCCTGGGATTGCGGTTACGCTCCAGCTCCCAGCTGCTCTGCGTTCTGGTGGGCTGTGTCCCTCCCTGGGCTATGTAGGGCCATGGCACAGATTGTCTGTGTGGTTCTCACTCCATTCAGAAGGTCACAGATCAGCTCCTTCACTCTCCAATAGTCTCAGATGCTTCCCCTTTGTCCCAACCAATTGCCCTGATATGGGGATATCACCCCTTCTTCCACTTTCCTACCTGCTGGGGACAGGTTCAATTGTGCTAACTCTCCTCCTCTTTTTCCCTTCCCTTCTTGGTCCTGCCCAGTTTTGTGTGGATCTGTATATTCCTTTCCAGTGGTCAGGGACTCCTGCTAGCTCTAAGCTGGTGCTCTGCAAGATCTTCTGCATCTGAAGATGTGTTCCTGATGCATCTGTGAAGAAGAGGTGTACTCCACTTCCACCTGCTCCTCTGCCATCTTGTCTCTTATCCTTAGTCTACATTTAGAATCTGAATAATTTGAATATATAGCCATTTAGTATTATCGTCACTGGGTAATGCAGAGAATAGTCAATTCTTTTAAAGACCCCTACCCTCCGCGTTAATAAATGGATGCCAGTTGCCACTGCGCCTGCTTCAAGGCAGGCCTCCTGTTGGCTGTCCCTCTCAGCCAGCTCTTCCCCACTCCTTTCTTCCTTCACAGGAAATTGTGTGTATGCTCATTCAGTCATTGTTAATGGAATACTATTAATATGTGTCAGGCTCTGTTCTAGACACTGAGTATTCAGCAGTAAACAAAACAAAAAATTCTTTGCCCTTATGAAGTTTGCATTTTATAGGGGAGACAAGAGAAAAAGGAAATAAAAATAACTATCTTAGGATATAGTTAATACCCTGGATCAAAATTAAGTTGTGAAAGGGGAGAGGGCGTGACAGTTTAAGTAAGGTGATCAAAGAAATCCTTACCAAAAAGTGGTATTTGAGTTAAAACTTGAAGAAGATGAATTTAACTGTGTGTGTATCTTAAGGAAGGACGTTTTAGGCCAAAGGAATAGCCAGTATGGAGCCCTGGTTTAGGGAAGATGCCTTCTTTTTATATCTGCTGGAAACAGCCAGCAAATACCTGAACTAGAACTAGCATGTGGGAGAATAGTAACCAGGGAACAGTGTAAGACTGACTTCTGGGGCTGGTGTACTGGGACGACCCAGAGGGAGGGTATGGGGAGGAGGAGCGGGTTCAGGATGGGGAGCACGGGTATACCTGTGGCGGATTCATTTCAATGTTTGGCAAAACTAATACAATATTGTAAAGTTTAAAAATAAAATAAAATTAAAAAAAAAATGAAAGAATGCTGAAGAAACAAACAAAAAAAAAAGACTGACTTCTACCGAGAAAGATGAAACGCCATTTAGAAGGTTTCTGAATGGAGAAGTGATGTAACCTGACCTTCCTTTTTTAACAAGATCATTCTGGCTGCTATATTGGTAATAGATCAGAAGAAGGCAAGAATTCAAACAGGGAAAGACGGTTTTAGGAAACGGTTATAATAATACAGGCAAGAGAAGATGATGTCGTGGTAGCAGTAGAAGTGCTAAGAAGTGGTCAGATTCTGGCTAGATTTTGGTAGGAAAAGACCACAGGATTTGTTTACCTTTGTGATACAGGATGTGAAGGGTGGGGGCAAGGGAATCAGGGTGATTCAAGGGATGTTAGCCAGAGCAACTGGAAATTGAAGAAGTCTATTGTAGTAGAAGATTTGTGGGAGAAAGGGGTAGGAATTCAGTTTTGGACGTGTTCAGTCTGAGATGCCTGTTAACAATGTCCAAATGGGAATGTGTTAATTTTAGCATCATTCCTGTACCAATTAGTAAACTTCTCAGTGATTTGACAGGAAAAAGAAGCGGGATACACTTTGGAATGAAACTAAACTAAATAACCAGTCCCTTCTATTTATAACTCTTGAAAGGTATTTCATAGTATTTCTTCAGATTATCCCTAGAGTTTTCTGTTTTAAAACTTCTTTATTGCTTCATAGCTGTTAGTCTGATTCTGGGATTCTCTGCTCCTTTATAAGATTTTAAGGAAATTGAAAATATGTCCTCAGGTGAAAAATTGGTACCCTCTGGCTAATTTCATAAGTTTTATCATTGTCTAAGCACAGTTTATTCCTTTATCAAAATTTTTTTAATTTGCATAAACAATTTTTAAGTTTGCTTTTTAACTTAAAATGCTTCTAATTTATCCTTTAAAAAGGAATTTTTTTCATTATAAAAACTATTCACACTTGTAGAAATGTAATAAACAAAAATAAGAAAATACAAATTATAATCTCACTGTTCCACAAATGACCATAATTAACATTCATTGTCAACCTTAATCTTTGTGCATGTTATATTTTTATATGAAATGAAATTGTGATATGTGTACTATTTTCTGCCCTGCTTCCATGTAACTAATTTTGAATATTTCTCTATTATCAAACTAACTTTTTTAGATTGTAATTGCTCTCTGTGCATAGTATTTTATTGTATAAGTACACCATTTATTTGATTTATATCTAATCTTTTATGGTTAGTAATACAATGATGAAACATTAACCCGTTGGCCAATCTTTGAATATCCCTGGTTTGAAACATTAATTCAATTACCTGTTTAAGACATATAGAAAAAAAAGTAAAGAAATGATTATTATTAAATAGGATATATCCCATTTATCAGCAGATGGGTACAGTAGTTCAGACTCTTTTACTTCGGATCCAGAACAGATTGGAAACAACGTAACTCGTCAAAGGTTAGTGTTTCTGTTAATTAAAAAAGCATAATTAAAGTATTTTGTTACATTTTAATATTGAAAATTATTTGAAACCAAGTATAAATTATTTTCGGAGAAGGAAATGGCAACCCATCCAGTATATCTTGCCTGAGGAATCCCGTGGACAGTGGAGCCTGGTGGGCTGCAGTCCATAGGGTCGCACACAGTCTAAGTGACTTAGCATGCATGCATGCATAAATTATTTTTCTCAGTTCTTCACTTCTCTAAAGGCTGTCAGGTTACCTATTGATTTATATAAAAGGGAAATGATTTTTATTCTTTCCAAAGAAAAGCAAAGCAAAAGGAATCGTTGTCTTCTTGGTATTCTGTGGAAGGTTTAAAATAAACTGATAACTTCTTGGCAGTTGGTTTAATACAGTCCTTTTTGGTAGCTGAGCAGTGAGAGTCTCTTTAAGTATGAAATATGCAAATTTCCTTTTATAGCCTTATGGGACAAGTACCAAAAGAATTTGGTGTTTTAAAGTGTCATCTGGACATGCAGCCTAGTGTTGGGCTACCTACCCATCCTGAAGACCTGTGTCACATGTTAACATTTCGGGCACAAACAAAAATAATACAGGACAGGGTGAGGTGGCAAAGGGGTCTGTCTCCCAGGGCTTCACCATCCTCTCAAAACTGCACAGGACAGAAGCATCTTTCTCTGGTGCTTTTCATACATCATAAGAGTCTTTTGCCACACACCTGGAGGATGTATGGAGAGACTGGTAACGTAGACTTTCCAGTAGCTCACACAGTCAGAAGGCTGCTTCTTCATATGTCTTAGAGTTCTCATTTGGGATTTTAGTCTGCTTTTTATTCCTATTAGTGAGGATCAGATTGTCTTAGTCCATGAGATTCTTCAGAATATAGAAGACTTTGGTGGCTAATAAGCAGATCTCCAGAGTGAGTGAACATGAGTATAATCACCTCTAAAATGAGTGATTTTAAGATGAGATGGCATCTCACATAGTCAAGCCAAAGTGTACTTCAGCTTACCAAAATTTAAGTAAGTTGAAAGCTAACCATATCTGAAAGTACAGTTACTCTTCTTTGAAAACAGCTTTTCAGATTAATATTGCCTTTAACTGAATATGAAAACATTACACTTGGTTAGTAGTCTACCTTGAATTCATGTTAATAACTTTTTTTAAAGTTCTTTAAAATTGTGTTAAATGTATAAAGAAGATTATTTGCTATATTAAGTAACTGCTTGTTGAATGCACATTGTAAATAGTACTCTATTCATTGTAATACTTGTATACCCTCTGGAGAAAATGTCATACCAATAAGATCCTTTGTTGCTTAGCTAAGTTTGATTGCTTAAAAAGAAAAGCTGCAATAACATGACCGATTGTAACAGGGCCAATTTTGCAGGTCTCATTCAGGAACATCGCCTGAAAACACTGCACCACCACCTCCACCTCCAAGGCCTCAGCCCTCTCATTCTAGATCATCATCTTTAGATATGAATCGGACCTTTTCCGTCACAACAGGTAGGGGCTAGAGAACTGTGATACAAATTAAATATGTTAAATTGTTAAATATATTTAGTTGATTAAAGATACACAGTATCTTGTTTTCTCTTATTTTTTGATATTTATCTGAAGAAGAATTTTAAATTGAAAAAGTATCAGATGAGAGGGAATTTATTTTCCTTAATGACTATCTAAAATGTGAGTTCAAATGATAAAGATGGGAACCTAAGAGATGCCACAAGAGATTTTAAAAGAAAGATTTTATGTGGAGATATTAAGGAGGAAAAGCTAATAGGTCTTATATTACATGACAGAGGAGAGAGAGGAGTCATAATACTCAGAGGGTTCAATTTTTATATGACTGGTCTTACTGTTGGTCAAAATAGAAAAGTTAGGATAGAGGGTGATGATGTTCTGTTTTTGATATTATGTGGTTGGAATGATGAGAAAGAAGAGAAAAATCAACAGGTCGCTGGACCTATGGGCTAAGTAAGATTGATATATGATTTGAGAATCATTTACATAGAAATGATATACTAAAATGCTAAATGGAAAGAGGAAATTTGTAAGTCTTCATATTTGATAGCTAAAAGTAGTCATAAAGGTGGGAAGAAAACCAAGAATGTATAGTGTTACAGGAACAGGGAGGAGCAAGACGAGTGCTGTGTGCAGTAGAGCAAGAGAAGTGAGGTCTGAGAAGAGGCTGTGAGATTCAACCATATCCAGACAGTTTGACGAGATGGACTTGGCTTCCAGTACTATACATTGGCATTTGAAATCTTTATCATTTGATCACATTCATTCAGCCTATCTGCTCTACTAGCAAAGTAATTATAAATATTTACAAAAAGAAGACTTGTGTATTCACACAGGACAGCAACAGGCTGGAGTTGTTGCCCAACCTCCTGCAGTGCCTCCAAGACCACAGCCCTCACAGGTAATTCTCCTAGGTCTTTATTAGTAAGCATCAGTGATTATAGTCCCCTTGGTCAGTTTATCTGTTAGGTCTTTGATTCTATTCTAGAATTATTTTGAAAATCGGGAATTGCCTAACTGTCATTCTTAATGCATATTTAATTCGGAGAAGCTAGGTCTTTTCTTAGAGGATAAGAATTCCAATAATGATTTGGGTTGTTTTTTGAAAGAAACTTAGAAGTGAACCAAATGATAGTGTCTCGGAAAGGAGGGTTTAGGAGAAGCACCAGTGTATCGAGGGATAGGAATGCCATGTATGTCCTGGATCTAGTGGTGACTCGGGGTAACCTCCCTGTGTCTCCCTAGATGCGTTCCTGCATCAGTGAAAAGTGTTACACAACTAACAGGTCAGAGTTGTTGCGTCTGCATAAAGCTATTATGTTCCGAAATAGATTCTAGTTTGTAGCTTAGTTTTATGTGACTGACTAGCTACATTTTTACATGAATGAATTAGGTTGATTTTTCTGAGTTAGAGTCTTATAATGAAATTGGTTATTTGTAGTTAAAAAGATGGTTTCCTAATTGTCAAAGATACTGAAATTTGAATATTCCAGTATTTATTTATCTAAAGGGCCAACCAAAATACTTTTACTGCATTAAGGTGTAAAACCCAGTGAATTATCCCTTGACTCAAGAACCAGTCTAGTGGAAAAAACAGACCTGTAAACAGTTATAATAGAAATGCTGTAGTAGACATACTTATAAAATGTTTAGCATACATGTCCTAGCTAGTAACATCAGGGATCACACTGAAAAAGTCAAGTAAAATGAAGGAAGTTAGACTTCAGCAGAGACTTGAAAGATAAAATACTATTTCTTGAGGAAAAGGCAATTCAACCAGAAGGAGTAGCAGAGAGGGTAAGGTAAGCCTGGCATATTCTTCAAGGAAAAGCTGCTGAGTTCAGTACAACTAGAGTGATGGGAAATAAAATTGAAGAGGTGAGGAAATGACAGCGCATCTCCTATATCATACTAAGATGGTGGAGTTTTTCTTGTAGGATATGGAGAATTTTTTAAGGGTTGAGCAGGGGAGAGACTTCAGATTTATTCCTTTAGCTTCCTGTGCTTCCTTTGTCACAAAACTCCTCACACCGTATTTTAATCCCTTGTTTACTTTTATCGTATCCTGCACTAGATTATCAGCTTTGTTAAGGATGGACCTTATTTGTTTGGTCAAAAGTAGATACTCAATAAGTTTAGTTTTCAAGCGGAGACTTCAGAAGAATTGATCTTGTAAAGAGTGAAGGACAAATTGAAGAAGAGTGCACTGGAGTGCTGGAGAACAGCTAGAGCACTGGTTTTCACACTTTAAAGATAACAGTCTTTTTAGAAACATAATGAAACATTTTTAAAAACAGTTTTTTAAAATAATGAACAATTATGCAGCAACCTAATTAAGAAAAAATAGATGCAAGGGGAGAATCAGAGATTAAGGCCAGAACTTCTTTCCTTTGATGCACATTCTTGGCAATAAGAATTTTGTGAAAGTATCTTGTTATTTGGAGATTTGTTATCTTAATTTTTTACTGTCTTGGCATTTCACTCAAGGTTGTTTAGAGCTAAATGTTACTGTAGCTCACCTTCCTGAATTTTCAGCTAATAAATCAGAACATCCTTATAATAAATTTTCAAAGAAAAGGAAGGCTGTTCTGTGACACTAGATCAGTAAAATGATTTGCTCCTTCCTGTGTCCTAAACCCTCCTGTAGGCTCCTGGTCCCGTTGTGCATCGCCCAGTGGATGCCGATGGCCTAATAACTCACACTAGTACCTCACCTCAGCAGATACCAGAACAACCAAATTTTGCAGATTTCAGCCAATTTGAAGTATTTGCTGCATCAAATGTAAATGAAGAACAAGATGATGAAGCCGAGAAACATCCAGAGGTCTTGCCGGTCAGTTTTCAAGGGCTTCTCTAATTTTCTGCTGGGAATCTTCCAATATTGTGCTCATAAGCCAGTCTTTAAACAGAGGAACCCCTAAAAGGGCAGATAATAGAAGGGACATCAGTGAGTAAAATACCTGCTGTTGCTGCTTTTAGAGGGTTTATATTCCCTAGATCAATGCTTCTCAATTTCTTACTGGCCTCAGACCACCTGCTGGTTGCATAAAATGCTTAGTAAGAATCAATATCTGGATGAAGGGTAGATGTCACATGAAAAGATGCAACCATCTGGTTTTGGCTAAAACACTGTTCTGGGAGTTGCATTTTAATGCTAAGCATCTGATTGTGTGATTCAAAGATTTCTGTATAAGAAGAAGCTGTGGTTGCCATAGCTACCCTCAGTTTGTTTAAGAATAAGTCAGTTTATGGTGTTGCATCTTAATGCTAAGCATTTGATTGTGTGATTTGGTGAAAATTGTATGGGAGTAAGTCACATCAGTTAGACAGACTTACAGACGACAGGATGCCAGAAATTCATCTTTGCAGCCAGTGTTCTGGGGGACTGTTTGGTTCTAGCAGCAAAACTTCTCTATGAGGGACAGGGATCCCTGTCCTCATAAGTGTAAATATGGAGTTGGAGGGAACGGGAATTCTGAAGTTTGCTCTGATTATTCCAGTTTGTACTGATCTTCTCTAATAGATTTAAAAAACTGACATTTGACTGGCATAATTTACATAGAGAGTTCTTACAGATTTGGTCCATGGAAAATTTTCTACCAGCTAGTTCTTCAAACTTTCTGCCTGGCCTGGGGCTACTTAGGGAAATGGGCTGTACCTCCAGGAAGGCAGAGCGGGCCTGAGGTGGGAGTAGCGGTGTGCAGTGGGTACTTGTATGTACCCTCCCACAATCAAAGAACTTCCCAGACATCGTCAGCCATCCCCTCAGAGATGTATTCTCTTCCCTCTCTGCCCTAAAGGGGCAGATGCATGATCATTTCACAAGGTAGTCTCAGACTCCTCTCATCTTCATCTGAGCTTCTTACTGTTAGAATGAATGTTTTCTAAACATTTTGCTCTCTGATCTGTTACTTATATAATTATTCATATATGTATGTTACTTATATATAATTTGTAATAATAATATACTCATCTCTAGGTTGAAAAAGCTTCTGATCCTGCAAGTTCTCGAGTTGCCAAAACAGATAGTAAGATTGAAGAAAAGACAGCTGCTAGTGCTCCCGCCAATGTGGTATACAAAAGTCTTTTATAGTATTGATTGTTTTATACATATAAAAATTATATGATATAATTTGAAAATCTTACAAATAAAGTTAGAGATCATCTAACCCATTTCACTGCCTTAAACTGTAATACATAGAGCCTGTCTCAGAACACAGTCCACCTAGAGGTAGAGATGATAGCCTGTCATTTGTATGAATGCGTGCCACAGGTTCTCAGATTTTGTGTGGTTATTACATTGTTTCAAGTACATAAAGTAGAACTTCCTTTTTTGTTATACTCAGTTTCTGTTATTTCAGTTCTGAGTATAACAGGGAAAGATTATTAACCCTCTAAGGTTAATATTATCCTCTCTGCCTTTTTTTAGCTGTCTTAGGAATAATGTTTTCCCAAAAATTTATTGCAAAAAATTTTAAACATACAGAAGAGTTGAAAGAATTTTATATTGTACAACAATAAAGCAACACCTTGATTGTACCATTAATATTTACTATATTTTTCTTCCAGTTTTATTAAGATATAATTGACACATAACACAGTATAAGTTATGGTGTACAACATAATTATTTGACTTACATATATAATGAAATGACTATCAGTATGTTTAGTGAATGTTCTTCATTTCATATAAATACAGAGTTAAAGAAATAGAAAAATATAACATTTTTCCTTGTGTTAATATACTTGCTTTATACCTGCATCGTTCTCTCTATATCCCTCCTTCTTATCTGTTGTTTGCATTTCAAAGTACATTGCAGATAACAAGACACTTTTTGAGAAAAAAATTTTGGTCACTTTTTTTGTTATCATTGAGACATCTCCAGTAGTCACTAAAACAGTGAGTGTTTCTGAAAGTATTTAAATGCTACTTTCTGGACACTTTTTTTTTTTTTTTTTTTTACTGTTAGTACTTCTTTAATTTTTTTAATAGTGAATTTTATTTTGTCAGTAAATGGCAATAGATTAAAAATAGCATTTACCCAAAGGGATGGCAGTTGACTCTTGTTTTTATTTATTAACAGGTCAAATCAGGTTACAGTAAATACCAGACTGTTATATTTGATTCTGTTGAGGACAGATCTCCAATAAAATAGCCACTCATTTTTAAGAGTTATTATATATCTTAATGAAAGATTTTTTAAAGAATTACCTGGTTTTCCACTTCTTTATAAAGTATTCATTAAGATAATATATCTTAGGATATTTGAATAGAAAACCCTCTGGTGATACTGGATGCATATTTCTAGAGACTCCCTTTTATAGTTATTGAACAGATATATATTGAGTGTGTTATGTTAAAACTGAATATTATAGCCTTGAGTCACAGAATTTGGGCCTTGAGCTTGTTATGTCACCCTGTAAAAATTTTGTCTAATAGGTACATTTACACTTGTGATGTCACTAGGAACATTCTTTCCCATTGTAATTTAAGTTAGCTGTTGCCACAAATATATAAATTGCTTTAAAGTAGGACCCATAATTTTTAGAGAATGAAAGGCTTAAAGAAAGCATATGATGTTGGCAAAGTGCTAACAAACCACAAATGTCTTTAAGAAATGCTTATTATTCATGAAATTCTTGTCTCCCAGAGCAAAGGCACAACACCTCTTGCTCCACCACCTAAACCTGTTCGAAGGAGATTAAAATCAGAAGATGAATTAAGGCCAGAAGTTGATGAACATACACAGAAGACAGGTGTCCTAGCTGCTGTTCTTGCATCACAACCTTCTATTCCTCGGTAATCAAAGCTGTTCCTAAACACGTGTAATTACTGGAAACAAAATGCACAGTAATTAAAAATATTAAACAGAAAGGAATTATGGTCAGACTGGTCCTGTAGTTGAGCACAGGTCCTCCACTGTTCCCCTTTGAGAGTTTTCTCATTTATGAGTAAGTGGAATATTCTTTCCGCTTTTCCCCCGCTTCTGTTATTAAGTTCAACTCAAGTTGCAAATCCTAGAGCAGACTTTAAAAATTATACTGCATAGTAACACTGATGTTTTAACTATGGTTGTTCTAGAATCAAGAATTGGCAAGCTAGGGCTTATGGGCCAAAGTCAACCCATGGCCAGTTTTTGTAAGGGCTTTTACATTTTTGTTTAAAAAGAGAAAAAAGATTTTTAAAAAAAACCCCAGAATATTCAGCAGAAATGGTATGGTCTTCAAAGCTTAAAATATTTACTATCTAACCATTTATAGAAAAAGTTTGCTTATACCTGCTCTGCACTGACTTAAACTCAGGTGATTCTACAGAAAAGTCACTAAATCAATAACTACAGTAATTAAGCCTCTGAAGCTTAGTAGTTTTTGGTTGAGCTTTAAAACTGATCAAGCAAGGTTGAGCTATGCTAGCAGGGCAAAGATGCTCCCTCAGCATTCTGGGATTAGCCACAGATCACAGGGAAGAATGGAGCAAATTTAATAAGAAGAATGAAGGTCAAGTTTTTTGCTGTCTTTATCTTCTCAGGTCTGTTGGGAAAGATAAGAAAGCTATTCAGGCATCAATTAGACGCAATAAGGAAACCAACACAGTTTTGGCCAGATTGAATAGTGAATTGCAGCAACAGTTAAAGGTAATGTAGTTTCTGAATCTTTATTTGGAAAGTTCCATGGACTCAGAGCCTCTTAGTGTTGAACTAGACTTGGAGGTGATCCACCAGTTCTTACACTAGTATGAAACTTTTCCAAGTAGCAGGAGAAGTATGGATCTAAAATGTTTTATATGCCTTTGAATCTTTTAATATTAAAAAGAATTTCCTGTACTCATTTTTTGTATGATTTCCTTATCCTACATGTATGTAAAGCATATTCCTAAAATGTTCAGTCCTGAATATTCATTGGAAGGACTGAAGCTGAAGTTGAAACTCCAGTACTTTGGCCACCTGATGCGAAGAACTGGCTCATTTGAAAAGACCCTGATGCTGGTAAAGATTGAAGGCAGGAGAAGGGGAAAACAGAGGACCAGATGGTTGAATGGTATCACTGACTCAATGGACATGAATTTGAGTAAACTCTGGTAGTTGGCAATTGACAGGGAGGCCTGGCGTGCTGCAGTCCATAGGGTCGCAAAGAGTTGGACATGACTGGGCTACTGAACTGAACTGAAAATGTTCGTTAACTTTCATAATGAAACCCAAGAGTAGAAATGTGACCTCAGCTACCTCCAGGATCATATATGTGGCTGTCTACACACTAATTCTACAATGATTCAAGTATTGTAAATTTATCCTTTTATCAAAACAACTTAGATTCTGTGAAAATGACAGGTCTAAAGAAGAGGGATGGGGGCAATTTAGATCATCTCTAAAACAGAAAAGACAACCCTTAAATAGAAATGGTGCTCAGGGCCAGCGTGTACTTCTGTCATCTGTGCTTGAGAGGATGAGTTTGTTTTCTTGCTTACTACTAACCATGATTTTTTTGAATCCCTATACATAAAAACCAGCAAGCAGAATCATGTATGATTCATCAACATTATTAGGCATTCATTCACATCTTATAAACCAGTGGTTCTCAAACCTTAATTGTATACACTTAGGAAGGGGTCACATGTTAAAATGAAAATTTTGATTCATGTCTGGTATGGAGAGGGACCTGAGATGACTGCAATTTTTACTAAGCTTCTAGGTGAAGGAGATGCTTCGGGACAGTTGACTCCACTTTGAGTAGCAAGGTTGTAAACCATAAAGATGAGGAAGGAGTCCATGGAAATGTAAAATGAATACAGAATATTCTGTATTCTGTTCATATTCCTTTTCTAGCATTTATTAAATTGTCCATATCTATGGCACATTTGTGTCTCTGTCCTACTAACCTGAACTCACTGAGGCTAAGTCATAATCATTCCCGTTTACAGTGACCATGTAATACATTGTTCAAACCAGAGTACTTTTAAGAGAAAAGGATGTGTTAATATATAGGCCAGGACATCAGAGATAAACTGAGATTGTCCTGGATAGATTTATAACCATCGTGTCTCTGTCCTCAAAACTTCACACATGTTGGGCATTTGATAAATATATGTTAAAGGAATAATATTATGTATAACTCTTTAATCAAAGAAGATATTCATAGCTGTTCTATGACTTGTGAATTTGGTCCATTGTAAAGGAAGAATGTAAAACTAAATGACAAGCTTGCTAGTAGCATACCTTGAGGTGAAAGTTTTGTTAATGCATGTTTTTCTGAAGAACTACGAAAAACCATAGAAACATGTATATAGAAGCTGTTTTTAAAAATCACTTTTCTCATTATCCTTTGAGAAAGTATGGTACCAGATAGGAGGTCATTCTGGTTAAAACATGATACTGTCAGTGTGATAGAGAAAAAGAAAAAAAGGATATGGCTGCATAAGAAGTTGCTGACTCTGAAAAGACTGCCCCAAATCGACAGTCATTAGAAATTTTGATTATAAAATACATTTATTTGTTGTGAAATGGAAGCTCAAAATGAGGTGCAGGAGTTGTTATGACCAGAGGTAATCACCAGGGGAAAGAATCTTTGTTAACCAGCTCATCTGCAGTTATTGCAAGGGGTGGGCTTTGTGCAAAATTCATGCATTAATAGCCACCATCTGCAAATACTGGCTTTTCTAATAATGAAGGAAAAAAACATTTGATTACCCTGATTTAAAATAATGAGAAAAAAAGATTTTAAGATTGTGTTTTAATGTACACACCTATAAAGAAACTATGTTTCTAAAAGGTACAGCTGTCCCTGCATCTTCTTAAGGAACGTAAAGTGTTTTATTGATGCAGAGCTGCTATTAGATGTGCCTTCATTTTTGTATATGTTGAAACATAACTTGTCTTTCCATCTTTTTCAGGATGTTCTTGAGGAGAGAATTTCCCTGGAAGTTCAACTGGAACAGCTTCGACCATTCTCTCACCTATAAGCCAATTGCCGTTAACTGTGAACATACCCATTTTTAAGCAGTTTTGGGTTCAAAGCCAATTTGGAGACCCAGACATTCAGCTCACTGCTTAATTCAACATTAAATTTTATGGTTCTGTTTTGCCCTATATGTTCACCATTGTATTTAAGTATCTTTTATTTTTTAATTTCAACAATAAAAGGGTCAGGATGACTTTTTCTGGAGGGTGTATTGTGTTTGTTGGCACAGCCCGCCTCCCCCCTTGTTATCCCATAACTTGGGTGCATTATACTTAGTGGCCAAAACCTCACACTGCTTGAATTTACAGAATGGGCTTCTCATTTAACACCTTACGCACAAACTCAGAAATATTTTCAAAAGGAGACAAAATTAAATAAACTGTCAATTTGTCTTTTAGGCTTAATACTTAAAGAATCCAAAAATCTTGAAAATGCGTTTCCTATTTGATTTTTAATTTGAAAGAACTGTATTGGATAAGGCATACTTTAACTATAAGCTCTGCCGTAATCAACATTCTTCAAGAGTCTCATGGCACTTTCAGGCTTTTTCACATCAGCTTAGAGGGCAGATTTTATGTTTTCCTTACGAACATTTGATCAGTATCACCTGTGACTTTAACTTTGTTGTTTGTGAGATTTTAATTCCTCGGCAGTCCTGTAAAATTAGGAAGTAACTGAAATAGGCATTTTTAAATTGTCTGCTAGAAGCAAAGGGAAAGTGTTGATGCTGCAAGCCACAAAAGTACTGTCCAGTTGCAGACGTCACTTTTTGCATGATTTATGCACTAAACTCGCAATTATAAGCTTATGTTCATCAGTCTCTAGAAGTGTTTTCAAGTAACATGTTTTAGAACTTCTGAGGATCTTAATTATTCACTATTATAATAAATGAAAATTCCTTAAGATTCCTAGTTATCTTTAGCTCTCTTGTTACTCTTTCTTTTGCCATGTTTTTGTTGTTTAGTCCCTCAGTCATGTCCAGCTATTTGCGACCCCATGGACTGTAGCCTGTCAGGTCCCTCTGTCCATGAGACTCTCCAGGCAAGAATACTAGAGTGGGTTACCATTTCTACTCCATCCTTTTGCTATAGAGAGAGACTTTTCCTATTAACAAAGAGTTTCTAAAGTATGTCCTATTCAGGATAATGTAGTGTCTCAGGATTTGTTTTGTATTATATGGTATTTCCATTTTGATCACATTTGTGAATTTACATTTATTGCTGACTAAGAGCAGGCATTCCTTTAATGTTTTATTCTATCTGACATAGATGTTCAGCTGCATGGTTTTATCATAATCAGAAGTGTGATTTTACACTAATTAAAAACAACATTTTAACTTTTGTACATTTTTTAAGAATTAGAAGGAATTTGTATTTTTGTTATAGAAAAAAGAAAATGTTTAAAATAGCCTATTTCACAATCCTAGACTGTACTAGTAGATTTCATTTCCTTAAAGGAGAATTTGAAGCAAAGAGGAAACTGACAGCCAAAACCTTCCAAGATTAATACAATGTTATCTGCCATTAACTGAATAAAACTATTACTACTGCATATATCAGCCAAAGTTTCAAAGTGGCTAACCAGCTTATAGCTTCAGTTTATTAAATAATTAAAGCTTTAAGGGCCCAGGAAACTACTCAATACCTATTTTTTTCTGTTTTAAATAGAATTGTCTTAATTTCTTCAGTTTTTACTCAGCTAAATTCCATTACAGGCAAGTTTTGTTTTTGTTTTTTGTACCCCCTCACCCTCTACCAAACAGTCTTCTAATTTAGCAATGTAACAAATTTTTAAACCATTTTATTTGGAAGGTCTAAGAATTTAATTTTGTAACAAAAGAACACTTAAGAATTACAGAAAATTTTAGTGCTTTATAGTGGTATGTTTTTAATGCTCTCTGTAGAAATACATTCATATTTTGGATATATGGGACCAGTTTTTTAGTAAAGTACTGTTTAGATTTCTTATACATATTTTTAAAATCCATAACTATTTCATGGAAATGTTAAAAGACGTTGATAAATCACCAACAGATTAAGACATTTCTCTGGACTGATCATTTAAGAAATACTTTTCATTATGACTTTATTTTTCATTAGATCAGAAAACAAATCTTTAAATACTCAATATCCTTTTCAGTCTTAGGTTTTGTCAGTCAGATTAAATAATACTGTCCATGAAAAACAACTATCAAAAGAAGTGGTTCAAATTTTTATATTCAAATTTTTCTTATCCATTTCACCTAATTTAGCATAGACGATAAAGTTTAAAAGTTAGGAGGAACTTTATGCGTCCCCCTAGTTCATCCACCGATCATCTGTGATGAACCATTATTCTGCTTCTTACTGGATCTTCTGGAACAGAAAACAACATGCTGTCTTTGTCAGGGCAGATTGGCACCCCTGGTGTTTGAAGTCCAGACTCACTTTTCCATACTACTTTTGATGGCATTTTGGAGTACAGACAACCATAGAAATTTATCATCCTCAACTTCTGTTGCACAAATCCATTCATGTTTTGGACCTTGAAGAATAAATGCATTCTTGATAACTGTAAAAATATTGGAAGTACATAAATTAATTTTTGTAGGTAACCGTCAAAAGGAAAAAATGTTTTAAAATTCAAGAGTTGATCAAATCATCTTGAAGACTTTTTGAAAATTAAAGTCTCAAACACAAATCCAGTTTAGAATATAACTTCCTAAATTACTGAATAATTCAAATATAGTCTAAAATAAACTTGTCTTTATAATTGTTTAATTATAATTAGCAATTATTTTTAAAGTAATAGATGATATGATATTCTTTAATTTCAGAAGGAACTGGGACCGGTAAAGGTCTTTACAAGAGTTATTGTAGATAAGAGATGCTGAGAGCTGGACCTTAGCCACCCTGATATGAGCACCAGGATAGAAGCCAACGATGACTTAGCTGAATGCCCACTTTTAGCTTACGTTTGATGTTCTGACATAGAGCACAGCTGATTAAGGGGAGATGGAAGGAGACATGTCATGCACATTATGGATAACTAACCCTGAGTTTGAAAATATTTATTCCCACATTTAGTGTTCAATTTTTCTCAGATTTTAAATGAAGCCAAAGCTAATGGAAAGCAGCTCTTTTTAGATTAGTTCCTTCTCTGAGATCTTGGTTCTAGCTTTACCCACAAGTCCTACCTTCACGTGCAGTGAAAAATATTGGAACAAAAGGTGTTACATTCAGATTGTCTGGCCTAACAGAAATATAGGAAAAGAGATATAGATCTTTTGAAGATTGGTAAGTAGAGTGTAAGATAAAAACTAAAAGGTACAGTAGGTTTAAGTAGGATTTCTTTTTGTAACGATTATTTCTTTTGAGATTATGAGTTAAATGTTTTGTTACTAAACATCATTTGCAAATACATCCTATAGAGAACTTTTAAATGCAAATTTACGGAAAAAAGTACAGTCAAATCTGCAATAATCACTTAGTCCTAGTATAATGGAAAAGTAATAGATAAAAATTGTAACATCTACAAGCAATAGAAGTTAAAATAGTGGTTAAGAACTCCAGCTTCCCTGGCAATGATACAGGGTTATGTCTCCCTTTGTGTCTTTGGAAAGCTGTTTTCCTAATGTGTAGGGTATGTGTCTGAAGATGCCAGCATTCCTTTCTTTTGCTATTTCAAAGGTAAAGGAAAGTTTACATTAATGAGATCCTAAAAATACTTGGGAAATTATTTGCAAATGCAAATTCCAGTTCTCTTCCTGCTTTCCTATTTTAATAGCTAATGAGTTTTATATAATACAGCTTCTTAAAGGTGTGATCTCTTTGGAGGAAGAGAATACATACATTTGGAATCTGGTATGTCTTCTATGATTAACCTATGAAGTGCCACTGATGCAATGAATTGGTAGGTTGATTTTGAAGTCCTTTCAAATGGAGTATGAGATGTACCCCGACTAGAAACGAGCAGTGCATCATTGAAGAGGAAAAGACTGAGATCACAGGTATGTTCATAGAGCCTGGTTTAAAAAAGAGAAAGAGCAGTTTAGTTTTACATACGCATACATATGTGCTTTGTTACACACTTCACCATCTTTACCTTGATAAGCTCATCATCAGGGTCTTTCCCCACCTCAGACCTTTGGACTGACTTTTTGAAGTTCTCTATTATTTTCTCCCGGTGTGAATAGTCCCTCTGTCTGTCAGACCAGTCATGTGGGTGGGCCTCAGGGTTCCTGGTGGAATGATTTGATCTTATCCATTGGACAGTATCCAGTCGATGCAGGAAAAAATGAACACTGAATTTTCCCAGTGTTACAACACAAGTCAGGTTAAAGCTGTGTTGGTATTTTGTGTTTGATGTACTTAGACAATCTGCAGGGAATGTTTTCATTTAGTTTGGTTTCATCTTTAAGGATAACTGGTTGGGTTAGAGAGAAGCACAAGGATCAGTAAGGTGTGCAGTGTCTTAAGTAGAAAGCAGGGAAAAGAAAAGCATTTACTAAGTAGGAAACAGAATTTTCTAATACAGTTGGAGAGAAATTGATGAAAAGTTGGATTTAAGTAGCTCTTCAATTCTACTGAGGTTGCTACCATGGTCAATGGTAGGCATTTTTTGGTCCCCAACCTCCATCTAGTATCCTCTCTGGTTTTCTGTTGATGGAGTCAGATCACTGTGTTTAGCAGATTTCACTGTGCTCTGGTGTGGGTTATCAAATGATGTACTAGGGAGGAACTTGGGAGAGCCTCACCCCATGCCCCCAGTCTCTGTCCAGCACCAGGAATGGCCAAGTGCAGCAAGCTCGTTACTTTGATGGAGGATAGCCCCCCAAAAATGTTTTTCTCCTAGAAGCATCAAGAAGCCCTCAAGAAGTTACTCTAAGCAAGCAACTCAGTTGACTGGCTTATTCAGAGGAATTCTTTTAGTTTTTATTGTCATCATCTGTGTTTAATTTTTAAATTGGTGAGTTAGATCCAGATAAAGTCGTTCAGAAGTGATGCAGTTACATCAGCATATACTGTCGGTTGTTTCCGTGCACTGCTCTTTTGTTTCACTTTTTTGGCTCACTCCTCCCTCCACTTATGTTACCCACATTACCAAACAGTATATACTCTTTCCTTTTTTTTTAACCCATTCAAGTAGTCACTCACATATGTACCTATGTATGCATCTATTTACAGGTAGTTTGTTTTAAGTATTATTCCAGGCTCTTTTCTTGCTTTTCTCAGCAATAGAAATCAAGTTCTTTTTAATGACCAAATAATAGCATGGATGGACCATCATTTTTCTAACTCTTCCCTCACTTAGTGGGCATTTCTTTGCAGGCTCAGGTCTCTTTCTTCCCTCCCTCGTTTCCTTTGTTTTTTCTTTATTGCCACTGTGAGCAATGTTTGAAAAAAACAGTTCCTTACATACAAACAGACTCCTTACATTTCTGTCAGATAGGGTTCCCAAGGGTAGGATTCATTGACCAAACGTTATATATATATTTTAACCAAAGCCTGACAGGTTGTTTTCCATAAAAGCTACTACAATTCACATTTAGAATCCACTCTGTATTATAATGGCTCTGGCTTGTACAAACTTTACTGTGCATCTGATTTACCCAGAGATTTTCATTGACATGCAAATTCAGTAGAGCTAGACTAGCTTGAGATTCTGTGTTTTTAACAGCTCCCTGGTGATGATGATTCGCCAACCACACTTGAGAGTATTGAGGCACTTAAGTTGTGTATTAATTACAGCTGTGCCCATGAGGTGGGCAAAAGACTAGATTGGGAGAACGAGTGGTTTAAACATTTTAAGGAGTGCTTTGCTTCAGGTTCCGCTCTTGGGAGAGTGTTGGGGGTACAGGTCATGTTAGGTGTGTGGAGAGAGAAATGCACTGTCATCCAACCACTGGAGCCACCTTCCTTCTTCAAACATTTCCTTCCCATATCTGTGGTTATGATTTAGGCTGGAAGGAGAGGGATGCTTCATATTTACTGACAGTTTGCAAGAAATAATGTTCCAGATTAAGTTGATAGGTTATTCTGAGAATAAGGGAGCAAATAGAAATAGGGATGAGGGAAAAGTGGAAGCAAGAAAGGGGGTGCATTTAGATCGCTATGTGGTGAGCTGTATGTGCTGAGTGGCCACGTTAGGCGAAAGAATTCCACCCATGTTTGTGACCCTTCTTTGGCAATATTTTTACTCTTATTACTGATAAGAATCATATCATTTGAGAAAAATGTTTAAAAGCTGTAATAAAACTTTGCCTTTCTATCTGAATGGCCAGGGATGTGCCTACCAGGGTGCTTTGAAGATGAAGCTTTGAAAGGGGTGTTTGCTTTGGTAAACAGATGTTTGGTTTTTCCCTTTGGAAGGGATGGTGTTGAAAGTAAGTTAAATGAAGGCGAATTCTAATAGCGTGACCCACTTGGGCTGGGTGGGTGAATGGCCCAGAGAAGAAGGAGCAGGAACGTTCATTGAACTTGGAGTTGAGGCCATTTGTAATCTGAGGATGTGAGCAGGGAAAGATAAATGCACAAAGAGGTTTTTATTATTATGAAAGTGCTATTTAAAATACATACAAATGAATTTTACCTAGGAAAAAGCTTTCCAAAAGCCATTTATACTCACCAAGAGCTTCAACAAGTTTCATCCAAAGACAAAAAACACCAGAACCCTTTTTAAAAAACCTTTATTATTCTACATATGTAAAAACAAATAATTTTGCCTTTCACATTGACATAATGGAACAACTGAAATGGAAACTCTGGATCCTACTCAAGTTTCAGAAAACTGCTGCTGCTCAGATTCAGAAGAACCAACTCCACGGGTAGAGTGTTTTCCTTGAACCTGGACAGGATTTCTTTGTTTCTTCACAAATAGACTCAATGACTCCGCCAAACATAGTTTAAATTCTTAACACCATTCTAGAAGTGTTTTGTCGTTATTTAATCACTATTAATACGTTAGCCAGACCAAGAAACAAAGTACCCAACTTCCATAAATACATAAAACTTTAAAAGTAATTTGCAGAGCATAAACTTTGGCATGAACAGATAACAGTATGTCATTGGTTCTGTGAGCTAAGTGTTAGTCACTCAGTCGTGTCCGACTGCAACGCCGTGGACTGTAGCCTGCCAGGCCCCTCTGTCCATGGGATTTTCCAGGCAAGAATACTGGAGTGGGTAGCCATTCCATTCTCCAGGGGATCTTCCCAACCCAGGGATTGAAAATGGGTCTCCAGCATTGCAAGCAGATTCTTTACCATCTGAGTCATGAGGGAAGCCCTCTGTGAGCTGACCTGAGTCAAAACTGTTTATCACCTTGTCCTCATCATCCACATTCTGACTAGTGGATCATAGTGGCTTTTGGCAGTGGCCAGGATAAAAGTCAATTCAGAGCCAGAGTCCTGTATCCCTGAGGAGTCTGGGTATTTCTCTTCCCCCAGTGCCCAGTTTCCTGGTCAATGACTATAGGTCCCTTTGGGTAAGCTAAAAGTAAAGTTAACAATATACATACTCTGTAGTTTAGTAATGTTTGTCCTCAAGGGGACTCAGGGTCTGAGCGGTGGATGGCCCTGTTTGGTAATCTAAAGCCGTGCCTCCATTCACTGGTCTTAGAGGCTCCACTTTGCACTTGGTGACACCCCATTAGAAGGAGAACAAAGGTAAACAAAATGCTTTAAAAATCAGCAAGTTTAAAATCACACAGGAAAATGTCAAAGTTCCAAGGTACATAAAAGCGTAATCCAAAACTATGTGGGTTATATCTACAGAGGGACAAATGCCTCCAGGTTTCCTAGCTCTAAAATGACTCTTCCCAGAGCAAATTCTGTCAGTCAGAAACATGGACTTAGATAAAGAAAGATAAAGGAAGAGTGTCTGAAAAGGAACATATGAAGGTAAAATTAATTCTAACAATAAAAAACTGGAATAGTCCCTAGCATGTGTCCTACTACACTGACGTGTTTAGAATTGCTGACTTGATATCTAGTTTCCTTCTCTTGTAGCTCATTTCTATTGTTCCTGACCAAAAACAACAAAATGAGAAAACAAAAACACTGTGACAGTGAGAAAAGTGACACAGTTGTGTGATTTGATTTTCATTTAAGGGACTGGTTAAATCAAGGTGAAGGGACTGGTTTATTCCAACCTCTCCTCCACCCCAAATCCTGTCCTGGCCTTTGGAAAACATTCAGTGAAATATTCATTCAAATAACAGGCAATCTGATTTTCATTTCTTTTATTGAAATTAGTTCCTCTGCATTTGGTTGCTGTTTGTGGAGCTACCATCTTTGCCATTAATACTGAAAACATAGATTGCAAATAGTTTTCTAAAGCAAGAATTTAAAAACAATGGCCCCACTCCTTGCTTTTTGTAAATAAAGTTTTAATGGAAAACAGCTACATATGTATTGTTTATGAAGATCATATTAATCATTATGTATTGTATTTATGTAGCTGCTTTTGTGGTACAATGGCAAAGTTAGGTAGTTGCCACAGATATCATTTGGCAAGAAAGACCTAGAATACCTACCATCTAACCCTTTACGGAAAAAGTTTGCCCATCCTTGTTCTAAAGGAGAAAAGGAAATGGTAGCACCTTCGCATCACAATCGCTTTTACACTACTGTGAGCAAACCAGACATGTGAGACCTCAGTACAATGGTGGTCCTATGGTGAGACCCTTGGAGCGCTGACCTCAGTAACTAACTGCAGATAATTAACTGGTCTTCTCTTTCTTAGAGTTGAGCAGATCATCCATGTGATCTCTCACATCAGCTCTCCTCTCAGTAGGAAAGTGACCAAACCAGAAATGTCTCGAGGTAGTGGCCCAGGCAGTGATGGTTGGGTTTCTTCCAGTCTATGACGGAGCTGCCTGGAATGTGAGTAAGGTGATAAACACCTTACATCATCTCAGAGGGGGTGTGTGTGTAACTTTTCAGATCAACACAAAGATTTATTGTATATTTACAATATGACAGACATTGTACTGGATTCTGGGTACAAAATAATTAAGACACACTCATAGCCATAGGATAGTTGAATATTTACCTTAAATAGAAACTTATGTCCTCATCACAGCAGTGAAGTTGGGCCACATCTTGAACCCTAATCAGATATCTGTTTGCTTCTGATAGAGTCTATGAAATAAAAAGAATTTGAAATATATATATATATTTATAAAATAAGTCTCATTACCGAATAATCATATCCCAAAAGATGTAAGTGTTGAGTAGAACTCAGTTCAATTATGAAAAAAGCATTGTTTTTAAAACTATACTTGAGGGAGTTGTCTAATTTTTAAAACTATTGAAATTATTTTTTTTTAATTATAAATTCTTTCTTACTACCAAAAATAAAGTGGGGATGTGGATGAGTCAGAAGGGATCTATCAAGAAATGTTACAAATTAAGATGTCAGGCTCCTTTACGGATCTAGCCATGGAGATGATCACTTGGGGCATACAGTGATCCAGAGATAAAGTTCTGTGGACTCTGTGAGTCCCAAGATTTTTGGACTTTCTGTAATCCAGTCAATCCCATTACTCTTTCCCTTTCAAAATGCACAGATCTAAATTAGGCCAAAACAACTGCATTTTGCTTCCTTAATTTGGCCAAATAAAAACACAATCGATTGATACTTTCAGTTCAGTTCAGTTCAGTCACTCAGTCGTGTCCCCATCTTTGCGACCCCATGAATTGCAGCATGCCAGGCCTCCCTGTCCATCACCAACTCCCAGAGTTCACCCAGAGTCATGTCCATCGAGTCAGTGATGCCATCCAGCCATCTTATCCTCTGTCGTCCCCTTCTCCTCCTGCCCCCAATCCCTCCCAGCATCAGAGTCTTTTCCAATGAATCAACTCTTCGCATGAGGTGGCCAAAGTACTGGAGTTTCAGCTTTAGCATCATTCCTTCCAAAGAAATCCCAGGGCTGATCTCCTTCAGAATGGACTGGTTGGATCTCCTTGCAGTCCAAGGGAATCTCAAGAGTCTTCTCCAACACCACAGTTCAAAAGCATCAATTCTGCACAGTCTTATGGACTCTATGGGAGAGGGAGAGGGTGGGAAGATTTGGGAGAATGGCATTGAAACATGTAAAATATCATGTATGAAACGAGTTGCCAGTCCAGGTTCGATGCATGATACTGGATGCTTGGGGCTGGTGCACTGGGACGACCCAGAGGGATGGTATGGGGAAGGAGGAGGGAGGAGGGTTCAGGATGGGGAACACATGTATACCTGTGGCGGATTCATTTTCATATTTGGCAAAACTAATACAATTATGTAAAATTAAAAAAAAAAATCAATTCTTTGGTGCTCAGCCTTCTTCACAGTCCAACTCTCACATCCATACATGACCACTGGAAAAACCATAGCCTTGACTAGACGAACTTTGTTGGCAAAGTAATGTCTCTGCTTTTGAATATGCTATCTAGGTTGGTCATAACTTTCCTTCCAAGGAGTAAGCATCTTTTAATTTCATGGCTGCAGTCACCATCTGCAGTGATTTTGGAGTCCAAAAAAAGTCTGACACTGTTTCCACTGTTTCCCCATCTATTTGCCATGAAGTGATGGGACCATATGCCATGATCTTCTTTTTCTGAATGTTGAGCTTTAAGCCAACTTTTTCACTCTCCACTTTCACTTTCATCAAGAGGCTTTTTAGTCCCTCTTCACTTTCTGCCATAAGGGTGGTGTCATCTGCATATCTGAGGTTATTGATATTTCTCCTGGCAATCTTGATTCCAGCTTGTGCTTCTTCCAGTCCAGCGTTCTCATGATGTACTCTGCATAATTCACATATTAAACTCCTGCTATATGCTGAACACTAGAAGACACTAGTTCATACCTGATGGAGCTCCCAATCTTGTGGATAAAGGACTGTAAGAATGTGTGACAGGGAGGTTCAGGGTGTTAAGAATACCTAGGAAGGGGCAACTCACACCTGGAGATGTCGGGGGAAACTTTTCAAGGCAGATGATACTTGAACTGGATCTTTAAAGTACGAATAGGAGTTTATCCAGTGGAGCAGAAAAAGAAGGCAATTTCTGAGAGGGAAGAGCATGAGCAAAACACAAATGTGAAGGAGAGGCTGACATTATTAGAGAATTGTGAGTATGTCTGTGTGGTTTGATCATCCAAAGAATAGCAAGGAGAGATAGGAAAGCCTTCCTCAGCGATCAATGCAAAGAAATAGAGGAAAACAACAGAATGGGAAAGACTAGAGATCACTTCAAGAAAATTAGAGATACCAAGGGAACATTTCATGTAAAGATGGGCTCAATTAAGGACAGAAATGGTATGGACCTAACAAGCAGAAGATATTAAGAAGAGGTGGCAAGAATACACAGAAGAATTGTACAAAAAAGAGCTTCACAACCCAGATAATCACAATGGTGTGATCATTCACCTAGAGCCAGACATCCTGGAATGTGAAGTCAAGTGGGCCTTAGGAACACAGCTAGTGGAGGGGATGGAATTCCAATTGAGCTATTTCAAATCTTGAAAGACGATGCTGTGAAAGTGCTGCACTCAATATGCCAGCAAATCTGGAAAACTCAGCAGTGGCCACAGGACTGGAAAAGGTCAGTTTTCATTCCAATCTCAAAGAAAGGCAATGCAAAAGAATGCTCAAACTACCGCACAATTGCACTCATCTCACACGCTAGTAAAGTAATGCTCAAAATTCTCCAAGCCAGGCTTCAGCAATACGTGAACCATGAACTTCCTGATGTTCAAGCTGGTTTTAGAAAAGGCAGAGGAACCAGAGATCAAATTGCCAACATCTGCTGGATCATTGAAAAAGCAAGAGAGTTCCAGAAAAACATTTATTTCTGCTTTATTGACTATGCCAAAGCCTTTGACTGTGTGGATCACAATAAACTGTGTAAAATTCTGAAAGAGATGGGCAGACCAGACCACCTGACCTGCCTCTTGAGAAACCTGTATGCAGGTCAGGAAGCAATAGTTAGAACTGGACATGGAACAACAGACTGGTTCCAAATAGGAAAAGGAGTACATCAAGGCTACATATTGTCACCCTGCTTATTTAACTTATATGCAGAGTACATCATGAGAAATGCTGGGCTGGAGGAAGCACAAGTTGGAATCAAGATTGCTGGGAGAAATATCAATAATATGCAGATGACACCACCCTTATGGCAGAAAGTGAAGAAGAACTAAAGAGCCTTTTGATGAAAGTGAAAGAGGAGAGTGAAAAAGTTGGCTTAAAGCTCAACATTCAGAAAACTAAGATCATGGCATCCAGTCCCTTCACTTCATGGCAAATAGATGGGTAAACAGTGGAAACAGTGGCTGACTATTTTTCTGGGCTCCAAAATCACTGCAGATGGTGACTGCAGCCATGAAATTAAAAGATGCTTACTCCTTGGAAGGAAAGTTATGACCAACCTAGACAGCATATTAAAAAGCAGAGACATTACTTTGCCAACAAACGTCCATCTAGTCAAGGCTATGGTTTTTCCAGTGGTCATGTATGGATGTGAGAGTTGGACTATAAAGAAGGTTGAGTGCCGAAGAATTGATCCTTTTGAACTGTGGTGTTGGAGAAGACTCTTGAGAGTCCCTTGGACTGCAAGGAGATAGAACCCATTCATCTTTAAGGAGATCAGTCCTGGGTGTTCATTGGAGGGCCTGATTTTGAAGCTGAAACTCCAATACTTTGGCCACCTGATGTGAAGAGCTGACTCATTGGAAAAGACCCTGATGCTGAGAAAGACTGAGGGCAGGAGGAGAAGGGGACGACAGAGGATGAGATGGTTGGATGGCATCACCAACTGGATGGACATGGGTTTGGGTGGACTCCAGGAGTTGGTGATGGACAGGGAGGCCTGGCGAGCTGCAGTTCATGGGGTCATAAAGAGTCGGACACGACTGAGCAACTGAACTGAACTGAAAGGCAGTGAGAAGGAAACTAGAATGAATCAGATGATATTCCATAGGTAACAGATAACCAGTAGAGGACTTCTAGGATTTTTACAGATGTCCTCAGTGGGCAGAATCCTGCGCCACATATTATATGCAGGGAAATAGAAAACAATAAAGACATGGCCCCATTCCTCAAAGGGGGTCATGAGCTCTGTAGTACCAAGCAAGGTGCTAAGACTACAGAGAAATCATGGGATGGGATCAAGCCCACTTGTGCCTCTTCTCATCTAGCATCCTTGCAGATAACAAGGATGTGGAATATGAGAGCTTGGCAGCACCTGGCACACAACAGGCACTCAACAGATGTTAGCTGAATCAGAATCTCTATTTCTCCTTTTTGAGCATGAGATGTAGCAAGTGCATTAGAATACGTACAGGGCACCCCCAGATGAGTCTCTGTATGTCTAACAGGTGATCTTTCATATTGATGTTCCGCTTCATCTAGAAAAGAAAGTGATTTTAGGCAAACTGAAATTGTAATGTTTTTATACATAAAAATAGATTAAAATATGTTATGGCACTTGATAACATTGTGGTATTTTCATAAACTATCATAAGAATCTCAGTTTCCTGTACCCAGTGTTTTAAAACAAAGAGGCAAGTGGCAAGACTCTCTGTTCAAAAAGTTTTTTTCTGGGTGTACTGTGTTATTGTTTCCATTCAGCCCAGACTCCTGGGCTGTGTGCCCATCACAGTGACATGTTCAGAATGGTAGTCCTATACTCCAAGATGATCAAATCTTGCAGAGAATAATTGTGATTGCTGTACTTTCTTAGGCAGGAAAGTTGATTAATACATTAAGAAGTACTTTCAGAAACAAAGAGTTTTGCTCTTTTTTTTTCATCTGTATAAGTGTACTTAAAGAGATATCTGAAAACATTATTTGGTTTAGAATAAAGGCCCTCAGTGCTCAATATCACTGAATACAATGATTCAGCATTAAAAGGATGAAAAAGTTTGAAGAGAACCCCAAGAGGCTAAGGGATTTCAGAATCTTTGAGTCAGAGTACCACAAAAGCATTATAACATTTTTAAAGGACACAAACTCTTACCAGCAACCAACCTGATCTATGTAGCCTTTGTAATTTTTGATTTGGTCAATTGCAATGGTCAAGTTTCCACGGTCAATATGTTCCGCAGGAGTGTGAAGCCTCAGAGCATAGAGAAGATGAATATATTCTTCAAACCTCCGGGATGGGTACAAAAGCAGCTCCGGAAGACTGTAGGAGGCACAGAGAGAAGGGAGCTCTGGTCCCTTTCTGAAGCCACAGAATACCAGTCCTTGGGGTGACCTAGCTGTGCTCTCCCTCAGAGCTTACCTCAGCATTTTGGTAACAATGGTCTTATCATGCCTCTTCAGGAAAGCTCGGAAGGCTGGTATCATTTCTCTGCACTAAAGATGTGAGTTATATTGTCAAAATTCTGTAAGACAGTTGTGAAGTGTTGTTTCTATTCTACCAGACAAGCATAATCTGTTAAGTGCTCAAAGCAAAAGGGCAACACCTACACCTAATCACAGTACTATTAATACTATAGGTGCTTCCTGATATCCTAAGTATACTGTATTAATTATACCATGAATTAACCCTAGTCATTGGACTTAATCAGTATAGAAAAATGAAAATGGACTTTGCATGCAGGTAGGCCTGGATTAGAATTCTAATTTAATTTTATCTAATTCTGTGTGACTTTGTCAAGCTTACTTAGCTCCTCTGAGCCTCAGTTTTCTCATGGATGTCATAGCTAACTCTTGGTGAGGGGCTGGGGAGGGGGCGGAAATCCTATCCATAGAGTGCCTGCCACACAGTAAGTGTTAAGTGTAGGGATTAGTGTGTAATTCTGCTGTTAAGCATGTTTTCCACAATAACATTATGAAGGTGCTCCTTTGTACTTAAAATCTGTTTTAAAATGCATTATTCATCACCATTACAGCCCCCAGGAAGTCACCGCATTTTTCTCAGATGCCAGTAATTCTAATTTCTAGAAATCAAATAGTCACTGATTTCAATAATATTAATAGCTAACATTTACTGAGTACTTACTTATATGTACCCCCATGCTAGTGAAATATTATTATCCATAACTATAAAATTGCTGGCACCAATCTGCTATGATAACATGTGATGCTTTGCTCTGATTCTTGTCCTAAAGGTCAGTTCTATGACACTGCTTTATTCATGCAACTTTCACATAATCGAGTTGCGCAGCAGAGCTTAAACTCCCCGGGTGGAGCAGAAAGAAGACGACAAAGAGAGATGTCTGAGGTCAGGAAGTGTTCAGAGACCTCCCAGCCCCAGGCCTTCACTTCAGGGCCTCAGGGCAGACAGGTGGGCAGGGCCACAGCGGGCACAGGGAGAGGGCACTACCTGTCCCAAGGTGCCCCTCCTGCTGCCCTTTTGATGCAAACCCAGGAGGGGAAAGAGTATCTTATTGTCATCAGAAGAGATCCTAATGAGAGCACCAAGGGGCACAGATGAGAGCTGCATCGTCCTGCTCAGACTACATACACATCGTCACAGCAAAGACAACTGTTTAAAACGCACGTGCTGGGGAATTCAAAACAAAGGAATTCCTTGTTTTATCGTGAGATTTCACACATTGAGTGCCATTATTCCACACGTGATTATGAATTTCTTTTCTCCATGAGAGAGCTGGACTCACCACATGGGCTGTAGAGGCAGTATCAAAGCAGGCTCACAGTTTTGCTTCTGCTTAACTGTGAACTATCTTCCTATAACCAAGCCCCAGGGTAACTGGGGCAGGTGGGAGTCTGGAAATTTGCATGAGGACTAGTTCAGTCCCACAACCAAGTCCTAGACACTGCTGGGTCAAGCACTATGCCAGCCCCTAGTGATCGAAACTAAGTCAGTCAGTGCCCTCATCCTCAAAGAGCTCACGGTAAACCAGAGGAGGAGATCCGGAAGCCAAGGATAGGAAAGTCTTTCCTACGAATTCTAGTCCTTCTAGTCCTCGCAAGTTCAGAAGGTCTAATAAATGCCTGGATGGTCCCTCAATCTGTTACCTTCTCAATAGTTTTTAGAACCACAGGGTAATTGTTGAAGAAATTGGTATACGTGTTCAACTGGCTTCCAAACTTTATGAATATTTCTCCCACACAGTGAGCGGGGCCCCATTCCTGTAGTCTGTCTCTCAGGTCATCTAGAAACCGCCTGGAACATGAGAAAAGCATGGCTGTGAAATATTGACCAACGACAGCCTATAAACTTATAAAATATAAATGTGTACTCAGTCATTTAGGGCAGGGCTTTTGCCAGATCCTTTCGCCTTGACACAGAGCTGGAAAGGGAGGAAGTAGGTTGACTTGGGGGCTGACTCAGGATCCCAAGCTGGCCTGGAGAGTCTGCCCTGACTGTTCCCTCTCCCCTTTGCCTGGGGACAGTTTCTTACAGTCCTCAGAGGAGGGTGCTCAACTCACTTCAATGGCTGAATGCCAACACTACCACTAAGCCCATTTCCCTTGGATCAAAGGTTATTCTTCAGCCATCACGGAATTTCAAAACTGGAAGCACACTAGTTCCTTTTATAGAATCTGGGGTCCCTGAAGCTAAGGAAATTGTTCTAAGTTATCTAAAGAGTTACTGGCAGAGAAACACAACCTCAGTTTGTCTTATGCAAATGATCAATTTTCTCTCTCAACCCTTCCATATACATATACTGTTGTTAAACTAATCCCCAGCCTCTGGTTCTCTAAGCAAAGTGTTCTAGTGACTTAGTCCCATTACAGCCTCCTGTTCCTCTCCCACTGATCAGCCAAACACTGATGACTATGAATAGCTCCCCTTCCCATTGTCTTTTGCGTAAATAGCATAATGAATATAGAATCCCCAGGCACTGAACCTCCACTCCTTGACCTATAGCTCTGAGTCCAGGCAGGGATACACCCCAGGAATCATCACTACTGTTTGCAGCCCAGTGTCGAGAATCATCTCTCTTCTGTGAGGTGATCAGGCAGTGTCTCCAAGAAAGGCAGAGAATGACTGAGCCTCTGCATAACTTTTTGAAACAAGTGTGTGTTCCTCCCATACCACAATGAATATTTCAAAATATAGCTATTCAGAGTTTACCTGTTGAGACATAAGATCTGCAGAATATCAGAGAACATGATCTGGATGTTTGCAGCACTCAGACTGGCTCTGTTTGATGACAGCGCCGCTCTCAGTGGCCTCACATAAACATCTCTCACAATTTCCAGCATCTGCACATATTTTCTCTCGCTCTGTAAGAGTTCCCTGACGACTCTGGTTCGCTTTTCGGCTGAATCCAGCTGGAGTTTTCTCTCCTGTGGAAAAGCATTAAGAACTCAGAAGGAAAGTGTAATGACTCATTTCAGGCTTCCATCATCCAAAGGCCTGACAGTCAAAGGAGACAGAGAAATGAAAGTGTTGAGCAGTCAGGAGGTCACTCTGAGGGTACCTTTCTGATTCGTGATATGCAGGGCTGAAGGGAAACTTGATAAAGGAATATGGAGGACTCTGCTCGACCCCATCATCAAACTGTCCCTTACACTGGCCACCCTGATGCCATAGTAGAGATGGGTCTTGGATACTTGAATCTTGAAAAGGTACAGGTTGAGAACTTACTTTGATCCATCTATCCATCCAAATAGATATCTAGTGTCATGTGCTAGGTGTTGGCTTCTACAATGATGCGAAGGCAGAATTCTGCCCTTACAGATATGATGGTGAGAAAGCCTTTGGGTTGTGCATTGTTTTCCTTTTTTTTTTTTTTTTTTCCCCAGTAGCGTTTTATTGATTATCATGTAGACAAGACTGAAATGAGCTAGACCTCTTGTTATCAAATAATTCAATAGTTATTTCCCACTATGTATTATGAAATACCAAAACCATGCTCTTCTTTCTGTGTTTAGGAAAAACTACTATCTCTCCTGGGTAGTTAGGTTTCCCGATGTTCTAAGCTTTCTATATATCCAAGTTCTGTTTTAGCAATCCTGAGGGAAAAGCCATGCACTGGTGTAAAGAAATCCCACACCCTGATATTGAGTGCTAAGTTTATGACTGGAGAAATTAATTTTCCTTACTAGAATTAGGATTCTTTCCCTTCTATTTACACTTCTGAAGTTGTAAAATTAGTATTTTTACAATAGAAAACAATCACAATATTCAAATTTTAAAAATCTAATAGCCTTGTATTTGTACCTAGGACGATTAAAACTCTTAGAACACAATTTCCTCTGTCCCCTCCAGCCCCACACTGCTCCAAATAAAATAAGACAATACTAATGTTTAATGCCATGTGATCTGCACCTGAAATGTCAACCATAATTTCATGATCTAAAATTAAAATGTGAAATAATTTAAGAATCAGAACACTCATTCTGTTTGAGATACTATAAACACTGTTCTTGGTTAGTTTTAATCTTTCAAACACATGCCTATTGTATATAAAGCCTATTTCAGTTCAGTTCAGTTCAGTAGCTCAGTTGTGTCCAACTCTTTGCAACCCCATGAATCGCAGCATGCCAGGCCTCCCTGTCCATCACCAACCCCTGGAGTTTACTCACACTTATGTCCATCAAGTCGGTGATGCCATCCAGCCATCTCATCCTCTGTCATCCCCTTCTCCTCCTGCCCCCAATCCCTCCCAGCATCAAGGTCTTTTCCAATGAGTCAACTCTTCGCATGAGGTGGCCAAAATACTGGAGTTTCAGCTTTAGCATCAGCCCTTCCAATGAACACCCAGGACTGATCTCCTTTAGAATGGACTGGTTGGATCTCCTTGCAGTCCAAGGGACTCTCAAGAGTCTTCTCCAACACCACAGTTCAAAAGCATCAATTCTTCGGCGCTCAGCTTTCTTCACAGTCCAACTCTCGCATCCATACATGACCACTGGAAAAACCATAGCCTTGACTAGTCGGATCTTTGTTGGCAAAGTAATGTCTCTGCTTTTTAATATGCTGTCTAGGTTGGTCATAACGTTTCTTCCAAGGAGCAAGCGTCTTTTAATTTCATGGCTGCAGTCACCATGGGCAGTGATTTTGGAGCCCCCCAAAATAAAATATGTCACTGTTTCCATTGTTTGCCCATCTATTTGCCATGAAATGATCTTTAAAATACTGGAGTTATCTAATATTTATAACAATTTTGATTTAAGGTTTCAGTTGTCAAATTTCCGCTGTTATCTTGAAACTATAATAAAGCACCCCACCCTAGCCACCCTCCCCACCCCACCCTGTTACCAGGCAACAGCTACTGAGCATTCCTGCTCAGCCATTGGTTGGTGCCACAGTGGCCCCTCCCACAAACAACCAACTGTCAATAAGGCTCGGTTGGTGGGAGCATTCCACCAACCGTCAGCCGAGTGGTGGTCTTCTGGTGCAAAGTGAGGTAAGAGGTGGATGTCAGCTTTTTCCCTGGGCTCTGTAACAGAGCTCACCCAGCCTTGGGCCAGCGGGGACCCTGTTCTTCAGGGTTCTGGAGCTCTTGCCAAGGCCGCCCACTGGCTGAACCCCAGGCGTTGAGGCAGTGGTGAGCTTCTCCCCCATCCCCACCTCTGAGACCTAATGGCAGTGGCCATCTGCCTGGGATGTAGGTTGTCTCCAGAACCTGTCCCTGCAGTTTGGGCGGCCTGAGGAGCCTGAGGGCGGGCCAGTCGGGTTGGGTGCCTCCGTCAGTGATGACGGCTGGGCAGGGTCTGGGGACCCGGCCGTGAAGGAGCCCACCTGTCAGCCAAGACCAGAGCTCGGAGGGTGAAAGTTGTGCCTTGGAACCTGGCCCTTTCCTGTCAGAACAGAGGATAATGTTTGTTTGGTAGAAATTTATAGGAACATCATTACCTGACCATGACCTGACCTCAAGAACAAAGGCTCTGATACAGAGAAGTCTGCAACGACTAACCACACTCCCCCTCACCTTTCCTAGAAAAGCACTTTGCTGAGAGCTTTCAGGGAGTTTGGGGTTTTTAAGGCCTGAGCCACCTGTCTCTTGCCTGGCTCTGCGATTACCTTTTCTCTGCTCCAAACTCCCACATTTTGGTATGTTTGGCCTCACTGTACGTTGGGCACATGGAGTTGTGTTTGGGTAACAAAACCATTGTGCAGTATTATCACCAATGGTCAGCGGAGATACTGTTGTATTTGTTTCTTTGTAAACCCTCTCTTCCTGGGTGGTTCCTGGGATGGCGTGGGGCTGAGTAAGCCCGCAGCCGCTGAGGTCCACAGGGACACTGTCCACTGTAGGCGGACTGTAGGCACCATCCACTCTAGGCAGACTGGTCCCGGCTGTTGGGTGGATGGGAAAGAGCCCAGGGCCGAGCGCCCTTCTGCAGAATTCAAACTTTTCTTTCTGCCTGTTTCTTGACCTTAAGGAAATCATTTAAGTTTTCTGACTTGACTTCCTTTTCTACAAAATGCAGGTTCTAATGTATGCCTTTCAGAATTCTGAGGTTGAAACATGATAGTAAAAGTGGATGTGTGGTGTAGAAATGCTAGACGGCACACATGCGCTGTGTGGTAACCGGCAGCACAGGACCAAGCCTCTGCCGGTCCATACCTCCTCCACCCACTACCCTTTGAAAGACAGCCCTAAAGGTTATATTGATTATACTCAACATTTTAAATCAGACCATAGCTGATGATGAGTTGGTTAGAAACTGTGATTGATTGATTATACTCAATCAACAGTTGATGGGTCGGTTAGAAACTGTGAACCTTCGTGTCCACGGACCATTTCTTTAAATGCCTTTCTAGCGTTCTATTAGAAAAGCATGGAGTAGCACAGAGATGACTGTTGTTGCCAAGATGTTTCATGTCCATCCCCTTGGCTCAACTTCTTTTTAGATCAGGACTTACTCAAAAGAAAAAGCTACTGGCTGGATCTCCTCCAGTTATATTTGGGGGTTCTCCCCTCAAGAGAAACTCTAAGAGAAGAGAAAGAACAAACCAAAATAGTTGGCTTACCAGCTTAACCAGCAACTCAAAATTTGGATCATTTTTGCTGAGACTTGGTTTTGTGTCCTGAGGGTTATCTTCTATAACATCTCTTTCCTGAGGATTAAATGCAGACTTGATTATTTGGAGGCAGGCCCTGGGATATCTAAATGCCCAGTCAGTGCTAAGCCCACAGGAGGCTCTCAGTAGCTCTGCCTTTGGCCCTAATCACAGTGTTCCCTAGAAACATAAGTTAAGCACTCAACAAAATTAAATTTTATGTTTTAAAAAATAATAACTTTTTGCTTCCTAGGAACTGTGTTAAGAAACTAAATTCAGTGCAGTTTCCGTTTTCCCTGGGAACAGCTCCTCAACACATGCCCGGGAAATAGGTCTCTGCCTGAGTTCTGGCAGAAGTGTGCACATAAGTTACCTTACTTTCAAGATGCTAGAAGAAAAGTTCACAATACTTTGTAAAATTCACCTCTTTTTTCACCTAATGAAAAAGTGTCATAAAGAAATTCACATGCCATTTCTAGATCTGTTTCCACATTTAAATATGGCTTATTCTTTCCTCACTTTGCCTTGTTAATTTTTCTTGTGGCTTCCATATAAATTATCACATTAAAAAATAGCCCCCCTTCCACCTTCCCTGCAGCATCCCAGGGTCCAGCTGAGAAATGGAACACTGGTCCCACGTTTGTGTTAAAAGCTAATGATGATTAATGGTCACTGCTGCTGCCCTTCTGAGTCAAAGATAAAACTATCCATGGCAACTCCTTGATATGTAGGAGTGAAACTAGAAGAAAAACACCAATTTATAACCAAGACTCCTTTTGTCTTACTCTATTCAGACAAAAACACACTTTTATTTTGTACCTGCAGACATGTCTCATGGCTGCCTGAAGCCTTTGTGTAAGACCCCTGGGCCCAGAAGCACACGCAGCCAGCCAGTTCCTCCCGGGTCTGCAGGCCCCCCACCTAAGTCTGAGCACTTCATGGCTGCTCCACATAGTCTTTTCACCATGTCCTTTCCCATTTGGGGCTGACCCACACCAGTCTGGCATGTATTTATACTTGTGTGCGTGTGTGCTTAGTCAGGTCCAACTCTTTGTAACCCCATGAACTTAAGCCCATCAGGCTCCTTTTTCCATGGAATTTTCCAGACAAGCATACTACAGTGGGTTGTCATTTCCTACTCCAGTATTTATATTTATGCCAGGTCAGGGGGAATCTACTTTGAATTTTGACAAAACAATTCAAAATTTCTATGCGTGGAACATTGTCTTCTTTCAAAATATGTAATAATGCTGATCATTCATATGGAGAAATGATAACTTCAACCAGTTAGCAGTGACACTGCAGTTGTGTAGGTAGATGTGGTTGCAGGTATAAAGTGAAAATGAAACTCAGCCTGCTTGACTGGAGTTTCAGAGAACCCAAGCCATACAGATTCGAATTGTGGATTCCACAGATGACGGAGGCCCCCTTATCTGGGATATCATCCCTTTGGACAGGCTCCCATGAGTGCTCAGTCACTGAAGCTCAGCAGTGGACTCCTGGACCACCCTGGCTATCTTAGAACCTGCTTACTCAGACTGGGCTTTGTTTCACGTCTGGCTCAGCAACAGCTTTTAAGAATTTTTAAACCACTGAACTACCAGGGAATTCCCAGCTACAGCTATTTCTTAAATGTAAAATTTTCTTTGTGGATAGCAAGTCAATTTGACATAGTAATTGTGTTTGAACCTAAAAACAACATGTTCTCTCATTTTATATTATCTAATTATTAGGATTTTTAGGACCTGTTCTTAGGTTAAGATGCCATTTGTTATTCATTTTGAAGGAGGAACTCAAAGGAAGTAACAGAGTAGCAAACTTTGCACATTTTTAAGAAAACAATTATTTTGAGTCAATGGGCCTTTGCCTTGAGACTCTCCACGGCCTGTAAGGGAGACTTTGGATCACATATTCAGAATTTTCCTCTAGGATCTTAGTTATTGCTAACATCCTACTTATTGCTGGTGCTTCTCCAGAAAACACTTGACTACCTGAATTAGGGTCCAGAAAGAATTGTGAGGCTTCCCAGGTGGCTCAGTGGTTAAAAAAAAAAAAAAAAAAAATCCACCTGCCAATGCAGGAAACACAGGAGATGTGGTCTGATCCCTGGGTCCAGAAGATCCCCTGGAGAAGGAAATGGCAACCCCCTCCAGTGTTCTTGCCTGGGAAATCATATGGACAGAGGAGCCTGGTAGTCTACAGTCCATGGGGTCGCAAAGAGTTGGACACAACTGAGCGACTGAGCATGCATGCAGTAGTTGTGAAAAATGATAGTGCTGAAGAACAGCCATGATTCTCGCTGTGACCTGTCACCATGTTCTATAGCATCAGTGTAAACACTGCAGGCATATCAAGGCCAGGAGTTACTATTGTACTACTGACTGGGCAGCAAGATGATAGATTTATAGAGTGAGCTATCTACCTATCTATATGTATATATGTATGTGTATTTGGTCCTGGATTTGGTAGACTAATCCTCTTCCACAAACCCTTGTGGAAGAATCTATAAAACAGTTGTCTCAGAAGAAGGCATTACTTTCCACTCCCATGGTTGAGAGTTTGTGTGCTCTTCTGGATGAATATCTACACTTTTAAAAATAAACTCCAAGGTGTGGAGAAACTCACCTCCATTTTATCCGAATTCAGCACCTATATTTAATCTGTGGTTTTCCTTCCTAGGGCCACCAACTTTGTTTCATGGGCATCATGCACAAGCTCCCAAGTTTTAAATAACAAAAAACCAAACAATAATCTAAGATCTATTTTTTTTTCCAATTTTATTTTTAAAAAAGGAAAATATCAAAGATATTCCCAGGCATTAAGGAGTTTAACATTTCTGTAGTTTTACTACAGGAAGGTGATGTAACAAGAGCAGGTCTATTGGTTCTGATTCTCTGGAGAACCCTGATGAGTACATGGTCTGTGAGTTTCCTAAGAGATAGATTTAGGGGTCAGGCTACAAGGAAGCAGGGTTCTAACATCTAAAGGCTTTGATGTCCCTGGGAATGTGTTTATCAAGACTCCTCCTGAAGAGGATGCTTGTGGTTGGGAAGAATAAGCTGCTTCAGGGAGTGGGGGTTCTGCTAAGAGGCATGGTCTACTAAAGACAGAGGGCAGGGGCTGCATAACTGCAGGCCTTTCACTCTGCTGAGTGAGTTTAGGGCAGCTTGGCAGAGAGGACGCGGCCCCACCGGTGCTCCATTTGCCTTTCCCTGCACTGTGCTGTCCTGTAAAGCCAGGGCAACAAAGTCTTCCAGAATATCAGGTTAATAGGGCAACACACCATTTGCTACTAGGGGAACTTACAAGTCTATTTCTCCTAACACTCTCCACGGTGACTTTGTGTTAGGGGTGGCATCCCCAGCCTTCAATCATCAAAGATAGGTGCTTTTCCAATGGGCATGAAATGGCATTTTCATAGACATCAGTTCTCTGAATGACAGTGCAATTTTCAGTATTTCCTGAATCCATATTACTTCACTTAACCAAGAATGTACATATTCTGAATATAGTACTGGCAAAATTATTTTTGCTCAACTAAAGAACTAGCTTCAAACCCACTTTTTTTTCTTTTATGAATTTGAATCTCAACTAAAAGAAAAAAGAAAAAATGAACCATTTTTAGTTTCACCAAAAAAGTGTCCTGGGCTGCAAAAAAAAAAAATCTCTTTAGGTTACGTTGGACAGAATGCGAGTATTCAATTCTTCCCCCAAGAGTCAACTAGTGTTACTCTCATTAGCATGATGCCATGTAATCCACTAATCAAGTAGATTAAGTGTTACTACATTATGAAACTACAAAACACCCTTTTAAAAATAAAAATCCATGAAAATGAAGTTCTTACGAGAAATGACAAATTGAAAGCTTTCCAAGTTAGAATTATCATTACTGATTACGAATTTCTTAAGCACATTTCTCAAACTGTACAGTGAAGCAACAGCATAAAAATGCCACAGTAATTTTACCTTTGTGAGTAAACTGTGTGTTGCCTTTGGGTCATTTTGTGTCAGAATGACATTTCCTTCAAAATGCTTGCTCTTTTTACTACATTTCTTTAGCAGAAAATATGACAAAAATTCCAGAGGGTTGTCCTGAAAGATTACCAACCCCCCCAAAAGAAGAATTTTTAGTTCAAATGCAGGTCAACAAGAGTGCAGTAGATATGAGAACACATTTTCTAGTAGCATTTTCAGCTTTCTACCTAATTTACAAGTCTAGAACAAAGTAACTCTTATTTGAAGCAGTAAATGGGGCTTTCTGGTTAATCTTGGTTCTTAGCTTATTGTCACAGTTCAGTGAGGATGCCAAGGTCTTGTGGGAGGGTCTCAAGGTCTTCAGAACCAAAGTGGCCCACACTGGCCTCTTAGCCAGAGGAGGAAAGGGGACAGGACAACTTTGGTGTGTTACAGGGGAAAGAAGAGAGCCTCCAAGCAGCAGAATTCTTGCGGAAAACACCATGGTAAGACTCCCAAATCTGGTTCCCTCTCAGGCTGTAGGTTTGAACACCATGAAAATTATATCATACAAGGTTATTTTAAAATAATTTGGTGGCATAAGTACCATGAACCAACATCAAACATTGAATAATTCTTTGGTGTTTGAGAATACTGCAGAGAGTTTCAGGGCCTCAGAATTATCCCTGTGAACATCCCTGATCATATTATCAGCTGAATTCTCCAGGGCATTTATTGCTGGGCTGTGAGAGGGTTGGCTAGTGCACTGGAGAGTTGAGTCTTCAGAGAAGAAATTCATGGCTACCTGCAACTCCTCGGGCTTTACACTGGTCCATGAGCCCAGGAGATGTCTGGTGCTTACCCAGGAAGCCAAGTTGAAATCATGATGGATAAGGAGAAGGTGTCCAAAGGCAATGTTAAATCCCCCACAAAGTATAATTACTACAGTGGGAAATATTTGAGAACTGTTTCTTGGGAAACTGCAAGCCTTATATAGCATCAGGTATGTTGATAATACCCCATTCCTGTCCTGTTCTCAGCTTCCCCTGAACTGAGGGCTGCAACAATTATTATTCCTTATGCATGGGGATTTGCTTTGGGACCTCTGCAGACACCAAAATACTCAGATACTCAAGTCCCTTATGTAAAATGGTGTAGTACTTGCATATAACCTAGGACATTCTCCCATATACTTTGGTGTGTGTGCCCAGAGGTTAAAGCATCTGCCTGCAATGTGGGAGACTCTGGTTCGATCCCCAGGTTGGGAAGATGCCCTGGAGAAGTAAATAGCAACCCACTCCAGTACTCTTGCCTGGAAAATTCCATTGATGGGGTAGCCTGGTAAGCTATAGTCCGTGGGATCGAAAAGAGTCACACACAACTGAGCAACTTTCACTTTGTGACCCCATGGACTATAGCCCACCAGGCTCCTCTGTCCATGGAATTTTCTAGGCAAGAATATGGGAGCATGTTGCCATTTCCTACTTTGGGGGATCTTCCTGACACAGGAATTGAACCCAAGTCTCTTGCATGTCCTGCACTGGCAGGCTGATTCTTTACAACTGCACTACCTGGGAAACACCCCCATATACTTTACATATTTATTCATTTATTTGGCCGCACCGGGTCTTAGTTGCCACACATGGGATTTTCAGTCTTTAGTTGCAGCTCTCAGCATTTAGTTTCTTGACAAGGGGTTGAACCCAGGCCCGCTGCATTGGGAGTGCAGAGTCTTAGCCACTGGACCACCAGGGAAGTCCCTCCCATATACTTTAAATCATCTCTCAATTACTTATAGCACTAGTACAGTATAAACACTATGTAAATAGTTGTCAATGCATGACTAAATTCAAGTTTCACCTTTTGAAACTTTTGGAATTAAAAAATATGTATTTAATTGGTTACTCCAGGTCTTAGTTACAGCATGTGGGTTCTAGTTTCATGACCAGGGAACGAACTTAGGTCCCCTGCATTGACAGCATGAAGTCTTAGCCACCAGGCAAGTCCCTGGGATTTTTTTTAATGAATATTTTCAACATGTGGTTGGGTGAATCTGAGGGTGCAGAACCCATGGTTGCAGAACCCAAGGATACATAGAGTTGACTATTTTATTTTCCTAGAGCCTTTCTATGATATTAGGGCAGAGTATGTTTTTATTCTGCCTCCCCTCATTGTGTCCTAGTGTGTGGACTGACTTTTCTGGAAGAGCATTCAAGATTTGCTTCTGATTTTTTTCAGGCTTTCCCTAAGCTTATTCCCAACCAAATTACTGACTTGCATGTTTCTGTTCTGTTTTCTCTTTTCCTTCCTCTCTCATCTAGCCTTCCTTGCCTTTCATCTATTATAGCTGGTTTCACCATTTCTCAGTTTTTCTGCCATACTATTAATTGTTTTAACTGTTGAATAATGTTTATGTGAAATATAAGCCACTAAACATTTTTTTTCTTTAAGGAGTCACTTCTGACTTAAGTTAATCACAAGATAGAACAGTGTACCATATGATTAATATCAAATAACTGAGAAGATTTTCCTATTTTTGTGTAATAATACCTCTTGGGTTCAGACTCTTTCAGTGACTGTTTTCATAAACTGATGCTATTTTTCTGAGGAATTGTGTCCTAAAGGATAAAGTGGTAAATGCACACTAAAATTTAAGTTTTGGGGGTTTTGTAGCTTATTTTATTCAAAGGAACACTTACAGAATTTTCTTTTGAAAGCTCTATAAATCCATCTGCCAGAGCTTGTATGATTTCTTGGTTATTCAGAATGTTAGCCACACTCATGGTGTCAAATACAAATTGCCCTGTAAATATAAGTCCATATGCTTTGTAATTAATTTATTTAAGAGATGTGATCAAGAAGAAAACTCAGTCCTTACAGTCGCTTGTTAGTTGATAAAAATGCAGACTAAGAATAAAAATTCTATTATGCCATGAAGATTATCTATCAAGATAAAATAGAAAATGAGCAAAAGCATCTAAATGTGTAGCATATAAAAAGTACCCACTCTGACAAAGTTGATATTGAATAAAATATATAAATTGGACAGGGAAAGAACATGTAAAAATGAACCTTATAAAGTTTAGATTCTCAATTCCACCAAAAGCTCTTCTATATTCTGCATTATCTTTGTGCTCAATTCCATAAATATTTTAAGTCCATAGGGAATAACATACAAACATACATACAGACACCTATATTTTTAAAATATTTTGAGCAACTTGCATTGATTTGAAAAGCAACCTTTTTCCATTTGATTTTCATGCCTTATGACATACATGATCAAAAAACACTTCTACTGTTAATCTTTTCATTTATCTCTCTAGTAGTTAATATCTGTGAAAGAACCATAACATAACCATAACATAGCCTCATAACAAATTTTAAATATTAGCCAAACACCTACTAAATGTGGTAGAGTTAAAACCAAAAAGACAAATCCCTGCTTTATGCAGAGAGATATGGGCATATGTTGACAGATGAAATACCTGTATGCATATTTGTATGTTACAGCTCTTGTGTAGACAGAGCAAGGCAGAGGAAGGGAAGAGAGAAGTAAGACATAGATATATAATGACTTGACTGGTACAGTGCTTCAGTGACATGTGAAGAGCTAGGGAGAAAAATGAGTTGGCAGTTAAAGATGCAGGAAAAACCTAACTTTTTTTTTTAAGTACTTGATTTTGAAGAACTGACTGGTTTAGACGAAGATCTAAAGTTGAAACAGGACATTGTTTCCAAGAGTCTTTATTGTGATAATTGGATCATGAGTAAGAAGTGTAAATGTGAAAACAAATTCAATAATGTCCAATAGGCCTGTCCATGAAGCCCATCACCAAATTAAATATTTTAGAAAGAAAATACATAGAATTTAATTATAGAACAATTTAAGTAATGGGTGCTGTGGTCTAAGAGATGCTTAACTGGGATGTTGGTGCTTTGAGAGCAAATTGTAGAGGGAAAAGGACAGAGCTCTCTGGCTTAGCAAAGTGAATTTTGCCAAGGTAAACAATTGACTGACAGAATTAATAAGATGGTAAAATTTGAAACCAGGAACTAGCTTCAGCATTTTAAAGATGACTATATTTGTTCTTAGTGGATATTCATGATATCTGAAAGAAGCTATGAAAAACAAAGACAATAAACAGTTTTTTACTTCTGCATTCGTACATTTGTATTCACTTTGGATATGTGACAAGCTTCATAATTAACCAGCAACAGAAGTAGCAACAGTTCTTACCTATCATCCTGCCACTGATGTTCTTCTGCAACTCCTTGAAGAGAGGACTTAGTTGTTTCCTTACTGATTTCAAGGTGTCTTCCAGGAAGTCGGTGAGGCTGGTCCATGTCTGCAGCTTTGATTCGCTGAAGTAGATGGAAGGGGGTGCCGTTTCCCACTGTGGTCCCAGCCAGTCACTAAGAACTGACATTATTTTCTGCATTTAGTATCACAGACTTAAGCTCAAATGAAAGAGTTCTTCTTGTTTACAGTATGGAAAAAAAATACTCTTAATTGTATTTATATCAGGCTTATTACCCTTTCTCATTAGAAGACTAAGATAAACACCCATAGTCTGCTTTCAAAGGTAAAATTAGAAACTCAAAAAGGACAAAATGAATAATTTCAAATGTCTATCTACTCTTTGATAAGATTGACATGTTACACTGTATTTGAAGTAAAATTAAATAGCTGCTGGATTTTTGCATCAAAAGCAGAATAGACTTCCAAATAAGAATATACTATTTTATGTTCACATCCTAAAAAGTAAAAATACAGGAAAACCACATTTTACCTGGTTTCCCCATCATGTCATCCAAAAGTCATCTCCATTGGAGCCAGCCCTGCATCTTATTTACATCATGTCCAGCTGCTTTCTCTCTCTCTACAGATATCTCTACATGTACTGAAATGGGTGCTTAAAGTTTCTGTCCTTGAAAATCAGTGACTGAATGACACAGGGCCAAGGGAAATTCGATTTTCTGTCCTAAATGGATAGTTTCATTCTTATTTCCACATTTTTTGCTGATAAACATGAAACTATTTGTAACATGTTCTAGAATGAGAAGAAAAAGAGTGGGAAAAAGAGGAAGAAGAGACAGAGGAGAAAAAGATGAAAACCCATTTTATAACTGCAGTGTCTACACCCTGTTATCTCTGCCAGGCTGATTTCCTCCCTGAATGGGGCCAAATATGCTCTCATTGGACACTGCTGCTATGTAAACTAAAATTAACAAGCAACTTCTGCTACAAAGCCGTATTAGGTCAGTGTGCTTTTTGTTGTATCATCATGAATCTTCTCCCTTACAAGTCTCCCCATGATTCCAGCTTTCCTGTCTTGAAAGGCACTTAGCATTCAGGATTAGAGAAGTAATGCTTTATATAGTTTTACATCACTCCCATTCCTGTTTGATAGGAAGTGAGAGAGTTTGAAAGGAGAAAATGATTAACATTATTATAGCAAAGCAATTTCACTCATGTTGGTCAGACAATGTTACATTTTGATCCAATAGTTGCAGCTTTAGTATCTAAATGAAATTTTGCTTTCAAGTGTAATTTCTGTTTGTTCTTCCTCTCCCTTAATGCTACTGCAATGAAACTTGAGCCAGCCCCTTCACTAGCTCCTTATAGCTCCAATTCATTTTTCCAAATGAAAGCACATTGATAATGTTTTATGAAGAGAATTGTGCTCTGTACTTATCATTTCTCTAGATCAGCTACATCTTTGTTTAACTGTTAAAGCTGGTATTTTGGCAAATGATGGTTTGAAGCAGATATTTGTAATAATTCCCTTATAAGCAAATGACAGAGTGATGAGAAATGAACTAGTTTGGGAAGTGATAGCACTCCTTCACAGTAGGAATGAAAGGCAGTAATTGACATTGCCAGAACCAGTGTTATTAGCTGTGTTTTGTCCTTGGTGATCCTGGAGTTGGTGGGTATCAATGGACACAGTAGTCAGCACCCATACACACTTACGATGTTGGTAAGAGCCAGTGGCAATCCCAGTGGGAGCAGTAAATAATGTGCCAGTCAGTTGAGACAGCTGAGAAAGAACTTCTATTCCTGCCTCTGCACAGTCAAAAATACTTTCATTAGTTCACTCACAGGTTTTGCCATAACAGTTAAACACGACTTAGAAGCACTAATGAGCTGGCCAAGAAAGGTCACTTGTAGGTCTTGCCTTCAATTCAGATCCCTCATGAAATAGTCCACCAGCGCTTTACAGTTCATCCCACAACGCTCAAGTCCAGACACTTCATTCAGGAGGGTTGACAACAGGGAGGAGAAAGAGGGATGCAGTTTGACCTGGTGCTTATTTTCAAATTTGGAATTAGGCCAAAGACAGAAAAGTCTACACAGATTTTCTAAAATAGTCTGACTCGAAGTCTTCTGCAAGAGGATAGTTTTAAAACTGTTAAACACACAGTGGAATACAATGGTTAAATTTTAGTGTTAATTTTACCCCTTCTGTGACACAGCATATAGATCAAACTACTTCAAATGAAACTATAAGTAATGTACTTTAATTCTTTGTGGTCCAGGAGTAAAGGATCACTCCAAGTTGTTTCAGTTGCTGCAGCAAGATGGTTGTGGCTGAAAGATTGGGATGTCTGTCACTTATTTGTGTCTAATGTTTCCAATGACAAATAGATCAATGAAATTATAGCAAGTTCATAAGAGTACCTATACATTCATAGTCAACTGATTTCAACTAAGATGCAAATAAAATCCACTGGGAAAAGGATGGTCTTTACAAGGAATGGTACTGAAATAATTTGATAGCCATGTGTTTTTCTAAAAAGAACTTCAATTTATACCTGGCATTCTATTTTTTTTAAAAAAGCATAAGTCAAATGGATCACAAACCCAAATGTCAAACTTAAAACTATAAATAATTTTGGAGAAATCATAGAAGTGATCTTTGGTTAGGTAGAGTTTTTAGATATGACATCAAAAGCATAATCTATAAAACATAAAGATTGATAAATTAGACTTTATCAAAATTAAGAATTTCTTGTCTTCAAAACAAACTATTCAGAGAAGGAAAAGATAAGTCATAGAGTGGGAGAAAATATTTGCAACAACTTTCCCAGAATATACAAAGATATCTCAGTAAAAAGCCAAAAACCCTAAATTTTAAAATGAGCAAAAGATTTGAACGGACACTTCACCAAGGAGGACAAATGGCAAATAAACAAGTTGAAAGAAGCTTAGCATCACTGATCATTAGAGAAATGCAAATTAAAACCATGAAGAGATATCAGGACACACTTCAATGGCTCAAATTAAGAAGACTGACCTTACCAAGTGTTGGAGTGTTGGGTAGCTGGAGTGGAAATCTAAAATGGCATAACCACTTTGAAACAGTTTGGCTGGGTTTTTTTTTTTTTTAAGTTAAACATACACCTATCATATAAACCGGTGATTCCACTCCTAGGTATTTATTTACCCAAGAGAAATGAAAGCATATGTTCACAGCAGCTTTGGTTGTATAAGTCTTAAACTGGAAAGAACTCAAATATCTATCAACAGGTGAATGGATAAACATTGTGGTATAACTATACAATATAATCATTCCCAGTAGTAAAGAGGAATGAACCATTGATACCAGCATGACATGGATGAATCTAAAATATCTGGAGTGATGGAAGCCGGACCAAAAAAATGCACCATATTATTCCATTTACAGAAAATTTTATAAAATACAAACTAATACATTGTGAGCTCAGTGGTTGCCTCTGGTTGGAGTGGAGAAGCAAAATGAGAAATCGCAAGGTGGCAGGAAGAAACTTTGGGGGATGATGAATGTGTTCATTATCTTAACTTTTATGGTTTCACATGGCATGTAGATATGTCAAAATTTATCAAATTACACACTTTAAATACTTCATGTCAACTATACCTTAATAAAAGTGCTTACAATTCGTAAGTAACACCAAAAAAAGAAGAGTTTTAGGTTTCTGGCTTATCAGTAACTTGTGAATAATGCGATCTTAAGTGAGAAATTCTGGGAAAGGGGTGGGTTTGTGATACAAGGGAATCAAGAATCTGTTTCAGGTGTGTGAACTTTGAGATGCCTCTTAGCCATGCAAACTAAACACCCACATGAAGATGTCAAGTAAAAGCTAGATGAGTTTACAGCTGAGAGATTTCAGAGATGGAGACATAAATTTGGGAGTCTTCAGTATCCAGATTGAACGTAGAGTCACAGGAATAAATGAGACTCCCTAAGGGAAGAGTGTAGCCATGGAAAATTAGTGAGTCTGGGATCAAGCCCGGGACACATTTACAGGCCTCACCAAAGAGAAGGAGCCGGCAAAGGAGACTGAGGGGAACAGACTGCTGAGGTAGGAGGAAAACAAGGAGTCGGTGGTATTAGGGAAATCAAGGGAAGAAGAGTTTTGAAGAGGAGTATTCATCCACCTCAAACGCCACTGAGAGGTCAGGGCAAGGTGCAGATGGAGAAGGGACAGCTGGATTTGGGCACATGGGAGTCTTTTATAGTCTTCCAAAAGTGGCTTTGGTAGACTGAGACCACTTCGAGGAGCTTGGGAGGTGGGCAAGTCAGAGATGAGGAAGGTAGAAGCAGTCAGCTAGACCAGAGATCCCCAACCTTTCGGCTGTGGACTGGTACCTTCTGTCAGATTAGTGAAAGCATTAGATTAGAAGCAAAGTGCACAGTAAATGTAATATGCTTGAATCATCCCCAAACGCCCACTTCTGGTCCATGGAAAAACTGTTTTCCACAAAATTGGTCCCTGCTGCCGAAAAGGTTGGGGACCTCTGAACTATACCAGTAGTCCTCCAAGTGTGGCTCTGGGATCAGCAGCATCAGCATCACCAAATTCTCAGCTCCCATGCCAGACCTGAATCTGAAACACTTGGGTGGGATCCAGCAATGTGGATTGCGACAAGTCCTCTAGGTAAGTCAAATACACATCAAAAACTTGAGAACCATTGGTATAGTCAACTCATGTGAGAGAAAGTTTATGGTCTCTCAGGGGGAGGGGGAGTGGAGGAGCTACTACAGGTATTCTTGATCTGATAGGATTAACCCAATAGAGAGAGGATTGAGGCTCTGGAGGTGGATTGAGCATAGGAGTGATGTCTTGAGAAGGTGCAAGGCGGTGCAATCCAGGGTCCAAGTGGAGTAGCTGATGTTTGATTCAAGCAGGGGTGCTTCTTTCACCGTAACAGAAGGGAAGACAGGATGAATGTAAGAGGTTGGATAGATGGTGGTTTTTGTGGTGGGAGGTATATTAAGGGGTTTCCTTAGGGAAGTAAATGGTGAAATCAACAAGTGAGAGAGAGGGTTATTGAAAGATTGACTAAAGAGGAGGAGGGGTGACAGTCATTAAAGAGTGGGAAAATGAATTTACCAAGGAAATGTGGTAGGATTGCTTATCAGAGCTCCAATCCCATTTGGTATTTATGGCATTAAAGTTAGATCAGTAAGAACAGTTGTATTACTCTTTCCAACAGTCTTCAGCTGCTTCACTGGCAGGCATAGATTACGCAGAAGGTTGTGTTCTAACTGGCATTGCTGCTGGTGCTGCTGCTAAGTCACTTCAGTCGTGTCTGACTCTGTGTGACTCCATAGACGGCAGCCCACCAGGCTCCCCCGTCCCTGGGATTCTCCAGGCAAGAACAACACTGGAATGGGTTGCCATTTCCTTCTCCAATGCGTGAAAGTGAAGCCACTCAGTCATGTCCGACTCTTTATGACCCCACAGACTACAGCCTACCAGGCTCCTCCGTCCATGAGATTTTCCAGGCAAGAGCACTGGAGTGGGTTGCCATTTCCTTCTCCAACTGGCATTGGGATTTAGCCAAATAAACTGGGGTTTGGCCAGCAAAAAAGAAGTTCAGGTTCTTTGCAAGAGAGATGATAATGACAAACCAGTAAATCTAGGTTTAATGAGGAAGGAACCAAGGTCAAAGGCATGGTGATAGTAAGTGGGAGTACGTGGATTGGAGATCCTCAGGCAAAGAACCTATAGAGTGGGAATATTTGAGGACACAAGTTGGAAGTGGTACTCAGAGAAAAATGCTTAAGATCAGGATTTCAGAGGTGGTACAGCCACAGGGCTGACAGGCTCCAGAGTGATTCCTGAGGTGGTGGAAGATTTTTGACTGAGAAGCCAGGGCCTTCTGACTGAACCAGGGTCTCGATGGTTCACCCAGGAGAAATTATATTTGATAGGAAGTTCAGCTATGACCTGGGGGCCCAGAATGGCAATGGGAAATCTATTGTTTGCGTACCATTAAGTTTCACTTGAGACCATTTTTGTGTCACTAAATCTACTGTTCTTTTCCCCTTTTGCCCATATTCTCTTTGCCTTTCAATACGTTACTTTTTAACATCCTTTTTTTCCCCTACTCCCATTAAAAAATTTGTTTTGGTCTCCTTTTAAAAGTAATATAGTTCACTACAGAAAATAAGACCAAAAAAAGATCAAAGAAAAAGGAAAATATAAAAGAAAGGAAAACTCACTAATATTATCCAACTGTAGTCAGCATGATGGTATATATGCTTCCAAACCCTTCTTATACACACACCCACCACCCTCCCTGTCACATACACAGATTTTAAACATTGGGGTCACACCTTCCACATTCTTTGTAACTTACCCTTTTCAAATTGATTTTAAAAGAAAATCTGAAATAACAGATCTAGAGATAGGGATAGTGTGCTATATTTGCTCCTAGAGTTGTCTGTCCCTATGTTCTACATAATTGAGATTATATACTTGTAGTAATTGTAAAAACTATTTTTAACAATAATTTGTACTTCATTTTTATTTAAGCTCCTTCCTATACTTCCTTTGCCTAGAGAAATCCTGCCAGAGTCATGCTTTGTATGTATTGAATAGTCCAATGAAATCTAAGGATTAAGAACTAAATTTAAGTTCCCTAAGGAATGGGTAGCAAGAAACAGTTTGAGAAACTTTAATTCCACACTTCCTTTCCCATGTTCTGCTTGGCTAAAAAACAACAACAAAGAAATAAACAAAAAAACAGCCCATGAATTCATGAAAGCAGAGCTTTTATGTTAAATATGGCTGATATTAGGCACTGAAAATGATAAGTTACCACACTCATCTTTACAAGGCACATCATCATTTTTAAATACTCCAACATTTAAGTATTTTATATGTATTTTGATATTCACAAGTCCAATAAGGTAAGGTACTATTATCCTAACTTTCATATGAGGAAACAGAGGTCCACAAACTTGCCTAAGACCACACAGCTCAAGTCACATGAATGGAATTCAAGTCCAGGTCCCTGGTCACCAAGTTCATGCCCACTCCTTCCAGATTCTGAACCCAACAGGGAAAGTTTCCTCATACAGGCTGATGATGGTCCCAATGCTGGTCTGGCATTTTCACCTGTACTGTGGAGGCTGATTTTAGTGTGTTTTCCAGAAGAAACAGAAATAATTTTTCTGGTTAGCTTTTACCACTAATGACTATTTCTTTAGGGACAGGTTACTCCGACCACTAGCCTTGATGTCCTTTCCCCGTAAATATCTGAATATGTGAAGTATAATGAGAAAAATAAAAAATAAATGTAACTTAGTTATTTGAATTGAGAACATTTTATAAATCCATGAAATATCATCACAAAGTAGGTATGACCACTACCTCTCAAAACTGACCTGATGCTCCAAGTGGTACAAAGAGGTCCACGTGACCCCCTTCTTCTTTGGGGGCCACATAGCTTCCTAATTTTTCCCAGAAGTCTCTCACTTCAGGCCTCAATAAATTTTTAATACCAATTTTATAGCCTGAGGGGGAGGAAATAAAAATGTCACATTAACAGAAGCTCTTAGCAGTTTGTGTTGTGAAAATACAGAGGTTCAAAAAGCCAACATCTGCTTGTAAGGCCAAGATCTGCAGGGCATCTCTGCTTCAATGATGGCCCCATGTTAGGACCACAGAAGGTACCACTGAACTCCAACATGACAACACTCTCCTCCTGTCCTGGATTTATTAGACACTGAGTGCTTAGGTTAAGGACATTGTGTCTCTGCTTCCGTGGGGCAGCAGTGTGAGTCACCAGCTCACAACATGGCTGGTCAATGGCCAGTCAAGTCCTGGGACTTTGCAACCAAGTTCCAAAGTGGAAATGTTTCCCAGGATTGTCAGTCAATAAATAAGTCCTCGAGAGCAGAAGTAACGCTCCCAGGCATGGGAAACTTCACTGTACCTTTCACCCCCTGGGAATTGAATGTGATGATTCAGCTAGTCTGCATGTGTCTGCACCGATTTCTAAAGGAGTCCTGGAGACTGCCTTCCTAAGCCCCAGTAAAGAAAGAAAAGAGTAAGAAGGAACTCCTCCTGCCTGCTTGCTTTGAGCTAGGATATCAACCTCCTTAAATTGTGGACAAACACTACCTCAGTGCAAATTTTTCTTCCCAATCCCCAGTCTTACCTTGGAGTAAGTTGATTTCTCTGCTATCTCCGTCACTGAATATTCCCACACTCTGTGCCATCTGCCCATCTAGAGCTTTTTCTATGAGATAAAGTAGGGTCTCCAAGGTTAGGCCACTGTGTTCATACACCACAGAAATGATACCTGCTCTAACACTGTTTGCCACCATCTAGAAAACAAAACCAGACCAGTAGGAACCAAAGCCCATTACTTTAGAATGTGTCACTCACTCAGTCATGTCCGACTTTGCGCTTCCATGGACTGTAGCCCACAAGCCTTCTCTGTCTGTGGAATTCTCCAGGTAAGAATACTGGAGTGGGTTGCCATTTCCTTCTCCAGGGGATCTTCCCTACCCAGGATCAAACCCAGGTTTCCTGCATTATAGGCAGATTCTTTACCATCTGAGCCACCAGGGAAGCCTGTTACTTTAGAATACTCCTTAATAAATAAAAAACAGTGACTATGTAATCTGTGATTTTTGAAGACTATTGTTTTTCTTCAGAAATTATAGGAGGAAGATGATAAGTTTTCTCCATCACGTTTCTTTTAAAAATTATTTTGTTTCTTTTCTAATGGGAAATTTGAGTGCATTTGTAACTCCACCACTCAAAGAAACACTAATGAATTATTTTCTTCCAGTTTTTTATCTTTGTACACACCCATGCACAGTGACACATACACTAAAGTAAAAAATTATGTAATTTTGTAATGGACTTCTTAAATAGATTTTGTTTTCCTCTTAATTATAAATTTTTGAATGATCAATATTTATTTAGTATTAATACTAAATACTAAGTATTTATAAATAGTAATCAATACTAAATATTTATTTAGTATTAAATAAATGATAAAACCACTGTTCTTTGAATTCAACAATCAACCAAATAAATTTTCACTTTGATAAAGTTAATTCCTTAGCAGCAGTCAGGTTGGAAAGTCATTGAAGGCACTGATTTTTCCCAAAACTTCATGCCACTTTCTGGAGATCACAGTTCAACTCAATAGAGAACTACCACATGGTTTCATGGTTTTTACCTAAACCTCCATTACATTCATGAGTCTGGCATACATAAAGGGGACAAACAGGATCATGGATTTATTCAATTCCACTTTATTTACTCTTACTCTGTCATCAGTTATCCTCTGTGCCCAGCATGAGGTATTTTTAAACATTAGAGAAACTATCTACGGCCCACATGGAGATCAAACTCTGATCTTGCTTTCATATGGATCCATTAAGCTAGCCTGTTGTAAATGATCAAAGTCAATTCCTAGATGTTCAGCAGTGAAGTGATTTCATACCTTGAAAGCAACCATTTTCTTACAAATAAGAATTTTTTGCAAGAACTTTCTAAGTAAGCCAAGAAATACAGTCTACTAATGCCATCCTTTATATATATGCCTATGTGTGTATTAATGCATGCATATGTACATATACATGCCTACTCAGTATACATGCTTCCTATGTCTTCTTTGTGCTTCTTTTTTCTTATTCACATTAAAATTTAAAATATATAACTTCATTATAGAAAGAGCATATTTTCATTTAAAGTCACCTTCATTAAGTAGATCACAAAATAGATTTCTGACAGTTTTCTTTTTAGAGATGCTAGTTACAGGATATTATTAAATTCCTTAGTCATTCCAAAGAAATTTTAAAATAATTTGTATCACTTTGCTTTTTTATGGATTAGGGGCAAAAAATTGAATTCAACAAAAATTTATTGGACCTCTAAAAGCAAGGCAGTTGGGCCTTTAATACTTTAAGAAAATAATTTTGATTTATGGTTATTTTTATTGCTTCTGATTTTTAAAACTGTTTGGGTCTGTACATTTCCACTTAGATCAGACAGCTTTCCTTTTAGGAGATGAATCATTTTCATACACATGGTGACCAAAAGATTGCCATACGTCTACTCTAGGGGAGATTAAAAAACCCAATTCAGAGAAGGACTGGCCTCCTAACCCACTGTACCTCATATGCAGGAATCCAAGATGATATTAATATGAAGTGTGGCTGGAGAGCATTTGAAGAACCGCTGTCATTTTTATAAACTCCACGCCAATTTTTCTTTGATAATAAAGGGTAGGAATGGCATCCAGAAATGTTGCTTCTATAAGGATAAGAGGGGGGAAAGTGAAGTTTTTATTTTCTCTAGTTTGACTTTGATAAGTGAGCACCATTGTGTCCTCTGGGCATCAGTTCTCTGTACAAGGCAAGCGGCTTCAGGCCCTCGGTCTCTCCCTGTGGTTTTCAGGTATGTCAGCAAAGGGGACTCCTGGGTGAGTGGGGCCAAAGCTGCCCACTGGGTGTCTCCTCCTGTCTTCATGGGATGCTAGAATGTGTTCTTGGAAATTTTGTAGGGCACTTAAAACCAATGTACTGACATACTAAAGGGTTCAAAACAACAGTTGAAAAGGAAGCAGCCAAGATATTTTAAATTTCCCTAAGTTTTTTCAAATAATGTCCATTATTTCTACAGCCGCCTCATCCCCACAACCATTCAGATATACTTACTCCATTAAAAAAAATAATTCTGGAAAAATATTATTTTTGCTCAATAACTTTACACAGAAAAACTGCTACATCCACAATATAGCTTCTTTGCAGGGTTAAGAATATGTGAAATGTAAATTTTGAATGTTACATATTTACTTCAGAAAGCATGTTCAAGACCACTGTTGTTGAAGATTAAGGAACTATTTCTATTGCTATTTTATAGGATAAGAGTGATTTATACAAGACCACTGCATGTTAGCTAAATTATTCTAGAATGAATTCTTGGTATCATGGGAAGGTGCTGAACCTTCAGCAGATGAAGGTTTGCTTACCGCTTGGGCAAAGATTCTAAAGATGACAAAACAAGCTGTTTCTCCAAAGTTTCGTGTAATCCCACTCGATCCCTCGCAGTCTGGGAGAGACGTGGTTGGCATTTGGATTTGAACAATCTAGAGCAGTGTGTTCCACTCACCCAAGGGGGTCGAACTTTGAACAACTCCTCTGAAAAACAAACAGCAGCAGGCTTGGCTGTTTACTTCAAGCTTCTCCCAGCCAAGTCTACACAGATAAAGCCATCAAAATTAAAGCTGTACCAGGGCAGTATTCCAGATGGCAGTAATTACAGCCATTTTACAGACTCTCTTTGGTTCTCTTATCCTCTCCGCTCTGTAGCTGCAAGTTACCAGTCACTTCAGGTCAAGAAACAAAGCTCAGAGAATAAGCAACTCTTTTCTTGTAGAAACCAGTTCATCAATTTGTAGGCTTCACATCATTTTTGCCTTTCTTCTTGGCTTCAAGTAAATTTCCTATTTGTTACAGTCTCACAGAGGGTGAGTCAGTGAAAAAGCAAGATGGGAGAACTCAGATCAGGTTTGCTAATTACATACTGCGCACATCAGAGGGCTTAGCTAAGAGCATGTCTCATCCCTACTCCCTTTTCACCTTAAAAAAAAAAAAAGTCATTCTTCTTGCTTCCATTTCCATTTTCATTTTTCCTATGTTGTCTTCTGAATTGTCCTGCATGTATTTATTTGCTTTTGCCTGTGCTTATGCTTCTCTCTCCTTATCTTTAGTCTCATGGAGGCACTGGCATTTAACTTTACATATTTCATTGGAAATCTTTTTGCTTTTCTTAGTTAATAGTAAAGAACAGAGAGCTTTCCCTGACATACTTTAAAGAATGCCTCCTATAGGCTATTTCAAGAAGACGGTGCTATCCTTTTCTGTGGGAATTTGTATATAAATCCATTGGTTTCTACAATACTTGGCTAAGACATAAAGTTGTAAAATGCCACTCACTCTTATGTAGTGCAATTTTCTCCCAAATTATTTTCCTTAGGCACCTTTCTCTTTGCCTCTCCTGTAGCTCTTCATCTTCTGTTTTGGGTTCATTCAGAGTCCCATAAACAGCAGCGGCTTCCCTAGGGGTTAGCCAATCTAAGTTGGACACACAAGCAATGTAATGGTGTTTCCAAGCACCGTACTCATTATCTGTTGGTGTATAGGGCAGAAACCATCCAAACTTCATGCATTTGGGCATCCATAAGCAATCCTTCAGAAAAAGAAATGAGAAAGATGAGTTGCAATGACCGTTTCCTAGTAATAATCTTTTTAGGCACATAGATAATTTTTTCTTATTACATTGAGATTTTTAGTGCAGTTGACTTGCCATCTAAACTTGATTCTGAGAAATAAGATGCATACCTTACTCCATAGGAAAAATATTATTTGATGAACATGTATATTTTATATGAATATATGTATTAGTCATCTTTGTACACTTATTCAATGCTCCCATAGCATATGCACCAGATTCTGAGAATTCTGCTTCTAGCGATGGTATGGTTATTTGTTTAACACCAACCTTTGCACTGGGAACAACTTTAAGTGACCTATATAATACTGCCAATATGCAACCAGTTTTGAGATATGAAAACAGCAAATTTCATGTGGTTTTATCTAATCAAATATATAGACAAAATACTATAAAACAATTACTTAAGCTACCAATTCAATAAGGACTTGTAAAACCAAGACCTTAGAGGAGGGAAACCCAGAAAAGTAATATCCTGATTGGTCTCACTTTTCACTTCAAGACACTTGACAGTTCCAAAGCAAAACTAAGGCTGAGAAGCAGAGCAGGAAGTTATGACTGAAAGATTTAGAAGAGGTTAAGAACTTCTTAACATCTTAAGATGTAAGGATTCTTGCAAGGAAGAGAGGAAAAATTCTGAGCCCACAAAGGGGAATAGCCTTGGTAACGACACCTGGCTTTTTTTTTTTTTTTTTCAATTCCAACTTCCATTTATTTGATATCACAGCACACACGGTTCATTATTTCTCAGAAGTACTAGACTGTGAATTGCCTCATGGCTGCTTAACAAACTGTGTCAAGCAATAAAATCCTGCGTCACTGGATAAAAGTCTGCTTCTTTGGCATTCTTTTCATAGTCTTTATCACAGAATCCAATTGTAACTTGACTTCTGTCTTCTATTACATGTGAGGAAGCACAATCAGAATACTGACAAAAACTTTAACATGTAACACCAAGGTCTCCTGCTGTGGTCTCTCTACCCTTATCTGCACATTTTTTTTTTAATTTTATTTTATTTTTAAACTTTACATAACTGTATTAGTTTTGCCAAACATCAAAATGAATCCGCCACAGGTATACATGTGTTCCCCATCCTGAACCCTCCTCCCTCCTCCCTCCCCATTCCATCCCTCTGGGTCGTCCCAGTGCACCAGCCCCAAGCATCCAGTATCATGCATCGAACCTGGACTGGCAACTCATTTCATACATGATATTTTACATGTTTCAATGCCATTCTCCCAAATCTTCCCACCCTCTCCCTCTCCCACAGAGTCCATAAGACTGTTCTATACATCAGTGTCTCTTTGCTGTCTCGTACACAGGGTTATTGTTACCATCTTTCTAAATTCCATATATATGCGTTAGTATAGTGTATTGGTGTTTTTCTTTCTGGCTTACTTCACTCTGTATAATAGGCTCCAGTTTCATCCACCTCATTAGAACTGATTCAAATGTATTCTTTTTAGTGGCTGAATAATACTCCATTGTGTATATGTACCACTGCTTTCTTATCCATTCATCTGCTGATGGACATCTAGGTTGCTTCCATGTCCTGGCTATTATAAACAGTGCTGCGATGAACATTGGGGTACACGTGTCTCTTTCCCTTCTGGTTTCCTCAGTGTGTATGCCCAGCAGTGGGATTGCTGGATCATAAGGCAGGTCTATTTCCAGTTTTTTAAGGAATCTCCACACTGTTCTCCATAGTGGCTGTACTAGTTTGCATTCCCACCACAGTGTAAGAGGGTTCCCTTTTCTCCACACCCTCTCCAGCATTTATTACTTGTAGACTTTTGAATCGCAGCCATTCTGACTGGTGTGAAATGGTACCTCATAGTGGTTTTGATTTGCATTTCTCTGATAATGAGTGATGGTGAGCATCTTTTCATGTGTTTGTTAGCCATCTGTATGTCTTCTTTGGAGAAATGTCTATTTAGTTCTTTGGCCCATTTTTTGATTGGGTCATTTATTTTTCTGGAGTTGAGCTGTAGGAGTTGCTTGTATATTCTCGAGATTAGTTGTTTGTCAGTTGCTTCATTTGCTATTATCTTCTCCCATTCTGAAGGCTGTCTTTTCACCTTGCTAATAGTTTCCTTTGATGTGCAGAAGCTTTTAAGGTTAATTAGGTCCCATTTGTTTATTTTTGCTTTTATTTCCAATATTCTGGGAGGTGGGTCATAGAGGATCCTGCTGTGATGTATGTCAGAGAGTGTTTTGCCTATGTTCTCCTCTAGGAGTTTTATAGTTTCTGGTCTTACGTTGAGATCTTTAATCCATTTGAGTTTATTTTTGTGTATGGTCGACACCTGGCTTTTAGCTGAGATCCTTTTCAGTAAGAATCACAAAGAAATAGGTTGAAACGAGCTTTGAAATATCTCATCCTCTGATTGGATTTAAATAAGCTATTCCTAGCCTAACCAAATGCTAGAAGCAAGTTCTCTCTGAAGGAAGATAACATCATCTGGAGACTCAAATTATTGTATCAATTTTTTATATGAAATATTTGGTACTCAACCAAAAATAGCAAGCACACAAAAAAGACAAGAATTGTTTGTTTCTTGTTTTTTAGTAAATAGAGACCCTCAGGAGATCCAAAAGTTGTTAATTATCAGGCACGAACTTAAAAAAAAAAAAAACTTGTAGTTAATACACTTAAGAAATTAAATGGCTGGGTGGAAAATTTTGGCAAAGTAATCAGACCAACACTCTAAAACTGAAAAATATAATAACAAATTTAGAACTCAAGGGACAAGTTTAAAAGCAAATTAGAATCCAGCTAAAAAGATAATTTTGAACTGTGGTGTTGGAGAAGACTCTTGAGAGTCTCTTGGACTGCAAGGAGATCCAGCCAGTCCATCCTAAAGGAGATCAGTCCTGAGTGTTCATTGGAAGGACTGGTGTTGAAGCTGAAACTCCAATTCTTTGGCCACCTGATGCGAAGAACTGACTCATTTGAAAAGACTCTGATGCTGGGAAAGATTGAGGGCAGGAGGAGAAGGGGAGGACAGAGGATGAGATGGGTGGATGGCATCACTGACTCGATGGACATGGGTTTGGGTGAACTCCGGGAGTTGGCCATGGACAGGGAGGCCTGGCGTGCTGCAGTTCATGGGGTCGCAAAGAGTCAGATAGGACTGAGCGACTGAACTGAACTGAAAAAGATAATTAGTACACTGAAAGCTAAGCCAGAAGAAAAATCCAGACTGAAACACTGAAAGCCAGAACAATGGAAAAGACACATAGAAGAATATGAACCTTATGGGACATGGTGAATCAATGTAATAAATTGAAACCCAGAAGAAAAAAAGAAAAAGTGGAGCAAAAGCAATATATGAACAGACAGAATCTTAGAGCTTTGCAAAGTTGATAAAAGACATAAAATCCCCAATTTATAAATCAGTGCCAAATACAAAACAGGATAAATTCACACATGCACACGCATACACCCCTCTGTGCATGTTGCTCAGTCACTAAGTTGTGTCTGACTCTTTGCAACCCCATGGACTGTGGCCCATCAGCCTCCTCTATCCATAGGATTTCCCAGGCAAGAATACTGGAGTGGGTTGTCCTTTCCTCCCCCAGGGGATCTTACTTGCAGAAAACCAAAGACAGAGAAAAAGATCCTAAAAGAAGCTAGAGAAAACAGAAACTACCTTTCAAGGACCAGCAATAAAACCCCCTACTTTTCAAGAAAATTATGAAAGCCAGAGAACAATGGAACATTTTCAAATTTCTAATAAACAATTAATTACCAACCTACAGTTCAAATTCCCAGTGAAAATATCCTTCAAATTTGAAGGGGAAATAAAGATATTTTCAGACAAAAACTGAGAGAATCTGTCAGTAAAGCTGTACTAAAAGAAATATTAAAGAGAATTCATAAAAAATTGAACCCTGTAGGGAAATCAGAGATGCAGAAAGGTATGAAGTATAGCAGAAAAAGTTTACTTGTAAATAAATATTGACTATTAAACAGTTATAAATATTCATGAGGTATGTATATATTTTATATATAATAGAGATATTATAAAGTATATTTATACTTATTACTATATATTTACATATAATACATATTTTAATGTATATTTGTGTATTTTATATGTGTTTATGTGTAAAATTAAAATGTTTGAGAACAAAAGCATAGAAACTGAGCAGGGAAGCAAATGGAGTTAAAGAGTTCTATGCTTGCATTATCTCAGAGGTAGTAAAATAACCCTAGGATAAGTGCTGTAATCTCTATGGTAGCCATGAAAGAACTGCTAAAGAATTTACAATTAATCTAAGAAATACTTAAGTTAATCCTAAAGGAAGACAGAAAAACAAAATAGTAAATAGTAAATAAAAATAGTAAAATGGTGGACTTAAGCCCAAATATATCAGTATTTACATAAACGTGAACAGACTAAATGATTCCAAGTAAAAGTTAAAGATTGTCAAGTGGTAAAAGAAAACCACTACCATATTCTGCTTATAAGAATGTTCCTTAAATGTAAGGACAGAGAAAGGTTGAAAGCAAAAAAAGAGGAAACACTATACCATGGGAACACTAAACCTGGATTCACAAATGCTATAAATCCAGGGCTCACAGTTGGCTTTTCATGTGGCCCCTCCATGGACAGCCAGGTATTCTGTGAGATCAGAATATCAACGTAAGTCCATCCTGGAAAGTTTGTACAAGTTAAAGGAGTAAATTATTAATTTGTATTTAAAGTATGCCGATTATTACATTCCATTAAGTCTTTTAAAAGTAAAGAGATAAACATCCCAGAGGCAGAATTAATGGCAGCAGATGTAGAAGATCTAGTTTTATATTCTTCAACAGAGGTTAGCCAAAGAAAGAGCAGTTAAAGTTGTGGTTGTAAAGCAATTTTTAAGGTGGGTTATCATGACTTAAACAATATCATTTAAAACCAAATCTTAAATAAATTTTCACAAAATATTGGACTTCTTAACCAAGATAAATTATTTTCTAAATAACTAAATTGACTATTTAAAGATTATCAGAATTATATGAATTATTAGAATAGTCTATATCCCCTGACTTATAAAATAAATTACTGTATTTAATTCCCCCATTAAATATAATTCCCCATAAAAAAATTCCCTATTTTTTCTCTTAAGGATAAATTAATTATGGTTCAGACACCCTCAATTATTATTTTCAGGGACAGGAGCTACCCTCATTGCCTCATTACAGATGACAGTTATATCTGAGTCCTATTACTAGGAAGTGACAAATGGTAAACCTGTTCAGTCAAAAATTTCCAGGGCCAGCTGACTTGTGCAGCTGCACACAAATCTTTTGGATTCAGAAAGGAAAAGATATATAGAGAAATGAAGCGTGGTAACACTGTAGAGAAATCCACTTTGGCCACTTGCATCCTTTCTGAAAACCAGTCTTGGATAACCCTAAAAAGAAAAATACAGAAATTTAGTTCAGAACACTAAAATTTTAAATTGATTAAAAATCCTGTATAAATATTGGTCACTGTTCTTTCTCTAATATTCTACCTTTAAAAAAATTAAGTCCTAAATAACATATGGCTAGATTTTTAAGAATATTGTATCCACATTCAATGGTCCATTCTAAAGAGGAAAATGAATTATCAATACAAAATTATATATTATCAATATAAATCAATATCTAAAATTCACAGGGGAAAAAAATTCTGAAATAAACATGTTTGTATACAATGTAAATCTGGGTTTTTTCTTTACCCAAATTCAATAAATCAACAAGTCCTGCCAGCTCTACAAATAGACATCCCCCAAAATATATGCCCCAACACAGCCACTTCTCTCAACCTCCACTGCCTTTTTTCTGTTCAGAGAACCACCACCTCTCTCCTGGGCGAGTGCAGCCACCTCCTGATTGCCTCACTGTTTCCAATCCAGTCTTCCTAGAGCCAATTTTCCACACAGTAGCCCAAGTGGTTACTACAGCCTACCAGGCTCCTCCATCCAAGGGATTTTCCAGGCAAGAGTACTGGAGTGGGGTGCCATTGCCTTCTCCTTTTAAATATATAAATTAGATAATATCACTCATGCAAGTAAAAGCCTGCAATAATTTCCCAATGCAATTAGAATAAAAACCTATAGCTCCATCACACTTCATTGTGAAATAGTAAATGTCTTCCTCTTGACAAAGCAAGATTGTCTACACTCACTACTTTACCATGGGATAGAGATACTTGCTAGTTCAACAAGGGAAGAAAATAATAAAAGGTATATGTATTGGAAAGAGAGCAGTAAACTGTCTCAATTCATGTACCATGTATATATAATCTATACAACTATTTAAATTAACTTATTAGTAAAAAATTATTGATAATTTTATATTTTTTAGATGTTTATAGAATCTATAGCAACATCCAATTTTATATTCCTGATATTACTAATTTACATTTCCTCTCTCTGTTTTCCTTGATTACTCTTTCTAGGAGTTCATCAATTTTGTTACTATTTATAACAAACCAGTTTTTGTTTTCATAGTTTTTCTCTATTGTTTGTTCTCTATTATACTGATTTCCATTCTTCATCAATTCTCTCCTTCTACTTACTTTGGGTATAGTTTGCTATATTTTTCCCCCCTTTTCTTAAGGTGGAAATTTAGATTGTTAATTTTAAATTGTTTTTTTCTTTAACAAAAATATTTACATTATATTATCCCTCTAAGCTGTACTGCAGTCCACTTTAGCCATGTTGTATTTTCATTGTCATTCAACATTGAAATATTTTCTAATTTCTCTTGTGATTTTTATTTGATCATAGGTTATTTATAAGTGATGTTAATCTCTAAATATTTGGGGATTTTCTAGATATCTTATTTTTATCAATCCCCAGATTTATTGCATTGTTGTTAAAGAATATACTTAATAAAATTTCAAGAATTTTGAAATGTTTGAGTCTTAGTTTGTGGACTAGGAAATAATGCATCTTGATAAATGTTACTTTGCTCATAAAAAAACATATATTTGGAAATTGTTATGTCTAGTTTTCTATAAATGTTAGTTCTAGGAGAATGAGAAGATTGCTCAGGTCTTCTATATTCAAACTAATTTCCTTTTCTTTGGTTCTATTCTGTCAGTTTTTGTTTCGTGTAATTTCAAACTCTGTTATTTGGTACATAAACATTTATAATTGTTGTGACTTCTTGATGAATTGTTACTCTTCTCACTATAAAATGCCCATCTTTATCACTCTGGTAACATTCCTTGTCTTGAAGTCCATTTTGTCTGATATTAATGTTGCCATCCTACTTTTATATGCTTACTATTTGCATAATGTATAATATATTTTCCTATTATACTTGGAGAAGGAAATGGCAACCTACTCCAGTATTCTTGCCTAGAGAATCCTGTGGATGGAGGAGGCTGGTGGGCTGCTGTCTATAGGGTCGCAAAGAGTCAGACATGACTGAAGAGATTAGCTTGCGTGCATGCATTGGAGAAGGAAATGGCAACCCACTCCAGTATTCTTGCCTGGAGAATCCCAGGGACGGAGGAGCCTGGTGGGCTGCCGTCTATGGGGTCACACAGAGTTGGACATGACTGAAGTGACTTAGCAGCAGCAGCAGCATTCTTATACTTTACCAATAAGTGCCTTTATATTTAAAATGTAGGGAATTCTCTGGTGGTCCAGTGGTTAGGGCTCCATGCTTCCACTACAAGGGGTACAAGTTTGATCCCTGGTTGGGGAACTAAGATCCCACATGCCACATGGCACGGAAAAAAAAAAAAAAGGTCATATTTAAAAGTGTTCCTTGTAGTCAATATACAGTGAGATTATCTTTTTGCTCACTTGACAAACATTGTCTTTATTTGATGGTTTAGTCTGCTTATATTTAATTTAATTATTGTTATATGCTCTGTTGCTAAGTCATGTCCAACTCTTTTGTGACTCCATGGAGTGTAGCCCACCAAGTTCCTCTGTCCATGGGATTTTCCAGGCAAGAATATTATAGTGGGTTGTCATTTCCTTCTCTAGGGAATTATTGTTATTGTTGCTGTGTTGTTCAGTTGCTAAGTCATGTCTGACTCTTTGAAACCCCATGGACTGCAGCACACCAGTCTTCCTTGTCCTTCACCATCTCCTGGACTTTGCTCAAATTCATGTCCATTGAGTCGGTGATGCTATCTAATCATCTTATCCTCTGCCGCCCCCCTTCTCCTTTGTCTTTCAACCTTTCCCAACATCAGGGTCTTTTCCAATGAGTCAGCTCTTCACATCAGGTGGCCAAAGTATTGGAGCTTCAGCTTGCACATCAGTCCTTCCAATGAATTTTCAGAGATGATTTCCTTTAGGATTGATTGGTGATAGTTGAACCCAAATCTCAATTTTGTTATTTGTTGTTTGGTTGTCCCATCTGTTTTATGAAACTTTATTCCTCTTCTCTTGCCTTGATTTGAATTAATAAACATTTTTGTATTCCATTCTAATTCCTTTATTTGTTTTTTAGGGTATCTTGGCACTACTTTTTAAAGTTGTTTCCAGGAAGTATGATATGCATCTTTAACTTTTCATAGTCTACATAGAGCTAATATTTATGTAAAATTAAAGACCAGTGCAACGATACAATTCTCACTATCCTTTGTGCATTTGTTGTCATCTCTACTGCATCTATTTATGTTATAAACCCCACAATACATTGTTTTGCTTTAGTCATATATCTTTAAAATAACTTTAAAATTTTATATTTTCTCCCACATTCATCACTTCCTGTACTCTTCATTCCTGCTTTTAAATCCAAGTTTCCATCTGGTATCAATTTCCTTAGCCTGAGAACTTCCTTTAGCATTTCTTTATTGAAGGTCTTCTGACAACAAATTTTGTCAGTTTCCTTTTATTTGAAAATGTATTTATCTTACATTAATATTTGTAATACTATTATGACTCCAGTAATTAATTTAAATAATTTCATGCTGTACCCAACCTGGTTTCTGCCATATCCTGTTCATCTTCCTCAATCATCCCCATATTATTTTAAAGCAAATCCAAGACATTATATAATTTCATCCATAAATATTTCAGTGTTTATCACTAAAAAAGAAAAGTTAAGCATAAACTATATCATATGTTAATACATTCAACAATAACTTCTTAATATGACATCCACAAAGAAAACTTCTAAAATACAATACTCTTCAAGAAAACTTCTTACATGCATGCCACCTAAGCACAGATAGATCTTGAAGGAATACAAAGTCCAAGGCCCTACTAAAGTGATCATCTTAGAGGCCCTCTTAGGCCAAAAAACCTTTCATGGTCCATGAAGGATGTTCTGCTGGCCCTGCAGTTAACAATTACACACACAAAAAAGACACTTAATACCTGATTGTTCTCTTTATATATTAGCAATAAACATCTGCTACAGTTCCAAGCCTCCAGGTAGCAATCTAGTTATCAGTAAATTAAGCTTTTCCCTGAAACTCCCTGATTTCCTCCAAACTCTGCAGAATCACTGACATTTTGTGACTAATCTTACAGCTAATTGAAAACTTTGGTATAAGAACCTACCAGAACTCATTTACCTAACGCCACTGGGACTTCAAGACTTTTTTTCACTAAGTGGCTGCTGCTGCCCTATTACTGAGTCCTAATGGACGCAGATTAACTCACTGAAAGAACAGTGATGACTCTGAGCAGATTTCATTCTTCAGTGGGTCTTCTCTGACCTAAATTTCCATAGAGCGGGCCAAGCCTCAGAAAGTTTCAATGCAAAATGAAAATGGCACCTCCAGTGAGGGACAAAAAAAAGACCTTAGGTACCCTCACCAACAGATTGTTAAATATCCACTAGACCCAGAGACAGTTTTGACCATGAAAACAAACTTCTGGCTTAACTGGAGCCTCAAATCAAGTCCTGGGAGAAAGAAATGTTCTACCTTGCAATAGAACACCATTTTGTACATATAGAAGAAATTAAGAAATGAGAAAATCAGTTATCACAGTAATAAGTACTTCAGATTAGAATCAACAACATATGCTAAAGACTAGTGGGTAAAACTTTGATAAAAAAATACTTGCATACTTTTTAATTAATTTAAAACTAATCACTCAAATACTTTTAAATTATTAATAAATATAAAATACTTTATAATTAACCATCTTAACCGAGTGGTAAAGTCAAGATCATTAACAGTGGGATAACCTGATATACTATACCCCCAGTATGATCCACTGAGAAGAACACAGCATCAAGTCTGTGTTATTCCTGCCAAGAATGTATGACCTCAAAGTAATCTTGAGGAAATATCAGTCAACCACAAATTGAAGGTCATTCAACAAAGTAGCAGCTCTATGCTCTTCAGGTGTCAAGTAAGAAAAGACAAGAAAAAACACGAATTTTGCCACATTGAAGGTGGATATAGAGACTTGAAAACTAAATACAACAAATGACCTTGGTTGGATTTTGGACTGAGAAGGAAAGGATGATTGTAAAAGACATTGTTGGACCAGTCAGGAATACTGAATGGCATCTGTGCATTGGACACTAGTGTTGAATTGATGATAATTTCCTGACATTGGAGGATGTACTGTGATTTTTCAGCAGAGTACACTTGATTTTTAGGAAACATACTGAAATGCTTAGGGTTAGTGGGGCATTACGTCTACAACTCACTCTCAAATAATCAGAATAATAAAGAAAAAATGGTAAAATGTTAACAATCAAGCGATCCAGGTGAAAAGTTTAAAGAAACTACTTACATTAGCTTTGCACCTTTTCTCTGTAAGTTAAAAATTATGTAAAAAGTTGTTTTGTTTTTGTTTTTTAAGAAGCAACTATTTGCTTCAGTTCCAAGGTTTAATGATTGCCTATTATTTTTGTGTGTTCTACTCCCTGACTTCATGTCACTGCTTTTTCTTGATCCTTGTCCATGCAGCTTTATCATAACTGGAGATAGAACAGAGTGGTTTAAATGACCCTGCAGTCTGGAAAGGATGGGGATTGGGGGTAAGCAGGAGGGCAAAAGATGGAGTTCTGTACCTCCTGGCAGCACAGAGTATCCACAGACAGAAGTGTCTCATAGGGATCTTCTCAGTAGTGACAGGGATTAACATTCAAACTGAATGAGACTTGTGACAACAAGCACAGTTAATCCCAGTGGATTCATGACCTTAACTCCTCACTGTCTGAGGTAGGCTTCACAATCATTCCACGGGCCCTTGAGAGACAATTTGCTCTCATTTGGAATTCTAAAATAGATCAATAAAATAAGTGCAAAACAGGAGTTTTCAGCCTCCTTTTCAAAGACAGGGCTCAGTATCTTCGGAGTCTGTGTTCCCAGCCACTTGAGCAACTACTGTTCCATCCCAGTCAAGTAAAGGAGAATCAAGTTTGAGTTGCTTTTTAAAGTAAACCTTAATTACACATGTTTTATATTTGTTCCTAGTCTTCGCTGTTACAAGGAAACATTCAAGTATAATGAATCTTAAGCATGAAGGAAAGAAAATGCTTCAGTCACATTAAAAAAAGAATCAGTAAATGAGGAGCAGAGAAATAGGGTGGTTTGTAGTAACGACACTATGGCTCATTGCATTTTAGTTAATGTCGCAAAGTAAGAAACCCGTGAAGAGAAATAACAACATGTGAGGAGACAATGAACAAAATGTGCTTTGCTCATTTGCTGTGACAGGGATAGCTTCATTTAAATAATTCATGATAATGCCTCGCAGTGTGCTGTTCAATGCACAATGTGTGCTTTGCAAAAATAACCAGCCTTAGTAATATGGAACTTGAATCTAATTCTCTGTTCTAAAATTTCTGATAAGAAGTAGAAATAAGCTGCCACAATCATGATGAAGCAGCTGAGAGAGCAGGTTGGAGAGGTGGTCTGGAGAGGGCTGAGTGGACTTGGCAGAGCTCCTCGCCTTCTGGTGGTTTAGGTAGCGTCTCCTTGTCTTATCTGGCAGCTTCACACACACTTGCTGAGGTGGTAAGGCCTGTGCTAGGCGGGTTTTCATACGGAGGCAAGTGTCACACAGAACAACCACTGGGTCTGGGGTGGACAGAAAATGGAGAACCATGTGCTGAGGTCTCCAGTGGAAAAAAGAGCAAACCTAGGTGTGGGTACAGCAATAAGGAGGCTGACTGAAGATTTTTTAAAGATTTTTAAATAATTTGTATATGCAAATTCATAAATAGTTAAATGGATACATAAAAGCATAAAAAGTAGAAGGTCACATTTTAAGTGGTGCAATTATGGGTGATTATGGTATTTTCCTCTTTTTGCTTATTCACAGTTTCTAATGCATCTACAAAGGCCTGATTTTATAGAACTATTGAATAGACAGAGAAGGCCCATGGCTTTCACACAAGTGGTCCCCTCCAAATGGAACACTCATTCTCTAAGTCTTGGCTTGTCTATCTCTAAACATCCTTCAGATTCCAGCTGAAGTGTCAAATCCCCAAGGAAGGCTTCCCTGAGCCCCTGTACTAGGTGAGATCCCAGTTACTTTTCCTGTGTCACTTAGCACAACCGTAGCTATTTCCTTGATATTGATTGGGTTGGCCAAACCTGCCGAGGGTTATGGAAAATAAAGGATAATGCATGAACTTGGACTTGATATCACTATGTGAGTGCAGGATGACTTTCCTTGTGTGATTCTTATTATTATATGACTTGTGACCAATGAAGCAAAATAAGGTTCTGAGGCAGGAGCACAAAACTTTCTCTGGAACCAAAATGGCAGATCAAAGTCACATGGCTTGTAAAAAGCTAGTTTTGTGACATATAGGTGAGCATATAAGGTGGGTTTGGGGGGTGATATTTCTGGTGTACTGCCAGAATCCTCTCACCTTCCCAATAGGCTGACCGTTTCTGTTGCCCAAACACTTCCCCTTGTGAGGCTACTGTTTGCTCACTGAGCCCTACCTACTTAATTCCCTCTCATACTTAATTCCATCTCATATTCTTTGCCAAAACCTGTACTTGAATTGCACTATAGTGTAAGCTAAGCACTATTTTTGTGTTTCTTTTCTAGCTAACCCTCAAATCTTTTAGTCCTTTTTTTTGACTCATTCACCATTTAAAGTCTTTTCTCTTCTACAGGACTAGAAGCCCCATAAAAAAAATTAAAAAGGCATAGCAGCAGTCTTGTTGGCTGCTCTGTCCCCAGCACCTGAATGGTGCTTGTAGCTTAGCAGGGGGTAAATAAATATGTTTAAATTAGAATAAAGGATGAGAAAAAAAGTTGAAAAACAAGGAAGACAAAATCACTGCTTGTATTAATTTCCTTTTCATTATAACAAATTACCACTAACTTGGTGGCTTAAAGCAGTACATATATCCTCTCGGAGTTCTGAGATCACAAGTCTGAAATCAGGTTCACTGGGCTACAGACAAGGTTTTGGCAGGACCGGTTTATTTCTGGAAACTCTAAGGGGAGATTTGTTTCCTTGTCTTTTTCAGGTTCTAGTAGCTGCCTGTTTTCCTTGACTCATATTCTCTTTCTCTACCTTCAAAGTCAGCAGCATGTGATGTTCAAATTGCTCCATCTCTTCCATCATCACATCATATTCTCTTCTGATTATGATGTCTCTTGAATCCATTACAAGGACCACTGAGATTATGTTGAGCCCCAATAATGCAGGATAATCTCCCCATCATAAATCCTTAATAACATCTGTGAAGTCCCTTTTCCATACAAGATAACATTTCTAGGTTTCAGGGATTAGGGCCTGGACATATTTTGAGACATTTATCCAGTCTACCACAGTGCTCTAGCTTCTAAGACATGCAAAATACTCCCAAATATTTCCAGGGGTGCTATTTTGTATTATCAAATATCCAGTGAGACTTATGGACATTCTTCTTTTCCCATTTTAGGACAAGTTTTAGTCTACTAAAATATGCACGTCAGAGGGTAGGAGTCTTTTACACTCTGTTTAGTGTTGAATCTCATGTACCCAGAACTATGCTTGTTATACAGTAGACCCTTGGTAAAGATTCATTGAATGCTCGATGAATAGACTTTTATCTGCTGACTTGGATGGTAAAGAATCTGCCTGCAATGTGAGTAGACCCAGGTTCAATCCTTGGTTTGGGAAGACCCCTTGGAGAAGGGAATGGAAACCCACTCCAGTATTCTTGCCTGGAGAATCCCATGGACAGAACAATCTAGGGGGCTACAGTTCATGGGCTTGCAAAGAGTTGGACACAACTGAGCAACTAACACTTTCACTTCACTTTCACTTCTGGCATCTATCATTTATTTCCTCTTCTTTCGATAAAATAACCTCAATTCTTATTTGGTGGTCCATATGGTTCTACAGAAGCTGAGTCCAAAAATTACATGGTCAAGGCTAATTAAATTCATGTGGGTCAATCCCAAGGCCACAGCCAGCCACTGGCAGAAATGGGCATGGGCCCAAACTAATCCAATCAGAGTGAAACCAAAATAAGAATTTTTATCTTCTGGACACAACTGAGGAACCATAACAGTTGAAGCCATGACCATTAAAGGTAGAGCAGAGGGGCAGAAAAAAACACATCATTGGTTTTATTACTGAACCTCTGGATCAAGCTTCAACTGCAGCCAAACCTACGTCTGAGTTTTCCAATTACATGAGAGTAAAATATTTCTTTTATTATTTGTGTCAAGTTGAAAGTTACTTACAGTGAACTATTCTAAAACTACTAAAAAGTATCAGACATGAAAGATGAAAAACCTACAGAAACTGAACAAATACTTTTGCTTCGTTAATTGATAATAGGAAAGACAGGACACTCATGGTCTGTATCTCTGCCTCCAAGAAGGAATAGATAAAGAGGTGGAAGAAGCCTTGGGGTCTTCAGGTCACCCAGTTCAGTTCAGTTGTTCAGTCGTGTCTGACTCTTTGCGACCTCATGGACTGCAGCACGCCAGGCTTCCCTCTCCACTACCACCTCCCGGAGCTTGCTCAAACTCAGTCCATCGAGTCAATGATGTCATCCAACCATCTCATTCTGTCGTCCACTTCTCCTCCTTCCTTCAATCTTTCCCAGCATCAGGGTCTTTTCCAGTGAATTGGCTCTTCACATCAGGTGGCTGAAGTATTGGAGCTTCAGCTTCAGCATCAGTCCTTCCAATGAATATTCAGGACTGATTTCCTTTAGGATTGACTGGTTTGATCCCAGGCTTTGTGTTATACACTTGACTGTAAATCAAATCATCTTGGTAACTTAATAAAAACAGCTTCCCAGCCCCACCCCAGGTATGTTGAGCCAAAATGTCTATGGGTGAGGCTCACAGTTCATTTTTAACAAATTCCAAGTGACTCTAATGGGGTCACCCTCCTCATTGTTGGTGAACTAGACTTCCTGTTGGTAGAAGAGGCAGCCTAGCAGATGTTGATGGTGATGCCAATTAGGTACAAAGTGTTGAATACATGCATGATGTACTTAGAAGAATGTAAAATCCTGTTTGAAGCCCTGAATTAAATACTTAAACTCTACAGGAAGATCTGACAGGCTCTCTCCTGTTGTGTAAAGGACATCAGTTTGACAACTAGGTGCTTTTTGTTTTTCCAAATCTATCTGGTTCTTTGCTAGATCCTGGAAAGTTGATATGACAAGACGGTGACAAGTAGATAAATGGACTATTACGGACCACCTTAAAACCTGTTTATCTTCCTTTTTCTTTTCTTAAAGAAGGAAAATCAGGGCAGCTCCAGAGTTGGTGAATTCAAGAACTCAAAGTAGTCAAGGGTCAAGATTTTCTGTATTTTCACTTTGCCTGCTTAGTAGTTTGCTGTGTTCCTCAAGCTTGTTCTCAAGTTGTTCCCAAATGACTGACTACTGTGAGCAGAGCTTTGCACACAACAGAGACCGCAGGCTATAGGGCATATGAAGGCATGTCCTTTCCTCAAGTTCCTTTTTAGGTCCCTTTGAGAGTGAAGAAAATTCTCCCAGAAACTCTAGTAGCCACTCTTTTGTGTTTCCTTCGGCAGAACCAAGATCTACATGCCCTTTCCTAAACCAGACACCTCAAGGAGGAGGGAATGGCCATGATTCTGTCCAACTGTTACTTACTCTTTGGGTGTCAGGGTGACCCACCACCCCTGAAGCACAGGATAACTAGGAGGGGGAAGGGCTTTGTAGGAAGATGAAGAGGAAGTGGGGAATGGTGTGGGTGGGAGGGTGTGTGATGGACAGTTTCTAGCCCTTTAAACAGGAATTGATGCAAGAAGAGGAAGGATCTCCATCCAGCTGCCGAAATGCCTTATCTACCCAATCTTTATAGCTGCCTGTTTTTTTTTCCTCCCCTTCAGAGCACTTATCTCAGTCCTTTTTCCCTTTACACTTGAGTTATTACATGGAGATATTTTGTAAATGGATAAAAGTGGTTTTAATATCTGGCAGTACAACTCACTAATTTTTTCCTTTATCCTTAAATTTTTCATAGCTGTAATAGTCCATTCTCTTTTCCAGATTAGCTTTAGAATTAGTTTCTCAAAGTTCATAAGAAAATGCTCTTTGGGGATTTGTACTGGGATTGACTTGAATTGAAAGATTTATGTGGAGAGAACTGGTATCTTTAAATATAGCATATCTATCTATTTACCCAGGATTTTTCCTACTGTTCTTTCATACAGATTTCTAATTTCCTTCATAAAGGTCTTGTGCTTATCTTTATAGTTTTATGCAGCACACAAGGGAAGCAGAGCTGGGAAAAAGGAGAGAGAAAGAGCCATGGTAACATTGCTTGAATCTCAGGATCTAGCACAGCCTATAACTTGACAAATCTTAGGTCATTAAATTTCATTTCTTCTTAGTCTTGTTTGAATTCCATTTCTATTATTTGCACTTGAAAGCCTTCTGACCATGACATCAAAAGAATACACAGAGAAGGCAGGAAGAAAGATTACAGGTGTTCAGTGAACATTTATTATGTATGTAATAAGAGCATCCTCCTTCTGCTTCTAAGATTTTTAGCCATTTAAGTCTTATAGGCAGCCACTTCTACTCTTTTGAAAATTTTATTTATTTTTAGCTGTGCTGGATCTTTGTTGCTGTGTGGGTTTTTCTCTAGTTGTGGCAAGTGGGGCCTACTCTAGTTCCGATGCTTGGGCTTCTCATTTCAGTGGCTTTTCTTGCTGTGGAGCGAGAAAACACTCTAGGGCGTTTTGTGCGCTTCAGAAGTTGCCACACGTGAGCTCAGTAGTCGCAGCTCCCACGCTCTAGAGCACAGGGTCAATAGTTGTGGCATATGGGATTAGTTGCTCCGCCACATGTGGGATCTTCCTGGGATTGAACTCATGTCTCCTGCATTGGCAGGCATTCTTTACCACTGAGCCACCAGGGAAGCCCCACTTCAACTCTGACTCTGCCACAACCCTCCTGAAAATTTCTTAAAGAGATTCTTAAATACAGTATAGAGACAAATAGTCTCCTAAAACCTTGTCTCCATTTTCCAGTAAATTATCTGTGGATTTGACTCTTCCTATGCAGGGGGTAAATGATACTTGGTAGATCTGGAAGCTAATATCATGTACTTTATAAATGACTGGAATATTATCAGGGCTGCTACATTTGGAAAGCTGTACAGTAAACAAGTTTAGCAGGTGCCATTCACACAGATGACAGAGTGAAACAGCACCCTCTGGAGGTGTGCAGTATGTAATGTGTGTTAGTCACTCAGTCGTATCTGACTCTGTGTGATCCCATGAACTGTAGCCAGCCAGGCTTATCTGTCCATGGAATTCTCCAGGCAAGAACACTGAAGTGGGTTGCCATACCCTTCTCCAGCAATATGTAATACCCTTAGGTATTATTACTATGCATAATTCCTTCTGGAATCACTTTATAGAAGTCTTGAATTGATTAAAAATGAAAAGTCTTCAATGAAGCAAAGTATTAATAATATCCTATATTCTAGAACTTGTAATATCTTGGAAAAAAGTCCTTCCTCCTAAAGAATTACCAAAGGAAAGTTTTTTTTTCCTGATTATCTTTTTATTATCATTGTAATAGGAGTGTCTAACGCATCTCCATTCATTCAAACAAGTATTTGTTGAGTGGCTACTATGAACCTGGTGTTTTAAGTACTAGGGATGGAAAGAGATACCAGAATAAGTCCCTGCACTCATCGAGTTACCTTCTAATGGAATAGGAAGACAGTAAATAAACAAGCAAGTACTACTGTGTATAAAGAATGGCAGGTGGAGCTACACGCTGTAAAGAGAAGTGAAACATTACAAAAGGAGAAACAGGAAGTGAGGACTTCAAGTGCAGGGGCTTTGCCTAATGTAAGCCAGTGACTTTCCTACCACACACTCTTACTCTGTCCCCACCTCTACCTGGTAAAAAAGCTTTGGGTTTAGGTTTCTCCTTTCCTTTTAAACTTCAGGGTTTTCTTTCTTGAGGGATTCCCTGGTATCTCAGCTGGTTAAAAAAAATCCACCTGCCATGCAGGAGACCCCAGTTCGATTCCTGGCTTAGGAAGATTCCCTGGAGAAGGGATAGGTTACTACTCCAGTATTCTTGGCCTTCCCTGGTGGCTCAGCTGGTAAAGAATCTGCCTGCAGTACAGGAGACCTGGGTTTGATTCCTGGGTTGGGAAGATTCCCCTGGAGAAGGGAACAGCTACCCACTCCAGTATCCTGGGTTGGAGAATTCCATGGAATGTATAGCTCATATTCTCCTTTCCTTTTAAACTTCAGGATTTTCTTTCTTTGTTTCATCCACCCCTAAAAGCCACCCCAAAAACAAATACTGATATTTCCTGTGGTTGTTCATAACCATTTGATCTTGGTGAAAGGGTAGAAATATTGGGTTGGCCAAAAAGTTTGTTTGGGGTTTTTTAGAAGACCCAAATGAACTTTTGGCCAACCCCGTATATCCAGAATATGAGGCTGATGAGAGGGAAGAAGCAGAATGACCCACATTTCCAGACCTGTCTTGGATATTTAGAAAACAATGTATCTCTGAATACTCCCGCCTCCTCTCCACCACCTCCACACAGAAATATCCTCCTTTCAAATGGATGGCAGTAATTCAGCATGATATAGCTGTTCTATATTTAAGGATAATCTAGAGGTATGTTGTCTCTGAAAAAGTTTATGCGCTAGATTTCCTCAGAGATTACAATTGAAACAGACAACCTCAACTGAGTCCTCCAAGGAACTCCTTGATGGGGTGGGGGGGAGGGGCGGTGTACTGAGATGAGAGTAAGAGGGGATGTTCCCTCTTAACTATACATGGTTGGTACATTTTTCTGCCCTCCAGCCCCATTTCCAGGTGACTCTGATGGAGATGAGTGACAAGAGCTAATCTTTCTTTGGTTGTGATCTCCCTCTCCCTACACACACACACACACACACACACACACACACACACACTCCATCCATGTCTTGGGAATGTCGTTGTTCAGTAGCTAAGTCATGTCTGACTCTTTGTGACCCCATGAACTGCAGCACACCAGGCTTCCCTGTCCTTCACTATCTCCTGGAATTTGCTCAAACTCGTCCATTGAGTTGGTAATACCATCCAACTATCTCATCTTCTGTCGCCCCTTCCCCTCTTGTCCTCAATCTTTCCCAGTAACAGAGTCTTTTCCAATGAGTCAACTCTTCACATCAGATGGCCAAAGTATTGGAGCTTCAGCTTCAGCATCAGTCCTTCCAATGAATATTCAGGGTTAATTTCCTTTAAAATTGACTGGCTTGATCTCCTTGCTGTCCAAGTGACTCTCAAGTCTTGGGAATGCAGTTACATGAATCATGAATGTTGCCCCACCCACCAGGAAAAGCTACAAGCTTGAACAGCTCCAACCCCAGAATGAAAGGTCTTTGTAGGAGGTATTACCTTTGGCTGAACAGAAGCAATTTGAAACCGGTCCCACCAGTGTTACTAGGAGACAGATTCAAATGTCTCATAGGTTTCTCCAAGCATGACAGACATAAACAGCCAAGTTTCCTTCAAGGAGTCACAGGAAAGGTCAGCCTAGGCAAGAGGCAGGGGAACACCACCACTGGAAATCATCAGACATGTGGCCAGATAAGCATAATGTATGGGAAGTTGGGGGAAATGCCATGATAGAGGTTTGTAAAAATCATGGAGGTGAAAGTTGAGCACAAAGAGGACATCTCTTCCCAGCAGAGGTGACATTTAAGTTGAGATGAGAGGGAAAACGTGACAGAGGGAAGATTCAAGAAGGTGAACCTTTGAAAAATGTCTTTAATATTATAAGAAAAATTCTAAACTCTTAACAACATGGAATATTTATTAGGACAGAAAAATATTAGATATGTGAATACATCTCATAGAGATTAAGAATAAACTTTTAATAAAAACTGTGACAATGTATCTCTGGCCAATACTGCAATAGCCTATTTAAGTTTTATAACTGCCTGAATTAAAACAAAGTTATTCAGAAATTATAAAACAAAGCATCTCAAACTTTGGCTTCTCTGTCTTGAAAACAAGGTATTACACAAAAATAACTGAGCTTACATACAGTGTTCAGGCATTCAAATAACACTAAATTCTCTCATTTAGTCACAAGCTTATTCATAGTTACAGGGGAATAGAGACTAGAGGAGTAAACAAAATTCAGAAGAAGCAATAGTTAAAAGTTGATTCCAGTGTTACCATTTGACTCAGCAATTCCATTTCTAGCTATACACCTAAAAGAAATAAGCACCCATAGAGAAGAACTTATAAAGTGATATTTACAGCAGCATTGTTTACAGAAGTCAAAATGTGGAAACAACCCAAATTCCATCAACTGGTGAATAAATAAAATATGGCATATCCATATTATGGAGTATTATTTCATGATAAAAATGAAAGTACTGATAAATGCTATAAAATAGGTAAACCTTGAGAACATTATAATTTATGAAAGTAGGCAGTCATAAAAGGCCACATATTGTACGAATCCATTCATATGAAAAGTTTAGAATAGGCAAATTTATAGAGAAAGAAAATAAATTAGTGGTTGCACATGGAATTGGAGGAATTGGAATTGGCTGGAATTGGAGGGGGTTTAGAATGGAGAGTGATTCCTAATAGAAAGGGGGTTTCTTTTGTGGTTGATGGATATGTTCTAAACTTAGATTGTGCTGATGGTTACCCAACTCGGGGAATGTATGAAATCCACTGAATTGTGTCCTTCTCATGGATGAGTTTTATGTATGTGGATTACATTTCAATAATGATGCTTTAAAATTTATTGCATTAACTTTAGGCTAAAAATGAAAATGAGTTGGGCTTTTAGATTTACTTAAAATCAAGCATAGCTCAAATTAGATTAGACCATCCGCACATGGTATCTGCAGCTGTCTGTAAGAGAGAAGAAATGACTGACCAAAAAAGATGGGAGGAAGTAGTGTAAGAGAGACTTCATCCAGACTGTGGGGAATGAACTGACTGATGCTCACCAACAAAAACCACCACTGCAAATTAAAGATTCTGGTTTCAGGATGCCAAACTCAGAGACTAGAAATTGATATACAACTTCCCCTGAAGTCACTAGCCCAGAACATGTAATAACAGCTTCACGGGACTATGAAATACAGCTCTGCAGAAACTGCTGTCCAACAAAGCAGAGAAATTTCAGTGAATCTGTTAGTTCTATACCCCTGTCCTAGAGAAAGAATTCAGGTACCAGACAATGGATGAAGTTTCCAGTGAAAAAATGTCAAGCCTAATGTTAATGAGCCTCAAAATATATTACAAGATCACTAATGACCTCCAGTGGTTACAATTAAAATTGCTCACTTTGTGATGCATGAGGCTAGAACACGATGGCTCACAAAGCAATTATGGATATAAGGGTTTGGTCTATTATTTTCTTATCTTGAAAGCTGCAAAGCTGGAGCCAAAGGAAACCTAGCCAATGACTACCATAAGAATGTCTCTTCCCCCTGATTTTTAAGCATTGACTGAAGATCCTCTTTATTGTGACCTGTCTTTGCAGCCTCTTTCAACACAGTCTGTTAATGGGAGAAGATGGCTGTCTCCCTCCAGTGATTCTTTCAGGGATAATCCATTTCGGGCCCAGGATGCACAGAAAGCTGACAGTGGAGAAGGTGAGTTCATAGGCAGAAGAGAAGAAATGGTTGATTGAAAGAAATGGGGCAGGCAGAAGGGTTAGAAAGAGTGAGAAGCAGATGCTATAAACTAAAATTAGCCAGCTTGGTCTTGCACAACTCTTAGGTACTTTTTGGTAACTACCTAATAATTTCAAAGGTTTGCCTGTCCTCCCACTTCATGTAGCCGCCTCTGTGGGCTTGATGAAATCCCAGCTCTCTGACCCTTGGGTGAAAGGTTCACTCAACTGAGAAATAACAGTGTTCCAGAAACAGGATTCTATCACTACCCTTGTTGTTGCTCTAAGGCTTTCAGAGATTCCACAGGCAGACAAGGTCATATTTTGGGAGATGAATCCATCCTTATAAGCCTGGCTGGATTCTTCAACCAGGTCCAGGCGTGCCAGAGGGCGCTCTAGAATATCTTGGTCAGTTCACATACCTGAATACCTTTAATTTCACCAAAGACAGGCCATTTCTAGCATTCATCTGGCAAGCTATGCCACAAGTTGCTCTGAGAAAAACTAATGTCTGATATTTGATATGCTACTTAGCAATGTATCTGGCAATAACTAAGGCATTTTAACCTTTTCAATATAGTGGCTAGCTAACCAACCCAAGAGTACTAACTCTTGATTAGAACACGAGCTGCCCCTGGGTGTAATTGCAGTGAACACTTTCACATATCACACCAGCTGTGCTGGAGTATTTTAAAATAAATTACAGATATAATAGGATGTAAGGGAAACAGTTAAAAACCAAGACTTATTGGTCATCGGTAATCACTGCTGTACAAGTCCTGCCTGTATTTCTAAATATGGCTGCCACTGTCACTTCTCAGATATTTTTTAGATCCATCTATTCCTGTAACAAATATTTTGGAGCACCTACTTGAAATACCTTATCTGATAGTTTCAAGGAGAACGTAATATACAAGAGATTGTTAAAGATTCACTGGCTGAAGCTATTTATAACTTTTTGCAAAAGTTTTTTGCAAAAACCAAATATCCCACTATGGTATGAAGGTGTTCAAGTTCCCTAAGTCTCCATTTCATCCTCAAAGAGGAAGCAGCACTAGAAAAGATTGTTTATAAACCTTAAAATATCAATCGTGTTGTTTTTCTTTAGGGAAAAGAGAAACTCTTTAAGGTTATATGATCATTGTATAATATTTTATTTTCTTTAAGTTAATTACATCACTAGGCTACATTTACCTTAGTTGTGATTTAGTGCATCGTAAAAAAATCGTGAATAAGAATTCTTGACGTTGCTTGTTAGTCCAGAGATCAAACCAGTGACTTATAAGAGCAACTCTTTCCTGAAAGAGCTACAAGTTGGGGGAGAAATGACATTTCAACATATTCTAAGTTGCTAAGCAAGACATAAGCAACCTAACAACCTCACAGCTAATATTTGCTTTGCACGTTCCAGTTCATAAAGCGCTTCCACATTAGTAAGGGTCTTTCCCTTCAGCTTAAACTGCTTTTTATCCAGGGATGCAAGCCCAGGCTTGCTGGGTAGGCAGGTGGGAAAGGCTGGTGGGGACGTAATTACAGAGGTGCCCAAGGAGGGCGCAAAGAAGTAATGAATCCTCACTCTTGTTTCTACCTAAACTAGTGTGGTCCGGAGAAACAGATCACAAACATTTCATCTTGAAAATACATACCAGTTACTTGCTTAATTGTGAAAACAGGGCCATGTGGAGTAGGTGTGATTTTACTAAGCCAGAGTCCTACATTTTTATAACACCCACCAAAATGAAAGTTAGTAAATATTACTGAATAAATAGCCTTTGTTAGGAGTGTCTCCACAAAAGACACACCAGGACCAGTGTGCCCCCAAACCAGGACCTCAGTCCAGGTTGGCTTCACGACATATATAAACTCATTGGTGTTATTACTAGTCAGGCTTTGGTCCCAGCCCGTCTGGTCTCTTTCCTTTGTGAACGAGCCTGGGTCACGCTTGAGCTCTGAGTACCCAGGCAGCCTCCTGCTCCATGGAGGTCTGGCAGAGCTGCCTGGGCCATTCAGTGACTACCTCTCAAATTACCTTTCAAAGGAGGGGGAATCCTCAGGCCCCAGGGAACTGTGCAGTAGGCACAAGAGGGAAGAGAAAATTAAAGAAACACACACACTAATGCTCTCCACACCAAAACACCACCCTTACAGCAATCAGGGTGTGTCCTGGAGGTTTCTGTTTTGTTTCCTGAGGTATAAACAGGACAAAAGTGGGGGCAGGTCTTGTGCCTTCCATAAAACTGGAGTTGTGAACTGGGCTAAAGAGAGATTATCTTTGGGGCAAACAAATATATGTTCATTTCTGTTTAAAGTGACTCAAAAACTAAGTTCTTACAAGCATTTAATTTAAATATGGTAACAGGAGACCCAATATATCACAGTAAAAGTCACCCTAGAATTTAATCTTATCTTATTCTAGAATATGTGACTCGCCTGTCGATTTAATGACTTGTTGCTGAAAGGTGTCCAGGCACTGAATCTTGTGTGGAAGCTCTCCATTTCCAGGCTTTCCCTGGGAGAATTCCCAGCTGACATCTCAGCAAATTATTTTTATCCAGTCCTAGAAAATATACATTGATTTCAATAAATGTTTAATTAAGATCACCTAGATCCAGTATATCAATGCTGTCCTTATAGGAATAATAGAATTACAGCAATTCATCTATATATATTTTTATATAAATATAATTAGAACTATATATATATGTCCATACAAATATGCACAGGGAGTTCATGAACTCTAAATCATTAAAATTATTCTCTCCTCAACTACTCGGGACTGAAATATGAATCCAAACCAGAGTTGTTTTTTACTTTGCTGGAAAACTGACTCAAAAAGTGGAATGATTCTTTACTAGCCATGAATACTAACTTTTTTTCCCCCTGCAATCTGAAAGGCTCAAAGAGGATGCATCCCACCAGCCCCCTACCCCTACCCAACTTTTAAAGGCATAAGTCAGGATAAGGAGAGAAAAAATAGATTAATATATTAATGATCTATTGCCACATGGAAAATTATCCTAAAATTTAACAGCTCAAAACAACTGTTATTATTATCTCAAAGTTCCTGGGGGTCAGAAATCCACACACAACCTAGTCGGGTATAGTATTGTTAAGGTACTAAATCTGCCATTACAAAATACCACAGATTGGGGTGGGGATGGGGCATGAATAACAAAAGTTTATTTTCTCACAGTTCTGGAGGCTGAAAGTCTAAGATCTACATGCTGTTTCTGGTGAGGCCTCTCTTCCTGTCTTGCAGCAGCAGCCTTTCTGCTGTGTTCACACAAGGCCTTCATTCTGAGCACATGCGGGTTTGGGGTGAGGGTGGGGGTGCACTCTGGTATCTCTTCCTCTTCTTATAAGGACATCAGTCCAATTGGATTAAGGACTACAACCTTATAAACTCTTCTAAGTTTTATTACCTCTTTATAGGCTCCATCTCCAAATATAGTCATAATGGGGGTTGGGGCTTTGGCATGTCGGTTTTGCGCGGACATAATTCAGTCCATAAGGGGTCCCTCTGCTTCACAGTCTCCCATAGGCTGCAATCAAGGTGTTGGCCAGGACTCCAGTCTTATTTGAAGGGTTTTTTAAACTTATTTGCCTGTGCCAGGTTTTTACGGTAGCACGTGGGATCTTTGATGCGGCATGGGGGATCTAGTTCCCTGACCCGGGATCAAACCCAGGCCCCTGCATTAGGAGCATGGAGTAGCCACTGGACCACCACGGAAGTCCTTCATCTGAAGGATTTGTAGCTCATTCCTGTGGTTGAAGCCAGGTTTCAGTTGCTCATGAGCTGTTGGGTGGAGGAATCCCTTGTTTTCCTTGCTACATGGGCTTCTCCATAGGGCAATTCATATGGCAGTTGGCTTCCATCAGAGTAAGCAAATGAAAAAGCAAGAGAGGACACACAGAAGGAAGCCCAGGTTCTTTGTAACCTCAGAAGCGGTATCCTTTTGCTCTATTCTATTAGGTAACAGAAAGTAGCTAGGTCCAGGCCACCTTCAAGGGGAGTGGATTATACAAGAGTAATACAGTCTACCACAGTTAACCCTTTGGGTCAACCTCCTTCCTTTCCTATGTGCAGAACGTACTCATCCACTCCCTAAAACAGACAACTCTAAAGTTACATCTCAACAATATTTTCTTTTTTTTTTCACCAATATTTTTAGCTTAGATTCCAGGAGATAGAAATGATTCATAACAGTTATGACGGACCAAGATCTACTCTTGACCTATAGATGTCTGAACTAAAAAGAAAAGTTATCTGGCCTAGCCCATACACACACTACGCATGCATGCTCAGTCATGTCTGACTCTTTGTGACACTATGGACTGTAGCCCACCAGGCTCATCGTCCATGGGATTTCCCAGGCAAGAACACTGGAGTGAGTTTCCATTTCCTACTCCAGGGGATCTTCTTGAGCCAGGGATGGAACCCAGGTCTCCAGCATTGCAGGCAGATTCTTTACCACTGATCTACCTGGGAAGCCCCTATACATACAAGATACATATGAAATGGTAGAACAATAAAAGGACAACTGCAATAAGTATTCCCATTTGTAAAGGATAAGAATGGTTTACAAAAGAGTTAATCCATAGCAATTCTGAGATCCTGCTGTAGAAGGCTGGATCGCGATTGTCATTTTTAGTCTCAATCACATTCTCTTTTAGACCATGTAGGTGACTCCTTTGACAATACTGATCTCTTAATAATTTATTTAAAATTATTTGAATTCAGGAAGTGCTATGTTCACAACTGTTTAGAGACTTGTCTCTGTCTTTCTGTATAGTCAAAACTATGGTTTTTCTGGTAGTCATGTACAGATGTGAGAGTTGGACAGTAAAGAAGGCTGAGGGCCAAAGAATTGATGCTTTTGAACTTTGGTGCTGAAGAAGACTCTTGAGAGTCCATTGGACAGCAAGGAGATCAAACTAGTCAATCCTAAATTAAATAAATCCTGAATATTCACTGGAAGGACTGATGCTGAAGTTGAAGCGCCTATACTTTGGCCACCTGATGTGAAGACCCAACTCACTGGAAAAGACCCTGATGCTGAGAAAGACTGAAGAAAGGAGAAGGGGGCAACAGAAGATAAAATGGTTGGATGGCATCCCTGACTCAATGGACATGAGTTTGAGCAAGCTCTGGGAGATAGTAAAGGATGGGGAAGCCTAGCATGCTACAGTTCATGGGGTTGCAAAGAGTCAGATACAACTTAGCCCCTGAACAACAACTATGAGCCTAATTAGACTTTCCTTGGGAAGAACCAAACTCTAAGTCTCCTCTTCTTGAGATATGCTCCCAACTGTGAAAGTATTTGCTGGTACCACCTTATTCCATTCAGAGATCCTAACAGTGGTGTGACAGCCATTTTCTTCTTGACTTGGTCTTGCTGCGATGCCAAGTTTTAAGCAGCCTCTGTTTCTCAAAGGATTTCTCTATTGCTTCTCTGCTAGTTGAATGTGTGACTCAGTTACACCTCCACTCAGTTGCAGGGATCTGAGTTTTTTTGTTGTCTCTGAATGTCTTTTCATTTCTGCTTGCAAACCAGACAAATTTTTTCTTCTAAGTTCCTTTAATTCTGGTAGTACCTTGGCAAATGCAGCCAGTAATAACAGACTCATTATAATAAGTCATTTTCTACCTCTTTGCATAAAGTATAAGCTTATTAGTTATATAATATGCTCTTTAAGCTAGTCTAGAATATAGTTCTACAAAATTTTTTGGTGACATGGATTGCTAACAGTCCAAGTTCCCAATAACAATTTCATGCTGCTATAGTGGATGTTAATGCCACATAATTTGGAATATATTGATGCTGGTATGGCAGTACCCTATTCCTGGATCCAATATTTGTACCTACAAAACACTTAAGGAAAAAATATCAATTGAACTTATTCAAGAGAATAGAAAATTGGGAATTATTTCCAAGTTCTTCTATGAAGTCAACATAATCTTACCACCAAAGCCCAACAAAGACCTTACAAGAGAGGAATATTATAGGTTTATTATCGTAAACATAATCCTAAAATAAAAATCCTCATCAAAATATTAGAACACCAAACACACCAATATATGAAAAAGTTAACATATCACCACCAATTTGGACTGATTCTTGGAGCATAAATTTAGTTTGATATACAAAATCAATGTATTTATCATCGATAAAACAAAGGAGAAAATCATAAAAATCTCAGTAAATACAGAAAGTGCATTTTTTTCCAGCTGTTCCATGTGGCATGCAGGATCTTAGTTCCTCAACCAGGAATCGAAACTGTGCCCCTGCAGTGGAAGCACAGAGCCCGAACCAGTGAACCACCAGGGAACTCCTCCAAAAGTGCATTTGATAAGCTCCAACTCCCATTCTTAACAACAATAAAAGTCTTACCAATCTGGATGAACCTGGATGAAACTTTGGGTGTACTGGGATGGGGTAATTGTATTCTGCTTGTGAAAGGCATGTGAATCACGACCAGAGGGTGGGTCGTATATTGTCTGTAGCTATGGCCAAGAATAACTGCTCCCATCCCAGTTCTTCCATCAAGAAGTAGAGTCTTATTGACCTTCTTCCCCTTATATATGAATAAGCACTGCCTTATTTTAACCACTAGAATGTTGTGGAAGTGATGGTTAATGACTTCTGGCCCTAGGCCTTAAGACTTGCTTTCTCTTTTTGCACTCTTGAGATGTAGCTTCCATGTAAATAAGCTTAGGCTAGATTACTGAGTAAGGAAAGACCACATGAAAAGATAGAGGTTGAACCCAGCCCCCAGCTTTTCAGCCACCCAAGTCAGAGTACCCGGTGTGTAAATGAAGCCAACTCAGGCATTCCAGTTCCAATTGAGCTCCTAGGTAAATGCAACCATATGAATGACTCCAGCCTATAAAAGAAGTGGAGGACTTACCTGGTGGTACAGTAGATAAGAATCTGCCTGCCAGTGCAGAGGATATGGGTTCGATCCCTGGTCTGGGAACATTCTACACGCTGCAGAGCAACTAAGCCTGTGTGCCACAACTACTGAGCCCTCACTATAGAGCTCCAACTAGTGAAGCCTGCAAGCTCTAGGGCCCAGAAGCCACAACTACTGAGCCTGTGCTGCAACTACTGAAGCCTGTGCACCTAGAGTCTGTGCTCTGCAACAAGAGAAACCACCACAATGAGAAGCCCACACGCCACAATGAAGAGTAGCCTCACTTGCCGCAAATAGAGAAAGCCCAAGAGTAGCAATGAAGACCTAGTACAACCAAAAATAAATAATTAATCATGAAAAAGAGGAAGTGTACCTGCCCAGATGAATTGTGAACCCAGAGAATTGTGAAAGACAACGATTCCTGTTTCAAATTTGGGGATGCTTTGTTATCCAGCACAGACTGACAAAGCTGAGTGTTGGTGAACATCCAGAACTCTCATATACAGCTGGTGGAAGTGTAAATTAGTATAAGTGCTTTGAAAAACTGTTTGGCATTATTTCCTAAAGTTGAAAATATGGATACAGTTGACTCAACAGAAAAACATGCACATATAAACCAAATATATCCACAAGGGTATTCATAGCTGCATTGGATAGCTCCAAACTGGAAACAACCCAAGCATCCATCAGTAGTTGAATGGATAAATATATTGTCATATATTCATGCAATAAAATGCTATAGATCAATGAACAGACTGCTGCTACACACATCAATATGCACAAATCACACATCATAAGACATTAAAAAAAGGAAGCTGAGAACAAAATGATACATTTTGTAGTCTCATTTATACGAAGTTCTACACTGTAGTGTTCAAAGTCAGGATAGTGGTTATCTTTAGTGAGGACTTCCCTGGTGGCTCAAACAGTAAAGCATCTGTCTACAATGCGGGAGACCTGGGTTCGATTCCTGGGTTGGGAAGATCCCTTAGAGAAGAAAATGGCAATCCACTCTAGTACTATTGCCTAGAAAATCCCATGGACAGAGGAGCCTGGTAGGCTACAGTCCATGGGGTCGCAAAGAGTCGGACACGACTGAGCGACTTCACTTTCCTTTCCTTTTCCTTTAGTGAGGAAAGAGATGGGAATGACTAGAAGGGATATGAGAAGGGATTTTGGGGTGATGGTACTGATTGAAGAGTGGGACCCTAGGTGAATCCACTTCATAATTTATTGAGTATTTACCCTTAGGACTTACATATTTTTCTATCTTCTATTTCAATTAAGAAGTTTTAAAAGAATAATATCAAACACTACTAATTTCCTAGGAAAAAAATAAAAGTACAACTGTATAAAGAAAATTAGAAAACTTCACTGAAAAACAACTTTTAAAGAACTAAATAAATGGAGAGACATGTTTGATTCATGTATTAGAGATTCAGAAAAATGAAGAAACTAATTCACTCAAATTGATGATCTACAGATTCAATGGAATCTTAAAAAAAAAAAATCCCAAAGAGATATTGTGTGTATGTGTGTGTGTGTGTGTGTGTGTGTATAACTTGAAAAGCTGAGTCTAAAAATTCAAGGAAGTTTAAAAGACTAAAGTTGGGAATTCCCTGGCAGTCCAGTGGTTAGGACTCCACACTTTCACTGCTGTGGGCCTGGGTTTAATCCCTTTTTGGGGAACTAAGATCCCATAAGCTACGTGGCATGTCCAAAAAATAAAGGGCTAAAATAGTCCAAATAGTCTGGAAGAGCAAGAGAAGGAGATGTGTTTCTAGATATCAAGACTTATAATAGGGAGGGATAAATAGGGAGTTTGGGATTAACATACACACAATACTGTGTATAAAATACATACAGTATTTCTTATTGTATCTATGAACCTACTTAATAGCACAAGGAACTATATTCACTGTCTTGTAATAACCTATGGTGGGAAAGAACCTGAAAAAGAATGGTGGTGGTGGTGTCGTCGCTAAGTCGTGTCCAACTCTTGTGATCCCATGGACTGTATCCTGACAGGTTCCTCTGTCCATGGAATTTTCCAGGCAAGAACACTGGAGTGGGTTGCTATTTCCTCCTCCAGGGGCTCTCCCCAACCCAGAGATCAAACCTGGGTCTCCTGCATTGGAGGCAGATTATTTATCGACTGAGCCACAAGGGAAGCCCTTGTGGGGCTTTTTAAAAAATTAATTATAGTTGATGTACAAAGCTATGTTAGTTTCAGGTGTACAGCAAAGTTTTATATATATATATATATATATACACACACATACACATACTGTATCACAACTATGGGCTTCCCTGGTAGCTCAGATGGTAAAGAATCTGCCTGCAATGCAGGAGACTGCCTGCAACACAAGAGATGCAGGTTTGATCCCTGAGTCAGGAATATCCCTAGAGAAGGAAATGGCTAATGGCTATCCACTCCAGTAATCTTGCAGGGAAATCCCATGGACAGAGGAGCCTGGGAGCTACAGTCTATGGGGCTGCAAGAGTTGGACACAACTGAGTGACTAAATCACAATCACCACTACATCACAACTATATCTTATTTTTTTAAAAAAAGGATATATTGAATAGCATGGGGAATTACAGCCATTACCTTGTAATAACTTTAATTGAGTATAATCTGTAAAACTGTTGAATCACTATGCTATACACCTGAAATGAAAACATTGCAAATCAATTATACTTCAATAAAAAATTAATATAAAAAGACTTTATCATTTTGATATTTGGCAAAACTAATACAATTTTGTAAAGTTTAAAAATAAAATAAAATTAAAAAAAATAATAAAACATGTTAAGTACAAAAAAAAAAAAAAGCTGCAGTAATATCATAACATGGTATTAGCATGGGGACAGACAACTAATCACAGGAGCAGAAGAGAAAATCCAAAATAGCCTCATGTAAATCAGACACTTCTTAGATGACAAATCAAAGAGGAAGAGAGAGATTTTTTCATTTATAGGAAAATAGAATATCTATTTTAAAAAGAGAAAAGCAAGTGGACCCCTTTCTCATACCATACCACACGCACATCAGAATCTGGAGGCTTTTTATATATAAAATCAATTACATATGGTTTGTGAGTGCCCAGAAGACAAAATTAAGAACAATGGATGAGGTCAGAGGGATGGATTTTGGCTCAGTCTAAGTAGGAAAACAATCACTTCAGCAGCATTAGCTGTCCCGGGAGATTATGTCCATTACAGAAGGCATTAAAACACAAATTGGATGACTGCTTCTCAGTGAAATTATAGCTGAGGTTCAAGCATCAGAAATGTTTAAGTTTCTAAGCAACCTCTGTTGCTATAAATACCAAGAAGAGAGGGAACAATGTGAATTTCTTTAGCCTGGAGTAGCTGAGGAAAATTTTTTGGCAAGTCAGAAAAATCTGAAAATAAAACAAACACTGGTGGTGCCTCTACACTTATCACACTTCAGTCAGATAGAAGCATATTTTAAAAATGAGTATCTCAGAAAGGCATGCACCATACTAGGAAGGGCAGCATGACATGGTGAGCACCAAATTTGGACTCCTGCTCTGATCTCCCCCAAATTGAAGCTTTTAGAGGCTCCTCTGGTGGTCAAGTGGTTAAGACTCCTTGCTTCCCATTGAAGGGGGCATGGGTTTGATTCCTGGTCTGGTAACTAAGATCCCAAGTGCCATGTGAACACAGCCAAAAGGAAAAAAAAATTGAAGCTTCACAGGTAATTTCATTTCTGGGCCTCAGTCTCATGTGTGAAGCAAGGCAGTGATGTGTCTTGGCAAACAACACTACAACAATGTTCAGGAAAAAACCTCATGGCAATGTGGAAAATTAATACCTCCCTCTGAATCAACATTAAATGAAAACAAATCCTTAGTTTCATAAGATGCCCAGCTGTTGTTACGTGAAATGTCTCTAAGAGTCAACATAAGAGATTTTTATTTAGCAAGTCCTCAGAATTATTATCCTCTGTGGTAAGGGATTTGCTGAATTACAAAATGAGCGTAACATTGCAGAAAGAATAGTTACTATCTCTGCTGGTGGGCTTCAATATGTGGCTATAGTACATCATATGTATATATAAATACAGACTCAGATGCAAATTCCCACAGGATTATATTCATTCTCTTAGATTAATATTTTACTTCATTGACTAGTTATTTGAGGGAGAGACAGCATGCTGGCAATCACTACTTCTTTAAATGGAATGATTTCTTTTCACAGTCTAGCATTTAAAATCTCCCCAAGTAGTAGCTCCATAAGATATTAATAGGTATTTCCCAGAAAAAGAGGATATGTGGTTAATATGCCTGGAAATGATTGATGGAACAAAATTAAAATTGTTTTATTATTATTATTATTATTTTTGCAGGACGTTTTAGAAATTTAGTACGTTGATGTCCATTGTCTCCAGGAAAAGGATATAATATGTAGCATTTCCCTTGTTCGTTGTTATAGGAGCCTATCATGAAGAGTATTAGTTATCTGATGTGGGTAACATGGTGGGTATCTAGTGCTATGTAACAAATGGTCCCAATACTTAGTTGCATTAAAAAAACATTTATGGGACTTCCCTGGTAGGTCAGTGGCTAAGACTCTGAGCTCCCAAGGCAGACAGCCCAGGTTCGATCCCTGGTCAGGGAATTAGATCCCACAGGCCCCAACTAAGAATTCACATGTACCAACTAAGAATGTGCAAGCCACAACCAGAGTGAAGATCTTGGGTGCTGCAACTAAAACCCAGTGCAACCAAAAAATAAATAAATAAATTTTTTTTTTTTTAAAAAGCATTTATTCTGTCATAGTTTCCACGAGTCAGGGGTCAAGCATGGCTGGCTTAACTAGGTTCTCTGATTCAGGATCTCTCACAACCCAAGTGTCAGCAGGGGCTTTTGTCATCACAAAGCTGAACTGTGGAAGGAGCCACTTCCAAGCCCTGGTAGAGGGCTGTCAGCAAGATTCAGTTCCTCACAGACTGTTGGAACAAGAGTTCCTTGTAGGTTGGAGGCTCCCCTTCCAGCTGGGTTTTCCATAGCTTAGCTCACAAAATGGTAAGCAAGCTAGAGGGTAAGAGAGGGCAGGAAAGATGGAAGCCAGAGTCTGTGACAAAATCCCAGAACTAATCTGAGAAGTAATACACCATCACTTTTGATTAGTCAGAGCAGGGGTCAGTAAACATGGTCAGCAGGCCGTATTTGGCCTACAGCCTATTTTTGTAAATAGTTTTATTGGAAGACAGTTAATCACATTTATTTACATGTCAGCTCTGGCGGCTTTTGTAGTATAACAACAGAATTGAGTATTTGGGAAAGAAACCATGTGGCCCGCAGAGCTAAAAATATTTACTACCAGGCCCTTTACAGAAAAAGTTTAGCAACACCTGCATTAGAAACAATTCTAGCTCACACTTGAGGGGAGGAGTTTCACAAGGACAGGAATACCAGGAGGCTGGGGTTGTAGGGAGTCATTTTAGAAGCTGCCTATCACATAGTGCCTGCCAACAGGTAGAAAGTGTGAGTTGCTCAGTCATGTCCGACTTTTACAACCCCATGGACTGTAACCCACCAGGTTCTTCTGTCCATGGAATTCTCCAGGCAAGAATACTGGAGTGGGTTGCTCTTTCTGACTCCAGGGGATCTTCCCAACCCAGGGATCGAACCCAGTCTCTTATGTCTCCTGCATTGGCAAGCGGGCTCTTTACAACTAGCACCACCTGGGAAGCCTGCCAACCGTTAGGGACTTGATAAGTATTTGCTGAGTGAGTAAATGAGTAATTCTACCACATCTACCAATTTTCTAAAAGTTGCTAACCAAGAAAAAGCCCAATTCCTTCACTGATTATTAGCGTCTAACAATTGCATTCCAGCCCATCTTAGTTTGCCGATTCCTAGAATGTCGATGTTCACTCTTGTCATCTCCTGTTTGACCACTTCCAATTACCTTGACTCATGGACCTAACATTCCAGGTTCCTGTGCAATATTGCTCTTGACAGCATCGGACCTTGCTTCTATCACCAGTCACATCCACAACTGGGTGTTGTTTTTGCTTTGATTCAATCCCTTCATTCTTTCTGGAGTTATTTCTCCACTGTCCCCAGTAGCATACTGGGCACCTGGGGAGTTCATCTTTTAGTGTCCTATCTTTTTGCCTTTTCATACTGTTCATGGGGTTCTCAAGGCAAGAATACTGAAGTGGTTTGTCATTCCCTTCTCCAGTGAACCACATTCTGTCGGACCTCTCCACCATGACCCGTCCATCTTGGGTGGCACCACAAGGCATGGCTTAGTTTCATTTAGTTAGACAAGGCTGTGGTCTGTGTGATCAGATTGGCTAGTTGTCTGTGATTGTGTTTCAGTCTGTCTGCCCTCTGATGTGCTCTGTCAGTGCCTACCATCTTACTTGGGTTTCTCTTACCTTGGACATGGGGTATCACTTCACGCTGCTCCAGCAAAGTGCAGCCACTGCCCCTGACCTTGGGCACAGGGTAGCTCCTCTTGGAGGAATCCCTTAAAAGAAATGGAGTAGCCATCATAGTCAACAAAAGAGTCTGAGATGCAGTACTTGGATGCAATCTCAAAAATGACAGAATGATCTCTGTTTGTTCCAAGGCAAACCAATCAATATCATACTAATCCAAGTCTATGCCCTGACCAAAAACGCTGAAGAAGCTGAACAGTTCTATGAAGACCTACAAGACTTTCTAGAACTAATACCCAAAACAGATGTCCTTTTCATTATAGGGGACTGGAATGCAAAAGTAGGAAGTCAAGAAACACCTGGAGTAACAGGCAAATTTGGCCTTGGAGTACAGAATGAAGCAGGGCAAAGGCTAATAGAGTTTTGCCAAGAGAACGCATTGGTCATAGCAAACACCCTCTTCCAACAACACAAGAGAAGACTCTACACATGGACATCACCAGATGGCCGAAATCAGATTGATTATATTCTTTGCAGCCAAAGATGGAAAAGCTCTATACAGTCAGCAAATACAAGACCAGGAGCTGACTGTGGCTCAGATAATGAACTCCTTATTGCCAAATTCAGACCTAAATTGAAGAAAGTGGAGAAAACCACTAGACCATTCAGGTATGACCTAAATCAAATTCCTTATGATTATACAGTGGAAGTGAGAAATAGATTTAAGGGACTAGATCTGATAGACAGAGTGCCTAATGAACTATGGATGGAGGTTCGTGACATTGTACAGGAGACAGGAATCAAGACCATCCTCAAGAAAAAGAAATGCAAAAAAGCAAAATGGTTGTCTGAGGAGGCCTTACAAATAGCTGTGAAAAGAAGGGAAGTGAAAAGCAAAGGAGAAAAGGAAAGATATACCCATTTGAATGCAGAGTTCCAAAGAATAGCAAGGAGAGATAAGAAAGCCTTCCTCAGTGATCAATGGAAGAAATAGAGGAAAACAATAGAATGGGAAAGACTAGAGATCTCTTCAAGAATATCAGAGATACCAAGGAAACATTTCATGCAAAGATGGGCTCAATTAAGGACAGAAATGGTAGGGACTTAACAGAAGCAGAAGATATTAAGAAGAGGTGGCAAGAATACACAGAACTGTACAGAAAAGATCTTCACGACCCAGATAATCACGATGGTGTGATCACTCAACTAGAGCCAGACATCCTGGAATGTAAAGTCAAGTGGGCCTTAGGAAGCATCACTACGAACAAAGCTAGTGGAGGTGATGGAATTCCAGTTGAGCTATTTCAAATCCTGAAAGACAATGCTGTGAAAGTGCTGCACTTCAATATGCCAGCAAATTTGGAAAACTCAGCAGTGGCCACAGGACTGGAAAAGGTCAGGTTTCATTCCAATCCCAAAGAAAGGCAATGCCAAAGAATGCTCAAACTACCACACAATTGCACTCATCTCACATGCTAGCAAAGTAATGCTCAAAAATCTCCAAGCCAGGCTTCAGCAATACATGAACCGTGAACTTCCAGATGTTCAAGCTGGTTTTAGAAAAGGCAGAGGAACCAGAGATCAAATTGCCAACATCCGCTGGATCATAGAAAAAGCAAGAGAGTTCCAGAAAAACATCTATTTCTGCTTTATTGACTATGCCAAAGCCTTTGACTGTGTGGATCACAATAAAACTGTGGAAGATTCTGAAAGAGATGGGAATACCAGACCACCTGACCTGCCTCTTGAGAAATCTGTATGCAGGTCAGGAAGCAACAGTTAGAACTGGACATGGAACAACAAAGTGGTTCCAGATAGGAAAAGGAGTACATCAAGGCTGTATATTGTCACCCTGCTTATTTAACTTATATGCAGAGTACATCATGAGAAATGCTGGGCTGGAGGAAGCACAAACTGGAATCAAGATTGCCAGGAGAAATATCAATAACCTCAGATATGCAGACACCACCACCCTTATGGCAGAAAGTGAAAAAGAACTAAAGAGCCTCTTGATAAAAGTGAAAAAGGAGAGCAAAAAAGTTGGCTTAAAGCTCAACATTCAGAAAACGAAGATCATGGCATCCAGTCCCATCACTTCATGGGAAATAGACGGGGAAACAGTGGAAACAGTGGCTGACTTTATTTTTCTGGGCTCCAAAATCACTGCAAATGGTGATTGCAGCCATGAAATTAAAAGACGCTTACTTCTTGGAATGAAAGTTATGACCAACCTAGACAGCATATTGAAAAGCAGAGACATTGTCAACAAAGGTCCGTCTAGTCAAGGCTATGGTTTTTCTAGTAGTCATGTATGGATGTGAGAGTTGGACCATAAAGAAAGCTGAGCACCGAAGAATTGATGCTTTTGAACTGTGGTGCTGGAGAAGACTCTTGAGAGTCCCTTGGACTGCAAGGAGATCCAACCAGTCCATCCTAAAGGAAATCAGTTCTGAATATTCATTGGAAGGACTCTGAAGCTGAAACTCCAATACTTTGGCCACCTGATGCGAAGAGCTGACTCATTTGAAAAGACCCTGATGCTGGGAAAGATTGAGGGCTGGAGAAGGGGACGACAGAGGATGAGATGCCTGGATGGCATCACCGACTCGATGGACATGGGTCCGGGAGTTGGTGATGGACAGGGAGGCCTGGCGTGCTGTGATTCATGGGGTCGCAAAGAGTCTGACAGGACTGAGTGACTGAACTGAGTCTGTAGCTCTTCTTGTGTGTAACTGGATCCAACAAACATAAGTAACAAAATCAAAGTGGGGAGGGGAACATATCATAAATACTGTATTTACTATCCTTTTTTTGAACAGCTACTCTGACTGGCACGGTGCTAGTCACTCTTTCCTATACCTAAGCTCATATATTTCTCATATTCACCTTGAGAGTTTGATTACAGACAAGAAGAACAGGGTAAAGAAAATCATCTATGGACACACAGGCAGTAATTGGCTATCAAATTTAAAGATTATACTGGATTTTTCCTAATATGTGAGTGTAACTTTAATTTGATATATGACCACTATGGGTTAATTTGGAAACATACTTTCTATTCCATGACTGACTATTCTTTATAACTGACATATCAATTAGAAACTTAGCAATTGACACTGGTACCTCCATGCTTAGTGAAAGAAAAGGGGGTGATTCGTATGATAATCAAAGCCAGACTAAAGGGTGAGAGAGCTGGACAATCGCCAGTCCATACAGAGAGCTATAAATCATCACTGGGATAAATCAGAACCATGTTGTCCTTAACTGTTTCCACAGGTGACTGGTTACACAGTTGGAGGAATGTAAATTACTCTGGTTCTGCTCCACAGGACAAGACACTGACTTGCAGTGGAAACTGGAAACAAAACATTGTTCCCTGGCACAGAGGTACCTACATTTGAGTACTTTGTGAATTCACACTGCAAGTTGTACAATGACTCATTTATTATCTAAATTTTGATTCTTTAAATATACCTCCTCTTGGGTTGTATGGTTCTAAAGACTGCAAAAAGAACAGGTGTAGAGAAAGAGTGTGATTCATGAAAAAATAGAAATGAAAGATAATTCTAGTTAAATGTCCAATATGCAGGGCATGTAAAAACAAGACACTTGAATGTCAACTTGTATATAATTTTTATTAAATGCACAAATAAATGATGAAAATAACAGCATGTTTTGAGGAAATCTGCCCTATTAATAGCATAGAAGGGGATAGGAAATACCACACTTGTGAGCCAAAACTGCTGCTGCTCAGTGGCTTCAGTGGTGTCCTACGCTTTTCAACCCTATAGACTGTAGCCTGCCAGGCTCCTCTGTCCATGGGATCCTCCAGCAAGAATACTGGAGTGGGTTGCCATGGACTCCCCTCCAGGGGATCTTCCCAACTCAGGGATTAAACCCATGTCTCTTGAGTTGCAGGCAGATTCTTTACCCCTGAGCCACCGGGGAAACCCATGAGCCAAAACCGGACATATCCAAATGATGAAGTTGCTCACTGATAGAGAAGTTTACAGTTATAAACATTAAAATTATAACAAGAAGCCACTGTACTACTTAAATTCATTTGAGAAAAACAACCAATTATTGTTGTTCTAAAACGTTCACGTCTCAAGCCTTACTTTCTTTCATGGAAATAATGGTTTTTGGAGCACGATTTTTGAGGTTTTTATGGTGCACAAAGGTCAAGATAGGCTTGAAAACAATTACACGGGTTGAGCTGCACTTGAATACAAGCGATGTCTGGATATTCTGTTCTGATATATGGCAAGATTTATTAATAAGTAGAGCATAAATACTTTTAAAAGGATAAATATAAGTACCATGATTTGATCCTACTGACCTATTTACGAATATAATCTTGTTCATCAAATCTTAGCATATTAACTTTTCAGAGCTATGCAGTTCTAACCATGAACTGTACTCGCAGGTTCTTTGTATTTCTCCTTTGCTACCCCACGCCCACCCCTTCCACTTTCCACATTTCTGACTCCGCGGGAGGAAGTGGGCGAGACCTAGCCAACGAAGGGTGGGAGTCGTTGTGAGTTCAGAATCCTACGAAAATCAGTGTTTTCCAAAGTGCTAAAGAACGTGACTTCATCTCTACCCCAAATGCGTGCTCTGCAGAAGCTAATTTACTGGCAACCGCCCAGTTCAAACCTGACTCTAGGCAGGGATAGTTTCATTCCTCCCAAGCGCCACTTCTGGGAGCTGGTTCCCCAAGGCCACGGAAGGGGAGCCCAGAGAGGGCGCAGCTTAGGGTCTTCCCGAGGCTGCATCGGGAACTAAACCGCCCAGGCGCTGAACCCCGACGACCCCAAGCAAAAGCTATGCGGCCCGGAAGGCAAGGGCTTTACCTCCAGGCGATGAAAGACCCGGCTCCTGGCGGTTGCCTCCTCTTTGGATCGCGAGGAGGGGCGAGAGCAGGACTCTGGCCGCAGCCCGGGGAAGGGGCGGGGTCGGCAGCGCGCCGTTTCCATAGAGTCCCGACAACACGGCCCCGCCCTGTCCCGCAGGCTGCTCTGCAGCACCAGCATCGGGACCGGGTGGCCAGCTGTCCCAGCTGGGGGACGAGAAGCCGGCGGACAACACCCCCATCATCAGGGCTGCACCGGATTCTGGCCAGGTCGACGATCCTGCTCCTTTGTCACTCTCCAGGGAGTTTGTGACAGGATCCCAGGAGTCGCTATAGTCCTAGAAGCCCCTGAAGACGAAGAGCAGAGGAGCCAAACCCCAACAGGAGACTTGGATATTGAACCCATGTTTGCTTGGTCTCCAAGAAAGTCAGTAACTTTAAGGCTGTGTGATGCAAACGGTGGGATTTCTTAATCTTCAGCAAATCGTCCGATTATTTTAATACCTATTGCCAATTTTCACATTATACAAGAGGTACCAAAGCCCAAACAATATCCTTCTTGATACATTTTTATTGATTCTGGTCAAAATGCCTTTAAGTATTTATTGTGAAGCCTTTTTTTTTTTAATATGTAGATGAACAGTTACCGCCAAGGAAAGATGTTCACAACATGAAAAGTATGTTAGAAAACTATATGAATTGTGCCACCTAATTTTTGTAAATTTTCGAGTCCCCTGGTGGCTCAGATGGTAGAGAATCTGCCTGCCATCTGGGAGACCTGAGTTGGATCCCTGGGTCGGGAAGATCCCAGGGAGAAGGGAATGGCTACCCATGCCAGTATTCTTCCCTGGAGAATTTCACTGACAGAAGTCTGATGAGCTACAGTCCATGGGATCACAGAGTCGGATACTACTGGGGGACTACATTTTCTTTCACTTTAATTTTTGTAAATAAATGTTTAAGAACTCTGGAAGTATGTGCTGCTGCTGCTGCTAAGTCGCTTCAGTCGTGTCCGACTCTGTGTGACCCCATAGACGGCAGCCCACCAGGCTCCCCCGTCCCTGGGATTCTCCAGGCAAGAACGCTGGAGTGAGTTGCCATTTCCTTCCCTTATGCAGGAAAGTGAAAAGTTAAAGTGAAGTCGATCAGTCGTGCCTGACTTGCAGGGACCCCATGGACCGCAGCCCACCAGGCTCCTCCGTCCATGGGATTTTCCAGGCAAGAGTACTGGAGTGGGTTGCCATTGCCTTCTCCGGGAAGTATGTGAACAAATGTTAAATGGTTTGCTCTGGTAGTACTTTAAAAAAATCCAATTTTAAGTAAAAATTTTCTACAGTAAACATGTATGTTAAGTCGCTTCAGTTGTGTCTGACTCTGTGAGACCCTATGGACTGTAGCCCACCAGGCTCCTCAGTCCAAGGGATTCTCCAGGAAAGGATACTGAAGTGGGTTACCATTTCCTTCTCCAGGGGATCGTCCCCGTCAAGGGATTGAACCTTTGTCTCTTGCATCTCCTGCTTCTCTAGGACCGCCTGCACTGACAGCCCGGGTTCTTTACCACTAGCGCCACCTGGGAAAGTAAATACTAACATCTGTATAATAAATTTTATTATAATCAGGTTTTGTTCTAATCCAAGTACCTCATGTTTTTTTTCCTGTTGTCTTTTAACATGTTTAAGTTGTGTGAAAGGATACAAATTAGATAAACTAAAAATTTGTCACCTGAGACCCACATGGAGTTCCTTGACACAAAGGACAAATGAACCAACTGAACAAACAAGGTCAATCTACTGCTCTGTCACTAAGCCACAGGAAACAGCTTTTTCTTTACTCTGTCTCAGGACTCATCCAAGAAAAACATGTTAAATGACAGAGTTTCCTTTTGCTCTGTCAGACCTAGGATGCTCTTTCCCCTGGAATCCCTATCTGCTAATCCCAACAGAAAAGTTTTGAAGGTTGCATTTAATGTTCTGGTGACTTTCTCATTTTTAAAAGGGGTATTAAAAAGATGATTAGATAAACTGACCAAAATTCTTTCAACTCAGAATGCCAAAATTTACTGAAATTGAGATTTTTTAAAAAAATAGTGTCCATTGGGTCCCTGCCCTCCCCCATCTCCATTTAGGTGCTTGTTTCTGTGGCCTGGAGACTAGGTGGAAGAAGCATGGGCCTATTTTACAAGGTGAAGGCAAGTGAGCTACAAGTGAATAAACAAAATGTGGCATATCAATACGATAGAATATGATTCAGCCAGGAAAAGAAGTATTGATACATGCTACAGCATGGATGAAACTTGAAATCTTGAAAACGTTATAGGAGTTAAAGAAACCAGTCACAAAAGCTGTGTATGGTATAATTCCATTGATAGAAAATGTCCAGAATTGGCAAATCCATGGAAACAGAAAGTAGATTACTGTTGCCAAGTGCTGAAGGGTTTGGGAGATAGGGAGTGACTGCTAATGAGTTTCTTTCTGAGGTGACGAAAATGTTCTAGCTAGAATTAAATCATGGTGATGGATGCACAACTCTGAATCTACTAAAAACCACTGAATTATACACTTTAAAAAGGGAAAATTTTTATGGCATATGAATTATTTCAATCAGTTCAGTTCAGTCACTCAGTTGTTTCCAATTCTTTGTGACCCTATGAACCACAACACACCAGGCCTCCCTGTCCATCACCAACTCCTGGAGTCCACCCAAACCCATGTCCGTCGAGTTGGTGATGCCATCCAACCATCTCATCCTCTGTCTTCCCCTTCTCCTCCTGCCCTCAATCTTTCCCAGCATCAGGGTCTTTTCAAATGAGTCAGTTCTTCGCATCAGGTGGCCAAAGTATTGGAGTTTCAGCTTCAACATCAGTACTTCCAATGAACACTCAGGACTGATCTCCTTTAGGATGGACTGGCTGTATCTCCTTGCAGTCCAAGGGACTCTCAAGAGTCTTCTCCAACACCACAGTTCAAAAGCATCAATTCTTCAGCACTTAGCTTTCTTTATAGTCCAACTCTTGCATTCATATATGACCACGGGAAAAACCATAGCCTTGACGGACATTTGTTGGCAATGTAATGTCTCTGCTTTTTAATATGCTGTCTAGGTTGGTCATAACTTTCCTTCCAAGGAGTAAGCATCTTTTAATTTCATGGCTGCAGTCACCATCTGCAGTGATTTGGAGCCCAGAAAAATAAAGTCAGCCACTGTGTCTACTGTTTCCCCATCTATTTCCCATGAAGTGATGGGACCGGATGCCATGATCTTAGTTTTCTGAATGTTGAGCTTTAAGCCAACTTTTTCACTCTCCTCTTTCACTTTCATCAAGAGGCTCTTTAGGTCTTCTTCACTTTCTGCCATAAGGGTGGTGGTGTCTGCATATCTGAGGTTATTGATATTTCTCCTGGCAATCTTGATTCCAGTTTGTGCTTCTTCCAGCCCAGCATTTCTCATGATGTACTCTGCATATAAGTTAAATAAGCAGGGTGACAACATACAGCCTTGATGTACTCCTTTTCCTATTTGGAACCAGTCTGTTGTTCCATGTCCAGTTCTAACTGTTGCTTCCTGACCTGCATACAGGTTTCTCAAGAGGCAGGTCAGGTGGTCTGGTATTCCCATCTCTTTCAGAATCTTCCACAGTTTATTGTGATCCACACAGTCAAAGGCTTTGGCATAGTCAATAAAGAAGAAATAGATGTTTTTCTGGAACTCTCTTGCTTTTTCCATGATCCAGAGGATGTTGGCAATTTGATCTCTAGTTCCTCTCCCTTTTCTAAAACCAGCTTGAGTATGGCAAAACCAATACAATATTGTAAAGTAAAAAAATAATAATAAAATAATAAATAAATAAAACCAGCTTGAACATCTGGAAGTTCACGGTTCACATATTGTTTAAAAGCTAATGTTAATATTAATAAGTACTGACTGCTGAACATTACTGGTGTCAACTATTGTGCTAAGGATCTTATATGTACATGTTTTACTTCCTCAGTACAGCCATTACAAGCTGGTTATTAAGCACATTTTTCTAGGTTAAAAAAAAAAAAAAACTGAGTAAACACACATGAACCTAAAGCTAAGGGGCAGAATGGAGATTCTAACCAAGGTCTAAGTAAGATCAAAGCCCAGGCTCTTTTTCATTATATCAATATTTAAATGTGCACAAGGTGCAAGGTTTGCAAGAAAGGTACAGAACCTCAATTTTCTAAATTCAGTTTACCCTTTGAGGATTGAGCCAGCCCTTGTATTTCCAGACTGAAGACTGTAATTTTATCTAAAACAGAGAGACTGTTTTTAATTTAAAACAATCACTTTATTAAAAATAGCAAATTTCACAAATATTCATTCAACATTTTGTTGTCACTGGCCACTGGAAAACACACCAGGTGTGTGTACTGATTGTCTAATGTAAACTGAAGCTGGGCTGCCACAAAAAGCCTGTGTATCATCAACTTATCAACAGTGGAATAAGTTTGATGAGCTCAGGAAGGATAAATCCTTCAGCCCCATCAACAACATTTAGCATAGTGCTTTTCAAGTATAAACCCGTAAGGCAACAATATTAAGCATAGCAGCAAAAGCTCTGTATCACATTTCCTGATTAAGCCTTCAACAAGGCCTAGACCTCCAGTTAGGTGAATTATGGCACGTCAAGTTTACTAAAAGCAGCATGTGAAAGCAATCACTGTATTTGCACTTTAATTACTTTAATTCCTTATTGTGGAAGATGATTCTGCTACTGGATTCAGCTGGAAAAGTAAATAGTGCTGCTTTTCTTCAAACCACGAGACAGCAACTGAATTTTATTTTAGCTGGTGGAAGTATTTGGAACATCTTGTGCATCTGCCAAATGGAGTTTTTGTCTGAAGTCATCAGTTAAGAACATTTTCATTCTCTAATGAGTACTTCTTTTACATTTCTGGAAATTACATTCAAGAGCTAAGAGACAGAGGTATTAGAAAAAGAAATATGTTTAAAGAGAAAGTGCCTATGCTGTTATTGAGAAACTTGGATGTGGTAAGACGGTCTTTAAATGTAGTGAAGTATTTTACTATGTCTAGAATTTGAAGACTTAAAGTCACTGATTCAAGACTGTGTTCCTGGTTCTAACAGAGTACAAAATGACTTTAATGCAGCAAGAATCATCTTCATGGTAAATATGAAAATATGAAAACTTACTGGATTAACAAAATTCACTTGAGAAGACAACACCACTTTATGATCCTTGGGAAGAATTTCTTTTTGAAAGTCCAAAAGAATAAAATAGAAGAAAATCATCATAGTTCTAAAACCTTTCCTATAATCCTCTGAAGTATTCTTCAAGAAGACTGGAAATAGGATAGAATTCCTGCAAAGTTTATTCCCTATCCTTCTAATCACTGACTTTCATTTTCCTCTTTCACCTATATGATCCACTTACCACCTGTTTTTCAAGACCCAGTTCAAACAATGGTCTAGATATCCAGTGGACAACTAAATGCTAGCAATACATGTGTAGCAGATGTTTGCAAAAAATGTACAGACATGAGCTCTGCTGTCAAAGATATTCTCGTTCAGTTGGAAGGTTGAAATTTAACACATATAAGATGAAACAAGGCAGAATACTAGTCTGAGGTACAAACAAAATGCTTTATGAATGTGGTCAGCTTGAGTGTTATTTGATAAGGAGAAAGGGTAGGCCAGAGTAACTCTAGGTAGAAAGTACAACCTGAACAAAGGCATTAAGGTGAGCATAAATTTGAGCATCCAGAGAACCAACTTGATGGGAATGAAAAATAATGAAAAACATAACAGGACGAATATGTTGTGATCAAATTATTGAGAGCCTTTAAAAAGTCTGACACAGTGAAAAACTTGTAAGAAACAGGAATGGCAAGATAAAAGTGATGTTTTAGGAAGAATAACTTAGTGGCAGTGTCTAAAGTCTACAGCAGTACTGTCCAGCAGAAATATAATGAAAGCAACAGATATAGTTTTAAAATATACTTATTTATACTAATAATTATAAAATTATCATTTCACAAGTAATCTTTATAAAAACATTAATACTTGACATTCTTCTTTTCAGGCTAAATCTTTGAAAGTCGGTGTGCACATTACACTTATAGCATATTTCAGTCCATCTGGACACAATCATGTGCTCAGTGGTAACCTGGCTGGCGGCTGTCATATTGAACAGTGCAACTCTAGGGTTTCCAGAGAACAGAAATTTGAAATATTATAGAATCAGGTGATGAGGGTAGAGAATGAAATATAAAACAGAACTGATAATGCCTGACAACTAACTGTAATTAAGAGAGAGCAAGTAATTTCATGTCCCTGTCCAGTTAAATGGCAGACAGTGCCATGACTGATTAGCAATATCTGCTATAGTAATAGAAAGGATTTTTAAATAATCTTGAACATTAAAAAAATAGGGGCACTGATGACAGGGCTATGTTTGACCACTTATCATCATTCTTAGCAGGCAGAGACTTTTCTACTTGTTCTGTCAGGGACTGTAGCCTTTTCTTAGGCTCTCTAAATAACTAATAAAAATTATTCAATCCTATCTATTGCTCAGCAGATAATAAACTGCTCTTTCTTCTGTATGTAGATCCCAGAAAACACTGCTCACAGATATCCAGGGATATATTTCAATTACCTAAAATCTTTGGGAAGATATTTTAATTATTTTTTTCATAATATATATGGGGGAAAGAAATATATAAAAATTATTTTCTTCCCTCTTCTTCTCTCTTTTCCAAAGCCCAATACCCTGTAGATTAGAAACTAGTTTTTCTATGTGATGTCCAAATCCCAATACTTTTTTTTCAAATGTGTCCTAAGTTCAGCTTAACAACTGGAACATAATATAAAGGATAAAAAGAACACTGCATTGCACCCACCTTCCCCTATTTAATGCCCCCAAATAGTTGAATGCACCTCATTCTGGTGCTCCTAAAAGTCGTAACAATGAAACATCATTTCACACCTCACTTTGAGAACCATCTCTAATGGATGACCCATACTTAAGACTAACCAACTTCTGTCTCCCCCATTCAGCTCGGCCTCATATTCAAAAGCAGAGACATTACTTTGCCAACAAAGGTTCGTCTAGTCAAGGCTATGGTTTTTCCTGTGGTCATGTACGGATGTGAGAGTTGGACTGTGAAGAAGGCTGAGCACCGAAGAATTGATGCTTTTGAACTGTGGTGTTGGAGAAGACTCTTGAGAGTCCCTTGGACTGCAAGGAGATCCAACCAGTCCATTCTGAAGGAGATCAGCCCTGGGATTTCTTTGGAAGGAGTGATGCTAAAGCTGAAACTCCAGTACTTTGGCCACCTCATGCGAAGAGTTGACTCATTGGAAAAGACTCTGAAGCTGGGAGGGATTGGGGGCAAGAGGAGAAGGGGACGACAGAGGATGAGATGGCTGGATGGCATCACTGACTCGATGGACATGAGTCTGAGTGAACTCCGGGAGTTGCTGATGGACAGGGAGGCCTGGCGTGCTGCGATTCATGGGGTTGCAAAGAGTCGGACATGACTGAGCGACTGATCTGATCTGATCTGAAGGGGTGACCAGTCACTTTAAGGTAGAAGTAGTATGCATTCTGCCAATGAGACCCACTGGTTTGGAGTCTTTAACTGTAGTTGTCTCTCTCTGGTTTTGTCATTCATGAGTTGGACTCAGGGTTACCCAAATGTCCAAGTGTACATGCTCAGGAAGGCACTCAGATGTCCAAGACGATCTGCTTATTTAACTTATATGCAGAGTACATCATGTGAAATACCAGGCTGCATGAATCACAAGCTGCAATCAAGACTTCTGGGAGAAATATCAACAACCTCAGATATGTAGATGATACCATTCCAATGGCAGAAAGCAAAGAGGAACTAAAGAACCTCTTGATGAGGGTGAAAGAGGAGAGTGAAAAAGGTGGCTTGAAACTCAACATCCAAAAAACTAAGATCATGGCATCTGGTCCCTTCACTTCATGGAAAACAGATGGGGAAAAAAGTAGAAAGAGTGATAGATTTTACCTTCTTGGGCTGCAAAATCACTGAGGACAGTGACTGCAGCCATGAAATTAAAAGGAAGGAAGGACAGCTATGACAAACCTTAGACAGTATATTAAAAAGCAGAGCCATCATTCTGCCTACCAAGGTCCGTATAGTCAAAGCTATGGTTTTCCTAGTAGCCATGTACAGATGTGAGAGTTGGACCATAAGGAAGGATGAGCACTGAAGAATTCATGCTTTTGAATTGTGGTGCTGGAGAAGACTCTTGAGAGTTCCTTGGACAGCAAGGAGATCAAACCAGTTAATCCTAAAGGAAATCAATCCTGAATATTAATTGGAAGGACTGATGCTGAAGCTGAAGCTCCAATACTTTGGCCACCTGATTTGAAGAGTCAACTCATTAAAAAGACCCTGATGCTGGGAAAGATTGAAGACAGGAGGAGAAGGGGACAACAGAAGATAAGAATATTGGACTGCATTACTGATTCAATGGACTTGAGTTTGAGCAAACTCTGAGAGATAGCGAAGGACAAGGAAGCCTGGCATGCTGCAGTCCATGGGATCGCAAAGAGTCTGACATGACTTAGTGACTGAACAAAAACAACTGATTATAGAGAGGAAAATTAGGAGGGGAAAGTGTGATTACAGAGAGAACATTTATTAATGATGAGGAAACTAAGGTTGCCAGGCTTTGCTCAAGGTTACGGCTGCTTATCAAGATCTGAAACCAAGCAATCCAAAGCCCATGTTCTTGTACTCTACCACCATGCCTTGTTTAAATGTGGAGGTTGAAATGAGGAAGTTGGTGAGACAAATAAGTCTAAACATTTAACAAAAACTCAGATAAGAGGATAGAAATTATGTGTCATAAGCATATAAGAAAGAATATAAAGCATAGAATATGAAGCTTAAAACAAATATAAAAGGAACTTCCCTGGTGGTCCAGTGGCTAAAACTCCACACTTCCAACACAGGGACCTGGGTTGAATCCCCGGTCAGGAAACTAGATCCCACATGTTGCAACTAAGACCCAGTGCAGTCAAATAAATAAATAAATAAAAACATTTTTATAAAAAGAATATAAAAAAAGAACTAGGAACTATCCCTTGAGAAACGCCTCCTAATTAACTCATATCTTACCGCCATATTAAAGTCTTTCTTTACAATGATATCTCACATCCATATCTCCCTACAGTTTATGTGGCTTCTTAAAAGTGTATTTTCTTCATCTGTAAAATGAAGGGTAGAACCACCTACTTTCACGGGGAGGACCAAATGAGATAATGCATGTGAAATGCTTCATATAATACTTGGCGAATAATAGGTATTCAATAAAGGTTAGATATTAGTTACTACTACTGGATTTATATATATATCTTCCTATTTCTTCATTGTTGTTATTGTACAATTTAGCAGTTAGAAATAGTATATTTTATAGCAATAATAGCAAAATATTTTTAAAATATATAGTCTATAACATACAGTTTGGAAATTTTCATATACACATCATTACATGTAGCAATTATCTCAAATTACAGAGGACACTCTAAGATGTTAAACAATCTACCAAAATTTACATTAGCAAAATGTGGAATCAAATTTTGAAAATCAAATCTCTTGACTCTATAACCAGTATCCTTACCAATATCTCATTATTTGGTTCAAAGTGATGCCTTCTAAAATTATTCTATATAGACGGGATCATTTTTTTTAATTCTTACATACCTCATATTGTGCCTATCACTACATTCAAAAATACATTTTAAAAAGTTCTTGAAATAAATGCTCTAAATTGGAATGTCAAAACATGAATATTTTACATGTGCCTGGGTGATTTCCTCTAAGTTAACCCCATAATACACCTTTTTTAATGCATCTAATTCTAACATTAAATTTAGTGTAGTCTATTATGTCCACTATCCAACTTCCATTTACCTTAAGAATCTAAGATTCAAAATAATGTATATGGCAACTAGGCTAATTCTTAATTCTTTTGATTAAAATATTTAAAATTTTGTTTTAAAATTCCAGAAACAACACAAAGTAAGGCACAAATGATAGAAAAACAAATTTTAAGCATACAAAACAATTAGGAAATTTCATTTAGAAACCAAAAGGAAAAAGAGATGGCCCCAGTAAATAATAGTAGGTTTCTTCACTTGATTAGTACTATTCACCAAAAATTACAATCTGTAAACTTTTCACTGCTGATACTAAGCAAAGGATACATGGAAGAATTCAATTCTTCTAGCTGTAAACACAAAGCAACAAATTTAATTTTCATTTTTATAACATAAATATCATAAGAAGATAACTGTTAATCAGATATTAAAGAAATTATTTCTATTTAAACTTTCTTTAAATAAAAAAGCAAAATATTAAAGAACTTTCCAAAACTTTTTAGACCGAGAAAGTCACTTAAAATAATAATAAAGTAGCTTTAGCATTTATGAAATAAGAATATGAGAAAAGAGTTAAAACCATATGATAAAAAAAGAAGCTTTATAAGTATTCTTAAAACCATTCTTAACTATAATCATCTCTGATAGGTTTTAAAAGAAAAAAGTTGCCATTTTAATGATCAAAATCTTTAAAAACTTTATGGATTACAAAAAGATTTCACATGATACTCAGCTTTTAGTAGCAAGTAGAATTAACCATCCCTATTTTACAGAGAGAAAAATCCGAGTTACAAAAACATTAAATTGCCTAAAGTTATACAGTTCTATGCAGACCCTGGACTAAATTACAATAAACACCAAATGTATATGCAACTACCACCTGAGTAATTAATGCGAAATGTATTAATCATGCCAGGATCTTTTGAGATATTTTTATATCTTAAGATCCTTTATATATGTACAGAAGCAAATATTTTTACTTTTAGATTTGCCAGCATCTCAGAAAATATGCTTAGATGTAAATATAATTTCCTTTGAATAAATTTTTTTTAAAAAACACTATACTTTACACTAAGTGAAAGAATCCAGACATATATAGTCACATATTTTATGATTTCCATTTATATGAAATGTGCGGAGTAGGCAAATCTATAGAGACAGAAGATAAATTGGTGGTTGCTGTGGGATGGGGAGAGGGGAGAATGGAGAGGTATAGGCTTTCTTTCTGGAGTGATGAAAATGTTCTGAAATTAGATGTGGTGATATCTGTACAACTTTGTGAGTATACTAAAAATCACCGAACTTATACTTTAAAATGATTAAAATGGTGAATTTTATCTCAATACAAATTTTGACTATAAAAAGAATTAAAAAAAAAGAGGATGGTACTCACATCAGACAGAAGCCTCTCCAGATTAGAGTCACTGGCTGCTTTTCTCTTGTCCTCGGGAAGTTCCTCTAACTCCCCATAGAGCTCCAAGTTCAAGCGAGCTAATTTCTCCTGCATTCCCCGAACATGTTCCATCTGTTCAATGGAACATTCATTTCCTGGGGGAACATTCCAGAACATTAATAAAGATTAGGATAGGTTAAACTAACTGTCTTGAGGAAAAACTTCTAAAGTCTAGGTACATAAAATAAATCAGTTTTCTTTCTTTTGTAAATTACATTGTAATGACTGCATATTTTCTGCGTAAAATTATAAATCAAATCCCTGATCAAGAAAACAACAAGAGTCTAAAACATGATCAGGCATTAAAAAATTATATAGAAAAAAATTTTTTAAATATAAGAATGCTTTTAGCTAAAATATTTTTTTTAAATAGTAATATCATATATAGGAGTGTTAATACCATCTATTCATGTCCTAGTTGACAAATGCCATTAGAATTAAGTAACCCAGCATTTTATAATAATCTGAGTGAAATTAACAGTCTTATAAGAACTTCAGCCATGAAATTCTTGAAAATCAGGACTCGTGAGCAAGAAATAAGTTTAGGCTTCAAAGAAAAATAATCCAGTCTTTCCAAATTGAAAACACTAAATCTAAAATATTTTAATTGACAAAGAATGTCCCTATTGTTTGTTACACTTTCAAGAGACTTAATCCATCAACAGCAATCCTACTTTAACATTTCAACTAATCAACCCTTGTTAAAAAAAATCTTTTCTCCTGAAATTTTAAAAGGCAAATTATATCCCATGACAAATGAAATCTAGGATGATTGCATTTTATGCCTCTGGACTTTTCTAATTAAAAAAACCTGACACTTTAAAAAAAGGAATGACAAATACATGCAGAAAATATGATGCAAACATCTTGAGAAGGAAAAGAGTGGACAGAAACACTGTGGATCACCGAATGCTTGGAGTTTGCCAGAGTGGAAGTCGTTTAACAGGCTGAGCAGGCCCCTCTCCATTTCTTGGACGTCAGAGACATCGGTAAGGAAGGAGTGCTGGATCGGGGCTGCCTGGGCGCCTCTCCCTTCTCCACCCGGAGGTCTGGCCTTTTCCTTCGTCACTCTGTTAAAAGGAGGCAATGAAAAAATCAACTGCATGTGATTATCTTTAAAAAGAGATCATTCTATTTTTTCAGGTTGTTCTAGATTCAGCAAAATTAGTGAGTTAAATGGATTTTTCCATAAAAACAAGACATAAGGATAAAAACAATACTAAATAAAACCAGTCATTTCAAGGCAGAAACCAGAAGAACAGGATGTGAAAATCTTAAACAAATGTAAACTAGAACTACTAAGGTATATAAAAAGTTTGAGTAATAGATCTTCATGCTCAGCCGCTCAGTCGTGTCTGACTCTTTGCAACCCATGGACTGTAGCCTGCCAGGCTCTTCCGTCCTTGGAATTCTCCAGGGAAGAATACTGGAGTGGGTTGCCAGAAATTCTTTTCCTCCAGTATGCTAATTCTTTAGATATGCAAATAAATAAATAACTGAAAAGAGAATCAGTAAGTCTTCTTACTAGCCTAAGTTTCATATTTCATTTCTCAGGAAACATTCTGCTTTCTCATCTAAACCTTATCCCAGTTGTTCCCCGAACTATGGGTTGTCCAGTAGTAGTTATGGGGCCCCCACTCTGTAGCTGACTTGGTGCCAGATACTGAGTACATGAACATGCACAGGACATCAGTTATTGTACTGAAGCGTGCCCAGTCTAAGGAGAAAGACAGACATAAATTCACAATCATGATGTTATGGAGTGCTAAAGTCTGTTATCATCCTTGACTCCTCCAGCTTCCTATGGTTCCCATGTGCAGGCAGGAAGTCCTGTTGATTATATCCATAAAGCTCTCTATAAGCTCTCTGGTTCTTTCCTTTTCCACTGCTACTGTTCTTTATTTGAACGAGTCCAACAGCTTCCCAACTGGTCTCCCTGCCTCTGTGTATTGTCTGAGTCCCGCTTCCTTGCCCACAGAGCAGTCAAGTCAATTTTTAAAAAGTAAAATCAGATCATATAATTGACATAATTCAAACCCTTCAGTAGTCCAATAACCTTCAGGAATCCTATTCTCTCTTGTTCTATCAATGCTCCAGACATTCTGAATCTCTCTTGCTTCCTAGAAATCCATTTTCTCATCTACTTTCAGCTAATCCTTTGCCTACATTAGCATCCTTCCCTGCCCCGCCACTGCCATTTTTGCCAGGCTACTTCCCACACATCCTTTAAATGTGATTTCCTCAGGAAGGCCCTTTCAGAACCCTTAGTAGAGATTGATTCTTATTATACATGTCTAGCATATCCCAGGCTCCCAAGTGATGGCGCTACACACGTTGAGATATGGGAACAAAGAGAAAAAACAGTTCATTCAGCCTAGAGACAGCAGAAGAAACTTCCTAAAGGTGGTATGTGAATGAAGGCTCAAAGACTAACTGGGAACAGGGGTTACTTTTATAACCCCAACACATACTACAGATCCTGAAGTACACATATACTGAGTACTCAATTAGTTTCTGCATAATGTTGTGTGGAGACATCTTCCCCACAACTGTGCTCACTACAGTTTGGGTCAGATGAATAGGGTGGGCTGTGGGTGTAGGGGGAAGGTGGCAAGACAAACGAATTCTCTTGAAATCAATTTAGAACACATGGGCTGTTGACAGTAGGTCAGTAACAGTTCTTCACAAAGCAAGATTTGTAATTTTATATGTATATGATATTAGATTGCTACTCTAGTGCTGTCTAAGACCTGTACCATCCCTATTACCTGTGAGCTTACTAGAATTGCTTATCTGAAGCCCCATCCCAGACTAACTGATTCAGAAACGACATTTTAAAATGATCCCCAGGAGATTCATACCCACATTAAAATCTGAGATAAACTACTACAGAATATAAGGTCTTGGTGTAGCAAATTGTTTTTTTTCCAAACTGGAAGCTTTATCCAAATAACTGTCAGTTCATCATTTAACAACCCTCTCAAAAAAGAAAATATAAATCTGTCCCTTCCTACTTCAAGTTTTTTGATCATGTCATGCTGTTTCACTTTATTTTAAAATAATTCAATTAAAAAGTACCCACTGAAATTATACTTTGTGCCAATCCCACTCTAAATACTGTCTGGCACATAAGCCCCAGGCCTCAGGAAGCCTACATTCTAGAATGGCGTATAGGAATAAAAGTACCAAGTAGAAAATGACAATGAGCTACAAATAAACTGATGCAAAAATTTGGAAAAAGGAGTAATCTCCTTGCAAATCTCTTGGCCCTCTTTTTCCACCAACCATAACCATATTCAAAATCTGACTCCAAATTAAACTCCTCCAGGAGGAAAACTCCTTTCCAGTAGGACAATGTACTTAAAAGAAGCCCTTATAACTCCTGTTGTTTTTCATTTAGTCCTTATTGGAATGTTCTTCTCTAAGTGTCTCTGGTTATGCCTCTTTGGCTTCCTCAAAAGAGTGTGAGATCACCACCGAGACAGCCCTCTTGTCTTTTGTGTAAATCGAGCGGCTACCAAGTGTCACAGTGTTACTTCCTTAACTGCCTCTCATGATGAACTTGCAACTGGAACTTTATTTAATCATAACTATCTAAAGGATGGAGGTTACAAAGTGCTTTTTCTCTAAAGATATTATCTTGCTTTCCAAATATCTAACACTACAAAATACATATATGCAGCAGTGATACATAACACATTCAAACTTGTCCCCTGTTGCCTTTCAAGTTTTAAGACAAACGATGTTCACCAAATGTTAATAGTGATTACTTCCAGGTGGTGGAATTTTAGTGTTCTTCTGTTCTTTGAATTTTTCCTGTGTTTAAATATTTACAATAAATACAAATCATTTCTATTAAAACAATGAATTCATTATTTAAAAAAAAAACCTAAAGCACAAATATTCAGTTTAAAAAACCACCACCACATACCTCTTTTCCATTTCTGGCTAGCTCATCAACTTTGTCTACAAGTTCTCTTGCTCTGTATATTTTAATATGAGACAAAGAGCCTTAAAGCCAATCATTCATTCTGCATTTTTAAATCTCTGTACACTGTAACCTTCATAAAATTTTTTCTAAATCACATATAGTATGTGCCTCAAAAGTCAAACCAAGATAAAAAATATGTTATAAGACTGAGTGGATTTAGTATTTCCTTTAATAGCATTTTGCTATAATAATGTAAAAGAGAAGAATTCACCTTTTTAACTTTGGTCGCTGTGAAGTTGACTGGGATGCAGGATTTGAAAACCCCGTGCTTTTACTAACTGGAATGGCATTTTTTTTGGTATTAACAACCTGAGTAGAGTGGGCACTAAAGGACTTAGGACTTCTCCTCTTCACTTTGCGCTCCTCCATTGTTTTAAGTTCCTTATTGCACCCAGGCCAGCTTCTTATGACCTAAGGAAATACAGCAGATTTATACACATATGCTATAAGATGCCAAAATGAAAGGGGTTCAAAGACCCACTTTATGGGCTGAAAGATGATCAAGAACTTCAGAGGTCATTAAAGAAAGTTAGAACAAGGATCCTTGACCTTAATTTACTGTACTAAATACAGAGAAGCCCTAACCAAAACTACCTGTTAGACAAGAAATTTTGTTCATCATTTTACTAATTCATCCCATAAATATTTACTCTCTTCCACATGTCAGACACTATGTTGGGCATTGGTGAGACAGTTCTGAGCAACACAAAGTCCTTGCCCTCAAAAAACCTGTATCGTTATAGAAAGGGTATGACACCTAAACACCAAACAAATCATTCAGCCTGACTCAAGCCTTAAGTGGTCTTTAGGTTTCCCTTCTAAAATGTATTCTTTGAAAAAAGAACTAGATTTAAACAGATGTATAACTGACATCAGTTCAGTTCAGTCACTCAGTCGTGTCCAACTCTTTGCGACCCCATGAATCGCAGCACGCCAGGCCTCCCTGTCCATCACCAACTCCTGGAGTTCACTTAAACTCATGTCCATCGAGTCAGTGATGCCATCCAGCCATCTCATCCTCTGTAGTCCCCTTCTCCTCCTGCCCCCAATCCCTCCCAGCTGACATAGGTACCTGCATTTTAACTAGCAACCAGAAACCTTATTTCAACTACTACATAGAAATTGAATTTCTCCCAAGAGATAATACTGATTCTGGTTCCTTGACAGAAACTGTTCTGTAAAGTTAAACTTGTTCCATGACTATTTTGAATTTACTTTTTCTACTTCCAAGGAAACATGAAATTTTATTATATACATTTAGTTTTGCCAATATAAAAAAAGTTCAGTTCAGTTGCTCAGTTGTGTCCAACTCTTTGTGACCCCATGGACTGCAGAACACCAGGCTTCCCTGTCCATCACCAACTCCCAGAGCTTGCTCAAACTCATGTACATCGAGTCAGTGATGCCATCCAACCATCTCATCCTGTCATCCCCTTCTCCTCCTGCCTTCAATCCTTCCCAGCATCAGGGTCTTTTCAAATGAGTCAGTCCTTTGCATCAGGTGGCCAAGGTTTCAACTTCAGCATCAGTTTTTCCAATGAATATTCAGGACTGATTTCCTTTAGGATTGACTGGTTTGATCTTCTTGCAGTCCAAGGGACTCTCAAGGGTCTTCTCCAACACCACAGTTCAAAAGCATCAATTCTTTGGCACTCAGCTTTCTTTATAGTCCAACTCTCACATCCATTCATGACTACTGGAAAAACCATAGGTCAGTTTGACTAGACAGACCTTTGTTGGCAAAGTAAAGTCTCTGCTTTTTCATATGCTGTCTAGGTTGATCATTGGAGAAGGCAATGGCACCCCACTCCAGTACTCTTGCCTGGACAATCCCATGGATGGAGGAGCCTGGTAGGCTGCAGTCTATGGGGTCGCTAAGAGTAGGACATGACTGAGCGACTTCACTTTCACTTTTCACTTTCATGCATTGGAGAAGGAAATGGCAACCCACTCCAGTGTTCTTGCCTGGAGAATCCCAGGGTCGGGGGAGCCTGGTGGGCTGCCATCTCTGGGGTTGCACAGAGTCAGACATGACTGAAGCGACTTAGCAGCAGCAGGAGCAGGTTGATCATAGCTTTTCTTCCAAGGAGCAAGCGTCTTTTAATTTCGTGGCTGTCACTGTTTTCATTGTTTCACCATCTATTTGCCATGAAATGATGGGACCGGATGCCATGATCTTAGTTTTTTGAATGTTGAGTTTTAAGCCAACTTTTGCACTCTCCTCTTTCACTTTCATCAAGAGGCTCTTCAGTTTTTCTTTGCTTTCTGCCATAAGGGTGGTGTCATCTGCATATATGAGGTTATTGATATTTCTCCCAGCAATCTTGATTCCAACTTGTGCTTCATCCAGCCTGGCATTTCACACGATGTACTCTGCACGTAAGTTAAATAAGCAGGGTGACAATATACAGCCTTGACGCACTCCTTTCCCAATTTGGAACCAGTTTGTTCCATGTCCAGTTCTAACTGTTGCTTCTTGACCTGCATACAGATTTCTCAGGAGGCAGGTCATAGGTTGTCTGATATTCCCATCTCTTTAAGAATTTTCCACAGTTTGTTGTGATCCACATAGTTAAAGGCTTTGGCATAGTCAATAAAGCAGAAGTAGATGTTTTTCTGGAATTCTCTTGCCTTTTCAATGATCCAGTGGATGCTGGCAATTTGATCTTTGGTTCCTCTGCCTTTTCTAAATCCAGCTTGAACATCTGAAAGTTCATGGTTCACGTACTTCCAAGAAAGGCAATCCCAAAGAAAGGCAATGACAAAGAATTTTCATTTTAAAAGTTACACTATGAAATTACAGTTGGTTTTTCCAGAGAGAATATATATGAAAGAAAAAGTTGCTCAGTCGTGTCTAACTCTTTGTGACCCCATGGACTCATGTAATTCTCTAGGCCAGAATTGCGGAGTGGGTAGCCTTTCCCTTCCCTTCTCCAGGGGATATTCCCAATCCAGTGATCGAACCCAGGTCTCCCACACTGCAGGCGGATTATTTACCAGCTGGGCCACAAAGGAATTTACCCAGTACTATCCCTTAATTTTATGTATTAACCAGCTTTATTTTCTTAACAGCCACCTATCTAAAAACATCCTTCTACATTTCCTTTTTACTTATGCATAAATTCAACTCTTCCTAATTATACTGTTTCATGTATCATAAGATGAGAAATTTATATGATTACTTGTCTCATCAGATGGCAAAAAGCCTCAGCAGCATTAGGTCTTGACTGTGCTGTGCTGAATTTAATCATTCTATGACCATTCAATGGAGAAGGAAATGGCAACCCACTCCAGTATTCTTGCTTGGAAAATCCCATGGAGAGAGGAGCCTGGTGGGCTATGGTCTATGGGGTCACAAAAGAGTCTTCTGACACCATTTAGCAACTAAACAACAATGACCATTCAAAAAGACTCAAATACATTGATATCACTCCTAAAGTAATTGCTTTTGAATTTTAATGAAAACAACTTGTATGTGTGTGTGCTACTAGCACTGTTATTAAACTACTGACTCAGTTCATTCGGCTGACTCTAGACAATCATAACTGGAGCTCAACTGCCAAAGAACCAAAGGCTGTAAAGGAAAGGCTGTACTGCCCAGTCTGTCAGTGCAGAGAACAAACTGCTTAAATCTTGGTTAACACTTTTTCCTTTAAGAAGCATTCTCAGTAACAGAACAGACCTTCTGGGGTTGGTTCGGCATGCAACACAAATTAAATTATAACAATTAAAAAATAACAACACAGAAGATGGGATATCAGTTCTTCAGAGGCAAGGATCTTACACATTTATGCTACACATAAACACGCTGGTTTTTTAATTTAATGACGCTTATATACAGTTGGTGATACAAGAAGAAAAAAAAAAAAAAAAAGAAAACTAGGAAGTAAAGCAACGCAAATAAACCAAGAGTGGTCTAAACTAAGATGTTCTGAGGGCAAAGGGCTCGAAAATTACCCGTGTTGGGAAGTAACATCACTACTACAGGAACACCGAAATTCCTCCTGTATATCAAGCAGCAAGGAACCTTTCAGAAAAGACCTTCACAAAATACAGCTCGTAGTCTTTTGAAAGCCAGGAACTCACAGCCTCCAAGAAAGACCACTAAGAGTCTCTTTAGACTTCACCTCATTTCCCTTGCCCAGGAGTTGGTGATGGACAGGGAGGCCTGGCGTGCTGCAATTCATGGGGTCGCGAAGAGTCGGACACGACTGAGCGACTGAACTGAACTGAACTGAATCAGCCGTCACGGAGACCCTTCACCGCCCAGAATACAGAAGTGGCCAGAGAGAGTGATGGGAGGGGCCTAGAAGGGACACTGCGGAGGTGCCTTTGTTTCCACTTCGTACCTGAGGAGAAAGGGGATCGTGGTTCTCTTCACCCTGCAAAGACCCCGGGGCCTCTGAAGCCACCGCCGCAGCCGCCGATTCTACCGCTGCAGCTCGAGCCGGGGTCACATCCCGGACCCTGCACCTCCACAGTGCTCTTTGTTTACGGAAGTGATGTAGGAGGCAGAGCCTCCGTGCCCTGGGCGGGCGCCCCGCCTCTTCCTGTACCACCTGTGCGGCTCCCTTCTACGGCCCTGGCATCACATTGCTTCCCTTATCCTGTCTTCAACTGTAAGTTCGACAAGCATGGAAAGGAAGACACATATATGGGCTTTTATTTTGGGCTCAATGGCCCAGAAGCGGGGAGGATAAGGAAGGTAGGTGTGAAGGCAAGAACCGGAAATATACCTTTTCCGGAAGCTGCCCCGCCTCCTCCGTGAGTGTAATCTCCCACGCACTACAATTCCCAGCAAGCTGTTCGAACGAGCTTAGAGGCGGAACCATAGTGTCGCCATAGCAACTCTTCTGGACTGTTTCTGAAACATCACCAGGATAAAGCAAAGTAAATCAGTTTTGGTTGGAAGGCAGCGGGAAAAACCATGATTCTGTTTAGCGACCCTGATACTGAGCCCTTAAATGAAATTCTATTACTGGTACTATAAATAGCTACTGTTAGTCATTTGACACGTTAACTGTAAACCTCACTAAAGTCTATAAGGTAGGTGTTAGAATCTGCGTTTTGAAATGAAGAATATGACACTGAAAAAGGCTGATAAATCCACGTCTTTCTTTCGCCAAGGCTGTTCGTCTCTACACATACTGCCTCTGGAGAAGGAATTGAGAACTGGGAGAGATCGAACTCTCCTAAGTGAGGGGCGAATCCGTGTTTCATTCCCTAGTCTGGATAGCCTTCTCCGTGGGTGGGGATGGGGATGGGGAGATTTTAGATTCATAAACTGTTAGACTGAAGAGACGAGAGAGCAGCACGTACTTCTCCAGCACTGCTAGTGACAAAACTGTATCTGGCGGCATATCCATGCCAGATATGCAAAGCAAAGATAAACGCAGTTATCCTGGTTTTACATGAATACTATTATATTTTGTATATTGATCTACAACTTGACTTGTCACCCAATTGTATGTTTTTGAGATCTTTTTACATGAATATAGATGGCTAGACTTCATTTGTCTTAATTGTACTGTATTCTATCAAATAGGCTTGCTCCAAATTATTTGAGAATTCCCATAATGATGGGTGTTTTTGTTGTTTCCCATTTTTTGCTGTTACAAGCAATGCTGTAGAGTGTGATCTTCTCAATATCTGTTCTCAATATCTCAGCTTATCTCTGAATTGTCTTATCTGTATGAGCAGAGCTTATAAACGGGTTTAATTTTGAGCTATGTCAACCCATCTATTTGTCATCCCAATAATAAATGGGAAGATCTGACCACACTAGATCTGCACTGTAGCCTGGCAACAGTAGTAGTCAAGAGCAGCTGACTCTTTAGATAAGTTCAGATGGTCTCTATTTTTCTCTAAGACCCATGCATTTAGTACCCATCTAAGCCCTGTGGCATTTGTATTTGCAACCCCAGATATAACATAAGGGCGCAAGAAGGTATTCTTTCAAATTACATAGTTCCATGTTCAAAGTTCTGTATTTAATATCTATTTTGGCTGGACACTTGTAAAAAATCAGGGGACATCCATGAACAAGATGGACAAGAGCCCTAGAGTCAGAAATCCTATATCCTTGATAGAGGAGACGACAATAAATTAGGCAAATAAGACAGTTTCATTTAGTGATAAGTGCTCTGAAATAACAGCTGAAGGTCATAGTTATTGTAAAGGTTGGGGTACTAAAGGTGGAGTGCTGGGGAAGCCCTCCTTAAAAGGCAACTTTGGTGGGGGAGATTGAGATATGAATGAAGCACAGGAGCCAGCCAGTGGGATGAGCATTCTTTGACAAAACATGAAAAGGCAAAACGATAGGATACTGAAAGAGAAACTCCCCAGGTCAGTAGGTGCCCAATATGCTACTGGAGATCAGTGGAGAAATAACTCCAGAAAGAATGAAGGGATGGAGCCAAAGCAAAAAGAATATCCAGCTGTGGATGTGACTGGTGATAGAAACAAGGTCCGATGCTGTAAAGAGCATTATTGCATAGGAACCTGGAATGTCAGGTCCATGAATCAAGGCAAATTGGAAGTGGTCAAACAAGAGATGGCAAGAGTGTTGACATTCTAGGAATCAGCGAACTGAAATGGACTGGAATGGGTGAATTTAACTCAGATGACCATTATATCTACTACTGCGGGCAGAAATCCCTGAGAAGAAATGGAGTGGCCATCATGGTCAATAAAAGAGTCCATAATACAGTACTTGGATGCAATCTCAAAAACGACAGAATGATCTGTTTGTTTTCAAGGCAAACCATTCAATATCACAGTAATCCAAGTCTATGCCCCAACCAGTAACGCTGAAGAAGCTGAAGATGAACGGTTCTATGAAGACCTACAAGACCTTCTAGAACTAAAACACAAAAAAGATGTCCTTTTCATTATAGGGGACTGGAATGCAAAAGTAGGAAGTCAAGAAACACCTGGAGTAACAGGCAAATTTGGCCTTGGAATACGGAATGAAGCAGGGCAAAGACTAATAGAGTTTTGCCAAGAAAATGCACTGGTCATAACAAACACCCTTTTCCAACAACACAAGAGAAGACTCTATACATGGACATCACCAGATGGTCAACACTGAAATCAGATTGATTATATTCTTTGCAGCCAAAGATGGAGAAGCTCTATACAGTCAGCAAAAACAAGACCAGGAGCTGACTGTGGCTCAGACCATGAACTCCTTATTGCCAAATTCAGACTTAAATTGAAGAAAGTGGGGAAAACCACTATACCATTCAGGTATGACCTAAATCAAATCCCTTATGATTATACAGTGGAACTGAGAAATAGATTTAAGGGCCTAGATCTGATAGATAGAGTGCCTGATGAACTATGGATGGAGGTTCATGACATTGTACAGGAGACAGGGATCAAGACCATTCCCATAGAGAAGAAATGCAAAAAAGCAAAATGGCTGTCTGGGGAGGCCTTACAAATAGCTGTGAAAAGAAGAGAAGCGAAAAGCAAAGGAGAAAAGGAAAGATATACCCATCTGAATGCAGAGTTCCAAAGAATAGCAAGAGGGGATAAGAAAGCCTTTTTCAGAGATCAATGCAAAGAAATAGAGGAAAACAACAGAATGGGAAAGACTAGAGATCTCTGCAAGAAAATTAGAGATACCAAGGGTACATTTCATGCAAAGATGAGCTCGATAAAGGACAGAAATTGTATAGACCTAACAGAAACAGAAGATATTAAGAAGAGGTGGCAAGAATACACAGAAGAACTGTACAAAAAAGAGCTTCACGATCCAGATAATCACGATGGTGTGATCACTCACCTAGAGCCAGACATCCTGGAATGTGAAGTCAAGTGGGCCTTAGAAAGCATCACTATGTACAAAGCTAGTGGAGGTGATGGAATTCCAGTTGAGCTATTTCAAATACTGAAGATGATGCTGCAAAAGTGCTGCACTCAATAGGCCAGCAAATTTGGAACACTCAGCAGTGGCCACAGGACTGGAAAAGGTCAGTTTTCATTCCAATCCCAAAGAAAGGCAATGCCAAAGAATGCTCAAACTACCACACGATTGCACTCATCTCACACGCTAGTAAAGTAATGCTCAAAATTCTGCAAGCCAGGCTTCAGCAATACGTGAACTGTGAAATTCCTGATGTTCAAGCTGGTTTTAGAAAAGGCAGAGGAACCACAGATCAAATTGCCAACATCCGCTGGATCATAGAAAAAGCAAGAGAGTTCCAGAAAAACATCTATTTCTTCTTTATTGACTATGCCAAAGCCTTTGACTGTGTGGATCACAATAAACTGTGGAAGATTCTGAAAGAGATAGGAATACCAGACCACCTGATCTGCCTCTTGAGAAATCTGTATGCAGGTCAGGAAGCAACAGTTAGAACTGGACATGAAACAACAGACTGGTTCCAAATAGGAAAAGGAGTTCGTCAAGGCTGTATATTGTCACCCTGTTTATTTAACTTATATGCAGAGTACATCATGAGAAACGCTGGACTGGAAGAAACACAAGCTGGAATCAAGATTGCCGGGAGAAATATCAATAACCTCAGATATGTAGATGACACCACCCTTATGGCAGAAAGTGAAGAGGAACTCAAAACCCTCTTGATGAAAGTGAAAGAGGAGAGTGAAAAAGTTGGCTTAAAGCTCAACACTCAGAAAATGAAGATCATGGCATCCGGTCCCACCACTTCATAGGAAATAGATGGGGAAACAGTGGAAACAGTGTCAGACTTTATTTTTCTGGGCTCCAAAATCACTGCAGATGGTGACTGCAGCCATGAAATTAAAAGACGCTTACTCCTTGGAAGGAAAGTTATGACCAACCTAGATAGCATATTCAAAAGCAGAGACGTTACTTTGCCCACAAAGGTTTGTCTAGTCAAGGCTATGGTTTTTCCTGTGGTCATGTATGGATATGAGAGCTGGACTGTGAAGAAGGCTGAGCGCTGAAGAATTGATGCTTTTGAACCTCGTGTTGGAGAAGACTCTTGAGAGTCCCTTGGACTGCAAGGAGATCCAACCAGTCCATTTTGAAGGAGATCAGCCCTGGGATTTCTTTGGAAGGAATGATGCTAAAGCTGAAACTCCAGTACTTTGGCCACCTCATGCGAAGAGTTGACTCATTGGAAAAGACTCTGATGCTGGGAGGCATTGGGGGCAGGAGGAGAAGGGGATGACAGAGGATGAGATGGCTGGATGGCATCACTGACTCAATGGATTGAGTCTGAGTGAACTCCGGGAGTTGGTGATGGACAGGGAGGCCTGGCGTGCTGCAATTCATGGGGTCGCAAAGAGTCAGACACGACTGAGCGACTGATCTGATCTGATACTAAAACCACATGTCTTTAGGTACAAATGAGCTTGGCACATTTGAGGAGGCCAGTAGTCAGTGTGCCTGGATTGTATTGACTTAGGGACAGAGTGACATGAGATAGAGTCCTAGATGTACAATTTTGAGTGTGATTTCTTTTATTTGAAATATAGAGGCTTGAAAGAAATCTTGTTCCTTTAGACTTACTCGATTTTCCTTTATACTTCAGAAATCTCTGCTTTGGATTGTTAAATGCACACCCTGTATAAATTACTCTAATCAGATACTTTCTTCCTAAAGAGAGCAGATATTTCCAGAATAGGAGCTGTGATCAACAAGACCAATCCCCTCACCTGCCACTAATGTACTCTATAGCATATTTTCAAAAATACTTTTTCTTATGAAAATTTTGAACATATACTAAGGAAGACAGATAGTATAATGAATCCCCATGCAACCAACATCTAGCTGTTGATTCATGGCCAATCTTGTTTTATTTATATTCCTCGCATGACATTCTCTTTCCCCAGTAATACACTGAAGCAAATCCCAGACATGACTGAATCTCTAATATTTCAGTATGATCTTTTAAAAACTTTATCACAATATCACCATTATTCCCCAAACACCAATAATTACTTAATATTATCAAATATGCAGTCAGTGTTCAAATTTCCAATAGCATCATGTGTCATATTTTTTCCACATTTTATTGACTCAGGAATATTTTTCTGTAAGGTCATGGGCAATGAGTGGGTTTGGAAGCCACTGTTGTGCGTCTTTGTTGAGCTGCAGTCAGGCATCGTTTTTCCCCTTGAGATTACATTCCAAAGGAAAAGGTATCTCAATCCAAATCAAATGGCTGCTCTACCTAAAAAATAGTCGCCGCTTTATTGTCCCTTGTGGTTCTTTTAGGAAAGAGATTTTTTAACTTAGAAACCTATCTGTGATTTTTCTAAGGGTTCCTCCGTCTCCTTTCCCTCCCATGCCAGAATGCCCAGGCCAAGATAGATCAGTCTTAATGCTTCTTTGCATGCCTGGCTCAGGAAACAGCAAGTAAAAAAGCCTTAAAGCAGAAATGAGCTTGCCATATTCATGGAACTGAAAGAATGCCAGTGGGGGTGTTCTGGACTTCGGTCTACTCTAAGATGTACATCTTAAGCGTTAGTGTAGGTTCCCAAAGTAAACAGAGAGATCCTTTAAATTGTATTTTACTGCTAGCTACTTTTGTAAAACAACAAGAGGGTAAACAACAGACATGAAAAGTTACAGACTTAGACATTTACAAAGTCCTCACATATATGGCCTTTGCTTAATCTGTCTCCCTCAGTAGGCTTTATGTTCCTTAAGGACAGATATTGTTTTTTAGTTTATTTTTGTATCTTAAACACTTTGCCTTGTGCATTACATAGAACATGACATAAGGCAGGTACTCAAATGTATGTGTTACAAACAAATGAAGCTCACTGATTTTATTTCTGAAGGTAAGGTCATTCAAATAATCCTTCTTTAAACCCCAAAGTCCATAGATCTAGGCCCAGTCATAATACCAGTCAGATGGCATCTCTAATGCCCAAGCAATTGCTCATTTTCCAGCTGGGCAGTTTGTGTTTGGGTACCGAAGTCTTCATACCAAGGGATCTAATGAAGGAGCTAATTCTGACACTTTGGGAAGTTGTTGTCTGCCTGAGTGATTATTTTAAAAACCTAATATTTGGGATAGTTTCTTCCTGTGATTCTACAAAACTAAGGTTTTAATCCAGTTTCATATTCACATGTCCTTTTTAAGGGCAGGAGCAGTTAACAGGATTAGTGAGTGGTCATTTGCAAGATATGAGAACAATGCATCCTTCCAGTATCCTTTCTCCAAGTCTTGTCATAGGAGCACTCAGGCTTTAGAAGAAGCGCTGTATTATAGACTCAACCAGAAAGCAAAGGATACAATGGACCAGGTAATTAGCTATACTGTATTACAATCATTCCATCAGTTTTCTCTCTTGTTGCTGAACTTTAGTTGAGATTCAGTAGTATTGTCATGAAGCAAGATTAGGGTTAAGGTTAGAGAAAGTGGAAGCAATGACAGATTTTATTTTCTTGGGCTCCAAAATCACAGGGTATTAAAAAGCAGAAACATCACTTGGCCGACAAAGGTTCGTATAGTCAAAGCTGTGGCTTTTCTAGTAGTCATGTACAGATGTGAGAGTTGGATCATAAAGAAAGCTGAGCCAAAGAATAGATGCTTTTGAATTGTGGTGCTGGAGAAGATTGAGAGTCTCTTGGACTGCAAGAAGATCAATCCAGTCAATCCTAAAAGAAATCAACCCTGAATATTCACTGGAAGGACTGATGCTGAAGCTCCAGTACTTCGGCCACCTGCAAAGAGCCGACTCATTGGAAAAGACCCTGATGCTGAGAAAGATTGAAGGCAAAAGGAGAAGGGGGTGGCAGAGGATGAGATGGTTAGATAGCATTACCAACTCAGTGAACATAAATTTGAGCAAACTCCAGGAAAATAGTGGAGGACAGAGGTGTGGAGTGCTACAGTCCATGGGGTCACAGAGTCAGACACAATTTAGCAACTGAACAACAACAAACCACGAGATTGCTAAGAAATACCTGCAGGGGTGGATGAAGAAGGGAAAAGAGGGAGGAAGGGAGGGTGGGGCAGGGGAAGGTGGTAAAGCAACAAGGAAATTTTAAAATGTTACCTGAGGCCTAAACTGTTATCATTCTCTTTTAAGGAGTTGCTGTAATTCCTGCTAATGGGGGAAATAAACATTTATATAGGGGCAAAAAATAAAGGTTGAGACTCTAGGTAGGTGGCCCATATGTGTCATAATACAATAATGAGTGTTGGATATGCACAGGTGGACATGACGCTGAGTTTGGGAATATGAAGTTGAGAAAGTTGAACCATTCTGTATAATAAATTGGAGAAAGTTTTTCACTGTGGTAGAGGATGGGGATGGAGAAGTGTTGCAAATGGACAGCAAAAAAAAAAAAAAAGGTGGGAAGAAGAGACAAAATGATGGGAAGAAGGACTTTAAAAAGAGCAAGGAAGTCTATTCAATTTATCATTGTTAGTGTGGCTCTAATTACATACACACATACATCCCCCCATGCTTCTAGATGTCAAAATAGGGCTTCCCTGGTGGTCTAGTGGTTGAGTCTGCCCTGAAAAGCAATGAGAAGCTTGTGCACCACAACAAAGAGTAGCCCCTGCTCGCTGCGACTACATAAAGCCCACATGCAGTAATGAAGACCCAGCATAGCCAAAAATAAAATAAAATCTTTTAAAAAGACATCAAAATGAATCCCAGACAAGCTCAAAGCTTTGGGTAAATTAATCATTATGAAAACCAAGGGGAAAGCATTGTATTCTACATCTTCAGGAGGTTTGATGGAGAACAGGGGCAGCATGTATAGAACACTCCAGTTCACTCGCTCAGTCGTGTCCGACTCTTTGCGACCCCATGAATCGCAGCACGCCAGGCCTCCCTGTCCATCACCAACTCCCGGAGTTCACTCAGACTCAATCCATCGAGTCAGTGATGCCATCCAGCCATCTCATCCTCTGTCATCCCCTTCTCCTCCTGCCCCCAATGCCTCCCAGCATCAGAGTCTTTTCCAATGAGTCAACTCTTCACATGAGGTGGCCAAAGTACTGGAGTTTCAGCATCATTCCTTCCAAGAACACCCAGGGCTGATCTACTTTAGAATGAACTGGTTGGATCTCCTTGCAGTCCAAGGGACTCTTAAGAGTCTTCTCCAACACCACTGTTCAAAAGCATCAATTCTTCAGCGCTCAGCTTTCTTCACAGTCCAATTCTCACATCCATACATAACCACTGGAAAAACCATAGCCTTGACTAGACGGACCTTTGTTGGCAAAGTAATGTCTCTGCTTTTGAATATGCTATCTAGGTTGGTCATAATTTTCCTTCCAAGGAGTAAGCGTCTTTTAATTTCATGGCTGCAGTCACCATCTGCAGTGATTTTGGAGCCCCAGAAAATAAAGTCTGACACTGTTTCCACTGTTTCCCCATCTATTTGCCATGAAGTGATGGGACCAGATGCCATGATCTTAGTTTTCTGAATGTTGCGCTTTAAGCCAACTTTTTTGCTCTCCTCTTTCACTTTCACCAAGAGGCTTTTGAGTTCCTCTTCACTTTCTGCCATAAGGGTGCTGTCATCTGTATATCTGAGGTTATTGATATTTCTCCCAGCAATCTTGATTCCAGCTTGTGCTTCTTCCAGCCCAGTGTTTCTCATGATGTACTCTGCATATAAGTTAAATAAGCAGGGTGACAATATACAGCCTTGATGTACTCCTTTTCCTATTTGGAACCAATCTGTTGTTTCATGTCCAGTTCTAACTGTTGCTTCCTGACCTGCATACAGATTTCTCAAGAGGTGGTCTGATATTCCCTTCTCTTGAAGAATTTTCCACAGTTTGTGGTGATCCACACAGTCAAAGGCTTTGGCATAGTCAATAAAGCAGAAATAGATGTTTTTCTGGAACTCTCTTGCTTTTTCCATGATCCAGAGGATGTTGGCAATTTGATCTCTGGTTCCTCTGCCTTTTCTAAAACCAGCTGGAACATCTGGAAGTTCACGGTTCACGTATTGCTGAAGCCTGGCTTGCAGAATTTTGAGCATTACTTTACTAGTGTGTGAGATGAGTGCAATCGTGCAGTAGTTTGAGCATTCTTTGGCATTGCCTTTCTTTGGGATTGAAATGAAAACTGACCTTTTCCAGTCCTGTGGCCACTGCTGAGTGTTCCAAATTTGCTGGCCTATTGAGTGCAGCACTTTCACAGCATCATCTTCAGGATTTGAAATAGCTCAACTGGAATTCCATCACCTCCACTAGCTTTGTTTGTAGTGATGCTTTCTAAGGCCCACTTGACTTCACATTCCAGGATGTCTGGCTCTAGATCAGTGATCACACCATCGTGATCATCTGTATCGTGAAGCTCTTTTTTGTACAGTTCTTCTGTGTATTCTTGCCACCTCTTCTTAATATCTTCTGTTTCTGTTAGGTCCATACCATTTCTGTCCTTTATCGAGCCCATCTTTGCATGAAATGTCCCCTTGGTATCTCTAATTTTCTTGCAGAGATCTCTAGTCTTTCCCATTCTGTTGTTTTCCTCTATGCATTGATCTCTGAAAAAGGCTTTCTTATCCCCTCTTGCTATTCTTTGGAACTCTGCATTCAGATGGGTATATCTTTCCTTTTCTCCTTTGCTTTTTGCTTCTCTTTTCACAGCTATTTGTAAGGCCTCCTCAGACAGCCCTTTTTCTTTTTTATATTTCTTTTCCATGGGGATGGTCTTGATTCCTGTCTCCTGTACAATGTCACAAACCTCCATCCATAGTTCATCAGGCACTCTATCTATCAGATCTAGTCCCTTAAATCTATTTCTCACTTCCACTGTATAATCATAAGGGATTAGATTTAGGTCATACCTGAATGGTCTAGTGGTTTTCCCCACTTTCTTCAATGTAAGTCTGAATTTGGCAATAAGGAGTTCATGATCTGAGCCACAGTCAGCTCCCAGTCTTATTTTTGCTGACTGTATAGAGCTTTTCCATCTTTGGCTGCAAAGAATATAATCAATCTGATTTTGGTGTTGACCATCTGGTGATGACCATGTGTAGAGTCTTCTCTTGTGTTGTTGGAAGAGAGTGTTTGTTATGACCAGTGTGTTCTCTTGGCAAAACTCTATTAGCCTTTGCCCTGCTTCATTCTGCACTCCAAATTTGCCTGTTACTCCAGGTGTTTCTTGACTTCCTACTTTTGCATTCCAGTCCCTATAATGAAAAGGACATTTTTGGGAGGTGTTAGGTCTAAAAGGCCTTGTAGGTCTTCGTAGAACCATTCAACTTCAGCTTCTTCAGCGTTACTGGTTGGGGCATAGGCTTGGATTACCGTGATGTTGAATGGTTTGAGGACACTAAAGCAGTCCATAAACTGAACTATGTCAGTTGAAGCAGGAGCTATGAGTCCGAGGTGAACAAGAACACTGCAAGCCACAGTTTCCCCTACAATCTTAGAAAGACACGAGTTTTCCACCATCTGAAGATTGGAGGTTTATGTTAATTTCATTTTAACCTTAAAGGGCAAGAATACCTCGGATGACACCAGGTAATCCCCTGCTCTCTCCCATTAGTTTGTTACATGCCTGAAGGAAGAAGCTAGGTCTTATACAACTATGTATTCCCAAAGTCTAGCATAGTGTCTGTCATACAGTAGAAACCTAGAAAGTGTTCAATAATGAATGAATAAATGTGAGAAAATTAGACTTATATAATGGCAAGTAGCAGAATGGTATTATTAATCAAGTGTCACCATAACTCAGATAACTAATGAACTAGAAATCACTCTGATTCTTAGACATACCTACCTCTGGCCTCCAGGTGGCGGTATTATCTCATGTTAAATTGTGAATTGCATTTAACTTTTAAGAGAAAAAAACAAATCAGTTAGGTAGCTTATTTCTGTAATTGTACTGAGCCAAAATTAGAATTAAAATATACTAACATGAGATTATAGATTTCTTCTCCAGTTTCAACACAAATGAGGATTACTGGTAGTTCTCTAATTCAAGCAGTTTCCAAAATCCTGAAGATATATTCAAATTAGTATACTTTGCATACAAAACACATGTATTTCTTTAAAGTTGGAAATGTGTTGGAGAGGGCAGTTATATGTCTGGAAATAATTCATCTTCCAACAAATAAGGTGACCAGATTAAATACAGGATGGTCAGTTAAACTTGAATTTTCGATAAAGAATACTTTATTCATATAAGTATATCCCATGCAATATTGGGGACTGAAAGGGTATTTCTTTATCTGAAAATTATATCTAACTGGTCGTCCTATATTTTGCTTTACTAAATCTGACAATCTTACCAACAGATATTTTGTTGTTGTCGTTCATTCCAAAATAAACAGAACTCCCCAGGTCCGCAGGGTGCTGCAGCGTTTCCTTATTTGGAGGGATAAAAAGGAAGTAGCTTGGTCGGGCGGGCTTCCTCACTTTAAGTCTAACTTCACCACTCTTTGTACTACCCATGCAGATCTGAGTTCCTCAGCTGGGTGACTTATCTGCAGGAAATTGACCCCTCAAGCAAGTACAGATGGTAGAAACTGAAGTGGTGATTTTATACAAACACCGTTTTTTTTTTTTTTTTAATAGCACATGTGATTCTGTTTGCAATAGCCAAACCGTGAATAAGTGAGATTCTAGATCCTGTGACCTCTAATACTTTTCAGAGGTACCAGATTTACAGCAGCTCTGGCAACAGAAATAGGTAAATTACTTATGAAATAAATCCTGTTTCAAAAAAAAGTAAAGACTGTTCTGGTAAATTCAATCATATGTTACAGTTTTATGTATATTTGCATTTTCAATATGAGCATTCCCTATCTTCTAGATAAAATGTGCTTTAAAATGTCATTTATTAAAATTTCTGAATTTAAGCTTTCCATAGAAACAATAATATGAGTGGTAGATCTTCAGTTTACCTAGTAAAAGTGTATTTAATTATGTAACAGAAAAAAATTACGTGACTGAACAACTAACTGTATTTGTAGTTTAAAAATTTTTTTTTTTTTTTAAGAGTGGTTATGATAATAGTTGGGGCTTCCCTGGTGGCTCAGATGATGAAGAATCTGCCTGCAGTGCAGAAGACCCAGGTTTGATCCCTGGGTTGGGAAGACCCCTTGGAGAAGGGAATGGCAACCCACTTTAGTACTCTTACCTGGAAAATTCCATGGACACAGTAGCCTGGTGGGCTACAGTCCATGGGGTTGCAAACACTCGGACACGGCTGAGCAACTAACACTTTCACACTTTCATTTTCATAATAATAATATTTTAAAGAGTAATAAATATAGAAAAAATTTAATATTGAATATTCATATTTGAGGAAATCTGTTAACGTGTTTGTTTTGCCCTTGCTCTGTCCCAGAAGCCATTCTAAGTGATTTAAATGAATTAACCCATTTAATCCTCATAGTAATCCTGCTGTTGCTAAGTCACTTCAGTCGTGTCCGACTCTGTGCGACCCCATAGATGGCAGCCCACCAGGCTCCCCCGTCCCTGGGATTCTCCAGACAAAAACACTGGAGTGGGTTGCCATTTCCTTCTCCAATGCATGAAAGTGAAAAGTGAAAGTGAAGTCGCTCAGTCGTGTCTGACCCTCAGCGACCCCATGGACTGCAGCCTACCAGGCTCCTCTGTCCATAGGATTTTCCAGGCAAGAGTACTGGAGTGGGGTGCCATTGCCTTCTCCATAGTAATCCTAGGTGGTAGATTTTGTTATGATCCCACATTACAGATCCTGGAGAAGGAAATGGCAACCGACTCCAGTATTCTTGCCTTGAGAATTCCTTGGACAGAGGAGCCTGGTGGCCACAGTCCATAGGGTCACAAAGAGTCGGACACAACTGAAGTGACTTAGCGCACACATTACAGATGAGGAAAGCGGGGTGAGGGTTAAGTAACTGCCCAAAGTCACACAGCTGCCAACTAGAACTGGGACTTGGGCCCACCCACGGCTGCATTAAGCCCTGTTCACCACAGCTACGTTGATGTGAATACAGAGGCCAGTGGATTGTAAGAGAAGATGCTGAAGTGAGTATCTGATCGCCATCTGGGATAGTACACCATATTGTTCACTGAGCCTGGAACAGTTCAAAGTGAAGGGCTGTTCTTTTCCTTAACTTAGTTGTATTTTGAATACTCTTTTTATGCTTACCAACCTGAACATAGCTGTTTTGGGTTTATAGGTGCAATAAAGAATATCTGTAAGGAGAAGATTTACCTGAGGTAACTGGATAGGAGTTAATAAAAGGTGAAAGAAGATTAAGGAGCAAATGTGTGAAGAAGAAATTTCTGGAGTGGAAATAACTGAGATTCAAAAAGAAAAATCAAAAGTAGAAGAATTTAACTTTGTATAATTATCTACCTGAAACAAGAAAGAAGAGGAAGAGATGCTGCCCTGGATTATTGCTAATTCTATGTAACTCCTCCAGATTTGTGATAGCCTGAGGTGGTTCATGCATGACCCAGTCATATCCATGGTGCACTTCCCAAAGGACATTGCTCAAGGCAACAGTCTCTCGGGTGCCAAGGGAAGAGTTAAACTCCAGCCCCCACTTAGTCATCTTTAGATGCTCTTTCCACCGTTTATCCTCTCCCAAAGAGATAAGAGATAGGAGAGAGGAGCGGAAAGAATCCCAGACTTACCATTCAGGGCCTCTGACCTTACTACCTGACTAGTTGGATAACCTTTGGCCCCTGTTTCCTAAGCTGGGGAAACAGGCATGATATTACCCACTCTGTGATGTAAGCACCCAGCAAATATTAGCTGTGACCCCATTTAATCTTCACAACTCTATGACATAAGTATCATTCCCATTTTACAGATGTGGAAAAGGAGGTTCAGGAGAGGTTAAGGTCCTTGTTTGGAAGCAAGTGAGTGTGTGGTGGAGACAGGGTAAAACCCTGTTGTTTAGCCCTGATTGCTGTTGCCCTTTCCTCTGCAGTGCTGCCTGCGTAGAAAATGCAGCCACTGAAAAAAAATGGATTACTTTTTCCCCCCATGGTGAAAATAAAATAAAGCCTTTTTCTACGTTAGCCCTGAGAAATAAGAAAAAAAATATTTTAAAACATTTCTTTAAAAATAAAATATTCTTTCCTAAGACAACAAGAATGGAAAGATCTTTTCAGAGCAAAATACAATGTAACACCCCCCCAAAATTTTCAAATTATGAATAAGTAGACAGTGGTAGCCTTCACTCATTATAGTAACTTTTATTTTTAAATCATTCCTTATTATGCAAGTAATACAAGCTTGTGCATTCAACTTGTATTTACAAATATTTTTCTAGGCTCAGTGAACAATACAGACAAAAGTCCCCATTCTCATGGAGCTTGTACTCAAATGTAGACATGACAGATTGTAAAAATAACCCTAATAACCAAATCACTTCTATAGAATAGGAAGGATGAGTATTATGGGGAAAAATAGCCCTGGGAAAGGGGTATAGGTTAATGGATGGGCAGTTGCAATTTTGGGTAGGGAGGTACACAAGGGAAGGACTAATTAAGCGAGTGAGTTTTGAGCAAAGACTTGAAGAAAGGGAGAGGGTGAGTCATGAGAACACCTGGGATAAGAGCAGAGGAAGGAACAGCGCCGTGGCAGAGGTAGGAGCAGGCTTGGTGTGTAAAGAAGACCAGTAAGGGGGTTGAGCTGGGTTAAGAGGGGTGAGCACAGGAAAGGGCAAGTGGTGAAGTGAGAGAGATAAAACTTTGTGGATGGGAGCATCGGAAGGAGTGACGGATCATGTGGGACCCAGTGACCTGTTTTTATGGTTTGGACTACTTCCCTTTGAGAGATGGAAGCATCTGGGGAGTTTTGAAAAGAGGAGTGACATGATCTGGCCTTCATGTGGATAGATCACCACCTCGGGGGAGACTGTGGGAGTGGAGGGGAGGAGCAGGGAGACCAATCTGGAGACCATCCAGGTGATCCACGTGAGAGGAGACGGTGCCTGGACCAGGAGGGCAGCTGGAAGGAGGTGAGAAGTGGTCAAAACCTAGATACATTCCTGGAGGTGAAAATAACAAGGTTTACTGAGAGATTGGATATGGGATGTGGGAAGATGAGTCTAGTTTTTGGTCTGAGCAACTGCAAGGAAGGATTTGCCATAGACTAAGATAGCATGACTTGTATGTTGGCGGCCAGGGAGGGCAGGAAGTTCATTTGGAGATATGTTACACATTAGTTGATGTTTTAGGCATTCAGGTGGCAATGCTGAGGAAACAGTTGTATATTTAATTCTGGAGCTCTGATCTAGCCTGGATGTATATATTTGTCCATTACATACATGGTACCTACAGCCATGAAACCTGATGAGATCACCAAGAGAATCTAGAGAGGGAACACTTGTAAGGAGTGAGCCTTGGGAAAAACGGAACTGGCAAAACTAGGAGACTGAGACAAAAAAGACTAGAGAAGGAGAAAATCAAAAATTACCACAGACAATGGGTATGCCATTAACGTTTTAGTATATCCTATTCCAGACATTTTTTTCCTTGCTGCATATGGCTTCCTTTTTTAAAAGTTCACTTAGAAATATAATCCAAAATTTCACTTTGTAGATCCCTCTAAAATAAATTTTGAGTAGATTAATGCATGTATGTGATATTAAAATAAAAGGTAATAAAAGTTTATGATGAAAAGGAGCTCTCTCTTCTACACAGCCTTGTTATTGGTCTCATCACACACGTGTGTGGTATATGAATGTGTATATATGTGTGTACACACATGTATTCATACACACACTTAGGATATACACACTGTTCTGTCACTTTCTCTTTTTACTTCACAGTATATCTTAGATTCTGTTCCATATTGATGTGTGTAGAACTTGTATGTTGTATATGTAGTAGCATATTAAGATTGATGTGTTAGCACCCCAGGTCATTCCATTCAAAACTGTCGAGTGATTTTTCCTGAAGAGGCCCCCACCACTGCCTCTGCCTGAGCTTTAGGTCTGTCTTTCCTTTCATCCTACTAATCATTCAGTTCTTAGTTTCTTCTTTTTCTTCTTAGAGAAACATATCTGCCATGGATTGCTGCCTTTCGTGATTTCTTCCTACTTTGTCATGTGGAAATATTGTTGTTCACTCACTAAATATTTATTAAGGATTTTCTACCTCTCTGAAATATAGTGTAAAGTAGGGCACAGAGTCTACAGGAACTCCTGTCAAACTGGAGGTTGTGGGATTTTAAGCAAGTGGTCACAATGCCACACTATAAATATAATGCTAAGAGAGAGATAGGAATGGAATGCTTTGGGAGCATGGGGTAGGCATGGGGGGAAAAGAAGCAGCTAACTAGGCATGAAAGATGAAGCTAATATAAGAAAGACAATTTATATATATAATATATCTGTGTGTGTATACATGTAAAATACTTAGGTTCCCCAGGTGGCGTTAGTGGTAAGAACCTGCCTGACAAAGCAGGAGACCTAAGAGATGAAGATTTGATCCGTGGGTCAGGAAGATCCCCTGGAGGAGGGCGTGGCAACCCACTCCAGTATTCTTGCCTGGAGAATTCCATGGACAGAAGAGTTTGGTGGGCTACAGTACGTGGGGCTGCAAAGAGTCAGACATGACTGAGTGACTAACACACTACTTAGGCCCCTCTTGGTTTTGACAGTTTCTTGGACTTTCCTTGTTTTGATGACCTTGACAGCTGTGAAGTAGGTCAGTGTATTGAAGGATGCCTTACTATTGGAATTTATCTGATGTTTTTCTCATGATTAGACAGGGGTTATAAGTTTTGGAGAGGAAGAAGTTATATGCCATCTTCATCGTATCTATTATGCTTTATAACCTATTTTTCACTCAAAAATATATCAAATGCATATTTTCTACTCTCTCTCTCTCTCAGATCAGATCAGATCAGATCAGTCACTCAGTCGTGTCCGACTCTTTGCGACCCCATGAATCGCAGCACGCCAGGCCTCCCTGTCCATCACCAACTCCCGGAGTTCACTCAGACTCACGTCCATCGAGTCAGTGATGCCATCCAGCCATCTCATCCTCTGTCGTCCCCTTCTCCTCCTGCCCAGACAAATTTGCAAGGATGTTTGTACAAATATCCAGAGAGAGTAGCATTTGTTGTAATAGTGAAAATGCTATTAGTTATAGATAATGTTATAGATATAGCATTCTTAATGGTGGTGATAATCTGTTATATGGATGTAGCAAAATTCATTTAACTAATCACCACCTCTTACTGGAAACTGTAGCATTTTCACTATTACAACAAATGCTACTCTCTCTGGATATTTGTACAAACATCCTTGCAAATCTGTCTGAGGATTTCCTTAGGTTAAGTCCTGAGCTGTGGAGCTGCTAAGGTAAATGGTATTCACTTTTTCTTAGTTTTTAAAAATGCTTTTGATACATAATACTAAAATGCCCTCCAGAATACTTATTAATTTGAACTTCTAGCAATCATGTTTCAGTGCTCTGTTTCCCCACATTCTAGGTAATGCTGATTATTATTCTTTTCAATCTTTATTTATTATATTTGACTATTTATTTATTCTTCTTTTCAACTTCTGTCAACTATAGCAGAAAATGTATCATGTTGCATTATATTTGTATATTATTTTCTGCTAGACAATGAGCTCCTAAAGGAATAAGATTTTATCTTCTTCATTTGCCAATATGGCAACCCACTCCAGTATTCTTGCCTGGAGAATCCCATGGACAGAGGAACCTTGCGGGCTACAGTCCATGGGGTCGCAAGAGTCAGACACGACTGGGTGACTTTCACTAGAGTCTAAGTTACTGCCTGAAAGAAGTTGGGGATGTGATCTGACAAGAGAATCCATGCTAAGGAGGGCAAGGGTTTTCACCATCCTTGGGTGCAATTGCATCCTCTGGGCCAGTGACCCGTGTGCATTATGTAAACAAAGGGTGTGACTCTAATAGTGTAAGCTTCAGACCAGGAAGGAGAGCAGTCTACACTAGACTGAAAGAAGGTATCAGGATCTCGCCGTTTTCCTCAAATAACAAGCACTATGGCTGGGGATTTATTTTACCAACTCTAAAAAGGGAAAATCTCCTGATAGTTCCTTTAAGCTGTAATGCTATTAAAGCACTACATAGCACAGCTTTTTAAAACACTTAGATAATAGTTGTGATTTCCAGAGCAAAAAGAAAAACTTTAGTCATAGTATCTTGTATTTGTGACCTTACTTAGCAGTCAGAGCTACCAAAAATTTTGTTCTCCTTTTCTTCTGCATACTTTATTTGTTTGTTTATTTATGTTATTGTTGTTCAGTCTCTAAGTCATGTCCGACTCTTCACGATCCTATGCACTGCAGCAAGCCAGGCTCCCCTGTTCTCCATAAACTCCCAGATTCATACCTTTTCTTATCAAACCTTGACTTTCTCCCCTTTCCCATACTTTGCTATTCTAAATCTTGATATCACTTATAAATGTATTGTGTAGCCTTAATGATATTAATAAATGTCATTGTTTCTATTCATTACTAGAAGAGGATGCTACACAGAAAGGAAAGGAATCTGTATTTTCATAGTAAATACTTTTAGTTTTGTTTTCTAATTTTGCAAGATTGACTCATTTAGGAGGGTCTGAAAAAAGAAACAATGTTTTTGAGCCTAATGGTAATTCATCTGACTCCTAAAAGTGAAAGTGGAAGTGTTAGTCACTCAGTCATGTCCCACTCTTTGCAACCCAATGGACTATAGCCCCCCCAGGTTCCTCTGTCCTTGGAATTTTCCAGGCTCCTCTGTCCATGGAATTCTCCAGGCAAGAATACTGGAGTGGGTAGCCATTCTATTCTCAAGGGATCTTCCCCACCAGGGATTGAACCTGGGTCTCCTGCACAGCAGGCAGATTCTTTACTGTCTGAGCCACCAGGGATGTCCCCATCGGACTCCTAAGATTATTAAATTTTTCATTATCAGTGGGAGATTTCCTTAAGGTGGTGCTATTTAAAGAATTCTCACGTCTAAGACATTCCATTATATTCTTCACAGGAGCGTCACCATTCCTCCCAGTTATCACTTAACCTCTCTGGGTTATAGGAGTGCCCTTACTATTCTTCCAGTCTAGACTGGCCAAGAGGCTGACAGCAAGTTGTAAGATAGGATGAAAAAAAGAGAACAGTCATCCTTAGGACATGATGAAGAAAAATTTTAAAAATCTAGACAGGTTCCTGGAGTAGGAAATGCTGTAGTATTAAAATTAACTTTACAGTTTAAATCTTTTTATGATCTATAATAAATCTCAGTAGCTAAATCTATCAGCAGAGGAAAATAACTGATGCAATTTTATTACATAAAAGAGACAGGTTTACAAGACTAATAAAATATCAAAACAAGTATTTTGTAGTGAAACAAACCAAACCATTGTCTTTTGTGTTCATTAATTACAACAAAATTATTTTTCCTATATACACATATGGAGCTACTGGCATTTAAGTTCAGTGTTTTAAAATTATGTCTAGTTTGTTTTTCTTATGCCCTTAGTAATTTCGGGCTTCCCTGGTGGCTCAGAGGTTAAAGCGTCTGCTTGCAATGTCGGAGAACTGGGTTCGATCCCTGGGTTGGGAAGATCCCCTGGGGAAGGAAATGGCAACCTACTCCAGTATTCTTGCCTGGAGAATCCCATGGATAGAGGAGCCTGGTGGGCTACAGTCCATGGGGTCGCAAAGAGTCGGACACGACTGAGCAACTTCACTTTCACTTTAGTAATTTCTCTTACTAATTGTCTTAGTTTGGTTATTTAACAATTATCCAGTAATTCCTTTCATTGAAGCATTGTGAATAATAATGATATTTGAAGATGTAGCGGTCTCTATTGAAGTTAAGTTAGTTTATGTTTAATGACATAGTTTTTGTTGCTCTGTTATATTTATTATTCACCTAACCATGCCTAGACAACCTTACTATTAACTCCTAATCTACAATTGAGAAATGTGTTAAGATAAATAGAAGTCAAAAGAATAAGGAATAGGAAGAAGTTAAACGTCATTTGAATTATCAACGTTGTCTACCTGAGACTGTAATGGAGAGAGAAGGAGGGGATCAGAATTGAGTTACACGTAGCCTCTTACTGTTTCTATCTTTAAAGGATCAAACTTGATAAGGATGAATGTTCCCTTGACAACTGGGGCTCAAAGTCTCCTCAGTCACACTGGAGTTTAGGCATTTAATGATCAATTGATAATCATCAGGAATTTAGGTAAAACTAAAATGAAAATAACTGACTGAATCCCATCACTTCAGTTACAGAAGGTTAAAGTTTTTAGAATAATTAGAGTATTACAGCTACACTAAATCTTTCAAATATGAAGTTAGGTATATAAAATTCCCAATAATATATTTCAGGAAAGAAGTTCCCCAGGACCTATGAACCTTCTTGGCAGAGTAACATGTGAAATAATGTCAGCCTAGTCAGATGTTTTGAAAAAAGCAAGACTTTCGTGGGAAGGATAAATTTAGCCATTGTATAAGTCAGTCAAGACTTTTTGAATGGCTGTGAACTCACGATGGCAGAGGCAAACTTTCCCACATAAAACAATGAGAGAACAGTGTTCTCTCTTCCTCAACTCTCTTCCCATCAGGTCCCTGCCCTCAAAAGCCCACTGTCCTTTCCTCTTTTTTAGAGAAGTGTCTCCCAAATCTGTCCATGGGAACACTGCTATTCTAACATATAATAATAGATTGTGCTGGAAAATAGATGCCTATGGGAAAAAAAAAAGAATTCTAAAATGTGTTTTTGATTCTATGTATGTAAGAAAAACTCTAAACACCTTTAAGAAATCATTAATATGAAATAATCTGTCTTTAAGAAATGGAATGGCAACTTCTGTACATCAAAACCCAGTTTAAGGGCTTCCCTGGTGGTCCAGTGGTTAAGAATCTGCCTTGCAATGCAAAGGATGCCAGTTCAATCCCTGGTCCAGGAAGATCCCACATGCTGAGGGGCCACATGCACCACAACTGCTGACCCTGCGCTCGAGAGCCCGTGAGCGGAAACTACTGAAGCCCGCCTGCCCTAGAGCCAGTGCTCTGCTACAAGAGAAGCCCCTGCAACGAGACGCCTGTACACCACAAAGAGAAAGCAGCCCCCGCCGGCCACAACCAGAGCAATCCCGTGCACAGCAACGAGACCCAGTACAGCCACAAATAAATAAACATTTGTAAAAGTTGGATTAATTATTTTTTTTTTTTTTAAAACAACACTTTAACAAAGTTAAAGGACAGGTGTCGGCCCATGCAGACCTTCGGGAAGGAGGTGCAGGCCTAGTATAAAATTCTGTTCCAACGAAGTGAAAGAGAACAACGCAGGACTCCAGCCCACTGGTGCCTTTACATTGGATTGACTTCGGCTATGCAGCACTGGTTGCCCCTGGTGGGATCACTGGCTATGCAAAAGCAGGCAGTGTCCTGTCCCTGGCTGCTGGGCTCCTCTGCAGTGGCCTAGTGGGCCTGGGTACCTATCAGCTGTCTCAGGATCGAGAACATTTCGCTTTTCCTAGTTACTTCTGGAACCTTGGCTGGCATTATGGGAATGAGATTCAACCACTGTGCCAGTTTGCTGATGGTCGCCAAACTTGGAGTTAGTGCCTTTTGTAAACTCCATCAGTAATAGTTATGGCCCAGCTTGGATTCATGAAGAATTTGTAAACTTCCACTATTTTTATTATTAAGATAAATAAGTATAGCCATTTCACATACTCTGACATTTTACTTAAAACAAAGACAAGAAAACAGCACTGAACTTTGCAGAGAAAAAAAATCAGTCATTATCATGACAACCCTAAGGAGGTGGGTAGAATGTAACACAAGAGTTCCTTCCTATTATACCCTCGTACAATTTGATTCTTGTATGTTGGTGTTATCTGTTCTTTCTGTATCTCTAGGTAAAATCTCTAGGGATAGAATGTTAGGGTGTCACTGGTGGGGCATCCAAAGCTCTGTGCCCTACTCAACCCCCAAAGCTCAATGCTCTACTCAACGAATAGTGTGAAAAGGATCTTTTAATGAGATTTAGGATATCTGTTCTTTTGCTTATCTTAGAGCAAAGGCCTACTTTGAAATTATGTTAAAATTGATTAAAATAAAGTTTACTGTAAATAAAAAAAAGTTAAAAGACCATTGAGACTGGAGAAGTTACATGCTGCACATTTAAGTGACAAAAGATTGGTATCAAGAATATATAAAAATATTAGCAAAAGATATGAACAGGTCATTCACAGAAGAGAAAATTAAAATGATCAATAAACATGAAAATATGCTGAAATTCACTAGTGATAGAGGGAATGCAAATTGAAACTGAAAATACCATTTCATACTCAGATTGGCAGAAAACTGAAAAGTCGGATGATGTTGAGTGCTGTGAAGAATGTGAAACAACAGGTGGTAACCTGGAGAGTTGATTGGCACTATCTAGTAAATTAAAGATGTGCTTCATTCATGGTTCAATATTTTTGCTTCTAAGTACAAGAACATACACAAGAAAATAGACACAAAAATGTTCATCACAGTATGGTAATAGCAAGAATTATAAGTAATATACAGAGCTTTCATGGTGAAAGTGAAAGTTGCTCAGTCATGTCCGACTCTGAATACTCCAGAATACTGGAATGGGTAGCCTTTCCCTTCTCAGGGGATCTTCACAACCCAGGGATTGAACCCAGGTCTCCTGCATTGCAGGTGGATTCTTTATCAGCTGGGCTACCAGGGAAGCCCAAGAATACTGGTGTGGATAGCCTATCCCTTCTCCAGGGGATTCTCCTGACCCAGGAATTGAACTGGAGTCTCCTGCATTGCAGGCAGATTCTTTTCTAACTGAGCTATGGTGGCTCAGTGGTGAGGAATCCACCTGCCAATACAGGAGACTTGGGTTTGATCCTTGGATCAGGAAGATCCCCTGGAGGAGGGAATGGCAACCCACTCCAGTATTCTTGCCTGGGAAATCCCGTGGACAGAAGAACCTGGTGAGCTACAGTCCATGGGGTCACAAAAGAGGTGGACATGACTTAGTGTCTAAACAACAACAACGGGGGCAGGGAAGCAGGATGGTGAGGTGTGTTGTGGAGAAAAACGAAGCAAAGGACAAGGAGGGGCCAGAGTGAGTTCTTGGATGGTCAGGTAGCTCCCATCGGTGTGAGTGCCATCTGAGCAAGCCCTGCCAGAGTGGCGAGGGAGTGAGCCATACAGACGTCTGGGGAAGAGCATGGGAGGCACACGAGGTTGCTGGTGACCTTCACAGAATCCTCAAGGCAGGAGGATTCCTGGTGTATCTGAGAAATGGCATTGGTGGAGTGGAGGGTTGGCATGTGCCTCAAAACAGGTAATTTGAGCCCACTTTGAAGACCGCTGCTGTAATCTGTGGGGCACTCAGTTACTGAACACCATTCTCAGTTTTTTTACATATATTTTGTTATTTTGTGTTCATAGTTTTCTTAAGTCTTTTGAGGATATTTAGCTCTATTCCATAGATGAGGCGTGTCATTTAGCATGTGTTAATGTATTCTAATGAGTGTATAATGAGGCTCAGGGTCCACTGGAAGTCGAATCATCCACCATCTTGGACCTAATCGGTTCTAAGGAGTTTGTTTTGTATTCTTGAGGGCTATGCCATTCTTCTGAAAGTAGTGGCCTGCCCTCTTCCCTTTTGTCTCACTTCCATTTGGGTGTAAAGTACTCTGTACAAGGACACTGCGAGCAGTAGTTGTCTGAGATGGGGCGGCAAGGACTGGAATAATATGACTCAAGGGTAGGAGGTAGGGAAACTAGCTTTCCTCTTGACTCTTTTTTTCACTCTTGATTTGTACAGTTACTTTTTTTTTTTTTACCAGTATACATAATACATTTTCCTGAAATTAACAATCTAGAGGTGGACTATTGCAAATATTCAGTGATTTTTGGAAGAGTCTGTTTCACAAGTACTTGGACATTACAGCATATGCAGTACTCCTTTCGCTATGATGCACCTTGTAAAATGTCATTTTTGTTTTGTGAAAACAAAATGAAGGAGCAGGCTTGATGCGGCACCTGATATGAGAACAGGACCTGTAACATTACCTTTAGCACCAAACAGCCACATTATGGGGAGAAAAAAAGAGTCCCTTTCACAGTTAAAAATATTTTTGTATGTTATTTTGTAAAGATATAATATGAGAGATCTTAACAGGCATCATTTGTTCTTAGTAAAATGTTTTGATTTCTATGAGTGGCCCTGTTAAAAATGGACAAAATCCAATTTTCATCATTTTTTATAGTTCATCTGAGGGGACAGTTTTGGCTGCCTACTTTAATTTGGCCAGGAACTGTAACTACAGATTTTCTGATGGTATTACATTGAGATGTTATTACATGAAAAAGCACTGACATCCTGATGGTCATCTGTGAATACATTATCATGTTAAAAAGCGCACTGGGGTCAGTTTGCTTTCTCAGGGGATCAACTCTTGACCCCTGTCAAGCTGCTTCCCAGCCACTCTGCTTCACCCTTTTGTGACTCTTCCTTTTGCCAAAGTATTCTGTCCTTTGTCCCCTGGTTCCTTTTCATTTCATTTACATTTTCAAGACTTTGTTCTTATTCCTTTTCTCATTTGAACTCCTCCCACTCCACTTTTAAAACTTTGCTTAAATGGCCAGAATAGATCTCCCTTTTCCTTTAAGCTTTCACTGACTGTTCCCAGCTGCAGTGACTTTAAACTCCACCGAAATCCTATCATGTACCATTTCTTTATCTCACTTGATCATTATCATTTACTAGGAGCAGAATGCAGGATAACAGCCTCCCAACGATATCCACATCCTAATGCCCAGCACCTGAGAGGATGTTAGGTTACATGGTAAAGAAGCATTAAGATTGCAGATGGCACTAAAGTTATAAATCAGGTGGTCTTAAAGTAGGCAGATTATCCTGGATTATGCAGATATAATCATAAAATAGTCCTTTAAAAAATGGAAGAGGCAGAAAAGGGAACCGGAAAGATGCAGTGTGAGGACTCAACCTGACATTGATGGCTTTGAAGGAGGTCATGAGCCAGGGAATGTGGATAGCTTCTAGGAGCTGGAAAAGACAAGGATATGGATACTCCCACAAGAGTGTCTAAGAGGAATGCAAGCCGTATTGACACCTTGATTTTAGCCCAGTAAGATGGCATCTGGTCCCATCACTTCATGCCAAATAGATGGGGAAACAGTGGAAACAATGTCAGACTTTATTTTTCTGGGCTCCAAAATCACTGCAGATGGTGATTGCAGCCATGAAATTAAAAGACGCTTACTCCTTGGAAGGAAAGTTATGACCCACCTAGATAGCATATTCAAAAGCAGAGCCATTACTTTGCCAACAAAGGTTCATCTAGTCAAGGCTATGGTTTTTCCAGTGGTCATGTATGGATGTGAGAGTTGGACTGTGAAGAAAGCTGAGCACTGAAGAATTGATGCTTTTGAACTGTGGTGTTGGAGAAGACTCTTGAGAGTCCCTTGGACTGCAAGGAGATTCAACCAGTTCATCCTAAAGGAGATCAGTCCTGGGTGTTCTTTGGAAGGACTGATGCTAAATCTGAAGTTCCAATATTTTGGTCACTTCATGCGAAGAGTTGATTCATTGGAAAAGACCCTGATGCTGGGAGGGATTGGGGGCAGGAGAAGGGGATGACAGAGGATGAGATGGCTGGTTGGCATCACCGACTCGATGGACATGAGTTTGAGTGAACTCCGGGAATTGGTGATGGACAGGGAGGCCTGGCGTGTTGTGATTCATGGGGTCGCAGAGTCGGACACGACTGAGCTACTGAACTGAACTGAAGATCCACTGAGGACTTGTTACCTACCAAACTGTAAGATAATAAATTCGTATTGTTTAAATTACTAAGTTTGTGAAAATATGTTACAGCAATGTTAGGAAACTAATGTGCTGGGATTACTTAGTTATCTTTTTAGGTATTTTGACATCATCCTCTTAAGTGATTTTAAGTTCTGAGAAGATGGGTACCAAGCCTTAAGTATCTTTATGGGCCAACTTTATAGCATGGTCTTGAGCACAGAAAGTATCATAATCTGATTCTAAGAATTCAGGGAGGAGAGGGGAGAGTTCACCCCCTAAGAAACTATGTACTGGTTTTTAGATGTCCCATCTGCACACACCGGCTCTATTCACAGGGAAATCTTTCTCAGCTTTTCTAGTTCTGATGGTGGCCATAAGTGTTTACAGTGGTATTAAACAGCTTTCCTGAACAAAATGGGGAAGGGGAGGCTGTAGCTTGTGCAGCTTCCTAATGAGTCGTTTATTCAAGGCACATGATATGAAGGGCTTCAGATTGCTGTTAAAAACGTGCTTCTGTTGCTTCACTAATGCCTGCAAAGCCAGTAGTCAGCATTTATAGTGTGCTTGAGAGCCAGGTAGGATTCTAAGTGCTTTACATATATATATATCATCTCATTTCATTTTATAACCCTGTAAGTGGGGCCTGTGATCGTCTCCATTTGGAGGAAACTGAGAGACAGAGACCATACACTGCCTAATAACAGAATTTGTAAGTAGCAGAGCAGTGATTTAACCTTAGGCAGACGGTCTTCAGAATCCAAGCTTTGAATTTTAACTTGTGCAAACATAGCAGTTTATCATAAAATCCTTCATACCTAAGGCCTGTGGTGTTTAGGTAAAAGTTCAAAAAACAAATGTTAACTATAGGTGGCTCCTATTCATTTTTTCTACCTCTTTTCAATCAGATTTGTTTCCTGATCAGAATTTGGAAAATTTACCCAATGAGTATCCCTAACATTTCTGAGTTTTTAGCTCTTTTGGAAGTTCAGATAGGTATAGCATATATTCATTCTACTTACATACAGGATGAACATTTAGATTTGTAATTCAATTTGATATTTGGGTTCCTAAAAAATATGTTTTTATTCCATTTGTTTACATTAGAGTTTTATCCATAACATAATATCCACCAAGAAATAAATAGTGAATATATCTGGTTGGTTGAAATTTTGGGCGACTTTTATGTTCTTTGATCTTTGTTTTCCAAATTCGCTTCATGAATGTGAAACTCTTATAATGAAAAATTGCCATATAAATGTTAGATCACAAAATGCTTCATACTATATAGGTTCTGTTTTTATTCTATGTTACTTTAAAATATATTCCTATCTTATTGATACTACTTCAGTGACATCATTCTATATTAAATTATAGAATTCTATATTATATTATATATTATATGCATATATATGTAATATACATATATATAATATATACATATATATTATATATGTATATACTATACATTCTATATTATAATTAATATTATTTTTTCTGCTGTGCTGGATCTTCATTGCTGCACAAGGGCTTTCTCTCCTTGTGACAAACAGGGGCTACTCTGTAGCTTCAGTGCAGGGGCTTTTTACTGCAGTGGCTTGTCTTGTTGTGGAGTACAGGCTCTAGGGCGCACAGGCTTCAGTAGTTGTGGCGTAAAGGCTTAGTTGTTCCGTGACACGTGAGATCTTCCCAGATCAGGGATTGAAGCTGTGTCCCCTGCATTGGCAGGTGAACGCTTTACCACTGGACCACCATGGAAGCCCCCATCCTATTCTTTAATATGTAGATATTACAGTTTACTTTGCTGGTATCTAATGATCTTTTTTTCACACTTCTGTTGTGAGAAAAAATTCCACAGTAAGCATCTTTGTAACTAAATATCTATGTACTTTCCTTTCATTATTTCCTTAAGATACACTTCTAAATGTGAAAATTCTATGCCAAGGATTTGCAAGTTTTTAGAACAAATTTTCATGGAATTTTAAACATATGCCAAATTTCCTTTCAGAAACTTTGTATTACCTTTCTCTTCCCCACTAATAGTGTTTGAAAGGTTAGATTTCCCCTTCTCTTGACAATACTGGATATTGAAAGTGAAAGTCACTCAGTTGTGTCTGACTCTTTGTGACGCCATGGACTATACAGTTCATGGAATTCTTCTGGCCAGAATGCTGGAGTGGATAGCCTTTTCCTTCTCCAGGGGATCTTCCCAACCCAGAGATTGAACCCAGGTCTCCCACATTGCAGGCGGATTCTCTGCCAGCTGAGCCACAAGGGAAACCCATGTTTTAGTATCTGTAGCTACAGTATTCCATAGAATAGAGCTACAACATTTAACTTATTTCTTCTAATGATGAAGACATAACTTGCCACTAGCTCTCCTCTGTGATAGATGGTGTTAGTGTGACTATGCCGGTATATGTCCATGGACACCACTGGGTGAGTGTCTTTGGGGCAGGGCTCTCAACCATTTCTGTGCTGTGACCTCTGTAGCAGTCTGGTGAAGCCAGTAGACTCATCTCAAAATGTGTTTTTAAATGCATAAGATAAAATACATGGGATTACAAAAGGAATACTTCTTTTTTAATGAATTAAATGTGCAATAACTAGCCATAAATAATAATAAAAACATTTATCATTTCTATTCATCCCAATGTCACAAATGCTATCAATATTAGTGTGGTTTGTTGTTTATATACATAATCAAAGAAAATGCTAGATTTCTTTAGCATAAATTAACTCTTCCTTTGGGAGAATTTCCCTTTGCCTTCATGTTTCTGGGCACCTCCTGGGTGGAGTTAGCTGTACCCTCATTCCATTTTTGGCTCACACCAACATACTGAATGAACATGTCTGACAACCAAGGCTGTGTTTTATCTTCCTCCATCATTTGGTCATAGGTGCAAAGTGAGGCATCAGAGCAATAAAAGTAGGAGGTATGGGCGCTTGGACCACCTGTTTATGTCATTTACTTGAGCCCTGGGCCATGCTGGACCTGATCCTCTATGTACCACTTACGTTTTATGATGGGTTACTGCTACATCCATCTGAATTTATGGCTTAATGGGTCTTTTAAACTCTCATTCATGATGTGTAGGTTGCTTAGATCACACAGTCATTTGATGTCTCTTGACAGTCTCTACTGGGGCCTAGCTTTTCAAATGGCAAGTTGTTCTCCACTGCCAAAGACATCACTTTCTACCAGAATCCTAGGGTCTGAGTTGCAACTCTCCTATTGAGGTCCTCCAGTGATCCTTAACATCCTCTTTTTAAATAAAAATTTTTTAAGTTTATATGTTGTATTTCCATTTTTATTCAGTCCAAGAAAATTTCTTCTTCTTCTAATTTTGGCCGCCAAGTATGCAGTATCTCAACTCCCTGACCAGGAATCAAATCTGCCACTCTGCAGTGGAAGCTCAGAGTCTTAACCACTGGACTGCCAGGGAAGCCCCTGAGTCTTAACATCATTAAATCCTTAAATATCAAGGATACACCTAATCTCACTGGTTCTTGGTTAGCATATGACTTGAGTGACTTAAAATTGTAGATGCACGTTCTCTTCCTTTAGGCCCCACTCAGAGCTTGCAGTCTTTTGAACGGATGAATAAATGGGTTGGGGTAGTATTCCCAAGTTTAGTATTATATTGCCTCCAAACTCTAAAGAGACCCCAAGCTCTGCCCCTTGGTGGTGGCGGTGCGAGGACAAAAACTTGTTCTATTCCACAGGTGGCCTGTCTGTGACATCGCAGACTGCTGGCCCTCTAAAAGTTTCACCGAAGTAGCAAGCCTGTGAATCTTTGTATTGTTTATCTCCTACTCTCTGGCAAGCAAGGTTCTTACTAAGGCATCCAGAATACTTGTCACTTTCTATTCACCAAGTCTACTTAGCATGATGTTATAGTGGACCAGCTTGATTTTCTGGAGAATATCAAGATGATCAGGAATTTGGAGACAATATTATGAAGAAAGCAGAAGTGTTTAAAAGCCGTGAGTCAAGACAGTAAAATGTACTGCTGTCCTTCTCACATAAATTTTTTGGATCCTCTTTATTGTTGGGCAAGAGCTGTATACTGTATACCAGAGCTTGTATTGATCATTTCTATTAAACAAACTACATCCGGTCCATCAATTTCAGCTGGAGCTAGCAAGTGGTTAAGTTTAAAATATCACCATTAACCAACATGATCTATCTGGTGTTTAACCAACATGATCTATCTGGTGTTTGCAGGTGCCACACAGGTGAATTAAACAGGGAAACCCACACTCTGAATCTTCTAAATATTTGAGTTGTGTGAATTCTCGAAATTCCTCTTGAGATGTGTTTGGTTTGCTATCTTCGCACTTAGACTGACTACAATGGGGGACATTTTCAAGGATTTCTTTGTAGCCTTTCTTACCATGTTAACTTTTACATAGTAGGTCATGGAATGTGAAAATTCTGCCAAATGATAAGTATGTCCATTCAAATTTCACTCTTGGGGACTGGAGAAATAACCACAGAATAAGTTATTTCCTACCTTTAGGATTCTATTCTATTCTGCAGAGTTTGGGGGATCATAGTAACAGTGGACTTGTGCCAAGCATAAAGACATTACCTGACACCCATTAAGTCCTTACCCATGCAGAGGTCTATGATGGCATCTTGTGTTTGACTCTGTTTGTGTCAGTTCAGACCCTATTATGTAACTGTCCTCACAAAGTCTAGGAAGAGGGCCTTCCTTTGTGGTTTAGTGGTAACTTAGTGGTGGAGAATCTGCCTGCCAATGCAGGACACACAGGTCTGATTCCTGATCCAGGAAGCTCCCATATGCCACCAAGCAATTAAGCCTGTGCCCCACAACTATTGAACCTGTGCTCTAGAGTCTGGAAGCCACAACTACTGAAGCCCTAGAGCCCTAGAGCCTGTGCTCCACAACAAAAGAAGCCACCGCAATGAGAAGCCCATGCGCTGCAACTAGAGCATAGCTCCCGCTCTCCGCAACTAGAGAAAAGCCTGTGCAGCAACAAAGACCCAGTGCAACCAAAAATAAAGTAATTAGTTAATTTTTTAAAAGTGTAGAAAGACTGTTTTCTCCACTGTAAAGTTTCTATCATAATTGGCTGCAAAGGCTTTTGAAGAAAGACTGTGATTGGGTACCCCTCTGTCTTGCTCCTGGGAAGGTCATAGCCTATAACCATTGCCACAGATTTCCGTAAAGACACTCTGTTTGCTATCCTAGCCTTGCTGTCTATTACAGTAATTATGTCCATGTTGACTCTGTCAAGTGCCATTCCCAGGACCCCGCTGTTGTAGAATTCTGTCATCTCTGCTCGTTTCAAGGCAGCACCTATTCAACACGTAGAGGAAATGTGTCACTGAATTTCTCAAAGATCCCAATGCAAACTTCTCCTTTTTATAAAAGTTTTTGGCTGCACTGGGTGTTAGTTGTGGCATGCAGGATCTTTTACTTGCAGCATGCAAACTTAGTTGCAGCATGTGGGATCTAGTTCCCTGACCAGGGATCGAAGCCAGGAGTATTGGGAACATAGAGTTTTAGCCATTGGACCACCAGGGAAGTGCCCCAATGCAAACTTCTTGATGTGTTTCTTATCCCTTCAGTGAAGTAAGTGTCCTTTAGGACTTCCTGGGAGTATGATCAGATAGTGGATTCTCGAATCATTTGTAAGAAGTGTGGTAAATCTATCTTAACATTTTCATCCCCCCTGAGTTTTATGAGCTCTTCTTCACTATTCAGCGAAAGCAGTTCTGGCATCTTGACCTTGCTTTCAGTAAGACATTATGCTGGCCACAATTCAAGAGCCCATCTCAGCAGCATGTTAGGGTAACTCCAGATTTCCTTTGCAGGAGGCATAACCCCAGGACACAGGAGAGTGCTCCAGTGTGGACGAGTTCTCCACTATGCAGATTTGGAGATTTATATTCTTTGCCCTTATTGTCACCCTGATTGACCACTGTCAAGATACACTTCCACACGTGTTCTTCCACTTCTTGCCGGCACTTATTATTCTGGTCCTGTGATTGTTTTGACTGTATAAGCTATTTCCTCCCAGAGTAGGAAATGTTTTTTTTCCCAGTAAACCCTTGTTCTTCCTGAGGCAGTGAAGGCTGTGGTGGCAGATCTTAAATAGACAAAGCATTGTCTTGCAAAAGGCCTGACTCAGGTGAGGTTTTTGCAAAGCTTCCAGCCATTGTGAATTTTTCTCTAGCGAGGGGGATTGCTGCTTCTGGCAGAACTTTCATGGAAATTTGGGGATTTAAGATATTTTGGTGTATCCACCCAAATGTCACTATCCCAGGTGTCAGGGTACAGCTTTCCCTAGCAGGGCCCTGACTTTGGCATAGAAGACTTTTGAGGTTGTGCCTTCACTCTCCTTTGCAGTTTTGCCACCTTTCCTGTTAAATCTGGGGCCTGATTTTGTAACCATATTTTGCCCTACAGCTATAGGAAATGAGGGTCATTTAAAATATTTTCCTCTGTCTCCTTTTATTCACTTTTTTTTTATCAAGGTATAATTTATATTGTTATTGCTTAGTCACTAAGTCATGTCTGACTCTTTGCAACTTCATGGACTATAGCCTACCAGGCTCCTTTGTCCATGGGATTTCCCAGGCAAGAATACTGGAGTGGGTAGCCATTCCCTTCTCCAGGGGATCTTCCTGCATGGCAGGCAGATTCTTTACTGCTGAGCTACCAGGGAAGCCCAGTACAATTTATATACAACAAAGTAGATACTTACTAGATGTAGAGCTTGCTGTACATTTATATTTACATACACTCCTATAATTGCTCCCCAATCAGGATACAGACCATCTCCAACACCCTAAAAGGCATCTTCATGCCCCACCCAATCAACATTTTCCCCATAAGGTCATCACTGTTTGATCTCTCTCATCACAAGTGCATTTTTCCTATCTACTTTGTATAAATGGATTTGTGGTTTGTACTTCAGTTCATCACTATGCCTGTGAGGTGTATTCATGTTGCTGAGGGAAGCAGTTGCTCTTGTTCATTGCTGTTTGGCATTCCATAGTCAACATAGGTCATTTATCCATACTCTTATTGATGGATATTTGGGTTATTTCCAGTTTGTGTTATTATGATAAAACTGCTATGTACATTCTTTCATATGACTTTTGGTGAACATGAATGTTCATTTCTTTTGAGAGTACAATTTTCCCAGAGTAGAATTGCTTAGTTTTTGGACCATATGTACATATAACTTTAGTTAAATAGTGCCAAGCAGGTTCCCAAAGTGGTTGTACTGATTTAAATGCCCCACCAGCAACAAATTCCAGTTGCTGCACATCCTTACCAGGTATTTACTTCATACCAACAGTTCTTTTCTTCTAAGTCATTCTTGTGGGAGTGTAGTTGTATTAAATTGTAGGTTTTTAATGTGCATTTCCTTGATGAATAATGACATTAATCATCCTTTCATATGCTTTTTGCCATTTGTTTACCCTTGTAAAAAGTGTTTTGGAGACAGATTTCTTTCAATTGAAGTATAGTTGTATTAGTTTCCATAGCTTCTGGTGTATAGCACAGTGATTCAGTATACATACATATACGTAGTCTTTTTCATACTCTTTTCCATTATGGCTTATTATAGGATATTGAATCTAGTTCTTTGTAATAAATAGCAGGACCTTGTTGTTTATCTATTTTACATATAGTAGCTGGTAATCTTCTAATCCTGAACTCCTAATTTATCCCTCCCCTACTTCCCTTCCCCTTTGGTAACCATAAGTTTATTTTCTATGTCTATGTATCTGTTTCTGTTTCATACATAAGTTCATTTGTGTCATATTTTGGATTCCACATGTAAATGACATCATATAGTCTTTGTCGTTCTCTTTCTGACTTACTTAGCATGATAATCTCTAGGTCCATCCGTGTTGTTGCAAATGGCATTATTTCAAGCTTTTTTATGACTGAGTGGTATTCCATTGTGCATATATACCAAATGGAGGCAGTTTTAAAAAATCCAGCTATATGAGTTTATTTTTTTTCTTACTGATTTGTAAGAATTCTTTATGTTTCTGAATCTACATACTTTGTTGAATACATACTCCAAGTCCTTGGCTTGTCTTTTTAAAAACTCTCTTAATGGTATCTTGATGAACAGAAGTTCTTTGTTTTAATGAAGTCCAATTTATCAATCGTCTCTTATAGTTAACGCTCTCTGAGTTCTCTTTAACCCCAGGGTCATGAATATGTTCTCCTTTATTTTCTTCTAAAAGCTTTATTGTTTTTTTCTTAATTTTTAAATTTTTTATTGGAGTATAGTTGATTTACAACAATGTATTAGTTTCAGGTGTACAGCAAGGTGAATCAGTGATAGATATACATATGTCCACTCTTTTTTAGATTCTTTTCCCATTTAGGTCATTACAGAATATTGAGTAGAGTTCCCGGTGCTTAAAACCTCATTGTTTTAATATTTACATTTAGGTCCATGATCCATCTAGAATTACTTTTGGAATATAGTGTGAAGTAAGAGGTCAAAGTTCACCTTTTCCATATGGATGTCTAGTAGATCCAGCACCAATTATGGAAAAGACACTGACCTGGAAGACTTTTTATTTTTATAGTGGACTTTGCATTATATTTGAATTACATGAATATGTTTTCTTTTATCAAGACTTTAAAAGCAGTTAACAGAAGCCAAACCATTCTATAATTTTTGTAATTACTATTGCCATCTGTTTCAGTCCCAAATTACCATATAACCCATGCTATGCCTTCTACTTTCGCCACATTCCAATCCAACAGGGACGATTACAGTTTATGAAGCCATTGTTGCCAGAGATCATAACCATCTCACATACTACCAACAATGAGGTTCTTGCTGCATGACCAGTGGGTGATCCAGGTTTAGAATTGTCTTGAGGGCTTTCTTTCAATGGCTACTTCTGGTGTCAACTTGTTTATTCTGGGTTTCCCCCAAAGCATAGCCTGTGTCTAGAGTTACATGCAAGTAGTTTATTTGGGATGTGATTCAAGGAAGCAGAAAGGAGGGATGAAAGAAAGTGAACCAGGGAAAGAGAGAAAGGCACACAGGGCTGCATTATTAGGAGATTGATTGGTACTTGTTCCTGCTGAGACCTTCTGCAGACCTCTGTCACAGGGACTAGGTGAGAAGAGAAGCATTGCCTCTCACTGCCGGTTTGTACTTCTGGGTGTGTTGTGTCAGTCCCAGTGGGCTCCCATGTTGCCCTATACCACTGGTCCAGAGAAACCCTGCACAGGAAACAAGAGTGTGTGTCCACTCTCAAGTGAGATGCTAAAAAAAAAAAAAAAAGAGTGGAAGCCTGTGTGAAAGCAGTTGTATCACAATCAGATGTGATTGGAAATGTACACAAAAGGTTTCCAAGGCATGGGTTGATATAGTTCACGGGACCCAAGGGTGACAATGCAGCTGATATCAAATGTATCTGAAGTCAAGTACTTAAAATCTCATTAGGTACTCCCTCCACATCTGCTGTTTTTTGTACATCTCCTTCATTTCCAGCTCCTGTATAGTTTTGTTTGATTCACAAATGCAGGGTGAGTAGGAAATGACCATCCATGTTTTTTGTGTTTACATGTTCCATATTCAATATTGCCACCAGACTGAAACAAAGCTCTTTGTTCCAAGTTCAAATTCCCTGAAATTCAGTGTGAGCAGATATAACTTACACTATGTCTAAATAGAAGTGTTGATCATCATTGTGTGTTTTTGCCAACCCTCTCTGTTCCCTTTGCTATGAGAATATTAAAGAAGAAATTTGTGGCAGAAAAACAATTGCCATAAACCCGTGACTGATAAACAATGAATATATCTTTTATTATCTAAGTTGCTGTGATTTGGGAATTGTTACTAGTAAATGCTGACTAATCCACATACCATTATGACTGCTGACAATCATGTTTTGACTACAGTTATCAACTGGGTAAATTTGACTCAGAAATCTTTTATAATTATCTAGGGAGCTCTTTAACTCAAGAATTTTTAATAAATTAATAAATTAAATTAATAAATAAAGGGATAAGATTAACTAGATTTACTGAGACCTCACTCTGAACATGTACCACATAAATTTTACTCAGTAGTTATCTTAAATATATTCACGATATTAAGCTCTTTAGGTGATAAGTAAAAGGGACATCTTTCAGCAAAGTTTAGCAATGGTGATGATTATAAAAATGTAATTGATGAAAAGAGATAGAATCTCAAAGGCAGTTAAGACCAATAGATATCTTCAGATTCTGGAACATGCCCAAGGCAGTACAGACACAGTTACATGTGGTCACGCAGAGTTATAAGTGCCCTGGTGTTAATATGACTCTGATAGTCTTGATCTCTGCTTCTCTTAGTGTCTTTTTGCTTCTCTTTCTGCTACCATCTGGCTTCCCTACAGTCTTCTTTGTACCTTTTCTCTTCCTCATAGCCTTTGGTGTATCTATACTTTCGGGTTTTTTTAGTGCCTTCTGCTTGCTTGTAAGTTTGGTTTGCCCTTGTTTCCTTCTAGGACATCTTTGAAACTTCAGTTCCCAATATTAGTTGCCTCATCTCTATTCTCCCATTTCAAATTTCTGATTTTATTTCATCCGGATGTACTGGTTGAGTAGTGTCCCCCTGAATTCATGTCCATTCAGAACCTCAGAATGTGACCTTCTTTGAGATAAGGGCTTTTGAAGATGTGATTAAGGCATGGATATTGAGATGAGTAGCCATCATGGTCAACAGAAGAGTCCAAAATGCAGTACTTGGATGCAATCTCAAAAACGACAGAATGATCTCTGTTTGTTTTCAAGGCAAACCATTCAATATCACAGAAATCCAAGCCTATGCCCCAACCAGTAACACTGAAGAAGGTGAAGTTGAATGGTTCTATGAAGACCTACAAAGACCTTTCAGAACTAACACCCAAAAAAGATGTTCTTTTCATTATAGGGGACTGGAATGCAAAAGTAGGAAGTCAAGAAACACCTGGAGTAACAGGCAAATTTGGCCTTGGAGTACCGAATGAAGCAGGGCAAAGGCTAATAGAGTTTTGCCAAGAGAACGCACTGGTCAGAGCAAACACCCTCTTCCAACAACACAAGAGAAGAGTCTACACGTGGACATCACCAGATGGTCAACACTGAAATCAGATTGATTATATTCTTTGCAGCCAAAGATGGATAAGCTCTATACAGTCAGCAAAAACAAGACAGGGAGCTGACTGTGGCTCAGATCATGAGTTCCTTATTGCCAAATTCAGACTTAAATTGAAGAAAGTAGGGAAAACCACTAGACCATTCAGGTATGACCTAAATCTAATCCCTTATGATTATACAGTGGAAGTAAGAAATAGATTTAAGGGACTAGATCTGATAGACAGAGTGCCTGATGAACTATGGATGGAGGTTCGTGACATTATACAGGAGACAGGGATCAAGACCATCCCCATGGAAAAGAAATGTAAAAAAGCAAAATGGCTGTCTGGGGAGGCCTTACAAATAGCTGTGAAAAGAAAAGTGAAAAGCAAAGGAAAAAAGGAAAGATATAAGCATCTGAATGCTGAGTTCCAAAGAAAGCAAGGAGAGATAAGAAAGCCTTCCTCAGCGATCAATACAAAGAAATAGAGGAAAACAACAGAATGGGAAAGACTAGAGATCTCTTTGGTATCAGAGATACCAAAGGAACATTTCATGCAAAGATGGGCTCGATAAAGGACAGAAATGGTATGGACCTAACAGAAGCAGACAATATTAAGAGGTGGCAAGAATACACAGAAGAACCATACAAAAAAGAGCTTCATGACCCAGATAATCACGATGGTGTGATCACTGACCTAGAGCCAGACATCCTGGAATGTGAAGTCAAGTGGGCCTTAGAAAGCATCACTACGAACAAAGCTAGTGGAGGTGATGGAATTCCAGTTGAGCTATTTCAAATCCTGAAAGATGATGCTGTGAAAGTGCTGCACTCAATATGCCAGCAAATCTGGAACACTCAGCAGTGGCCACAGGACTGAAAAAGGTCAATTTTCATTCCAATCCCAAAGAAAGGCAATGCCAAAGAATGCTCAAACTTCTGCACAATTGCACTCATCTCACATGCTAGTAAAGTAATGCTCAAAATTCTCCAAGCTAGGCTTCAGCAGTACGTGAACTGTGAACTTCCAGATGTTCAAGCTGGTTTTAGAAAAGGCAGAGGAACCAGACATCAAATTGCCAACATCCTCTGGATCATTGAAAAAGCAAGAGAGTTCCAGAAAAACATCTATTTCTGCTTTATTGACTATGCCAAAGCCTTTGACTGTGTGGATCACAATAAACTGTGGAAAATTCTGAAAGAGATGAGAATACCAGACCACCTGATCTGCCTCTTGAGAAACCTTTATGCAGCTCAGGAAGCAACAGTTAGAACTGGACATGGAACAATAGGCTGGTTCCAAATAGGAAAAGGAGTACGTCAAGGCTGTATATTGTCACCCTGCTTATTTAACTTATATGAAGAGTACATCATGAGAAACACTGGGCTGGAAGAAGCACAAGCTGGAATCAAGATTGTCAGGAAAAATATCAATAACCTCAGATATGCAGATGACACCACCCTTTTGTCAGAAAGTGAAGAGGAATAAAAAGCCTCTTGATGAAAGTGAAAGAAGAGAGTGAAAAAGTTGGCTTAAATCTCAACATTCAGAAAACTAAGATCATGGCATCTGGTCCCATCACTTCATGGCAAATAGATGGGGAAACAGTGTCCACTTTATTTTTTGGGGCTCCAAAATCACTGCAGGTGGTGATTGCAGCCATGAAATTAAAAGACGCTTACTCCTTGGAAGGAAAGTTATGACAAACCTAGATAGCATATTCAAAAGCAGAGACATTATTTTGTCAACAAAGGTCTGTTTAGTCAAGGCTATGTTTTTTCCAACGGTCATGTATGGATGTGAGAGTTGGACTGTGAAGAAACCTGAGCACCGAAGAATTGATGCTTTTGAATTCTGGTGTTGGAGAAGACTCTTGAGAGTCCCTTGGACTGCAAGGAGATCCAACCAGTCCATCCTAAAGGAGATCAGTCCTGGGTGTTCATTGGAAGGACTGATGCTAAAGCTGAAACTCCAATACTTTGGCCACCTCATGCGAAGAGTTGACTCATTGGAAAAAACCCTGATGCTGGGAGGGATTGGGGGCAGGAGGAGAAGGGGATGACAGAGGATGAGATGGTTGAATGGCATCACCGACTTGATGGACATGAGTTTGAGTAAACTCTGGGAGTTGGTGATGGACAGGGAGGTGTGGTGTGCTGTGATTCATGGGGTCGCAAAGAGTTGTACACGACTGAGAGACTGAACTGACTGAGATGGGATCATCCTAGAATAAGGTGAACCCTAATCCAATCATGAGCATCCTTATGAGAGGCAAAGAAGAAGAAGAAATGGGGTCACAGAGAGGGTAAAGGTCTGTAAAGATGGAGACAGAGATTAGACGGTGGCCACATGCCAAGAAATGCTAGGAATTGTCAGCCATCTGAAGCCAGGAGAGAAACATGAAATAGATTCTCCCTCAGAGCCTCCAGAAGAACCAACCCTGCGAACACCTTCATTTCAGACTTTCGGCCTCTAAAATTGTGAGAGAATACATTTCTGTTTTAGGTCATCCAGCTTGAGGTAATTTGTCATGGCAATTACAGCAAACAATAACCCTTCTCATCTCTGAGGGTTTTTAATATTCCTAGGCCATTGCCCAGAGAAGGCAATGACACCCCACTCCAGCACTCTTGCCTGGAAAATCCCATGGACGGAGGAGCCTGGTGGGCCGCAGTCCATGGGGTCGCTAAGAGTTGGACAAGACTCAGGGGCTTCACTTTCACTTTTCACTTTCTCGTATTGGAGAAGGAAATGGCAACCCACTCCAGTGTTCTTGGAGAATCCCAGGGATGGGGGAGCCTGGTGGGCTGCTGTCTATGGGGTCGCACAGAGTCAGAGACGACTGAAGCAACTTAGCAGCAGCAGCAGCAGCTAGGGATTGGTTCAACCAGAGTGAATACTGCAGTTGTATGGAGTCTACTTTCTCTTTCCACAGAAACCCCTAGCAATAAGGACATGATTGTAAGCCTGGAGATGCCAGAGGCTACCACATGAATCTTAAGAATGAAGCTGACACAGCAGAAGGCTGAGCCAAGAAATAAAGAGAAACTGAATTTTGATTACATTTTTGGAACCCCTGGATCAAGCCACTCATGACACTAAACAACCCCAAGGCTTTTCTGCTACATGAATAAATAAATTTTCTTTCCTAGTTAAGTGAGTTTGCGTTTGAGTTCTCTGTTACTCACAACAACAGGATACTAACCGAGGCAAAATCTTTTACCTCAAGTGTTTATTGTAACTATAAAACAAAAACAAAATTTTAAATTAGATGCTAACTTAATTACCAAACTAGAGAATTTCAAATCAACAGTGTTATAGACCTCATTTTACTGAGACTAAATTTCATTTCTCAGTTTGAATGTGGTGTTGGCTAATATGTTGTGGGAGTTCTGCCTGCCTTTGTGTCCTACACAGAAGGTGTATGCTATGCAGTGAATCATTTCTTCATTGCTTTTCTCTATTTGAACTATTGCAAAATTTTTATTCACAGAACTTACTGTGACACCATTCAGTCTCCTCTTGGGACAGATATATAATTTACACAATAAGTCAGCCTCTTTACTTTTCTTAGTCACTAAGTCAAAGAAGAATATCATTGTGCTTGCCTTTCAAATTATATTGATATCAAATTAAAGTTTCATTTTATTAAATTACTTAAGTCAAAGTCTTTGATCTATGAAAATATTTTAAACCATGAATGGAAAATAAAGCTTTGTGTTTATAACAAGAGTCAAATTCAACTGCGGTGTTTTTGTCAACTGCCCATTAGGACATGCCAACTCTTGGTAAGTAGGCAAGCCTATGATGTCTAGACTTGCTTAATTTGTGGCCCTTTTTCTGCACCTTCCACTGACTCCCACTTCCGTCCCATGATTCCCATCATTGGTGTGGTCTATTACTTCTGTTAGGTGTTTTATACTAATTGCACAATTGTCTACAATTGCATTAAGTCCTCATACTACTTCTCACACTGCTGTATTTGTGCTACTTATTTTATCCAGCAATGGTGCATTACTTATTGCTCTAAAAATCCTGCAAAGATCTCAAAAACACTGGCTTCTAACAGGAAGCATTTATATTCTTTCTCACAGGCCTGCAGGTTGGCAGAGGCAGCTCTGGTTTAGGTCACAGTTCACCTTGTCCTGGCTCTTGGCTTTAAGTCAAGTGTAGGACAGCCTGGGTATCTTACTCTGGGGCGCACACTGATGGGGAGCAGCTAACTGGCACACGCCTCTTCATGGCAATCATAGGAGTGCTAAAGACTGAGCCAAAGAATGCAAGGACGTTTAGGTCCTTTGTGCATGTCGTGTTCACTGACATCCCATTGACCAGAGCAAATTACGTGGCACAACGTCAATAGAGTGAGGAAATACACTGATCCACTCTAGTGTGCTGTAGGTTTACATGGCTGAGGGATGGAGGGAAGAATTGTGAACAATAATCCAATCTAGTACATATGGCTTCACTTTGTATGAATTCTGTCTCTGCTTCTCCAACCCTCTGATCTCAATTTCTATTGCTAATATACCCTGTGGGAGTGAGAGGGTTTTCTATAGCTAGTTTGGATTTTAAAGGAAGAGAATAGTTTCCAGATAGCTTAATGGCTATAAATCCAGTAGCTGTTACAGCTGAGTTTCCATTTTGGCTCAAACCTCTAGCTTTCTTGGTTTATTTCTAAGATAAAGTTAATATTTTAGAATATATTGATTTAATTTTGTGTTTTAATGCAGTAAAGAAATGTACATGATTCTATTATTTGATGTATCCTTAAATAAACAATATAACTAGTAAGACAACAAGGGGTCTTATTCACTGCCAGGTTTGTAGGACCTAGCACGGTGCTGGGCACGTAAGGTATGCTTGATAAGTACTTGTTACTTGAAGTACATTGCTTTCTTATTTGTTAATGGTTGTTACTGATCAGTAAGTAGTAACTTGTACTTGAATAGACATTTTCTTTTTCAATATAATGATGTATTTATAATTAATTTCATCTATGTGTTAACTGTACTGAAAAGGTGATTATATTATATATAGGATGAGTTTATATTTGTTTTTTTCAGGACTAATACAAATTGTTGATTGTGGATTTTCTCAGGTTTGTTTTAAAAATCACTTACATATCCTTTTGATGTGCTAAGAGTCCTTTGAAGAATATCTAAAAGGGTATTTGGAAATATGTACCAATATAGGCAAAATCTACTAACTTTCAAGTTTACAAATATCAGCCAGTGAAAATGCCATTTTAAATTGTTTTAAAAAAGCATTTAAAATTCAAATTACACATGATATAAAGGGATCGTAGTGCAGAAGAAGGTAGTAAAAAGAATAAATGCTCCCTGAAAGATTATTTCCTTCCTAGAAGAAAGTAAAGTAATTCCTGGAGTTGGTTTTATGAAAACTGAACACATCGTAAAACAAAATGAGCTTAATTGAAAGATAGTTTGCTTTTTATAGTAGGTCATCTGCTTAAGGAGAAGAGCAAGACTGAAGTAATTAAATGCCTTCTTGGTTTTTTTTCAATGATTCTGAAAGTTCAGGCTATTTCCTTTGCTTTCTTACAGGAAACATTTATTATAGCTTAAACATGCACGAATGTCTTGGGTGGTAATCATCTTGCCAGATACACTTATGGCATAAAGAAAGGAAGGAAACTAATATTCATGAAGTGTCTACTATATGCCTGGTAAGGTGTTAGAAGCAAAAATTTGTTAAGGTGAAAAATATTTTCATTTCAGAAAAGAGGGAAGTAGGCTCAGAAAGTTTAAATGTCAGGGTTTTTGACTCCAAAATCATGTTCTTTGGCATGAGCCAAAACGGGAGAAAACTATCCATTTGATAGTGTGGTAAATTGGCATGAACTCCACTTGCAAGTTCAATAATTGCAGTGTAGTAAAACCAAGTTTTATTTAGAGATAAACAAACACGTATTCCATATGCTCTGCACTAGACAAATCGCAGTGGTCCAGAGTCCTGCAGTGGGTATCCCCCAGTGCCACATAAGAGGCCCTGAGGAATGGTTCAGATATGAATCTAACCACTAAATGCTCCCCAGGCTTGGACTCCAGTTGACACATTGGTTCCTCCTGGTTGGAGTTTCTGTTTGTGGTCATCCCTGCTGTGTCTGCAATGCTGACCTTAACCCTCGCCTCCAAATCCACCTCCTCTTCTGGCGGTGCCTCGTTGTCCTGGTGCTTCCAGACTCAATTTCCTAATTTGTTGAGGCCTCCAGACATTCTGTTTGGACATTTCTTGATTTAGAAGAAGGCTTCCAAATTCCATCTAATCCAGGCAAAGGTATCTCTTTTTATCAAGTACTTATTCTTCCTTGATTATCAATTATAAACATTTAACTAGTACTTGTTGTCTTTTATTTTTTAATTTAATTTTTTGGCTGCACCATGAAGCAGGCAGGGATCTTAGTTTCCCAAACAGGAATTGAACCTGCAGCCCCTGCAATGGAAGCACAGAGCCTTTACCACTGGACCACCTAGTCCTCTGGACCACAAGTCCCCTAGTGCCTGTGGTCTTTATAATCTGCTACTAATCTTTCCATCCTGTCCCCTCAAAGCACATATAATCTACCTAAGGAGAAAAGTTATTTACATAAAAATAAAAGTTGCCCTAAAAGAGCCATGACTACAAATAGTAAGTGGTAAGAGACTTCCTGGGAGGGAAGGATGAACCTGAACCGTGGTTCTCAGGGAGCTGAGACTAGAGCTGGCCTTAAAAGGGCTTGTTGACCAGAGGTCCCCCACCCCAGTCTAACATCACACTCTAGCCTGCATTAATGGACACATCAAAGATGAGAGGAGCACAATGGGGCTGCCATTCTGGAGGAACAAAGGCATCCACATACTCCTTCTCCTGTGCTGAGTCATCTTCCCTCTCCCCCTGTGGAACTTGAAGAGGGTTTGCTTTCTTCCCAGTCCATGACTTCACTCTCAGAGCTCTGAGCTTACGAGAAAAGCTGGTCTGGCTCTGCTCTGGGCCTAAGGGGAAGACATATTTGTGGTTTCTATCTTGTCTGGCCCAGCTCACAGGGTAGGAGATAAATCTCAGGCAGAAAGTCTATTCAGAAGAATAACAAATGTGCATTTCCCTCGAAAGAGCTCAGTGTCCTATTTCTCTAGAGTCCCTGTACAATGATCAGGCAGGATAGCAATAAAAACTGGCTAAGGGCTTAGATTTGGGAATTAAAAAAATGTATTTTCCCTAAAATAGCTGTTCTAAGTATAGCAGTAAGAGTTGAGAGAGGTCCAGAAGACTTCAACAGAGTTAAATGGAGAATCTGGAAAAAAAAAAAATCTGATGATTATTCCATTGCTCCAGAAGTTGGCAGTACTAGTTATGCAGGATACCTGAGGTCAGAGGTTTTCTGTGCTTCTAGGTGCTTCACAAATGTTCATATTAACTGGTGAGGTGGTAGCTCCATTGTAACAGACTAAAGAGGTTAACTTGCCCATATTTGTGAAACTATTAAGTGACTAATTGATGAGACACTTGTTGGGGTGTAAATACAGGTTCATGGATTGCACTAGTTTTTTTAAATTAATGTATTAATAATTGAAGAATTAGCAACCTGCGAGTCAAATAAATAGTTCCAAGATGGTCCGCTGCTCTAATTCACTAGCTCAGCTAAATTTTAATGTGTATGGGGATACTGATGAATTAATGTTACAGCTCCCAAGTAATATGGGCTTCCCCCATGGCTTGGTGGTAAAGAATCTGCCTACAATGAGGATCTGAGGAAATGTGGTTCAATCACCAGGTCAGGAAGATCCCCTGGAGGACGGCATGGCAACCCACTCCAATATTCTTGCCTGGAGAATCCCATGGACAGAGGAGCCTGGTGGGCTACAGTCCATAGAGTCACAAAGAGTCAGACATGACTGAAGTGACTTAGAACGCATGCACTCCCAAGTAATATGTTTGTTTCTGTAAACAGGCATTAGGATCTATCTTAACCCAGTTATTTTTTTAAGCAATATAAACTTGCTACAAATGAAAACTTACTCCAAAACCCCTTAAATAGAAGAACCTAAAGCACAGCAGCTCTGGATCAAATGGGAGATGGTGTGGGGAGGTGGTGGGTGGATTTGCAAGATCATTTTTTCCTCCATTTATTTTTTTCCTCATGGTTACCCTTGACTAACTCCAATGGAACTCTGTACTCAGAGATATACATGTAATGACCAACCCCATACTCATCCCAACGGGTCGAGAGCGCTAATCTGGTAGATCTCTAGAGGTCTTCAAGTATATACCCTATATGTGGACTCTGAGACTTTCATGGCAACTAAACCTTGCCTACAACTCACAAGCCTCTTTCCTTTTGAAGAGATTGACCTAATCTAGATAAGAAAAAATTTCTCCAGTTTAAGGTCCAATGATGTCATTTTGATTATAAAAATTAGACAAATAACCAAGAGCTAGCTATCTCCAAAATTCACATCATCTCAAGGGCAGAGGTTTGGGGAAGGGAGTGGTTGAGCTCTATGTGGTAACTCTATTTTGTTCCGAGAGTTACCCCAGTTTTCTTACTTCACCTACCCCACCCCGGCCACAGAATGGAAATGTAATGTAATTGTTATGTTGTGATATTTCAACTTAATAATGAAGAATGTTTTAAATTTCTTTAGGCATATACAACTACAGAGACTGTATTGTATATTCACATGCCAGTATTTCACTGATACTCTCTTTATATAGTCTCCATGAAAATGAAATTTTTTAAAATGTTAACTTTGCCTTTTTTTTCCACTAAGTTAATGATAAGCTCAGGAATGCAAAATTCATATTGTACATCATGTAAATCAAGTTTCTCAGGCATTATCCTAGTGTAATTTGATAAAACATCTTTCTTAGGTCCTTTATAGTCTGTCAAAAAATAAGTTACTAATATCAGAGAGTAACTTATTTTCCTTGGTATATTATATTTGATCAGATGTAAATGTGTCTGCCTTCAAGCAACCAAAAATGCAAGGAAGAGAGGCTTAATCATGTAAGGGGTTTATTTGCCTCAAACAACAATATATCTGGGGGCAAGCTTCCAGATTAGGGTGGTGGCTTAGCAGTGTGTTCATGTGGCTCTCATTTTCATGGTTGAAAGATAGCTTCACTTCAGACACCGTGTTAGTTGCAAGGGAGAAGAAGGAATAAGAAGGAAGGGCAAAGTGAAAAGGAAGTTATCAGCCTAGTTCTTTAAAAAACTTTTCTAAAAACCTTAAGCAGAGGTTCTGTTTACACTGCATTGGCTAGAACTGGATTGCATGGCCACCCAGCTTCCACTGGCCAAGTCGAGGAAAGAAGTATCTTTCTTCCCACTCAGCATCCTAGTAGAGAAGGCTGGATGGAAAGGTGGTGAAATGGCTGGTCAGGGAGCCAGCTTACAGTATTTGCCACCACTGACTGGAGATTGTTCTCTCACTGATTCCTTGTCGTGTGGAATTATTCTAAACAAACAAAAAGTTTTCAGTTCAGAAGTTCTAGTTTAAGAATGCAATGTCCTCACCACTTATTTCCTCTTTTAAATGATAGATTTGGGCTGTCTTGTCTCTAAATAGCTACTTATTGTAGCCTGTGTTTTGAGAGCAGCATATCTAAGATCAAATGACAAAATGAAGGGAAACATCTTGTGACCTTTTGGTTTCAGTCATTTGGGATGAATTTCTTGCCAGGACAGACAGTCCAGTATTTTTAAATATTCTGCTGTTTATTTGTTCAAGACCAAGACAGAACCATCACGAATAATGACTGTATGAAAAGAGAGCCAAACAAGGAGATATACAAATGAACAAGAAATTCACTTGAGTCTGTTGAACTAAGACAGTTCTAATTAAAGAACTGTGTTATCTTTTTCTTTGGAGGCAAAAAGTTTACTAATTTCCATGGATAAAATTTCACACTGTTGTTCTTAAACTCTTGTAAAGACATCCAAATATTGTTTATTGATCATAAAAGTATCTATTTTGAATAGCAGATCCTACTACAATTCTAATCATTAGATTATTACAACGCAGATTTAAAATATTTCTTTTTACAGTTAGAATAAAACACTCTCATTAGAGAAACTTGATAAAAAGAGAGAAGAACCCTTCATATATCCATTGTTAAGAGTACTTAACATTTTGATATATTTCTATTTATGAATAGGAAGTAGTAATAGCCAGTGCTAATTGAATACATACTCTAATAATTTTAGATGTATTATATAAGTTAATCCTCTCAAGAACTCTAGGAGCTAGGTACAGTTTTACCCCTATTTTTATAGATGAGGATGTGAAGTGTGAAGTGTTAGTCACTCAGATGTGTCTGACTCTTTGCAACACCATGGGCTATAGCCCCCCAGGCTCCTTTGTCTGTGGTATTCTCCAGGCAAGAATACTGGAGTAGGTTGCCATTCCCTTCTCCAGGGCATTTTCCTGACAAAGGGATCAAACCCAGGTCTCCTGCATTGCAGGCAGATTCTTTACTATCTGAGCCACCAGGGAAGTCCCTAGATGAGGATCAGTTCAGTTCAGTTCAGTCACTCAGTCGTGTCCGACTCTTTGTGACCCCATGAATTGCAGCATGCCAGGCCTCCCTGTCCATCACCAACTCCTGGATAATGATGGTTAAATAACTTGTTCAGAGTCATACGGTAGGTAAGTAACACAGCTGGAATGTCAACTCAGAAAGTCTTCAGAACCTCAAAATTCTCAAGATCTGAATGGGCCCTGCTGGGTATGTGGGAAGCTGGAAGAGATTCGAGGACTTGCCATTGCTTTGGTGTATTTGTATCATGTGGTGCAAGACTCTGATTTCTAGGGAAGCCTGATGGCTCAGCTGTGTACCAGTAGCCTAGATCTGAGAGCTGTCTTGGTTCTTGTTCTCCCTGAGGACTGATGTTTCGTGGATCCTTAGATTCTGTGAGCCTCTCCCTGATAGTCAATACATTTTGGCCTTCATTTCCAGAGTTTTCCCATGCTTCCTTTCAAAGAACACTAATACAGTAAGTTTTGTGACTAAACTAGAAAATCTAAACATTTTTCCCATGGGGAAATGCACTGTTTACAACAAGAAATCTGTAGTTGAATGTCTTAAAAACAATCCATTAGAAAGTCGGATACTCCTTTCATAAATTTAAAACATTTTATGTTCCTTACAGTCTATCCTAATTGACCTTTTGAAAGATTTTCTTTCTTAGTACTATTTGTTCATTTTATTATTGGACGTTAGATGCACAGGCCCCTCATATAGGGACTGTAAAATTGTGCATATTTAGCCTTTTCCACTTGGTGTGGACCTTACCTATTTTACATAATAGCTAGTACACTATGCACAGTAAAACTTATTCATCCTCTTTCATTTGTTTTAATTAAAAGCAGCAGCAGCAGCAGCAGTGAATTTACTCATATGTAAAAACTTCAAACAAAACAGGCCAGCTGATAAATACTTTTAAACAAAACTGGAATTATTTTTAAAAAGGCAAACTAAAAGTCTCCTTTTAACGCCTCCCAATCTCCAAGCCCTACTAGAGGTGAATTCAATTATCAGTTGACAGTGAAACCTTCTGGTTCTCTTCTATACATTTACCTACATGTATATCCATCTATAGAAATATAGAGGTTTGCTTTGTATGTTTTATGTTTTAAACATACTAAATAATGCAATTTGCTTGTGTCACATAACAACTTGTCTTAGAGCTTTTTCCATGGCAGTACATTATGGATTTATCTTATTCTTTTAAGCTGCTGCCAGGTAATCCATGATGTGGATCTATAATGGATTATTTACTATTCTTCTTCTGATGGACAATTTAGTTGTTTGTAACTGTTGGTTATTACAGTGAAGTTGTGGTGAATACCCTTATACATTTCCCCTTGTGCACAGGTGCAGTATTCTTCTAGGATGGATATCTAGCAGTCCATTTTTTTTTCTTTTTCTTTATGCTATTTATTGGCAACACTTTAGTTCTCCAAGCTTCCCTGGTAGCTCAGACGGTAAAGCATCTTCCTACAACGCTGGAGACCCGGGTTCGATCCCCGGGTTGGGAAGATACCCTGGAGAAGGAAATAGCAACCCACTCCAGTACTCTTGTCTGGAAAATCCCATGGACTGAGGAGCCTGGTAGGCTACAGTCCATGGGTTGCAAAGAGTTGGACACGACTGAGCGACTTCACTTCACTTCACTTAGTTCTCCAACCAGGGATGGAACCTGTGTCCCCTGCAGTAGAAGTGCAGAGTCCTAACCACTGGACAACCAGGTAGATTTCTTAAATTGAAATGTGTGCTTTAAAATTTTCAATAAATAGTAAGATATGAACTCATGGCCAAGTACATGGCCATATACCACGAGTTCCTTGTGATCACAATGAATCATTTGTTTCTCAACAGTTACTCTTACAGAACATCATTCTTATACTCTTTCTTCCGCTTCCTCTCTCATATTTCCATTCCTCTAAATGATTCATATTAAAGATGCATTTTTGGTTGCAAGGAATGAGAAACTTACTCAAACCTACTTAGACAGAAGGGATAACTTATTGACTCATGTGAGGGCTTTCCAAGTGGCATTAGTGGTAAAGAATCTGACTGCCAATATAGGAGATACAAGAGAGGAAGTTTTGATCCCTGGGTCAGGATGATCCCCTGGAGGAAGAAATGGTAACCCATTCCACTATTCTTGCCTGGAGAATTCCATGGACAGCAGAGCCTGGTGGGCTAGAGTCCATGGGGTCACAAGGAGTCAGACACAACTGAGCAGGCATTCATGCTCCTCTCAGCGCTAAGGAGCACTTTGTGTGTGCTGAGTCACTTCAGTCGGACACGACTGAGCATGTGCGTGTGCACACACAGACACACACAGACACACACACACACACACATTGACTCATGTAACCAAACTGTAGGAAAGACCCCAGTCTAGCTGTATCTCAGGGCAACCCACAGTTGAAGCCAGGACACTGCCAAGACACATTTGCTTCTCAATTTCACTCCTTTTCTGCAGGTCAACTTCTTTGTTTGAGTTCTTTATCTTCTGACACAAATCCTTTATTAAATGTATGCTTTGCAAATATTTTTTTCCCAATCCATGGTTCATCCTTTAAATCTCTTAACAATATCCTTCAAAGAGCAGAATTTTTAAATTTTAAGTCCAATATATTAGTATTTTTCTTTTATGAGTTGTGATTGTAGTGTTGTATGTAAGAAATCTTTGCCTAACCCAAGATCAGAAAGATTTTGTCCTATGTTATCTTCTAGAAGGAAAGCTATGACTAACCTAGACAGTATATTAAAAAGCAGAGACATCACTTTGCTGACAAACGTCTGAATAGTCAAAGCTATGGTTTTTCCAGGAGTCATGTACAAATGTATGAGAGCTGGATCATAAAGAAGGCTGAGTACCAAAGAATTAATGCTTTGAACTGTGGTGTTGGAGAAGACTCTTGAGTGTCCTGGACTGCAAGGAGATCAAACCAGTCATTCTTAAAGGAAATCAACCCTGAATATTCATTGGAAGGACTAATGCTGAAGCTGAAACTGAAGCTCCAGTACTTTGGCCACTTGATACGAAGAGCAGACTCATTGGAAAAGACCCTGATGCTGGGAAAGATCGAAGGCAAAAGGAGAAGAGGCTGGCAGAGGATGAGATGGTCAGATAGCATCACCAACTCAATAGACAAGAGTTTGAGCAAACTCTGGGAGAAAGTGAAGGACAGAGGAGACTGGCATGCTGCAGTCCATGGGGTCACAACGAATTGGACACAACTTAGCAAATGAACAATAATAACAAATCTTCTGGAAGCTTTGTAGTTTTAGATTTTACATTTAGGGCAATTATCAATTTTGAGTTAATTTTTTTTATATGGTGCAAAGTATGGGTAGAACTTTACTATTACTATTATTATTGTATGTGGATATCTGACTATTCCAGCATCATTTGTTGAAATGACAATCCTTCACTAAATTTCCTTTTGCAACTTTGTTGAAAAGCAGTAGTCTGTTTATGTGTGGGTCTATTTATGCACCCTCTATTTTGTTCTATTGATTTGTCTGTCTTTACTTCAGTACCACACTGTCTTGAATACTGTACCTTTATAATAAGCATTTAAATCAGGTAGAATTAGCCTTCTAAATTTGTTCTACTTTTTCAAAGTTGTTTTGGCTATGTCATGTCTTTTGCATTTCACATGAATTTTAGAATTCATACTAGAATTTTAGTAACTTGTCAATTACTATAAAAATGCCTGCTGGATTTTATTAAGTAGATTTTTTTTAATGGAGGTAAAATTCACATCATATAAAATTAACCATTTTAGCCATTCTAATGGAGAAGGCAATGGCACCCCACTCCAGTACTCTTGCCTGGAAAATCCTATGGATGGCAGAGCCTGGTAGGCTGCAGTCCATAGGGTCGCTAAGAGTCCGACACGATTGAGCGACTTCCCTTTCACTTTTCACTTTCACGCATTGGAGAAGGAAATGGCAACCCACTCCAGTGTTCTTGCCTAGAGAATCCCAGGGATGGGGGAGCCTGGTGGGCTTCCGTCTATGGGGTCGCACGGAGTTGGACACGACTGAAGCAACTTAGCAGCAGCAGTAGCAGCAGCCATTCTAAAGTGTATAAGTTGTGGAACCATCACCACTGTTGAATTCCAGAGCCTTTTTATCACCCCTAAAAGAAACCTTGTGTTCATTAGCAATCATTCTCCATTACTCTCCCACCAGCTCCTAGAAACCACTAATCTACTTCCTGTTTCTATGGATTTGCCTCTTATGGACATTTCATGTAAATGAAATCATACAATATTTGCCTTTTTGTGTCTATCTTCTTTCCCTTAGCATACTGTATGCAAGAGTCATTCCTGTTTTATCTCTTGCTGGGATTTTGATTGGGATTGCATTGAATTCATAGCTCAGTTTTTGGAAAATTGGCCTCTTAATTCAGCCATTAAAAAGAATACATTTGAATCCGTTCTAATGAGGTGGATGAAACTGGAGCCTATTATACAGAGTGAAGTAAGCCAGAAAGAAAAACACCAATACAGTATATTAACGCATATATATGGAATTTAGAAAGATGGTAACAATAACCCTGTGTACGAGACAGCAAAAGAGACACTGATGTATAGAACAGTCTTATGGACTCTGTGGGAGAGGGAGAGGGTGGGAAGATTTGGGAGAATGGCATTGAAACATGTAAAATATCATGTATGAAATGAGTTGCCAGTCCAGGTTCGATGCACGATACTGGATGCTTGGGGCTGGTGCACTGGGACGACCCAGAGGGATGGAATGGGGAGGGAGGAGGGAGGAGGGTTCAGGATGGGGAACACATGTAAACCTGTGGCGGATTCATTTTGATATTTGGCAAATCTAATACAGTTATGTAAAGTTTAAAAATAAAATAAAATTAAAAAAAAAAAAAAATTGGCCTCTTAAGAATATCAAGTGTTTTAAATCATGATGAGATATCTCTCCATTTATTTAGGTCTCCTTTAACTTCTCTTGGTAGTGTGTTGTAGTGTTTTTTGTTTGTTTTTATTTTTTAACAAATTGGTTTTAAGCAAACCTTTTTACTATCCTGATACTTTTGGTTCCATTATTACAGGGGCCTCCTTAATTAGATTATTATATTTTGTCTAGTACTTTTTAAAAATAATATGCTTGCATTTAATAGTATAGCTTTTAAAAAACTGAATTAAAACTGCTGTGTGAAAATGTTAGTCGCTCAGTCTTGTCCAACTCTGTAACCCCTTGGACTGTAGTCTGCCAGGCTTCTCTGTCCATGGGATTTTCCAGGCAAGAATACTGGAGTGGGTTGCCATTCCCTTCTCCAGGGGATCTTTACAGCTGCTCTACAATATTATATAAGTTACAGGTGTACAATATAGTGATTTTACTATAGAATTCTTACACATATTTAGTTAGATCTGTTTCGAAGTATTTCATATGTTTTTGACATTGTTAAAAGTTTTTTTTTAATTTCAATATCCAATTGATCATAGACAATATATAGAAATACAATTGACTTTTGTATATTAATTTCATTGATATTCTTTATTGTTTTCATAGTTTCTATTTTATTTCTTCTCTAATCTTATTTCCTTTCTTCTGCTTACTATAGTTTTCATTCATTTTCTTTTTTCTAATTCCTTAAGGTAGAAGCTGGAGCAGTGATTTGGTATCATTTCTTTTTTAAAATATAAGTGTTAAGTGCTATAGTGTGTGTGTGTGCACGCGGGCGTGTGCATACATGATCAGTTGTGTCCAACTCTTTGCAACCTCGTGGACTATAGCCCTCCAGACTCCTCTGTGCGTGGAATTCTGAATACTGGAGTGGGTTGCCATGCCCTGCTCCAGGGGATTTTCCTGACCCAGGGATCAAACCTGAGTTTCCTGAGTCTCTGGCATTGGCAGGCGGATTCTTTACCACTGTGCCACCTAGGAAAGCCCTTCACTACAGTTCAGTGGCTCAGTCGTGTCCAGCTCTTTGTGACCCCATGAATCACAGCATGCCAGGCCTCCCTGTCCATCACCAACTCCCGGAGTTCACTCAAACTTATGTCCATTGAGTCGGTGATGCCATCCAGTCATCTCATCCTCTGTTGTCCCCTTCTCCTCCTGCCCCCAATCCCTCCCAGCATCAGGGTCTTTTCCAATGAGTCAACTCTTCACATGAGGTGGCCAAAGTACTGGAGTTTCAGCTTCAACATCAGTCCTTCCAAAGAAATCCCAGGGCTGATCTCCTTCAGAATGGACTGGTTGGATCTCCTTGCAGTCCAAGGGACTGTCAAGAGTCTTCTCCAACACCACAGTTCAAAAGCATCAATTCTTCGGCACTCAGCTTTCTTCACAGTCCAACTCTCACATCCATACATGACCACTGGAAAAACCATAGCCTTGACTAGACGGACCTTTGTTGGCAAAGTAATATCTCTGCTTTTCAATATGCTTTCTAGGTTGGTCATAACTTAGTGCTATAAATTTCCCACTAAATTATGTTTTAATTTTTATTCAGTTTAAAATACTTTCCAGTTTCCCTTTTGATTTCTTCTTTGACTTAAGGATTATTTAGAAGTATGTTGTTTTATTTCAAATATTTGAAGATTTTCCAGAGATCTTTCTGCTATTGATTTCTAATTTAATTCTATTGTGGTCAGAGAACATACTTTGTATGACTTGAATCCTTTAAAATTTATTGACATGTTTTTTTTAGCCATGAATATGGTCTGTTAAATGCTCCATGTACAATTGAAAAAATTATTTTTGCCACTGCTTGAAGAATTGAGGAATTCTATAAATGTCAGTTAAGTCAAATTGATAGTGCTGTTCTATTCTATATCTTCCTTGATTTTCTGTCTACTTGTACCATTAATTATTGAGAGAGGGATGTAGAAATCTCTGACTATAATGGTAGATTTATTGATTTCTCCATGTGGTTCTATTAGTTTTTGTTTCATATATTTTGAAATTCTGTTATTAAGAGCATAAACATTTATGATGGCATGTTCTCCAGATGAATTAAGCTCTTTATCATTATAAAATGACCTTTTCCCCGCTAGTGATGTTTAAATGCTATTTGCCATACATTTTAATTATATTTGTTTAAACATTCAATTATCATTTAAAAATACTTAAATAATTAGAGAAAACAATCATAGAATATACCCATGTGGTTACAGTTTCCAGTGCTTTTTATTCCTTTGTTTAGGTCTATATTTCCATCTGGTATCTATTTTCTTTTGCCTGAATATTTTCTTTTGCCTTTACTATTTTTTAAAGCATGGATCTGCTAGTAATGAATTCTTTCAGCATTTGTATGTCTCAGTAAAATAGGAACTTTGTGGTTAAAATGATTTAGTCTTTGTTCTCAGGATTAATTAACGATTTATTACAGGCTTGAATGTGGAGTATATATTCATGCTTACATTTCAATCTTTCAGCACAATGATGCCTTAGTTTTAAATTTTTTATTTGTTTATGGCTGTGCTGGGTCTTCGTTGCAGCACATGGACTTTCTCTAGTTGCTGGAAGCAGGGGCTACTCGTTCCATGCACGGTCTTCTCAGTGTGGGGAGCTTCTCCTGTCGAGGAGCACAGGCTCTAGACTCAGGGCTTTGTTGTCCCGTGGCATGCAGGATCCTCCCAGACCACGGGTCGAATCCATGTCCTCTGTATTGGCGGTCAAATTCTTAACCACTGGACCACCAGGGGAAGTGTCTGTCTTATTTTTAACTGGAATTTTGTTTGTTTGTTTTTTGCCTACAATGGGCCAGGCTCTGTTGCTAGGTAAAAGGGCTGTCCCAGAGACAAAGAACACCAGTTCTGAGGCCTCATGGAGTCTGTAATTCAGCTATGGGACCTCATATTCAATGCATCCAGTTACCAATCAGCATTTTATTATAATTGTGCTTATATTATCCCAAGATAACATTTTATTTTAAATCCTAGGAAAGCTTTATTTTCAGCTTTTCTTTGTGAAATTTGGAATTATTCAATTGCTATTTCAGTATTCACTGAAACTTCTCTGGAGTTTCCAAAGTTAAAAATTCTTGTACAAAGAATATCAGAAAAACAAAGTACAACATCTAGTTGTCACATTTTTCTGATATGTTGTAGTCACTGTAACACATTTGTTCTTATCTGAGTCATCAACTGACAGCTTCCAGGTCTCTATGGAACTTTGTTTAGCTGATGGTTTATTAATCTGACTTTGTTTCAGAAATTCAGTCTAGTTTTCCCATGGTACCTATCAGAAGTAAAATTACAGCTTTGTTTTACATTTGCTCAGCTAGCAAATGTAATTGTATGACATTTTACACAAATATAAAAGCATCTAAACTAAGCATATTATAAACCTTTTAAAGAGATGTCCCATTAGAATTAGAAATTTAAGAGTTCATGCTGGAATGGGTGCCTACGGGTTAGGGCACAGGGTGAGACTTGAGCTCAGATCTAGAGGCCAGAAGGGAAATGCAAGATGGGATAGAATTCAGTTCAGTTCAGTTCAGTCACTCAGTTTTGTCCAACTCTTTGCGACCCCACGGATTGCAGCACACCAGGCCTCCCTGTCCATCACCAACTCCCCGAGTTTACTCAAACTCATGTCCATTGAATTGGTGATGCCATCTAACCATCTCATCCTCTGTCGTCCCCTTCTCCTCCCTCCTTCAATCTTTCCCAGAATCAGGGTCTTTTCAAATGAGTCAGTTCTTCACATCAGGTGGTCAAAGTATTGGAGTTTCAGCTTCAACATCAGTCCTTCCAATGAACATTCAGGACTGATTTCCTTTAGGATGAACTGGTTGGTTCTCCTTGCAGTCCAAGGGACTCTCAAAAGTCTTCTCCAACACCACAGTTCAAAAGCATCATCTTCAGCGCTCAGCTTTCTTTATAGTCCAACTCTCACATCCATACATGACTACTGGAAAAACCATAGACTTGACTAGACGGAACTTTGTTGGCAAAGTAATGTCTCTGCTTTTCAATATGCTATCTGCTAAGTCACTTTAGTCATGTCCAACTCTATGTGACCCCATAGATGGCAGCCCACCAGGCTCCCGTGTCCCTGGGATTCTCCAGGCAAGAACACTGGAGTGGGTTGCCACTTCCTTCTCCAATGCATGAAAGTGAAAAGTGAAAGTGAAGTCGCTCAGTTGTGTCCTACTCTTAGCGACCCCATGGACTGCAGCCCACCAGGCTCCCCGTCCATGGGATTTTCCAGGCAAGAGTACTGGAGTGGGGTGCCATTGCCTTCTCTGAATATGCTATCTAGGTTGGTCATAACTTTCCTTCCAAGGAGTAAGTGTCTTTTTATTTCATGGCTGCAGTCACCATCTGCAGTGATTTTGGAGCCCAAAATAATAAAGTCTGACACTGTTTCCACTGTTTCCCCATCTATTTGCCATGAAGTGATAGGACCAGATGCCATGATCTTAGTTTTCTGAATGTTGAGCTTTAAGCCAACTTTTTCACTCTCCTCTTTCACTTTCATCAAGAGGTTCTTGAGTTCTTCTTCACTTTCTGCCATAAGGATGGTGTCATCTGCATATCTGAGGTTATTGATATTTCTCCCGGCAACCTTGATTCCAGCTTGTGCTTCATCCAGCCCAGCATTTCTCATGATGTATTCTGCATATAAGTTAAATAAGCAGGGTGTCAATATACAGCCTTGATGTACTCCTTTTATTTGGAACCAGTCTGTTGTTCCATGCCAGTTCTAACTGTTTTTTTTTTTTTAAGACAACCAACACTTTTTACTTTTATTTGCATTTATTTTTTGCGGCATTTATTCCCGGGCCATAAGTTTTTGTTTCTTCAGTTTCTTCTGGGATATCTTTTTCTTCTGTGCAACCTCCTCTTCTGGTTTAGGAACAATCTGTTCTTTCTCAGTAAGGATCATCTCAATGTGGCAGGGAGAGCTCATGTAGGGGTTGATCCGACCGTGAGCTCTGTAAGTCCTGCGCCGCATCTTGGGGGCTTTGTTCACTTGGATGTGCTCAATGACCAAAGAATCTACATCTAAGCCCTTAAGTTCAGCATTACTCTCTGCATTTTTGAGCATGTGTAGTAAAAATTCAGCACTCTTTTTGGGCCACCGACCCTGCGTCCAGCCCCACTGTTTGGCCTGTGCACACCTACCAACTCCACCTTGTAAGGACGGAATGGTACACATTGTTTCTTTAAAGTGACATCCTTCAGATACTTGGTGGCTTTTCGGATATGCATACCCTTTATGGCCTGGGCAGTTTCACGAGTGTTCTTAAAGTGAACACGAAGATTTGAACCTCTTGATTTGCATGATTTTGTGGGGTTTTCTGGGTCAAGTGAATAGCGCACCATTTTTAGGGGTCACCTCAGGCCGCTTACCGGAAAAGCCAGTTCTAACTGTTGTTTCCTGACCTGCATACAGATTTCTCAAAAGGCAGGTCAGGTGGTCTGGTATTCTCATCTCTTTCAGAATTTTCCACAGTTTATTGTGATCCACACAGTCAAAGGCTTTGGCATAGTCAATAAAGCAGAAATAGATGTTTTTCTGGAACTCTCTTGTTTTTTCCATGATCCAGCAGATATTGGCAATTTGATGTCTGGTTCCTCTGCCTTTTCTAAACCAGCTTGAACATCTGGAAGTTCACAGTTCACGTATTGTTGAAGCCTAGCTTGGAGAATTTTGAGCATTACTTTGCTAGCATGTGAGATGAGTGCAATTGTGTGGTAGTTTGAGCATTCTTTGGCATTGCCTTTCTTTGGGATTGGAATGAAAACTGACTTTTTCCAGTCTTGTGGCCACTGCTATGTTTTCCAAATTTGCTGGCATATTGAGTGCAGCACTTTCACAGCACCATCTTTTAGGGTTTGACATGGATAAAAGCAAGAGATGGGGTTAAAGAAATGGAACTTTGTATTAGAACAATTCAAAATGGGAACACAAAATGGACTCTTCTGAAGCAGTGAGTTTCACTAGGTGTGCTCAGCAGAAGTTAGGTAATACAGACTGTTGTGGGATATATCTGTGTCTAGGAAATGTGACTTCTAAGACCCTCCCCCCCTCTTCATTTTAAGATTCCTTTATTTCAGTAGTGCAAAAGTTTATAAATATTACAGATGCTCAACATCAGGGGACAGATTATATAAACTATGACTTATTTGCATTTTAAATATATAAAGTTACAAGTTTACAGGCTGAGTCATTAATGACAAGCTCTACATAAATTATTTTTTAAAAAAACAATCAAGATTGCAAGTTTTTATTGATTGTAGGAGTATAATATGTGTTTAATTACATATTATTTTAAAAGAATATGAAATAATAAAAATTAATGATTGGGTGTGTTGATTTTAAATAACATCCTTTAGAGTCTTAGAAATTTTGTTTTTAAAGAGTAGCATTTTGTTTAACAAAAGTCTCATTTAGTGCCCAGGGATGAGCTGAGGATTAACTGATTAATCCTTACAGCAACCCTAGGAAGTATTATTACTACTATAGATTTTTAGGTTAAAAAAAACAAGGTGAAGAACAGTGTACAGAATGCTACTGCTGTTAAAGAATACAGATAGCCTTGCGTATGCCTTGAATATCTCTGGAGGAATAATTCTGTATCTTCGTCTCTCTCTCTCACACACACACACACACACACACACACACGCCTATCCAGAAGGGAACTGGGGTTCAACATGAGTTCAATTCTTTTTTGTTACTATGTCATTAAAAAAACCAACATGCATGTATTATTTTTGTTGTTGTTTCGTTGTTCAGTTGTATCCAACTCTTTGCAACCTTATGGACTGTAGCCCACCAGGCTCCTCTGTCCATGGAATCTCCCAGGGAAGAATACTGGAGTGGGTTACCATTTCCTTCTCAAGCAGATCTAAATAATTTGAGCCTATAATAAGAAGGCAATGGCACCCAACTCCTGTACTCTTGCCTGGAAAATCCCATGGACAGAGGAGCCTAGTAGGCTGCAGTCCATGGGGTCGCTAAGAGTCGGGCATGACTGAGCGACTTCACTTTCACTTTTCACTTTCATGCATTGGAGAAGGAAATGGCAACCCACTCCAGTGTTCTTGCCTGGAGAATCCCAGGGACACGGGAGCCTGGTGGGCTGCCGTCTATGGGGTCGCACAGAGTCGGACACGACTGAAGTGACTTAGCAGCAGCATACTGTATAAAACTAAAAAATAAAATATTTTTGGCTCTGAAATTGACACTCAGTAAAAGCAGTGTATTAGCATACCCAGAAGTCAATGCTTGAGATGGGTTAAACTTTCTATTTGAGTAATGTCATAAGGTTCAAATAATGATGGAAAGTCCAGACAAGAAGGAAAGCAGCAACTAGATAATGAAACAGAGATTAGGGCAAAATACGAGGGTTAAAGGAGAAAAAATTCATTCGAGAATGTGTCTTTATTTGAAGAATTTGTAAGAAAAAAGGACAGACCCTCTGTAAAAAGAGAAGATGTTGCCCCTAAACACAAAAAGAGCAGATTGTCAAAGTCCTGGAAACTGATTAGTATCTGCAGAATGGTACATTTACAAGCAGCAACCTTTAGCCCTAAGACTGCTTCCTAATGGCTTCCTAATGGTGACCCAGGAAAGTTTTTATTTTTCTTTTTGAGGCACATGGCCATTCTCACTTAGCAGACACAGGCTTTGTAGAGGAGAGCAAGTCCCACGGCATGTTCCAGGGAAATACTTCTCTCTGTCTCTCGCTCACCTTTCATCATCCATCCACTCCCTGGATGTTTACAGAGCACCTGCTATACACCAATAACTCTTAACAGGCATAAACTAACATATATCAAAGTTTACAGAGAAGAGCACTGTTCTCTCTAAACTGTTTAGTAAGCAACCTGGCCCTTGGTTTCTAGACAGGTATTGTAACTTAATACCACCTGGCTCACCCTGTCATTTGTGGCCTAGCAAACACCATTGACTGTGTTAGTTTCCTGTTGCCACTGAAACAAAGTACCACTTAGTAGCTTAAAACAACCAGAATGACTCTCTTACAGTTCTAGAGGTCATAAGTCTGAAATCTGGGCTGAGGTAAGGTGTCTACATGGCCGTATCTTTTGGGAGGCTCCAGGGGGAAATTGGGGCTTCTCTGGTAGCTCAGCTGGTAAAGAATTGCCTGCAATGTGGGAGACTTGGCTTTGATCTCTGGGTTGGGAAGATCTCCTGGAAGAGAGCATGACAACCCACTCCAGCATTCTTGCCTGGAAAACTCCATTGACAGAGGTGCCTGGTTGGCTACAGTCCATGGGATTGCAAAGAGTCAGACATGACTGAGCGTGACTCAGCACACAGAGCGGGAATCCATTCCCTTGCTTTGTCCTCCTTCTAGCAGCTGTCTACATTCCTTGGCTTCTGGCTGCATCACTCTGACTCCTGCTTCTGTCCTCATATCTCCTTCTGACTCTCATGCCTCCTTCTTTCCCTTTAAGGACCCTTTGATTACACTGGGCCCACCCAGATACTCCAAGATAATCTCCCTCACTTAAAATCAAGCAATTATGAATTTTAGTCACATCTGCAAAATACCTTCACAGCAATACTTATTGTGTTTGATGGCATTACTAGGGAGATAGCCATAAGCTGGTCACCACAGTGACTTAATATTTTCTTTAAATATGCACACTATTTAAATATACTTACTGAAAAATTGTTTTACATGATGAAAAACCCATATTTCATTCCACAGATATAAAATATATGGAAAAAAATACTATGAAAATACTCACTAAATTCCAGCTAGATACCACTCACTGCCTATGAAGGCTAAGCCTGTGGCTTGGTCTCCTTGTTTACAAAAGCGGACCAGCAAGAGTAGAGAGGTGTTGACAATTCAATACCAAATTGAGCCTTTCTCCTTGACAGGAAAAGGATTGAAAGACCTTCAAAAGGAAAGTCATGCCTTTCTCAATATTTAATGAAGCATCTGTGCACCAAGTAAAATCCTGTCACAGATTGCAGAGACTCTGTTTCTGACTTTGGGAAACACTGGCATAATGTTTTCAAATCCAGGCTCTTGAATCTGGCTGAATATAAACCCAGAGTCTCTTCTCCATGCACTAGCTATTCACCAAATCTACTTCCTTACCTGTAGACTGGCAGTGATAATAAAGCCTCCTTCACAGTTATATCTAGTTATTTAAGTGAGATATGCATGCACAGTTCTTGGCATAATGCCCAGCACAACACATCTGCCTCGAAAACATCAGCAACTTTTAAAGGAGAAGTCACTATTTTAACTCCGACATCAGGATGCTTTCTGGTATTGTCTGCTCTCTCCTCTCCCTCTGCCCAACCTCAAGTTGAGACCTTGTGCTTGACCTTGACTTAATCTCTTCACTCTCAAGGTGCAGAAACACACCACTGAATCTCATTTTAATTGTAGAATTGACCATAATTCAGGTCTAAGTGCTCTCTGAAGAGGGGCTTCCCAGGTGGTGCTGGTTGTAAAGAATCTGCTGATGCAGGAGACACAGAGATGGGGGTTCAGTCCTTGGGATGGGAAGATGCCTTGGAGTAGGAAATGGCAACTCGCTCCAGAGGAAAATTCCATGGGTAGGACTTAGGAAAGCTTTAGGGCATTGTGCTCAGTGGCCTTTGTGAGCTTGAGGCTGGATGCCTGCAACACACTTCAAGGCGCCATTTGGAAGCTACAGATCTTGCACAGTTAGGCCACTTGATGGCTGAGAGGCACAAACTACAAGGGATAAAATTATAACTTGCTCAGAATTGTACTTTATATTTCCCTTTGGTTGCCTGTTTGTTTCTCAGTATAATTTGGGATGTTGACTGTGGCCCACAGTAATCTAGGTGATTTAGTGTACTGAGGTGTCTTAGGAATTACCTTTCTGAGTTGTTTTATGAATTACCTTTCCTCTAACTTCCTTGTGGCCAAGATTAGCAAGCATAGTTTAGGATTATAAGTGCTGCATTTCAGTGACAGAAAGATTACACTGTGATGAAAGATACTTATATGTCCTAATTATCCTGATTTGATGAAATATTAGCTTCCCTTATGAAACGGTTATAATGGACATGTAATTTTTTATGTAAGCTTTTGAAAAATGTAGTTTTTCTCAAAAGGGAAATGCTAGAGGAGACATATTATTTCACCTCTTTACGGGCATACATTAAAAGAAAAATCTGCATGTCTGTGAAATGTTAATTGTATATTGAATTATTGCCAAGCTCTCCTAATTTATTAGGAAGTGTGAGTTATGGCTAAATTATTAATAGAAGCTAAATGCTAATGGTTTAAATTACAGTTGGACTTGGTTGAATATTAAATAGGGCATTTTTTCCCAAATATTACTTTCAAAATAGTCTAGTATAATGACTCAAATGAGCACACATTTTTTTTTTTCCCTCAGTCTTATGCAATTAAAGGGCTTCCCAGGTGGCTCAGTGGTAAAGAATCTGCCTGCCGAGCAGGAGACACAGGTTTTATTCCTGGGTTGGCAAGATCCCCAGGAGAAGGAAATGGCAACCCACTCCAGTATTCTTGCCTGGGAAATCCCATGGACAGAGGAGGCTGGCAGACTACAGTCCATGGAGTCACAAGAGTCGGACATGATTTAGCAACTAAACCACCACCACCATGCACTTAGAACAGTATTTTACAGAAGAGAGTTGGTTTGCTGTATTTACAATCTTACTTTGGAGAAAAACAGATTGCTAGGTTGCTTTCCATTGAGATGAGGCATAGATCCAGATTTTATGCAGTCCAAAACTTAGGCAATTTTGGAGATCCTCTTTGAGACAAAAAAAGACCAAACAATTGATTTTTACAAACTTTACAAAAATATATGACCCTATGAACACATTGGAAAGGTTCCCTCACAAGGTCAAGGAAAAATCAAGGTAGGAGCCCTTAGGCCTCAGCCTTGTTACCTTCACAGCAAATTCACTTCTGGCTAAATGTATATTATTGTGAAAGCTTCTGAGAATGCTCCACTTTCCCAAATTCATGAAAAGGCTCTTTGGGTTTGATCCCTGGGAACAGGTAATATTATAAATAATCAGTTACCTACATAAGATGATGAATTATTCTATTATTGACAATGTTCCTTTTTATGTCTATTTATTGAAGCATGATACAATAACTAAAAATTCTACCATTTTTTAAAGGAAGTAGCCAATATCACTTTCACAAGTATGAGGAAATAGAAACAAAGGATTATATATATATATATATACACATATATATATGAAAGCATTTTTTCCCTTGGAGTAGATTTTGTCAAGATAATTTTATCTTGCTAGTATTTACATAATTACTTTCTCAAGGAACATTCCATTAATATATTAGGTTTAAGTAGTGGTTGAAAGTGGAAAGGAAAAAAGTAAAGCAAGGAGCATAAACTTAAGATAATTTTACAAGAGAGAAAGAACAATTTTCCTGACCATGCTTCTTAGATCTCCAAGATCAAATAGAAGTGGACAATTTAGATATTTACTGCATGTAGGAAATACAAGCAATCTCTGTAGATAACTCTAGAAGAAACTTCTTTTCAGAACCTCCTGAAATAAGAACATTGTTAATTTCCCATTTTGACTATAAGGATTTGGTCTCTCGATTTTTTCTTGTCTTAGGTACATAATTTTAATAGCCTGATAATTGGTCATGCTTTTCCATTTTCTTTTTAAAATTTTATTTTATTGAAATATAGTTGATTTGCAATGTTGTATTAATTTCCACTGTACAGCAAAGTGATTCAGTTAAAATATATACATTCTCTTTCATATTTTTTTCCATTATGGTTTATCACTGGATGTTGAATATAGTTCCCTGTGCCATAGAGTAGGATCTTGTTGTTTAGCCATACTATATCTGATAATTCACACCCACTAACCCCAAACTCCCTATCCATCCCTCTCCCACTCCATCCTTGGCAACCACAAGTCTGTCCTGTAAGTCTGTGAACCTGTTTCTGCTTCATAAATAAGTTTATTAGTCTCATATTTAGATTCCATATATAAGTGATACCATATGGTATTTGTCTTTTCCTGACTTACTTCACTTAGTATGATAAGCTCTAGGTCCATCCAAGTGGCATTATTTTATTCTTTATGACTGAGTTGTATTCCTTTGTATATATATTCTTTATCCATTCATCTGTTGGTGGACATTTAGTTTATTTCCAACCCATTTGTCCTTTTTGAAGGTGAAGAATGAAATAACTAAATGATCAGATAATGGAGGAAGGGGAGGAAAGAGGCCTAAATTAGGATTTTCAATTGGATACTGAAGAAGGAAAATAATGTGAATTTACTGAATAATAAATTAATCTCACTGATCTCATCGTCTTTTGACACCACATTTAGAGCAGGGACACTGGAAAAGAGAGATGTCAGCTGTGTGGATAAGATGATCTGTTGCCCTCAGATGGGACGGGACTTGTTAGGTCTGTGCAGACTGGGTAGCAAGGTGGTTTCTGCAATTGGTTCAGGTAACCCTCCTTGATCGGAGAAGGCAATGGCACCCCACTCCAGTACTCTTGCCTGGACAATCCCATGGATGGAGGAGCCTGGTAGGCTGCAGTCCATGGGGTTGCTAAGAGTTGGACACGACTGAGCGACTTCACTTTCACTTTTTACTTTCATGCATTGGAGAAGGAAATGGCAACCCACTCCAGTGTTCTTGCCTGGAGATTTCCAGGGGCAGGGAAGCCTGGTGGGCTTCCGTCTATGGGGTCACACAGAGTCAGACACGACTAAAGCGACTTAGCAGCAGCAGCAACCCTCCTTGATAATGCATAAATTATCTTTACAACCTAAGAACATTAAAAATAATAAGAGGATAAGTACAAACAGACAGTACTAGGGATGTGATGTACAACATGATAAATATAATTAACCCTGCTGTCCATTCTACATGAAAGTTATTAAGAGAGTAAATCCTAAGAATCTACATCAAAAGGAAAAACATTTTTTTCTATTTCTTTAATGTTCTATTTATATGAGATGATGGATGTTCACTAAACATATTGTGGTCTTCATTTCATCATGATGTAAGTCAAATCATTATGCTGTACACCTTAAACTTAGCAGTGGTGTATATCAATTATGTTCTCATTGGAGCTTTCCTGGTGGCTCAGTTGATAAATAATCTGCCTGCAATGCCACAGACCTGGGTTCGATCCCTGGGTTGGGAAGATCCCCTGGAGAAGGGCATGGCAACCCACTCCAGTATCCTTGCATGGAGAACCCCCATGGACAGAGTAGCCAACGGGGCTACAGTCCATGGGGTCACAAAGAGTTGGACATGGCTGAGTGACTTTCACCTCACTTCAAAACTGGAACAACAAATTTTTTAACTTTTAATAAAAATATAAAAATAATAATGGGTTAGTTGGGAATAATGGCACTCATATTAAATAATTAATTCATAATTAATTAAAATTTAATGCACACTTCATAATTTTCAACCAAGAATTTGAGGCAGCTCAATGGATACACATGTAAAAATGTAAATAAATAGAATTTTTTTTTTTAAAGTACAGTTATATAAAATAGAGTGGAAAGTTAATAATTGTGGTGGTGAGATTGGGAGCAAATATAACACATATATCCTGGCCAGGGGGGCTTCCAAGGTGGCGCTAGTGATAAAGAATTTGCCTGCCAATGCAGGAGAAGTAAGAGACTTGGGTTCGATCCCTGGGTTGGAAAGATCCCCTGGAGGAGTTCATGGCAATCCACTCCAGTAATCTTGCTTAGAGAATCAAATGGACAGAGGAGCCTGGTGGGCTACAGTCCCTAGGGTCACACAGAGTCAAACATGACTGAAGGGACTTAGCACACATGTATGCATCTGGCCAGGAGGGCACAGATCCTATAATAGGACAATAAATTTGTCTTGAAGCTTCATAGAAACCTAAAAGAACCTATGGTCAGTTAACAGTTTTCTAAAGTAACTGTGAGAGGAAAAAGTACTCATTTCTTCTAGGAAGCAATGCTTTTCCTAACACAAGGTTTAAAATGAATTTCTCAAGCGAGACCGTAGTAAACAATATTCATAGAAAACAAAAATAATGGGTTTATAAGCCGTTTCTTGTATTGCCAGTTGACGAAGGCCAGCTGAATTTTTGAAATGCTGCAGGGTCCAAACAGCTCTGCAGGGAGTAATCCAAACTATAGAAAGAACCTGAAGCCATTCACTAACCAGTTTACCAAAGTATAAACATGAAAGCAACAAGCTAAAATAATATGTAGTATAGTTCTGGTACTTCCAATCTCTTCTCAATAACATGTTGACATTAGCTAAGAGGGACGTTTCTGCCCTGATTTTGATTCAGGTTTTCTTTTACCTTGCTTTTTGTAAAATTCATACAGTACAGTCAAATAACTTTAAAGAAGTTATTTCTAACTGCTCTGGTTGAGATTTTAAAGGCTATTTATTTGCTGCATTTCATTTTCGGTAGCTGTTTTCTCTCCCTGAGTCACAGTTCCTTCATTCCTTCTCGAGGTGGTTACTTGGTACAGAAGAATGGCAGTGTGATTTTGGTAAAGCCTTTGGAAGACTCCCATGATATCCTTGAAGACGAGGTCGAGGGATATAATTTGGGTGGCAGATCTGTAGCCAGTTGAACATCTATATCCCCAAAATGATGTTAATAGATAGCTGTTATTCTGGACGGAGGACTCTATGGCATGTTGTAAGGAGGAGTTCAGGTGTAAGAAATGCTAAAGGAAGAGCAGGTTGGGGTGCTGAAGTAGATGAGCTCAGTTCTAGACAGTTCTGTGAGACTTTCAGGTTGAAATGTTATCAGTTGCGCAAATGGGTTTGAGGGAGGGAAGAAGGAAGAAAGAGAGGGGAGAGGGAGAGAAGAACAAGGAGAAGAAAAGGAAAGAAGGAAGAAATAAAGAAATTGAGATCTAGTTACATAGCAAACATTTATTAAGTACCAACAAACTACGTGGGCTTCCCTGGTGACTCAGTGGTAAAGAATCTGCCTGCAATGCTGGAGCTGCAGGAGTTGCAGGTTCGAACCCTGGGTCTGGGTCTGGAAGATCCCCTGGAGGAGGGCATGGTAACCCACTTTGATATTCTTGCAAGATTTGAGTGTGTTTTAAATGCTCAAGTGGCAAGTGGAGAGACAGAGAGAACGAAGATTCTAAAGTGTGGTGATTGTAGGAGCAAAGTGACAGAGATGCAGGAACAGATGAATCCTTCCTAAGCACAAGTAAGTAAACTGTCCACCTGGAGATGGAGGAAATGATGAATATGTATACAGGGAGGTCTGGAGGTAGGGCTTCCCTGGTGGCTCAGGTAAAGAATCTGCCTGAAATGCAGGAGACTTGGGTTCAATCCCTGGGTTGGGAAGATCCCCTGGAGAAGGGAACAGCTACCCACTCCAGTATTCTGGCCTGGAGAATTACATGGACAGAGGAACCTGGCTACAGGCCACGGGGTCCCAAAGAGTTGGACACAACTGAGTGACTTTCACACACACACTGGAGGTAGAGGAGAAGCCTCTGTACTGTTCATTGTGAGGAAGTAGTGGCCCAGATAAGCTAAGAGGTTGGTATGGGGTCTCGCAGCCAGCTTGTAGCATTTCTGGAACTCGTAGAGTCCACTGTGTTTTCCATGGTATTCTATCTTCTCCCAGTGAAAATGTCTCCCCTTGACTTGTAAAATACTAGGCTATTTTTGGATTGAGGAACTCTTTTCTGGTTTTATGAATCTTGTTTCTTCTCTCATCAGTTAAATGTATTCCAGGCCCGCTTGTGGTATGACACAGTTGAACAATTAGGGATCCTGTGTCTGACCTGGACTCAGACTCTGACTCTGTTGCTTCCTAGCTTTGAGTTCTTAGGCAAAGTACTTAACTGTGCCCATCTGTAAAGTGGGTACAATAAAACTTGCCTTCAGATTACATGAGGATCAAGTGAGATAATAGGCACACATGCCCCAGTGCTCAGAATGCTCAGAAATACAATGCTCTGTCTCTTTACTCTCCCTTGGTGAGATTCCCTAGAGACCCAGGCTCCTTGCTTCTGTGCAATTTTGAGAAAGTCACTCATCTTGCTGAATCTATTTGTTCATCTCAAAAAATGGAAGCAATCTTACTATGCTCCTGTGTTGTGAGGATGAAAATGGCCCTGAGGAAGATTCTGGAGGCTGCACCATCAATTTTTGTTGACTCTAAATCTTATCTACTTCCTGAGATTTACTTCTCACCCCCTATGAACATCTGCCCCCAGGCATATTTTCCAGCCTCTTCTCACTTGAGCATTAGGTTCTAACTACTTGTTGGATGTTGTCTGGATCATCTGCCAACAGGCATAATTATTTTTAACTTGTTATAGTCACAACTGATCTATGATCTCCTTCATATCTTATATAGCTGGCAAACTCTTTCTCCTGACCCCTACTTTCCCTGGTGGCAGCCCCTTCTCTTTCCTCTCACTGTGCTGGTTATTTTCTGTTTGCTATCTATCCCCTCACCTGAGCATCTCTCAGCATATTTCAGTCTCCCTTGCCAACTGGCTCCTCATTGTAATTCCTCATTCACAAGGGGGGAAAATGGCCAATGTTCTATTGGAGAACAGAGCCGTGATTCCACTATATTGGAAGCTAAGGTGACCTTCTTGGTTATTCAGGGCTCCTCTTGCCACTGGAGCTATTGGTCACTTACTAAGGAGAAATTTGGTTGTTGCTACACGAAACAGGCAATGGAAAACTGTTGTCATCAGAACAACAGGATGCTGCAGGGATGAAGTTTTGTTTTGCCCTGACATATGCTGACCAAGAGTAAAGAGAACAGGGAGTGGATGGTAGAAGATGGGAGTTGCAGTTATCAGTTAGACCCCCTTTCCTGCTTTCCCATATGAGGTACTAAAGGTAGACAACATTGCAGTTTAGATCCTGCTCAGAACAAACCTGAATTGATATCACCCTGAGGCTGATAATAGCTAGGGGTGTTTTCCACATGGGGGACAGAGTTTCTTCATTTGAGGGATGAGTAAAAAGGGATGCTATGCTATGCTAAGTCACTTCAGTCGTGTCCGACTCTGTGCGACCCCATAGACGGCAGCCCACCAAGCTCCCCCGTCCCTGGGATTCTCCAGGCAAGAACACTGGAGTGGGCTGCCATTTCCTTCTCCAATGCATGAAAGTGAAAAGTGAAGTGAAGTCGCTCAGTCGTGTCTGACTCTTAGCGACCCCATGGACTGCAGCCTAACAGGCTCCTCCGTCCATGGGATTCTCCAAGCAAGAGTACTGGAGTGGGGTGCCATTGCCTTCTCCGGTAAAAAGGGATACTGAGGAGCAAAAATGTGGGTTGTTCTGATTAACCTTCATATGCATCTGTTCCCCTCTGCCCACTCCATCTATTACCTGATCTGTTCTAGCCTGGGATATTGGGCTGGCTTCCCAGTAATGGGAAGTAAGGCAAGAAATTGACAGGGAGGGAGAAGAGAGGTCGAGCTATTTCTCCCCTGCTTCCTTCCTGGTCAGGGGCTATATTTTGGCAGTTAATGCACTTCTCTAGGTTGCAGGGGACCTCTTCTTCTTCATGGTCCCAGCTCTATTGTGCTTGGCGAACACTTCCTTCCCCTTGGCTTTTTTTCCAGGTCAGGTTCAATGAGAAACAGACTCCAGCATTCTGTCTGTAGGAGGCCTGGTGAGTGAGTGCTCTTGGAGTTGCCACTGGGGGTGGGGAGATGAGGGAAGCAGGACTGGGCAGAATGAGCTGGGATGACCCTGCAGTTGTCAGATGGGGATGTGCAGGGAAGGGGGCCAAGTGGGCGGGTCCTTGTAACTCCAAGTAGACCAGTTATTGGGTGTATTAAAGGATGTGTCTTCAGTAAGAAGGTTCTTTTACTGGAGGATAAATCCCAAAGAGAGATTTGGCTAATGCTGGTTGGCCACCAGTACTCCCAGCTGCTAATGGATGAGGTCAGTCCTGGAGGGGAATCAAGGTGGTGTTCCCGACACCCCTCAAACCCAGGTGGCCCAAAGACTAGACCCTGGGGGTTTCGACATCCATTGTTGCCTCTCTTAACCTGCTCACACCTGTAATATTGTCTTTTGATTCAGTTCTCTTAATTGAAGTATCTGAGGTTGATTTATTTCCTTTCAGAGCCCTGACTAATATAGATATTTATTTTAAAAAAACCTGAATATTTAAATACAAACTCTCATGTATTCAGGGAGTACGGTACCTGATATTAAAGCAGACCCTATCTGGCTGGGGAGCTGAGGGCAGGCTTAGTCAAGGAAGTGATGTGAGTGAGCATCTGAAGGGGGCGCCAAGGTAACTATGAAGAGGAGACGAGGTAGGGGAGGGGAAAGGAAGGCGAGATCTTTAACTGAAGAAAACTTTGAATTTGTAGATCCAACCCACCCGACTAACAGGTAAGGACTAAGTGGCTGGGAGAGTGGAAGCAGGAAACAGGGGCTGGAGAGAAAGGCAGGACCACACCCTCACAGCTTTAAGCCCCTTATTAAGGGTAATCCTAGAGATTTTGGAAAAGCTTTGAAGGTTTTTGGGCCATAATCAGAATTGCATTTGAAGAAGATCTCTCTGGCTAATCAAAGACCAGTGCCATTTTTAATTTGGGGAAAATTACCACTTGCCTGCCATTTTTTGTTAAAAGCGGAAGACTCTTTTGGGTTCTAGAAGTCTCCAAACTGACTAGGTAGAAATTTCTATCAGTTGGCAAATCTGCCACATGAACTGCAGTATTTCATGGACAGAATGTTACATGGTACACCCCACTGTGCCTGTTGTTTCTTTTTCATATGATGATAATTTGTTGCTCTTTTCCCTACTGGTAAGTGATACTAAGAGTTTATCAACCATTAGCCTTTTCATACAATAACAATTTGTACTCTATATCAAAAAGTTGGAAAGTACTGTATACTCTATCAGGACTTCTGATTTTGATTTCCACTCATTTTTGGAGTCTTTAAAAAGTATACAAACATCTAACTCTTTGGTCTTGGAATTGATTGAATAGGGTTTCTCTTTATTCTCTCTTAAGGTTAATTCAGGTTAATGGAAAAGTGTGAATATAGAATATTAGTCATGGTTTCATGTACAGATATAGCTTAGGACCTCAGGGCTCCTTTCTGCTTTCTCAGTTCTTGTTGACCATTGAGCAGAGATGAACAGAATCAAGGCTGAGCCTGGTCCCTTGCCGAATTTATGAATGGAGAATGCGGGGTGATGGCCACATAGGACCAACCAACAGGAGTGCTGTGACCAGAGCCCAGAACACTTGCCTCACCTAGTGTTTCTATCCTGTTACCCTTCCCAGCAGCCCCTGCCTCACCCAGAAAGGTCCCAGACTGGGGCCTGGGAGTTTAATATGCCATTGCTTTTTGCTTGAAGTAATTCAGGCATGAAGAGTCTCTCAATCTAAGTAATTAACCTAAAAATAGTCATCTCATTGGGCTGATATTTTTGAATTGTGTCCCTTAAAAAGGTATGTTGAATCCTATCCCCCAGTACCTCAGACTGTGACTTTACTTGGCAGTAGGGTCTTGGCAGATGTAATATATAAGACAAAGTCTTACTGGACTGCAGGTGTGCATGCTAAGTTGCTTCAGTCGTGTCTGACTCGTTGTGACTCTATGGACTGTAGCCCACTAGGCTCCTCTGTCCAAGGGATTCTCCAGGCAAGAACGCTGGAGTGGGTTGCTATGCCCTCCTCCAGGGCATCTTCACAGCCCAGGGATCGAATCTGTGTCTCTCTGTCTCCAGCATTGACAGGTGTGTTCTTTACCACTAGCGTCACCTGGGAAGCCCTCTTACTGGAGTAGGGTGGGCCCTGGGCCCTTAATCCTATATGCCTGGTGTCCTCATAAGATGGGGAGAGGCACAAAAACATATGGGGAGAATGTGGCCATGGCAGCAGCAATTGGATTGGTGCATCCACCTCTATGTGAAGGAAACCAAAGATTGTTGGCAAATACAGAAACTAGAAGAGGAAAGAGAGGATTCTCCTCGACAGGTTCAGAGGGAGCAGGGCCCTGCTGACACCTTGTTTTCATCTTTCTAGCTTCTAGAACAGTGAGACAATAAAGTTCTGTTTTTTTAAGACCTCCAGTTTGTAATTTGTTATGGCAGCCTAGGAAACTTTATTAGTTGGTGTCAATTTTTATCATAAACCCTGAGGTAAAGGCCCATATTTATTATCATTTAAGGTTTGAGTCCTTTTTGATTAAGATTTAAGGACTTCCCAGGTGGCTCAATGGTAAAGAATCCACTTGCCAATAAAGGAGATGCAGGAGACATGGGTTTGATCCCTGGGTCAAAAAGATTCCCCGGAGAAGGAAATGGCAACCCACTCCAGTATTCTTGTCTGGAAAATTCCATGGACAGAGAAGCCTGGTGGGTTACAGTCCATGGGGTCTCAAAGAGTCAGACACCACTCAAGCAACTGAGTGTGCACCATTAAAGATAGATTTTAAGTTTTTGCCTTTTGGATAATTATCAAGAAGACATAGTTGATGCAGTTTGTTTGCCTTTCTTACTAAGGACATTTCCTTTCTCCATTCACATAATCATAAGTCATTGTTCTGAGATTTCATATTTGGTGCCCTCTTCTCTAATGGTGACGTTCTTATCTGTTTTGTTTTTTTTCTCCCCCCAATATTTCTCTGCAGCCACTTTTCAGGCTCATTCCATGAAGTCCTGGGCCAACCCAGGACTGTATGCTTGAAACTCTCCCATGGAACTCAGGCCATTTATTTAATTTGTCCACTGCATTCTTTAATCGACTGCATACTCCACAGTCAACCTTTTAATGATGATCTTAATTGTGACCTTGATCCCCCTGAAATTCCCACTGTGCTAATTTGCAACCATGTGCTCTGCTTCGGGGCTTCTAGAGTGCAGGGAAAGTTAGATCCATGTACCTCTTACTCAAGCCATCCAGTTCACCCAAGCTCTTATTCAGTAATTCTTATATTCACCGCTTGTTGAGTTGCTAAGAAACTCCTCACCATTTCCTCTTTTTTATATCCGCTCCAAACAGATGATTTTTGCTCTCTCCTTATTGGACACCTAGGCCATCTGGCAACTTCATTTGTATTCTTGATCTCATCCTTCCATACTCACTCAATTCTCTCCAGAATCTTCAATCCCTTGATCACCCGCTATTTTTTCTCTTCATAAAATCCTATGCATTTGACTGAAGTAAAAGGAAAATTCACCCCACAGGAGTTTAGCTAGTGCTTCTCAAACTGTAAAATACATCTGAATCACTTGGGGAGCTTGTTAAACTAGATACAGTCAGTCTGAGGCCTGAGATTCTGTAGGTCTAACAAGATCACAGGTGATGCTATTGTTCCTGGTCCCCAGACCACAAGGATTTACCTTTTTAAGTACATATATGTTGTGTGTTGTCACTTAAGTTGTGTCTGACTCTGCAATTCTATGGACAGTTGCCTGCCAGGGTCCTCTGTCCATGGGATTCTCAGGCACAAATGCTGGAGTGGATTCCCACGTCCTCCTCCAGGGGAACTTCCCAACCCAGGGATCGAACCTATGTCTCTTATGTCTCCTGCACTGGCAGGTGGGTTCTTTACCACTAGTGCCACCTGGGAAGCACTTAAGTGCATAAGGGTCATCCTTATGGGGTAAGTGCATTATTTGCATGATGGCTTTTATTCTCCAGGGCTGTCTCTCATGGCCTCGAGATCCTGCCACTGTTTCAGACATCCCATCATGATCTGAGTACATTCAAAGGCAGGAGGCAGGGTTTGACCAGAGAGGGGAGAATGAGAGCCTTCTTTTCTTTCTTGTCTCATCAAGGAGGTGAATATTTCTTGAAGCCTCCCACTTCGCCTTAAAATTTATTGGCTTATAGTTGAGTCACACCTGACCACTAACTGTCAGACCAGGATGGGACAGAAAGATTATGACTTATTTCAGAGGCTGGACATACCAGTATACAAGGCAAATTCTGTCAGCAGCAAGGGGGGTGGGGATGGCCCACTGAGGCAGGCAGTGTCATGGTTCTCATAGTAGCATCTTGAGCTAGACCTGGTTTTCAAGCATTTATTTAAGGGAAAAATGTTTTAATAGTATTGCTTCATCTAATTAGTTTTTGAGCATCTTTTTATGTTTTCTCTATGAATATTCCAATATCTACTCATGTTCTAACACTGTGAATACACACACACACACAAAAAGCCACTGAACTGTATACCTTAAATAGGTGAATTGTAGGCTTGTGAATTCAGCACGTTATTTCTGGTCCCTTGCACTGGGAGCACCCTAATGGGTGGGAAGGATTCAGCTTTGGTGACTGTACTTTTATTTCTAGCCCATGCTCCACACACAGGCACTCAGCAAATACTTCTTGTGGCAATCGCACACTTTTATACTGTAACTGATATTTATACAGAGCTTCATAAATTTCAAGGCATTTTTTTTTTCAGGGACAGCAGCAGTTCCTTTGTGCCTCAGAACACCTCAAAGGTGGTCAGAGTGGGTGATTATGAGATTGTTATTCGTCCCTATTGTGAAAAATGATCAGTTGTACAACAAGGGAAAAAGACCAAAACCCATTTCTGTTCACTAACTTTCATCTGAGGGGCTCTCTCAGGCCTGTTGGTCTTGCACTCCTATCTCTCAGAGAAAGGGGAGCCACTTTGTAGTACAATCAGCACCGCTCTGGGAGACTGATTCCCAAACTACAGCCCAACAGCACGGCAATTCGGGTCACTTGGGGGGCAGAAACTAAAGAACCGAGATTCCTTTGCTGAGCAAACATCGCGATGAGGCCAGTGGGATTTTGGCTTTGGGGTATTGGACTCCTCAAATGCTTCTAACCAGAAGGTTTGAGTTAGTGGGGTGTTCTATGGCTATGACCTCAATGGCATTTAACTAAACGTCTTCCAGGTACATAATTCAGGGTTCTAGGTTCTGATCCGTCCCTTATCCCCTTGAGCTCCCCACTTTTCCAACACACACACACACACACACACACATGCCTGGGGGAAGAAACCCAGGTTCGGCACATTTCAGCCAGGACCTTTCCAGATGGAGGAGAGGGAGGCAAGGGAGGAGCCATTTTGCCAACAAACACTTGAAGCCCCCCTGCAAAAAGAAGTCCTTAGAGTCCTCCTCGTCCCCCTAATTAGGAGGCGCGCGATCCTTGTCTGCTACAAAACCACTAGCCACTGGATGATCTAACGATGTCCACCACAGCAGCCCGGAAGCTTTGGCCGCTTTCCAGTGGGGGGACTGGAGAAATCCTGGGGACCCACAGAGGCTCCGGGGTGTCCCCGCGGGGGCGGGGGCGCGCTGACCTGGGCCTCGCGGGCAGGAGCGCAGGTGAGCAGCCGTAGCTGGACTTGCCGCCTCCGCCCCCGCGGCGCCCACCCCTCCCCGCACTGGGCCGGGGGCGGTCGAGGGCTCTGTCCAGCCGCCGGGAGGCTCTGGCGGGAAGTGTGGCAAAGACATCGGAGACCCGGGGCCCGGCGACAGTGCCCGGCCGGCCAGGGTGCGCCCAGGCGTGGGGCCACCACCACCCCGCGGGCGCCGGGCGCGGCGGCCGCGGGAGCCACAGGTGGTTCCCCGGGCCGGCCCTTTTCTCCTCCCCCTTTCCTTTCTCTCGCCTCCCCTCCCTCTTGCCCGGTGTCGGCGGCACTTCCCCCGCTTCCTCCTCCCTCTCCAATCGGGAGGGAGGGAAGGAGCCGCCGGCTCTTTCCTGCCTCCCTGCAAACTTCAGCGGGACTCGCGTCTCCAACTCGCCGCCGCGCCCCCAGCTCGGGAGCTGCTCCTCGAACTTCCTCTGGCCGCGCGGCTCGGGAGCCCGGGCGGCTGGAAGGTCGCCGCCGGGCGCCAGGCGGCCGCCGCTCGGACCCTCCGGAGCCCTTCCCCGCGGCTCCCCGGGCTGCCGCCTCTCCCCTCTTCGCTGCCCGCCCGTCGGTCCGTCCAGCCCGCTCGCCTCGCTGCTCCCCGGCGGGCAGGAGCCCTGCCGGCCCTCGGCGCCCCGCCGCCGCCCGGACTTTTCTTTGTGTTGGATGCGGACTCGCGCCCCGCGCAGACTGGGGCTGGACTGAGCGCCGCGCTCCCGCGCCGCCCCCCCGGCCATGCCCTTCCACCAGAGGACCGTGGAGCCCGCGCGGCTGCGCCGGCCCGAGGCGGCCGGGGCGGCGGGCGCGCCGCTCTTCCGCTCGCTGGAGCAGGTCAGCTCGCACGCCCTGGTCTGCCTGCTGGCGCAGCTCGCCGACCTGTCGCGCTGCGCCGGGGACATCTTCGGCGAGCTCGAGGGCCAGGCGGCTGCCCTGGGCCGCCGCACCGCCGCGCTGCACCGCCGCCTCGACGCCCTGCACGCCGCCACCGCGCGCCTGGACCACCGCCGAGTGAAAATCCGTGAGTGGAGGGAGGCTCGGGGGAAGGGAACGAGGCGGGGAGGCGCCCGGCCGGCTGCTCCCTCTCGCCCCCTGGCGGCTCCGGGCCGGCTCTCGGGAGTCCGCGCTGAGCCTCGGAGCCACCCGCCCGCGCGAGGGTCGGGCTCCCGAGTGGGGATGGCGTGATCCGAGACCCGGTGGCCGTGCAGGTGGCGGGCGCGCGCGGCGCTCTCGGGTTTCGAAGGTTGCTGGCCTCCTCAATGGAGTGGGCTCCCTGCTGTCCGTCTCTCCGGTCCTTCTCTCTGTGTAGGAGACTGAGAGGAGCCCCCGGGGCGCTGTCGGCAGAGGAGGAGCCAAGGTCGTGGGAAAAGGGTCAGAGGAAGGTAGCCTGTTGGAGGAACCAGGGTACTGGATGAGTATGGATTTATGATGATTCTAGTCCTCGAGACTTCAGGAGGATCCATTTTTGAAAATCTCAAAGGTTCTCAGAGAGTGTTGGGGCTGCTGGTCACTTCTCTGACCGGTGCTCTTAAAAATAAAAATGTGCTTTTAGTTCAGGGTTTTCTCTTTTGGTGCTAATTCTTGCTGACCCCTAGCCGCTTCGCCGACCAGTTCTTTGTAATTCTGGGGTCCTTGACTTTGTACTGAGATTCAAAATCCCAATCGTCCTTGTCTGACCTCCTCCAACCCTGAAAATCAAGTATCTGTCCCTAGGTAGTGATCTCTTCATGCAAGCATTTCAGTTCAGTAGCTTAACTAGCTCTAGTGAATGAAGTAACTGGAATTTCCTGCTGGCCCAAAATAGAGAAACTTTAAGCGTGATGTTTGTGTGGTTTCTCCCCTTTTGGTAGGTGGACTTGATCATAATCCTAAGCGTGAAGAGTAAAGTGGAGATGGATTGCAGGGTGGGAGGGGAGGCGTAACACACGGCCTAGATTTCAGCAGCTCAGGGTGAAATACCATGTCTCTTCGAATCACTTCATATGCAATCTTGAATAGCTGGTTTTAATTTTTTTTTTTTCTCCTTCCTAGAGAAGCTTAACTATATTTTACCACCTTACAACTGGAAGAGTTCATTTTTAGTACTTTAATACCAGTGAGATTGCTTGTTGTCATACATCTTTCTCCAAGTTGTGAAGTTACCATGTAATGGTTTTACATTTTACAGTTCATCTCTTTGATATTGCTGTCAACACATCCTTATAAGTTGTGGGCTGTTCCCACCTGGGGAGAGTTTCCTGTATGCCGACGCTGCCCTCTAAAAAAAGTCAGAGAAGAAGAAAAATCAGTCTCAAAATTGTTGGACCTAAGTAGAATATATCTATTTAAAGTGAATAATGACCTCATGCATTAGGATATACTGTCTTAGTAGAATGTCCTGGTCACCCCGTAATCACGTGTCGCTTCTATACTTTTCCCATGTAGTGTCTGTGTGTAGGTGAAGGAGAATTTCACCCTTGAGGAGTGCTGTGATGAGGCAGAGCTGATTGGTAGGTGAACTGATCCATTGTGGGAATTGAAAGACTAGAAAATACTCCCTGAAGATTCAGAACTCCTTCTTTTGACAGTTTTGTTTTACATTTAAATGTATCACTTTTCTCTCTTTTCATAGATATGCACCAATAGCTAAGGTTTGCAGCCAAATCCCCCCCAATTCCCTGAGTTAACGAAGGTCATCCTAATTAGTGACTAAAATAACTCTTTTTAAAAACTTTTCACAAGTTTCTTTGAATCTTTGATTTCATCCCAGGAAACCTGGCTCATCTTTTTTTTTTTTTTTTTAAATGATGGAGATATAAGGCTTTTATTGAATATAAGTATGTCTGAGAGTAGAAGTACAAATGTAGAGAAGAAAGCTGAACTATAAACATGTTTCTGTGGTTTTTCACCTTCACACACTTAACTTTTTTATATGCTAAAATGAGTTGAAACATTATGCATTCATCTTATTTAGACTCAGGTAAGATTTTTCTTCTTTTTTAAAATGTCTTATTTCTGTGTAAAAGCTACATTTTGAAGTCATTTTTGTCTCTTTTTAGTCAGGTGTAGAGAATAACATGTTCCATTAGAATGGAGGCACAGACATTTAGACTTGGAACCGACTGTAAAGGTCATCTCTTTCATTAACGCTTAACACGGGAGTCCAAGAGAGTTGAAGTGATTAAGGCCAGGTTAGGTGGTGGGCTAATGGCACAGGCAGGCCTGGAGCCCAGACTTCTGATTGGCTCACCTGCTGACCCATTGCATATATCCCATCCCTTTTAGGGTCATGTGGGAATGGGGAAAAGTTTAGATACATTTCATAAACAGTCCCAAGGATAATGATGACTGTTAATATCATCCTTCTTGTCAGATAAACCTTGTTAATGAGTCTCCCAAGGAGCAAGTAACAACTAACAGTTGATCAGAAGCCAGAGTGTAGCAGTGGGGTGTGTATATTTCACTGCCTGATGGCTCTCTACATATCAGAGGTGAGCTAACTGTTGAAAAAACGGATACACTTTATCTTTTCAGTATAGAAGCAGCATTTTAGTCCTGTGGGCCAGCCCCCTGCCTCAATAATTTTGAGAAGTATCTGGTCAAGTTTGCCATTCCTCACAATCTCATAGGTAGTCATCCAAAATAGTATTTTGTCATGATTGAGGATAACACACTTGACTTTTTTTCTCCTGCTTATTCTTCAAGACTCTCCTAATCCTTCCTCTGACACTACCAGGTTGGAAAGAGAGCTCCCATGGTATCCAGTATGGACATCTCTTTTGTACCTCCGTCCCCACATTTACCAGTATGGGCTGAAACCTATTCATTTCTGTTCCCCTCTGCTAGATAGCAAACTCCTAGGGTCAAGGGTGGCTGTATCTTTGTGTTTTAAAGTTTAAAACAGTGTCTGGAATGCACTACCTCAGTCGACATTTGAACTGAACTAATATTTAGTTTCTTAGTGCTCAGTGTCAGCAAGAATCATTACAAAACCTTTGGGAGGGACTGGTATACTGACTGCTGCAAGTCTGCAGAATGAGACAATTACTCTAAAAGCAAATGAAAAAGTAAACTCTCTACCTCTTTAAGGTTATGAGCTTAACCACCAGAAAACTTCTTCCCATAGAAGTCAAATGTCATTAATTTTGCTGACAAAATAAGTTCCCATTGAAGATACTGACAGTGGCCAGAAATGTGGGTGGTTACATCTTGGCTCTGTAAACAATCAGAACAGACTTTTCTTTGCAGAAATCAGTATACACTCAACCTCACAGCCCTGTTTTATTTTTAAACCCTGTGTGATTTGTTTCTTTTTATAATTAGTAATAACATTACACTATGTAGCACTTTTATAATTGAAAGAGTGTTTTTTCACATCCATTATTTGATTCAAAACCTGGTGAGGTAGGAGGGCCAGGTTATAGTGTCTGTTTTACAGACAAAGAAATGGAAGTTCTGGAATTAGTAAGAGGTATATACAGACAGACAAACGAGTCTTCTGATTTTAGTCCCATACTTCACCTTAACAGTGCTTCCTGGGTGAATACAAAATGTAATTGTTGAAACAGAATAGGAAAAAAGATGATTTGTTGGCTTTTTTCCCCTTACGGTTCCAGAAAAGTAGATTGTTCTCCCCCTCAGAAGATTCTAGAAGTGTTCTAAGTTCAGGGAGGTTTGCTGTGTTGCACAACTCTAGGGAGCACCATTCATACGTTAGTATTTGCTAGCTGTGCTTCCATGGGGTACGTGTGGTTCTCAGCGTGTGCATCCGCACATGACAGCCTTGGTAGAATGTATACAGTTTTTATAGGTGAGATAAGTGATAGTCAAGATAGCTAGCCAGCAGAAAGATTGTATGAGCACTATTTTTACATAAACAAGTTTGGGTTTATAGTGTCTGTATTAGGCAGACACTGTGGCCTAATACTTTCTGGGTGATGCATGTTGTCCTACCTCACAATGACTGTTCCCCTGACCCAACAAGAGGGTTGACTAGTCCCGATATCAGAACATCTTTGCTTCTTCCTCAGAATGAACCTTTCATGCAGGGCGCTTGTCAATTCAGAAGAGAGAGGAGAGACTTGACTGCATTTTTAAGAGCAGGTTGTGTGATGGTTTTTTGTGCCTGCATGCCTGCTGATTAATGTTTGTTATTTCTGGTGAAATTGGCTTTAGACTTGCTTTCACTGAAACATACCACATACTAGGGAGGATGTTGGTGTGGAAATGAGGTCTCCACCCACCTCTAATCCCTGGATGGTCCCTGCTGCTGCTGCTAAGTCACTTCAGTCATGTCCAACTCTGTGCGACCCCATAGATGGCAGCCCACCAGGCTCCCCCGTCCCTGGAATTCTCCAGGCAAGAACACTGGAGTGGGTTGCCATTGCCTTCTCTAATGCATGAAAGTAATGTATTAATAGAAACTGACAGCTGATTGACCAGATTGTACGTCAGGTTAAGGAGACTGCATGAGATGAAGCGGTGTTTCTCATACTAGCCAGACCTTAAGAACTGCCTGGAACTCTCATTGAAGTTACGAATTCCCAGACCCTTCCAAAGCCTGTTGAGCCAGAGTCTCCAGTATTTTAACAAGTACCCCTGTGTTCTTAGAGCACTGGGAGGAGTGTTAAAATAGATGGGGAAGCTCACTGGATTCAGAATCCTGAGACTTGAGTCCGACTTCACGTCTGCCATTTTCTAACACATATTGGAGCAATTTATTCAAAACCTCCTTTCCTTGTTTGTAAAATAGAGACATTGACTAAAATAACCCCTATGAGCCTTTCCAATTTTGGCAGTTTGTGATTCTAATGAAGGGTTCAGTTCAGTTCAGTCACTCCATCGTGCCCGACTCTTTGTAACCCCATGGACTGCAGCACACTAGGCCTCCCTGTCCATCGCCAGCTCCTGGAGTTTACTCAAACTCATGTCCATTGAGTCACTGATGCCATCTAACCATCTCATCCTCTGTCATCCCTTTCTCCTCCCTCCTTCAATCTTTCCCAGCATCAGGGTCTTTTCAAATGAGTCAATTCTTTGCATAAGGTGGTCAAAGGATTGGAGTTTCAGCTTCAGCATCAGTCCTTCCAGTGAATATTCAGGACTGATCTCCTTTAGGATGGACTGGTTGGATATCTTAGCAGTCCAAGGGACTCTCAAGAGTCTTCTCCAACACCACAGTTCAAAAGCATCAATTCTTTGGCGCTCAGCTTTCTTTATAGTCCCAACTCTCACATCCTTACGTGACTACTGGAAAAACCATAGCTTTAACTAGACGGAGCTATGTTGGCAAAGTAATGTCTCTGCTTTTTAATATGCTGTCTAAGTTGATCATAAAGTTTCTTCCAAGGAGCAAGCGTCTTTTAGTTTCATGGTTGCAGTCACTATCTGCAGTGATTTTGGAGCCCCCTAAAATAAAGTCTGTCACTGTTTCCATTGTTTCCCCACCTGTTTGCCATGAAGTGATGGGACCAGATGCCATGATCTTAGTTTTCTGAATGTTGAGTTTTAAGCCAACATTTGATAACAATGGTATCTCAGATGATTTTGTAAAAGCAACTTTGATCACTATTCTCTCTCTGACTCTTAACCTTTGTTCTGAAGTAAATTCTTTATGACCATACAGACTTTCAACTCACATTTTACCCACATGGAGTGCATGGAGTGTTACGTCTTGAGGGGTTAGTCATTTTCCAAACAGATCAGGCAGGTACTTGTTTCAAATTTGTGTATATCCTGCCCACAGTCCATTCATAGCTTCCTCTTCATCTTTGTAAAGTGTTAACATCATTTTGGAAAGAGAATTGTTTAAATGCATTTGCCATATGTTAGATTTCTAAAAAAGAGTTATTTTTGAAAAAACATTATGAGCCTATATTGTTTAAGCCAAAACATCACTCTACTCTTTGACATCTGGGTATTGAAACTATAATTATTTGGTTTAGGTAGAAATGATTTATTTAGTAATTACCTAGTTTTTCCTCTGTATAAGAGGAAGAGCCAATATTAAAATTTCATTTGTATGTATTAGGATTGGGACTAATGAATGAAAAAACTTACACAATGAGAGAGTAGTCTTTGAGAGTCTTAATATTTTGAAAGAAAATTTAGAAACAGAAACCTCATGCAGTGTTTTTCTCTGGCTATTATTTTAATATATTTTAAAAATCACAGTTTAAATGTAAAATAAAATGACTTGCACCTAACTAGGTACTTACTAACTTATTTATTTAGCTCTGTTTCTCCTCAAATTGGTTTATATCCTGGAGTGAATTAATTTTGCAAGGTTTAAAGTTCAAAATCAGCAGGATGGTGCCAATGGCCATCTTGCTTTCACATGTTACATTTGTGGTCTGTGATTCTAAAAAAGCGTGCCTTAGTAGCACGTCAGACAAATGTAGCAAAAGATATGGACCTTCTGTTTCTGAATGAAGGCTCTTCTGAGAAAAGGCCCTGGAGGTCCCAGCCTCAGTCCCTTTTGTTCTGAATTAAATATATCTGTGAGAGTGTTTATTAGCATCTCAACAACAACAGAAAAGAGATATTGCTATCTAGGCAGCAGCACAGTTCCAGTTCCAGTTGGGCTGTCTTTTTGGTGATTTGTGCTGCCTGATAATGAGGACCGCTGATGTCAGGGTACTTGCTGTAGGCCAGATGCTTCACTATGTACAGCAGCTTCAGAATGAGGCAGATGTTGTTGTTGTTTGTTTGAAAGACGATGCAGCTAAGGCACAAATAACTTGTCCACATTCATAGCTAATAAGTGACAGAGCTGGGATTTGAACCCAGGCAGACTTGTGTCCAGAGCCTGTCTGAACCATTCCATGGTACTGGCTCTCCTCAAATCATGACATTCTGTACTCAGATGAGAGAAACTGATGCCAAGAGGATACGACAAAAGCCTGTCAAATATCGGAGGTTGGGGGGAGTCGTAAGTCTTTTGGCCTTCTCCCTTTTCCTTCTCTTCGTTTTGAAACCTCTCAAACTATTATCAAATAGCCAAGAAATTGGAGACATGCCTCTGAAGTACCTAGCACAGTGCCCGCACACAGCTAATGTGTGTTTAAGCTTTGCTGTTGCTTTGATGACGGTGACGGCTGAGTTAGCATCTGGGTGCACGTGGATGTCCATGTACCACCTCAGGTGGCTGTTCACTGAACCTGAGAAGATACAGCTTGGGTCAGAGATAAATACACAGCTACTTCCCATCTGAAAACCAGAGAGTTCTGCCCAGGATCTTAAAGTACCTGTAGTTCCTGAAGGAATGTGTGAAGGGTGGTGGTTTCTTTCTGCATTATAGGGGTTTGGCTTGTGGGGTTGGGGATGGGGGAAGCGAGCCCTTCTCCTGGAGCCTTTGTGCAAATGTTTGGGGGCCCTGTGCACCTCCATTTCCTCCCTTCTCTTTGTAGGAACTGCAGACCCAACTGAGCTCCCACTGGGTTCTTAGCTCTAAGTGTGGATACTCAGGAGCTCAGTCATGTCTGACTCTTTGTGACCCCACGGATTGTAGCCTGCCAGGCTCCTCTGTCCATGAATACTGGGGTGGTTTGCCATTTCCTTCTCCAGGGGATCTTCTCCACCCAGGGATCAAATCCGTGTCTCCTGCATTAGCACGCGGATTCTTTACCACTGCACCACCTGGGAAGCTCTAAGAACATCTCCTTTATCTCAGTTGCCCAGGCAGCTGTCAGAGCCTAAACCCCGCTCCTACCTGATTTCATGTCCCCATTCAGAACTTGAGGGGCTCTGTTCAGATCTCAGCATTCCCTGAGCACCTTTGGGTGCAGAACAGTTGTTAGCACTATTTCATTCATCTGGTGTTTCCCACATATTCTGAGTCATCAGATGCACCAGGGCCCTGTTTAAAAACAGATTCACAGAGATTCTGGAGACTCTGAGTCAGCAAGTCTGGGGTTAGGCCAGGAACACGCCTGCCTGACAAGTACCCCCAGGTGATTTTGATTAACCAGAGTTTTGGAAACACCAGTCTCTGTTGTGGGTTAGGAATCTGGTCCATTGAACATGGTGGGATAGTCCTCCGTACATGAGGTGTGTTCAGGGTTATTCTGTTAGTGCTGAGTTGCGAGGGGTACAAGGGAAATAGGGTCCTTATTCAGGTAGTTTGCCACTTTGTGTGAATGATCTGATACACAAGTAAATATTAAAGAATGGAATTAACCATTATTGATAACATTATGCCTAGAAGGAAAATCTGTTCTGATTTCCAAATTACCAATTTAAATTGGTATCTAACTTAGAAAACCTGCCTGTAAGTTTGAAGGACAGTGGCATGTACTATACATGTAAAATACTGATTTTAGGTGTTTTTAGCTTGCTTCATCTAAAAATTATATTCTAAAACACAAATATAAATGCTTCTGGAATAAGATTTTATTCACCCCCCCCCCATCCCTGCCCCTCCGTGAGATGGTGGAAATTTTCTTCCATTAGTATTCTTCTATTTTCATTTATTCTTCTTATTTGTTTCACAAGACATTATCTCCCCTCCCCCCAAAGAAAAACAATGTCTTGCTTGAGGAGAACAGACAACTGTTTGGGATTATTCCTACAGGGAAATCCCTTTGTTCTTTCCTCTACTTTTTACCCCTTCTGATTAAAAGCTGGGAAAGTACTGTGTGAAGGACTGTGTAGTAACTGACTGATTAACACGGCAGTAACACAAGGTAAAATATAGTGGGGGACTTTTACATGGCTGTATTAGACATCTTATAAAAATGTTTTGAGGACTTAGCACTCAGATGAGTAGAAAAGGAGATGGAGTTAAGCGGGGGCTCTGCTGAGTTGGGTTAAGTCACTCAGTCCTGTGCGAACCCAGGGACTGTAACCTACCAGGCTCCTCCATCCATGGGATTTTTCAGGCAAGAGTACTGGAGTGGTTGCCATTTCCTTCTCCAGGGGGCTCTGCTATGCATAACTAATTTCTGCCTGGCTCTGTTGGCATCTGAGAAGCACTGTTGAGGTGCTCTGCCACTTCCCTGCTGATGGTCTGGTTCCTGTGACCACCATATGGGCACGGGTGCCTCCTTGCAGCTCTCAGGATGTTCAGCTGGTGGTATCTCAGGGAACTCCAGGCAGCCTGACTCCATAGCTGGGATTCTGTACATCTGCATTATATGAGGTCTGTGGTTGGTGGAAAATCGTGAGCAGTCCGAATAATCTTAGCATAGTTTTTCACTTAGCTTATTGAACAGGCTATCCACTTACATTATTGAAAAAAATACACAAAAAGTTATGCCTTGGGAAGGCTCACTCCTGCTTCTCTCCCCCATCTGCCTTGTCCTCCCCTCTTCCCACAAGAATAACTGCTTTTATTAGTTTCTCTGTATTCTTCCAGAATTTCTCCATGCAATCTTAAAAATATTCTTTTCCTTCCATTTGCTATATATATAATTTCTAGATTATCTTGTTTATCCTTTAATTTCCTCATTGCCCTTTATTTGTATATATGATCAGAGTGATTACTTTCATTATTTTTCTGTATGTATTTTAAACCAGTTTCTTTTTTATTTCTGAAAGCGAAATTAGGTTTTTTTTTGGGGGGGGAATCAGAGAATGCAATTGATTAGGGGAAAATGAGATTAATTAACATTGAAATGGATTGTTAATTTAAGCACCTTCTTAAATGTTTTTTATCGTCAGTGCTTTGATTTAGATCCATTTTAAATATAAGCCTCCCAAGAGATGAGTAAGCTTTTCCTGTATTGAGAACGAAAAAGGGAGGAGGTACTTCTGTTAAATGTTTTGTAAGAACACAGTGTAAGTTAAGTTTGTTTACAAGTGGGCATTTTCTGCCTTTTATCTGGATATCCTGCATGCAGAACGCGAATTACTTCCTGACGAGGGGGGAGACTATTACTGATACAGGGCTGCATTTGAATTTCAGTGTGGAACATTTTACTCTGAGAGGGTGACTTCATTAGCTAAATAAATGCATGTGATCTGGAGGTCTGCTTGGTATTTTAACTTCACTGGGTTGGTTATAACTACCTTGAGTGCAGAGTACAATGTAGAGTTATACAGACATTTGAGTGAAGCAAATGTGGATATTTGAGTTATTTTTTTCCTGGTTGTCAGTATGCTTAAGACCAAAGATTGGTACTGAATTAGTATAGAAATGATAAACTTAAGCATTATCCATGAGGGTAGACTCAGAAACTTAATCATTGAATTACACAGCATGCCAGTGTAGTTTAATACAAGTACGTTGAAAAGCTTTCAACCTTGCAAAGAATGTCATCAGATAGTCCTGCTTATGAGATTAGTACATATTCATCATAAATTTCAAACTTGTAAAGTACAGAGGATATAAAGAAGAAACAGTATCACAACCTGGAGTGTGCCTGTTTCCCCCTTCTTCCTTTTTTGCTAATATGTATTGATCTATCTGGGGCTTCCCTGGGGGCTCAGATGGTAAAGAATCTGCCCCAAATCCCAGAGACCCAGGCTCGATCCTTGGGTCAGGAAGATCCTATTTATCTATCTATCTATCAGTATAACACTAGATAGCATTTTAAGAGAACAGTGGTATCACTGTCTCTATATAATTTTTGGTCCTGGTCTTTTAAAACCTAGCTATGTGAGAATTTCCGCTAGGCCGTCGACATCCAGAGGCTGTTTTAAATAGGAGAAGCATTGGAGTGCACCTCTCTGACAATGTCTCACTTTGCTTTGGCTTTCAAGTGAAGTCCTTATGTTTCCAGGGGCCTGTGTGTTCACACAGAGTTACCAAGCAGAATTTTTTTTTCTCCTCCTGCTTCCTAGGGTTTCTTCTCTGTGTTTAGTATTTGTGAACTCACCAGTTGTACTCATATGAGTAGTATTTAGAAGAGGATGTGTTGGAGTTCTATCCATTAGTCCAGTGGATTGTTAAGTGTTTGTTCTTATCCTCATCTGTGGGAAAAATTCATCATATTTTATATCTAAGATTGATTGCCCACAGCGACAGTTCTCTGACTCTTTACCACAAACAGATTGTTGAGTCGAAAGATAGTTGTTTCTTTCCTTATCGGTTCTTTAATTGAGTAGTGTTTCCTGTTATACTAATAAATATTATGTTGCTATTTTTCCTCTGAAATTATTTCTCTTTTCCCCTTAAAAAACAAATAAACATCTCCCTTCCCCATTCACCAGAATGGCGATTAGATATCTGTCTCAAGATTTCTCACCTTGGCGGGTGCCTGGTCTTGGCAGCATATGGGGTCTGTTTAGATTTGGCTCACCAGAATTTAAAAACAAAGGTCTGTCAAATATCTGTTGCTGCAGCTTTGGTTCTTGTTTTGTGGAAGGGTGAAGATTAACCTTGTTTCTTTTACTCTAGATGTTGGATGGTTTAGCTGAAACATTAATAGTCTATGGAAAAATAGGGGGACAAGGCAAGTACATCCATGATAATGGTGGCAGGGGATGAAGGTGTGAAATGAGTGAGAAAAATGCCATTAGTACGTTTCACATTCCATTACATTTAGTAATCTAAATCTATTGCTTGTAAATTGCAAAGTCCACTAATAATTATGTTAACATCGACTGAATAACTTTTGTAGCTTATGTTTGTAGGATACTTATTATGGTCTGGTTTCATTAATACTCAGAATAACTGTAAGAGAGACATGTCACCACCTCCACCTCCATTTTACTGAGTGGCACAGAGAGGTAATTTGCCGAGTCACAAAACTGGTATGTTGTTGAGACAAAATATGGTAAAGGTTCAGTTCAGTTCAGTCGCTCAGTCGTGTCCGACTCTTTGCGACCCCATGAATTGCAGCACGCCAGGCCTCCCTGTCCATCACCAACTCCCGGAGTTCACCTAAACTCTTGTCCATCGAGTCGGTGATACCATCCAGCCGTCTCAGCCTCTGTCGTCCCCTTCTCCTCCTGCCCCCAATCCCTCCCAGTGTCAGAGTCTTTTCCAATGAGTCAGCTCTTTGTATGAGGTGGGCAAAGTATTGGAGTTTCAGCTTTAGCGTCAGTCCTTCCAAAGAACACTGTGTTTAAACATTTTATGTGAGTAACTTAAAGTTTTGTGAACTTTTGTTCATTTTAATATTGAAAAATTTCTGAATTTGGCTAAGGTGTGATAGATATTTTCTGCTTTATTCAGGTTATTTTTTAATCACTGTGCCACTAGCCCAGTGGCATGACCCATGGAGGTGAATAGCAGCCCATGTGACAGTGTTTTTGTGAATCTGCAGAGAATTAATAAAGTTTGTGTGGTTCTTTGAGCTGTACTGATGAAAGGTAATCTAGTGTCTAAATACAAAGTCTTTTTGTTAATGGTTCCCAGCTTCTGGTCTCTCTTCTTTTGCCAGACATTCATGATCAGTGTCAGAAGAAAGATAATATAGGAACAAATTCAATTTCAGGCTTATTTTTATTTAGTGGTGTGTTTTAAGGGGGCATTTTCTCTTCTTGCCTTTCCTTCTCTCCCCATGCTTGGTGTATTTAAATACTGTAACACTGTAATATACTATCTCAAGCTTATGCCCCAAGGAAATGGCCTAATTTACTTGTTAGTGATGGAGGAGGAGAAGCAGAGATGAGACTAACTGGTTGATACTCCACTCTCTAGCATGTTTAGCTGTATTAATAGAAAATACCTTTAACCATGTAATGATTGCTGGTGGCAGCAGCTGTGAGAATTGGGATCCTAACCATTAACTTCATTCAACAGTTCTCAAAATATGATTCCTTGGCCAGCAGCATCAGCATCTCCTGTAAACTTGCAGGAAATGCCAAATCTTGGCCCCACCCTAGGTCTGCTAAATCAGGATCCCTGTGGATGGGCTCAGCAATCTGCTGTGAACAGCCCTCCAGGTGATTCTGAATCTATAGTTTGAGGACCGATGTCTTCACTATCAGCTGGCCTGGGGGCAGAGGAATGAATGTACATAGAGACCTGTAGCCTGTGCTTGGCAGTGACTGGGGCTGCAGAAGCTTGATTCCCAGAGGGTTGAGCTTCTGCCTCTGGAGCAATTTGGGTTTTTGAACACACGCTTCATTACCATACACTGAGAACCTTGCTTTAAGAATCTCTGAATCCTGCCGGTCTGTGCCTTAGAGGCACACTCGCTAGCTGGCCTGTTTGGAGATTAATAACCTGCCCCCTGGGCTTGTTCCTCGTCCTCAGGCTAAGGGCAGCCTTTCTGATTTCCCTTTTCTCAGGAACTTTAAACAGCATCTAGAGAGGGGGGAGGTGACTCACCACAATCACAGGGTACGGATGGACTTTCTAAACAAAATCTGAGGGGAGAGGATTATTCTTTCTAAATACTGATTACATAAAACCCCCATTTTGATATTTTAGTGAGTGCCTCCTAATGGAAAAACGTAACTAGGAAAACTTGAGGCAGACATGGGATTTTACTTGTGGATGGGACGTACACGTTTGAGTAAACATGAGAAAACTGTATACGCATGAATGTATTGAGTGCTTGGTGTTCTGTTGCTGGTGGAGGAATCCTATTTTGCTTTACCCAATATAATTTAGCTTTTCCATTGATTATTTTCTTATTTATGGAAGCTATCCGTAAATTAGCTGTTAGTACTGTATGCTACTGCTGCTGCTGCTAAGTCACTTCAATTGTGTCCAACTCTGTGCGACCCCATAGACGGCAGCTCACCAGGCTCCCCTGTCCCTGGGATTCTCCAGGCAAGAGTACTGGAGTGGGGTGCCATCGCCTTCTCCAAGTACTGTATGCTGCCACTGCTGCTAAGTCGCTTCAGTCATGTCCGACTCTGTGCAACCCCGTAGACGGCAGCCCACTAGGCTCCTCTGTCCCTGGGATTCTCCAGGCAAGAACACTGGAGTGGGTTGCCATTTCCTTCTCCAATGCATGAAAGTGAAAAGTGAAAGTGAAGTCGCTCAGTTGTGCCCGACTCTTAGCGACCCCATGGACTGCAGCCTTCCAGGCTCCTCCATCCATGGGATTTTCCAGGCAAGAGTACTGGAGTGGGTTGCCGTTGCCTTCTCCCCAAGTACTGTATAATCCACTGTAATTTGGAGAGGTCAGAGATAATTGAAGCAGTTTGATAATGGCTGCAGAGCATAGTAAAGAGAGAGGCTGTGTGACCTTGAATAAATTACTTAACCTCATTGTGCTTATGTTTTTTCCTTGGTAAAATGGGCATTGTGTTAATGGTTGTTGTGTGGATAAAATGAGATATATAGAACAGTACCTGGCCCATAATGAACAAGAAATACTAACTGATAGGTACTTTGGACTGGCCCTTATAATTTTTTTTTAAACTTCTTACTTTTTCTTAGCATATTTTTAAATTGGAATGTAAATAAAGTTAAGACTTTGAAATAAAGGATTGGGCTTAAATGTTCATATAAAGGGTTGGACTTAATTATTTGATTGGATTCTTATAGCATATGGTCTTCTCAGCTGGTAAAGAATCTGCCTGCCAATGCAGGAGATATTAGAGATGTGAGTTTGATCCCCGCATCAGGAAGATCCTCTGGAGTAGGAAATGGCAACCCACTCCAGTATTCTTGTCTGCCCGTGGACAGAGGAGCTTGGTGGGCTACGGCCCATGGGGTTGCAAAGAGTCATACATGACTGAAGCGACTTGGCACGCATGCAGTGAGTGTGCTTGTGTTCTGGTTAATTGAGTTTTCCAGATGGCTAATAGTTAGGTTTGGTAATTGGGGTAGTTGTGGGACTTAAGGATTACTGTTGTAGATACCATGATAATTCAATTCTGAAAATCTAGAATATTGGATTAACTGTATTTAGCATGTTCTTTAAAAATGATGTTTTGATTACATTTTGATGTTTTGATGTTTTTCCTCTTTTCAAACTGTGAGGTAAAAGTGTTAGTCGCTCAGTCATGTCCGACTCTTGCAACCCCAGGGACTGAAGCCCATGAGGCTTCTCTGTTCAAGGGACTCTCCAGGCAAGAATACTGGAGTGGGTATTCCATTCTCCAGGGGATCTTTCTAACCTAGGGATTAAACCCGAATCTTCTGCATTGCAGGAAGATTCTTTACCGTCTGAGCCACCGGGGAATCCTTTTTTCACACTGGGATCAGATAAAATCACATTAGTTAGGGCTTTTGGTTTGTTGAGTTCCAATGAGTTAATTTTATTACACACATAATTTCAAATCTAGAAACCTGTCAAGTTACAAAAGTGAATTTGTAGGTTGTTGTGAACTTGTAATACATTTCCTCTTATAAACCATATTTCCAAAGCATGACCAGGCACAGGGCAATGTAATGTAAGCCTGTTCAACCTGAAAGATAGATCCCCAGACCAGCTGTGCCACAGGGTCCGGGGTTTAATCATCACGTGAGAATTTGCTGTGGGAAAGAGAATTATAAATGACAATCAGGATATAAGATCACAGTCTTTTGTCTTCCCAACCCATTCGCTTAAGCTGTGTGACCCCAGCTTCATCTATAGCATGGATGATCTGAGTTAGGCCTCCAGAGACCTTTTTTAGGAGAGGGGAGGATAGACTATGATTTCGTGGTAGTAGGATGTGTGAGTGCAAACTTTTGGAGGCAGGGAACAGGGTGGTTTCTAGGATGTGCAGGTGATGGGACGGGGCACGTTTTAGGTCTTGTGCTTATTAGCAGAGTCTCGGCTGCGGGCACGTATTACCCCTGAGAGGTCCAGGCTGGGTCGGAGAAGCTGAAGCCTGCAGGGTCATGTGGGGCAATTGGCAACTATATCCAGAGTGTTTCAATCTAAGTGTTTATAATAGGCGGCTGCTTATGGTACCTCTCTTAAATTTTTTTCTAGGAGAATTTAAATGGATAAGGGTCAGCAGTTTTATCAGTTTTAAAAGCCCCCTTACTATAATAGTTATATGTATTTTTGCTTTTACTTACCTCTGTTTTATATGAGCATGCATTTACATTTGATTACTGTTGTAATATGGTGTGTGTGTGTGTGTTTTAAATAAACAATATGTAAAGCATTAAAGATGCTTTCCACTTCTACTCAGCATTCTCTGGAAACAGATCTGAGATGTTTATAGAAGCCAACAAGCTTTTGGTAAAGTACATGTTTTTAAATCATGTTGAACATATAAAGAAAAGACAGACTTGAGCTTGTTAAAAAAATTACTCCTGTCAAGTCCCATGTAACTTTGCCTGTCAAACAAGACTTGAAAATGTTTTCCCCAAGTGGCCATGTCTTAACAATTTATGTCCTTGAGGGAGTTCCTTGGAAGGAACTAAGTTCTGGGAGGTCACATTTTTCTTTCAAGTTTGATTTCCAAAGTGAAAATGAACTTCTGTTTTTTAACTTGAACTTTGAAAAAAAAAAAAAAAAACCAATGAAGAGCTTTTTGAACTATGCAACAATTGTGTTATATGGAGCTGGGCTTCCCCATCTCTGCAGCTAGAAATGAATCTTGACAGTTTCCTTTGTAGCTATAAAAATGGAGGGGGAAAGAGAAGAAGAGGTAAAAAAATGCTGAGTCTGAGAAATTATTCTAGCCACTTAAACCTTCACTACATAAATGTCTGTTTATATTAATGGGGTAAGACCAAATAACAATAATCTTTTTTTCCTAATGAAATATTTTCTCCCCTGGGAAATCAATCACTTTGCAAGCTTCTTGTTGAAAATATTTAAATAGAAAAAATTTAACATTTATTGTAATTAGGAAATGGACAGTTTTGATGATGAAATTCCAGTCAAAGTGGCATATTCAGTTTTTTTCTTGATTATTTAGGCTAATGGAGAAGAGGTAAATGGAATAATCTAGAAATATTTTTGCTTTATTAAGTCCTTGAAAATGAATATATTTCATGTTTTGAGAGTCATAATGTAGTACTTTAAGTTGAGCCATAGTGAATATCTGTTTCAGGAAGAATTGGAAAGGATTCTCAATTACTTGATTGCTTGTGCATGGGTGCTCTGTCATGTCCATGTCCAACTACTTTGCAACCCCATGGACTGTAGCCCGCCAGGCTCCTCTGTCCATAGGATTTTTTCAGGCAAGAATACTGCAGTGGGTAGCCATTTCATCCTCCAGGGGATCTTCCCCACTTAAGGATCAAACCTGAGTCTCCTGCATTGCAGGTGGGTTCTTTACCCGCTGAGCCATCAGAGATACCGCTTTTGTTCACATTTTTTTTCTGTAACCATTTAATATGAGAAATAGAACACGTTACCTTTCAAGTGGCCTTGCAGATATAGACAAAGCTGAAGTACCCTATTAACATACTGTGGGTTTTAATTTTCCTTAGTCGGAGATAATAACTAAATGCTTTCCTTTTTAAGTCTTATTGTTGGGTGGTCAGATGAATAACTGTGAAGGGGAAAGAAAATCATGAAGTGGAGCCAGTGCTAAAATTCTTTATTGGCTAGTTACTGCAGTACTTTGAAAGGTAACGTATTGTCCTTAGCATTCAAGGATGTAACTGCTTTGTGTTGCTGATGAGTCGCTAAGTTGTATATGACTCTTTGTGACCCCATGGCCTGTAGTATGCCAGGCTCCTCTCTTCTCTACTCTCTCCTAGAGTTTGGTCAAATTCATGTCCATTGAGTCAGTGATGCTATCTAACCATCTCATCCTCTGTCGCCTCCTTCTTTTGCCCTCAGTCTCCTAGCATCAGGGTCTTTCACAATGAGTTGGCTCTTCCCATTAGGGGCCAAAGTATTTGAGCTTCACCGGCAGGAGGAGAAGGGGACGATAGAGGATGAGATGGCTGGATGGCATCACTGACTTGATGGACGTGAGTCTGAGTGAACTCCGGGAGTTGGTGATGGACAGGGAGGCCTGGCGTGCTGCGATTCATGGGGTCGCAAAGAGTCGGACATGACTGAGCGACTGATCTGATCTGATCTGAGCAGTCCTTCGAATGAATATTCAGGGTTGATTTCCTTTAGGATTGACTGCTTTGATCTCCTTGCAGTCCAGGGTGCTGGACTGCAAGATTCTCAAGAGTCTCAAGAGTCTTCTTCAGCACCATAGTTTGAAAGCATCAATTCTTTAGTGCTCAGCCTTCTTTATGGTCCAACTCTCACATCTGTATATAACTACTGAAAAAACCAGTAATTGCTAAGGGAATGTTAAACTACTTGCTTTGACTTTTCTCTATGGCTGTAGCAGATTTATGGTGATTGATTTCATGTTGGGTACATTTCCTTTGATGATGAACTGGCTTATGGCCATGGAAATGAGCAGTGGGGATTGGCTCATGTGAAAAACCATGGACATGGGTAGCCATTGACATTTTTTAAGAAGTTTACTTGCATAATCATGCTGGTTTTGTGATTTCATGATTTTTTAGTTTTAGGTGTTATTAATATCTATTGACCTCTTCAGATGAGGATTTAGCTCTTTTCCTTCCCTCCAGCCAGCCCCCAGCACTCATGTATACCTCCCATCCCCACATCCTCCCTATACACTTGTCTTGTGATTTTTAATTCAGCATTTGGCATTTGCCATTTTATTACTCCGGGAGTTGGTGATGGACAGGGAGGCCTGGCGTGCTGCGATTCATGGGGTCGCAAAGAGTCGGACACGACTGAGCAACTGATCTCATCTGATCTGATATTATTACAGATGCTATTCAGAGCAGAGCCACATCAGCAAACATGATTATTTTTCATTTACTATACATTCTGACGTTAGTGGGTTTTTTGGTGTGTTTGTTGTTATCTCAACTTCAGACTCTGTCCTAGCAGTGTCTTCTTTTTACCCAAAGAATTCTCTGAATTCCATCTGTTTTTGAAGAAGTTTCTCCCCGAGCTTTCTGATCTGATCTAATCTAGGTTGATGCTCCTCTATAACTGGTATGCAGCTGTCACTCTGATCTCCTTCACTGTCATCCTAGAGATCCTGCTCTCTCCTGACTTGGGTTTGTCTCATAACACCTTTTTGGTTTACTCCTTCATTTGGCTGGAGCTTGGCCTCGGTGTCTTCCTTAGAAAGACTGTATTACAGGCAAAGTTTTGTGCACATCAACCCTTTCATTTGATTGGTCGTTTGGCTCAGACAGTAAAGTTTCTGCCTACAATGCGGGAGACCCGGGTTCAATCCCTGGGTCGGGAAGATCCCCTGGAGAAGGAAATGGTAACCCACTCTAGTACTCTTGCCTGGAGAATCCCATGGATGAAGAAGCCTGGTAGGCTACAGTCCCGGGGTCGCAAAGAGTTGGACACGACTGAGTGACTTCACTTTCACTTTCTTTCTTTCTTTCTTTGCTGAAATAGGAATCTTAGGTTAAAAATCGTTTGCTTTTTCTACTCTGAAGACATTGCCCTTTAAGTTTTTTTAGCTTTTAGTTTTCACCTTGGAATTGAGAAGGTGGAGCTTCGCTGGTGGCTCAATGATTAAGAATCCACCTGTCAATGCAGGGGACAGGGGTTCGATCCCTGGGTTGGGACAATCCCCTGGAGAAGTAAATGGCAACCCTTTCTAATATTCTTGCCTGGAAAATCCCATGGACAGAGGAGCCTGGTGGGCTACAGTCTAGACATGACTTCAGTTCAGTTTAGTCGCTCAGTCGCTAAGTCATGTCCAACTCTTTTTTGACCTCATGGACTATAGCCTGCCAGGCTCCTCTGTCCATGGGATTTCCCAGGCAGGCATACTGGAGTGGGTTGCCCATTTCCTTCTCCAAGGCATCTTCTGACTCAGGGATCGAACCTGAGACTCCTGCATTGGCAGGCAGATACTAGACTGGTCAGATTCTCCAGAGAAAACTCTTTTCATCTCATAGCTGGAGGGTAAGATTTGGCTCTCAGCTTTGCAGAGACTGTGTGGAAAGAAGGCAGGGGTCTGAGCATTCCGATGGCAGTTATTTACTTAATACCTCTGCTTTTGGTAGGTTCTCAACTGTAAACCTTCCATGTTAGCCTCTGCTGAGAAATAATCTCCAGTCTCCTACTAGGGTGGGTAAGGGGTGGTCACTAGTGGTTTGAAGAGGGGGGAGGTGGGATGTAGGGTTCAGACTGCTTAAGTAGTTTTCAACCAATCTTTGTTTTTGCTGTTCTGCTTCCCAAGAAAATCAGCTCATTTCTACATCATCAGTGCTTATTACCACCAAGGCCTGTGCTGTGAAGACCCTGCAGTGTAAACAGTTTAGGTTCTTAGCTTCCTCCAGCTGCCTCAGGGCCGGCCTTGTCAATTCTCCAGCCTGCTCAACCTTCTGTATTCCAATTTCCAAAATTTTCTTGTTACACTTTCCCATTCTTTCCATCTTCTTAAAATAGTTAAAAATTTTTTTTGGTCTGTAGTTTTAGTGGGACTTTTTATACTTGTATTCAGTTAACCCCTCTTTGCCTGGAGCCCCTGGGCATTTTTATGGTTATGCTTTCCATACTTTCTCAAGTATGTCTTCACCCCATAGTTCTTCCATTTTCCCTGTTCTGTTGGTAGTACCACCATTCTTCTAGCCATCACACAGGAGCCTGAAGGTCAGCTTTGACTTTTCTGCCTCCCTCATTGTGTATCCACCCAGTGAACAATTTCTTCCTGAAGATCTCTCTCATTCTACTTTGTGAATCACAAGGCCACCGTGTTCCTGGCAGGGCTGTAAAAGTAGCCTTGTGGACAGGGACTGGATTAGCAGCCTGTCATAGTGAGGATCAAACCATGCTTAATGAGATAACCTATTTGGAGAAACCTGATAGGTCCTAGGAGGAGAGACAGGAGCAGGCCTTCTGCTTCTCTAATTTTCTCTTTCAAGGCTGTGTGATATCTTCTGGGTAAAGTGGGCATTCTACTGAGGGCCAGTGGAAGGGAGAAAACTGCTAACGGTCATCCTTAGATCTGCCATGTCACCACCAAGACAAGAACACTACCCACAGTACTTCTGATGCCACAGTGTGTGGGCTTTCTTCTTACAGTAAGCAATTCTCACTCTACCTTGAGCTAACTCAACCGCTACTGGTTAAGGATTCAGCCCCACAAGACTGCCACCCCCAGTTTAGACACAAGTTAAAGGTCCCTTTTTTTCTTAAAAAAAAAAAAAAAGAAAGAAATAAAAAGAAGTCCCAGGTTATCACCTGTATTTCTGACCAACCAGTTTATAAGTCAGGGGTTCCCATATCCCCCTCCTCAGATTGCTAGAAGCTCACAGAATTGGTGGCTCAGACAATAAAGAATCTGCCTGCAATGTGGGAGACCTGGGTTTGATTCCTGGGTTGGGAAGATCCTCTGGAGGAGGGCATGGCAACCCACTCCAGTATTCTTGCCTGGAGAATCCCCATGGACAGAGGGGCCTAGTGGGCTGTAGTCCATGGGGTCACACAGAGTCGGACACAACTGAAGTGACTAAACACAGGGAAACCCTTACCTATATTTACTGGTCTTTTATAAAGAGTATCATAAAGGATCTAGATGAGCAGCCAGCTGAGGAGGTACACAGGGTGGCATTTGGAAGCACCTCTGGACAGAAGCTTCTGTACCCGTGGAGTTGGTGTGTGCCCTGGCACAGGGATGCATTCACCAACCAGAAGCTCTCTGAATTTCATCATTTAGGGTTTTTAATGGAGGTTTCATTACGTAGGTATGGTTCACTAAATCACTGGTCATTGTTGATTGAACTCAGTCTCCAGTCCCTCTGTCTTCCCTAGAGGTAGGAGATGAGTGAGGTGGGACTGAAAATTCCAACGTCCTGATCACAGGGTTGGTTCTATCCCCCACCATTAAGATAAATTCAGGTAGAGTTGAAAGGAACTTCCTGTGAATATCAAAAAACACTTCCATCACCTCCGTCCTTTTGGATATTCCAAGTGTCCTGGAAGCTCTCTGCTGGGAACGAGGACAGAGATCAAATCAATGTATTTCTTATATCACAATATAATCAGAGACAGGCCCCATATCATACTCACCCAGGCCTTGTCATTCTGCAGCCGCATTGTTTCAGTTGTCGTCTAAGTCTTCCCTCTTCAGTCATTCCTGTTCATCAAGTTCATTTTGCCCTTGTCTTCCAGATGAATGTTTTGAAAAGTCTTTATGTCATATCCCCAGTTGAAAACACATTACCTGTAAAATAAAGTCAAAAGTCTTGACATGGAAAGCGCTTTCTATTCTGATCTGTGACTGCCCCTAGTCAACAGATGGGCCTCTTGGCTCATCCTTTGCTGACTGACTGACCCAGCTAAGTCCCTTCACTTGTCCTGGTTTCCTTTTTTTGCAACATGGGAGGATTGTAACGGCCAACTTCCAGAGTTAGCTGATGATTGAATGAGATAAAGCTTATTTAAAAAGTTTACAAGCTGGAAGTCTTATAAAGACCTAGTGTTCTTATTCGTATTAATAAATCTGTAAGTTTGTCCCTGTTTTCCTTTAGCTCCACCCCCTCCCCTCCATTGCCCATTCTCTGCCCCCAGGTGAGGCTGGTTTGTCACTGTTCTCTGAATCTAACTTGCTAAGTTTTGCCCCTACATCTTTTGTTTATGCTATGTTTAGGATTGGTAAGCAACTGAGTTAGCAATAGATTTTGACTGACATCGGTTTTGATGGGTGAGGGCCCTGAGTAGAGTCTCTATGCTGAGATGAATGTGTGAATGAGGCTCCTAGTTATGTTTTGTCCTAGAACAGTCTGCCCTTTCCTCTCTGTGTATCTCAAGTGATGAATGTTCAGTCACCGATGACCAGTGATTTAAATAATCATACCTATGTAATTAAACCTCTCTTAAAAACCCTAAATGATATATTTCTGGGCCAGGTTAAAAATCCCTTGCTTTCCAGATGTCTTTCTTTTTTACCTAAGTAATAACAACAATTAGAAAATGGCTTGCTTTTCATGTTATTTATCTCTAAAGTTCAACAAAAATACTAATATCTCAAGAATAGGAGCTGCCTTATGTTGCTTAAGATTCTTTTTTGTGCACTCACAGATGTTCAGACAGAGTGCCAAATGCAGTGTCTGGAGGTGACCTTGACCTTGGAAGAGTGTTGGAATTTTGAGGATTTTCTAGTGCTTGATACTGCAATGCTTGGGCGACTTATATCCCCTCTTTAGGATACAGTTTCCTCATTTTAAATGTAGATGAATGAGATTATGTGAGCTCTAGAATCCAAAGTGAAGAAAGTGAATTTTTTGTTTGTTTTTAATAAATTCCTAAGCAACTTCACACACTGGGATACTATGAACTGACATCAGATAGAATGGACAAATAAGACAAATAAGGGTAAGAATTTCTGGTGATTTCATTATGCAGTGTACTTTGGTACTGAGTGCAGCTGGCATTTCTCTACTTTGGGTTATAAAGAGGAGTTCTTTTCCTTGGCTTCCCAGATAGCTTAGTGATAAAGAATCTGCCTGCTAATTCAGAAGATGCCAGAGACACAGGGTTGATCCCTGGGTCGGGATGATCCCCTGGAGGAGGAAATGGCAACTCACTCCAGTATTCTTGCCTGGAGGATCCCATGGACAAAGGAGCCTAGTGGACTACAGTCCATGGGATTGCAAAGAGTTGAACATGGCTGAGCACACATGCACGCATATTTTCCTTGCAGTCTGATTTAAAGTTGAGGCTCTCCGTGCTGGTTTAACACTTGAAGTGTGTGTCCATAATAATGAGTTCTTGCTCAGTGATCCTTAAGTTTTCACACAGTGTGTAACATGTATTAGAATGTTTTTCTGATTTCATAGCAAGACTGAAATATTAACTGTTAAAATATTCGAATTGTATGACTAATGAACTTTTTTTCATAGGCCTCCAAGATGCAACCACAGTTGGTGTGTACCAAAAGGATTTGAACACCACAGATATTTTCCAGTTATTGATAATTCACTTGATATTTCTGTTTCTAAATTCATGTTTGTGAGAATGTGGAAAGGGTATGAAAGTAGAGAAAATAATGAACAAAATAAAGAAACATTCCTTGAACAGGCAATTAAAGGGTCTGAGATTCTTTCTGTTAGCTGCTTTGCATTTTGACTTGCTTGAGATTTGGTGAGTGAATGAAATTCTAGAAGAGAACTGAAAACATTGTGGTTGACCAGACATTGACATTTTATCCTCCTTTTCTTCCCCTGCTCTTTAGAATAATGTCTCAAGTATATGCATTTCCATTTGGTTCTTTCCAAAAGAAATTATGTTGTGTTGAGTGATGGTCATGCTATCCTCCTTAATTTATTGCATACAGCAGAACAAGAATTCACTTAGATGACTTTTGCATTATTTTACATGATGACAAAACATGAAAATCCAAAATTCTGATGTGGACTCGAAAGTAATTCTTAATGTTGAAGTTTTCCATTATTTCAGTCTTTTTTTTTAAACAGTGCCAGAAGTTGCTTCATTGTTGTGTGGATTTCTCCTTCCTTTTACCTCCTATTGACCAGTTGTAGAAAGAAATATTCTTTAATTTCAGTAAGAAGGCCACTGTAGTATGGTAGAATACACCTTTTACAGTCCTACAAAAGGCTTTCAATTAGAATCAATATTATGAACTACTGTTGGACTTCGACCTCTGAAACAGTCCAGGAATAGTCATTTTAAAATTCTACTTTGCTTCCTTTTGTTATGCTTGTGCTATTAAGTTCAGAAATGGGACTTCACTTGCTTGTTCATACGTTTATAGTTTCATCTGGGTTGCAGTTCTAGTTCTTTGCCTTGGCTAAAGAATTGCTATCTTTAAAGGGATATTAATAGCAGTGGTAATGAGGCCCCCAGTTTTCCCATGAAACACAGCTCTGGAACTCTAATGGTTGCAAATAGACGAAATTTGACATTTAAGAAAAAAAATCTGATAGGTGGCTCAGATGGTAAAGAATCCTCCTGCAATATGGAAGACCTGGGGTCGATCCCTGGGTTAGGAAGATCCCCTCAGGAGGCCATGGCAACCCACTCCAGTATTCTTGTCTGGAGAATCCCCATGGACAGAGGAGCCTGGCGGGCTCCAGTCCATGGGGTTGCAAAGAGTCGGACATGACTGAGTGACTAAGCACAGCACAGCACTGCATTTAGGTGAAAGTGGAAGTGGCAGCCCACTCCAGTATTCCTGCTTGGGAAATCCCATGGACAGAGGAGGCTGGCAGGCTACAGTTGCAAAGAGTTAGATATGACTGAGCAACTAAGCGCACACACGTTCTTTCCGTAGCAGTTACTTTGAGAGAGTATGTCTTTCATCCAGTGTTGTTAGTGTTGTGAAAAACTTTGTTGAATTTTAAAAAAATTGAATCTGGAATCTGTTAGAACATTTACATTTCTGGTTTGTGCTCATGTATTAGTTGTGTGATGAACTTTTTATTGCGAAGGTGCTAGTGTACAGGATTTCGTTCCCCATGCTCACTAGTCCCGTTTCCCTCTTCAGGAAGAATCACAGTCAGCCTTTTCATGTCCGTCCTCACAGCTCCCGTCACATTGTTCTGTCATCCCCCTGTGGATAGACCTTTGGGTTGTTTTTCAGTTTTTATCATCTCAAGCCATGATGCAGTGACCATCCTGGTACCCACCTTGTTGTGTAGCAGTATTAACAATATCTGGTATTACTGTGAAGCTGTCCCCTTTTTTATTGTTACATGTTGTTGATAGTTTTTTATTTTTTAACCTTTATTTTATATTGGAGTGCAGCTGATTAACAATGATGTGATAGTTTCAGGTGGACAGCAAAGGGACTCAGCTATACATATATACATATATCCAATTCTTCCCCAAACTCCCTTCCCATCCACAGGCTGCCACATAACACTGAGGAGAGTTCCCTGTGCTGTCTTTTGAAGAGCACAGAATTCATTTTTGGCAAAACTATATGGCAAGAAATCTGGTGATAAGGTATGTGTTAAGCTCTTCACGTAATGAAAATTTTGACATAGAGTGATAATTTCCAGAGTTATTCCTGAAATAAATGTCTCAAGATCATTTCTAAAGATGATATTGATCTGGATATAACAGTTCCTGGGGTGTGTATGTGTGTGTTTAATTTGTCTCCTTTCTTTATATTTAGACATTATACTCAATGTGCTGTTGAATTGTATTTAGTTGTAACAGATGATTTTCCTGAATCTTTAGTTAAATAAACGTACTTTGATTCATCGTTGACGTTCACCCTCCAAACTGTAATGGCTGCTGTTTCTACATGGACTTGCCTACAGTCTGTCCACTTGGCCAAAGCTACCAGCTTCTGCAAGGAGGGAGCATTTGAGCTGTGTGTTCGGTCCCCGTCCCGCTGTGCCTCTCCACTCTCCTGAGTCCTGGCGCCCTGTACCTGCTCATCTTAGCGCTGCTGCACGTAGCGTCATGTGCTTTCCTTACTGTGTGTGTCCTTGCAGATCAAGTGTCTGGAGAGCAGACACTGTTGCTTTACAGATCATTTCATCCCCAGCTAGACTGTGTATGTTAAACACTTGACTGGATACAGTAGTGGGGATAACTGGAGAGAGCCTGGGGCTTACGCTGGGAAGGACTTGGTCACCAGGTAAAAAACTTGGTGCTAAGTTCAGTGGGCAATAGGGGAATTACTGGTGTTTGAATAGAAGTGGAATAGGATTATACCTCTGATTAAGGAGATTAAGTGTTGTTATGTATGAGATGAAATGGAAAACTGAGACAGGAGTTGAAAAACAAGAGTGAGGTTAAAGTGGTCTGGCTTGTATTTGTGTAATGATAATAGAAAAAGGAAGGAGACGACATTTTGAAATAGGATTTGCCAGAATGACAACTGACTGGGTGCAACATCCGTGTATTCATTCAGCTACTTGTGTGGTGTGACACGCTGGGCACTGTGTTAGGCATTGATGGAAAGGGGCAAAGGACAAGCCTGCTGAACAGGTGTGGAGGGTGGGTGGCCTGTGGGATGGTAATGCCACTACGGGCGGTGGTAAGCCAGGAAGGAGGAACTGGTTTTGTTGGACAGTCTTGTTAGCTTTTTGACTTGTAGAGTTTAAGCTGCAGAGGAATGTTCAGTAGAATATTGTTGGCAACATGAGTTCTTTTGAAATGAATTTTGTGTTTAATCTGTGTGAAGGTGAGAGTTGAAGCCCCAGAAGTAAAGCACTCCAAGAGTTACTTAGATTCTGCCTCGTTCACTCTCAATCACTCTCAGTCATGGCGTAGTGCAGAGGCCTTGGGTTTCTAAAAGCCTTCCTCCTCTCACAGCCAGGGCAGAAGACACAAGGACTGAGAAATGAACTCTGAATTCAGGTGAGAGCAAAGGGAAAGTTGACAAAATGAGGATGAAGGGCCAAAGAACTGCTAATTTTGTTGTATCTGTTTCTTATTCCACTTTTCTGACTTGGCATTTGTGATGGTTCATTTTCTGTGTCAACTTGGCTAGGCTCTGGTGCCCAGATGTTTGATCAAACACATGTCCAGGTGTTGGGGTATTTTTTAGATGTGATGAACATTGAAATCAGTGGACTTTGAGTACAGTTGATTTCCTCCACAATGTGCTTGGCAGCTGTCATCCTATCAGCTTGAAGGTCTTAAGGTAAAGATTGATGTGCCCCAAGGAAGAGGCAGTTCTGCCTCCAGACTGCAATGTCAGCTTCTCCCTGGGCCTCCAGCACGACCTGCAGATTTCAGACTTGGCTGCCCCCACAACCGCATGAACCGATTCCTTAAAATAAACGTCTTTAGATAGATGGATGGACACGTGCATATGTACACATATACATACATACATACATGCACACATCCTGTTGGTTCTGTTTCTTTGGAGAACCCTAACTAATACAGATTTTAACATAGCTAGAGTCAAATTGTATTTTCTACTTACTGAGCTTGTTATTTAGCATTTAGTGTCATGCTGGCTTCTGAGTCTTTTGACAGATGATTCTCCGCTTCTCAGGAGTTTCTGATTCTGCTCTTGGCTCGGTCAGTACCTGGTGTGTGCCTGTCCTGGGCATTATATTATTGTAATTGTTGGCATGTGTGCCTGCCTGTTTCCTAAATGAATCTGGCAGCTTCCTGCAACCTATGACTTGCTCTTACTAGCTTGTATAGCTTGAATGGCCAGCCTAGGGGGCACATAAGAATTTGTCTCAGTGTGCCTATTCAGTTAAAGAGTTTACCTCTGACCGATACTAGAAAGAACTCAAAAGGAGACACACTAAAATGGAAAGTGTGACCAGAAAGAACCGGAGAGGCTGGCAAGCACATTGGCAGCATCTTCTGATTTATAGTCTTGTATTGGATGGCAGGTGTGATATGTGTTATAATCACTTGGCTACCACAGCCAACCATTATCTAATCAGTATTTGTTTTTCAATTTATCAAATATTTACTCAGATATGACTTTACCAGTCATGGCTAGGTAAAGCTAGACTTTAAAATATTTCTTAGAAACATTTTCAAAGATACATAGAGCACCAAGAAACAAATGCTTATAATCTCATTACCCACAAAAAAATAAACATTTTTTTTAATAGATTGACTTAGAATTTTTAGTATACTCAGGTATATGCAGTGATAGCATATTGTATAGGCTGATTTTTACTGTTTTAAAAGTAAACATGTCATGTCATCTTCTGCTGTTCTTTATACATTTTTTTACTTTATACATTTTTTTACTACCTGTGTAGTATTCCATTATAGGGAAATATGTGTTACATAATCAGTCCCCTTATTATTGGACAGTTAATCTCTCTCCTCCCCTTTTCCTCCCTCCCCTTCTTCTTCTCCTTGTTCTTCTTCCTTTCTGTCTTAAACATGGGCTCAGTGCACATTTTGCACAGTGTATCTTTCTATACTTGGCAATTATTTCCTAAGAATGAATTTTTAAAAGTAAAATTTCTGGGTCACTTGTTGTTTAGACACTAAGTTGTGTCCGACTTTTTCTGAGATCCCATGGACTCCTCTCCCCAGGCAAGAATACTGGAGTGGGTTGCCTATTCCTTCTCCAGAAGATCTTCTTGACCCAGGGATCAAACCCACATTTACTTCATTCCATGCAGATTCTTTACCAATGAGCTTTGGGGAAGCCCTTGTCACTGGTAACCAGCTTTATTTTTAAAGATTTTTGCAATATGTTACCTAAGTGCCTTCCAAATACGTTTTACCAACGTAGATTAATTCCAGTGACATAGAGTTCCATGAATGGCATTCTTGCAATATGTACAGGTGTGTAAGTGACTGGGATTTTTTTTTTTTTATCTTCTAGGATGGGTTGTTTTTTCTTAAGTCTTGAATATTCTGCGTAAGATCTTGTTCAACCTGTTAAGCCTACTAATGATTCTATCCAGATAAATTAATAGTCATCATGTATCCATGCTTGTTTGAACAGAATGCTCAAGCATCCAAAATATGAGTAGCCAGTCTTGCAGCATTCATGAATGACTCACTTGTTTGTTTGAAATGCAAATTGATGGGAGGAGGCAAGTCAAAAGACTATGAATCTTTAAAGGAACCATAATATAGTATGAAAATGAATAAACTATCCCCAACCCCAATCCTGGAGGATGAAGTATAGCACATCAAATCATATTATATTGCCATAAAATTCCAAACAATTACGAATGATATAACCATCAGTTAAAAATAATGGTTTCCCAAGAACCAGGATCACATCTCAGTATCTTAATTCGTCTTTGATAAGAAATATTGAAAGAGTACTATTGTAGTCTCAAATTGAATTTTTCTAATGGATTACAGTTAAGCTATACTTGTAATATTACTTCATGATAATTCAGAATACTTTAGGACGGAAATAATTATGAAAGTTATGGTAGTTCTGGTTTTGTCATTGTTCATAAAGCTACTTTCATTTAATGTAAAGGACCATCATTTATTCTAAGACCGTTTTTTTGAAAAACAGTTTTATTCAAGCAATGAATTTGTTTTCTCTTTGGAAATATTCAAGACTCATTTTCTTACTTAGATTTAATTTTTTCTCCATGAAGCTCAGGGACATTCTAGAAACTTCAGATTTCTAGCTAGAAAATCAAGACATAGTTTCATAAGGTCAGTCCTGATATATCTTATCTCTTTACTACAGTTAATAAGTATAGTAAAAGATAAATCCATAATATGACAAATGAAATTAAAATTTTCTCCCATTTAACCATTTTTATTTTTTAATTGAAGATCATTAAACACTTTTTGGAATTTAAAAACACATGGATAAATTTAAAGTAGTTCCCATGGTAGCTATAAATTAAGGGGGTATGTGTAACTGAATAAATTTACCTTTCTGTGCCTTTGGCCAGAGTCCTATATTTTTCTTTCCCAAAGTTCAAGGAAGGAGTACTTTTATATACAAGAAAATTTCTGTGTAATCAAGTTTATGCATTTGATTCACTAAATATTCAAATGGAAATACAAAGACACACACCAGTCTGAAACTTTCTGTGCTCAGATTCAAGTTATAGCTAACCTGAAGCCTTAGATGTTCCAGCGTAGCCTAATTAAGGGGTAGAAGAAATGGAAAAATAGACAGATGATCTAAAAACAGAGAGCTGCTCCTGAGTTTGCTGCTGCAAAAGGGGAATTACGTAGGTGTGGTTCCTGTTGCTAGTTGGGGTTAAAACTGCCAGATAAAAAATTCCTGGGGTTCAGGCTCTTCAGTTATGCAGACTTTTTTTTTTTTATTTTAACACAAGATGTAGTATTTTGAATCAGTAAAGGAGGAAGGATAAGGTGAGACATGTGAAAGAAGGATATCATACAAGTTACGTATTTCAGAAAGGGTATGGCAGGGAAAATAACTCACTCTCTTAATTAACTTGTATGACTCAAGATTCTGTTCAACTAACATAATTAAAATGTCATGAAAAATTTTTAATACTGGGAATTTTTGTAGTTCTTGGGCTCTTGAATCCTCAGTGAGTCAGTCCTTAGATCTGAGAGCATCATTCTCTTAACTCCAGATCCATAATTTGATAGGAGATGCCCAGGATTATCTTGATTTTTCTTCAGTAGTAGAGAAATACTCTCTTTCACAGCTGCTGCTCAGAAATGTCTTACGTTTATTTATATTTTTATTAGTAGTCAGGGAAAGTATGAAAGTGATTTTGTAAGATAAAAGTTAAGAATTTGAGCAAGTGTCTCAAGCTGCTTCCCTATTCTCTTACCCTTTGTCAGGATGTGTAAATGTTGACTATACTCCAGCGTGTCCACTGGAGTCGTAGTATGGGGCACGGCCATTGTGTTTATAACTGTAAATATTAAAGAAGTGAAACATTGTCAGAGTTCTGCTCCTTCCTGGTAGCCCCATGAATCCTCTTGTCAAAAGAGTAGATTTAGTCAAATTAACTTAAAATTCTTTCAAGTACCATTTAAAGTTAAAGGTAAAGAACTCAGGGAGTTGGTGATGGACAGGGAGGCCTGGTGTGCTGCAGTTCATGGGGTCACAAAGAGTCGGACACGACTGAGCGACTGAACTGAACTGAAAGTTAAAGGGACTTGTAGGGACCATAATTGAACTCAAGGATAGCCAGAGGCTTCTGTTTTAGAAGATGATTGTAGATAGTAAAAGATTTTTGCCAAGATAGTCTTTACCAGATACTCAGATTTTTTTAAAACTTTAAAAATTTTTTAAATTTAAAAAAAATTTCCCAAGTCTGTCTTAAAATTCCTTTTCTTGCAGTTTTCTCATTGCAGTTATTTATAGACTTTTTCTTGATCTAGATTTTGTTCATTCTCCAGATAGTTCAGGGACATTTTAGAAACTTCCAAATTCTAAAAAGAAATGAAACACATTCTTTTGTAGCAACAGGGTGGGTCAGCCTTGGTGTTTCTTATCTTTCTTTATTGCTGTTAGCAAATGTAATAAAAGGTAAATCTTTTTTACAATACAGATGTGAGAAATGAAACCTAAAATTTCTCACATTTGATAATTTATATTATTTTTAAAAATTAAGCATTGGTTTTAGTTCTGACATGGGTATTAATAGGCCTCATTAGGTGGAATTTTTTTTTAACCTCTTTATGAGGAAGACTGAGTTTCTGATGTCATCAAAGGCCTCTGGTAATTTGCTTATAAAATGTATATGAATTTTGCAGGATAACTAAAATGTAAGTGAATAAAAAACCCAGCAACCACAATTCTATAAGCTCTGATCTTCGAATGGAACAAAGGCTGTATTGATTTTTTTTTCAGGCACTTTGATATAGGTACCTTCATGTTGCTATTTTGTCTGTAAATCATGCAGCCTTCTCGAGCAACTCATTAGTGACTCTGATTGCCCAGTTATGCATGAGTATGGTCAGCATGGAATCCAGTTCAAATGGGAGAATAGCATCTGTGAGGTGAAATGTAAGAAAGAGATAAGAGAGTGTGTGTGTGTTTATAGGATGGAGGACAGTGCTTGCAGATTGAAGTAACAGTAAGGCTGAAATCCTCTATAAATGAGAATTGATTATTGCAACTGATAAATGAGGAATGGGTAATTTAAACGTGGTATGTAAGGAAACAAACTTTTCCTCAGGGTTGTCCTCCAAAGACAGTGGTGTTGAGAACCTGCATTGGGTTTCTTAATCTTGTTTTCTTAGTTGGCTAATTAGGATGTGCTACTGATGTGATCCAGAAAGTTTTCAGCTCCTAAAGAAGTTGCCAGAAGAGGGGAAACCTCCTTGGTGTGTACCAGTTTGGAAACAGAATGCCAGTTCTCCTTAGGGGAGAAGGGGCGGACCACCAGTGTGCCTGTGATCACAGCGTGCCTTAGCAGCTTTGTCTGCTCTTACTGCTCATTGTATGTGGTGTGCTGCCATCCACGGGGTGGCAAAGGGTTGGACACAACTTAGTGACTGCACAGCAGGAACAACTTAGAGTCTCAGAAACAGGTTTCAGCACTGAGTGCATTGCTAATTTCCACTCCCATAGATAATATATCACTAGGAATGCTGTAACCAAAAACCCCTGCCCTGGGATGAAACAAGCATTTATTTTTCTCAAGTAACAGAAGGTCAGGCAGGTAGGCTGGGGTCACACAGCTTCTTACCAGTGTTGGTGGGGACCAGGCTCTTCCTGTGTTGGGGAGCCCATGGTCATGGGAGTTCCTCCCTAGAGTTTTGAGGGGAGGTAATCTCTTGGTGACTTCGGCCTGCATCACATTGGCAAGAACTGTGTGTGTCCATCACCACCTGCAAGGGGAGGGTCTTGTGTTTTCATCTGGGCATGTGGCTGCCCTGGGAAGTGGTTGGTGTGGGGTTAGTAAGAAGGAAGGGGAGAATGGGTTCTGGATCGGCTCTACAGTGTGTGCAGAAGAATGTTATTAATATTCCACTAATTTTATTTGAATGTGATCCTTTTGAATAATTGCTTACATAAGATGATGGCATATCATGTGGCTTTGCTTAATTCTTTTAGTGTCAAAGTTATTAGTGTGCAAAAATGTTAGTATTCATTATAGTAGGGAGGAAAGACCGATTGTAATTTTGTGTTCCACTGTTGCTGTTGAATATAATCCATTTTCCTCTGACTTATCTCGAGGCTATAAACTCATGCCAAATTAGATATTTGTTTCACAGATTTTTTAAAAAAAATTATTATTCAACAGCCTCTTACTGAGCAGGAGCTTTTCAAGGGAGAGTGGAGCATGACCAATGGATGGGATCTGGCCTCTGGCCTCACAGAGCTTCCCATCTGGTGGGGCAGCGGGGGACCAGCTGCTGACCAGAGTAAAAACAAGCATGAAATACAAGCTGGATGTAGAGGTTAGAGGTCATACTTTTACATGTATTATGGAAAGAGAGCAACAGGGTGGACTTAAAACTCCAGTAATATTGTTCAGTTTTCATTTTTTAATTGTCTTTTTATGTATGTTAATTAACATAGTAAAGACAGATCTTATCACTTTAATAGGAAAGGAAAAGAACTTTTATGACTCAAACATGTCATTAGAAGCATGTTCATTCCTCTTATTCTCTTTTCCTCCTGGTTTTATAGCTCTTTCCTAGACTCTGCTCAATCCTAGTTTTCAAAACAGCCACTGAAGATGTGTGAATATATTCTGGAGTTTAGTTTCCCCAAATAAAATATTGTTCACCTAATAAAACTAAACCCCGAATACAGAAATTCTTTTTAAAATCAAACAATATCAGGGCTCATACAGCAGGGTTTGTAAATCCCTTCATTGGTCCCCCAATTAACTGCATTCATATGCACACATACTGGTGTGGCTGGTTTATTTTCACATCATTACAGTCATACTCTCTGTGTGGTTCTGCAACTTGCTTTTTTTTTTTTTTCTTGTGACATCTTTTTTGACTCTTTTCTCCAGAGTACACATGGAATAGTGGTTTTCTATTCCAAAGAAACATTTCTAAACCAAAGATGATACCACCCTACCACCCTCCCCTCAGTTCAGTTCAGTCACTCAGTTGTGTCCGACTCTTTGCGACCCCATGCACTGCAGCACGCCAGGCCTCCCTGTCCATCACCAACTCCCAGAGTTTACCCAAACTCATGTCCATTGAGTCAGTGATGCCATCCAACCATCATCCTCTGTCGTCCCTGTCTTCTCCTGACTTCAGTCTTCCCAGCATCAGGGTCTTTCCAAATGAGTCAGTCGCATCAGGTGGCCAAAGTATTGGAGTTTCAGCTTCAGCATCAGTCCTTCCAATGAACACCGAGGACTGATCTCCTTTAGGATGGACTGCTTGGATATCTTTGCAGTCCAAGGGACTCTCAAGAGTCTTCTCCAACACCACAGTTCAAAAGCATCAATTCTTTGGGGCTCAGCTTTCTTTATAGTCCAACTCTTACATCCATACATGACTATTGGAAAAACCATAGCCTTGACTAGACGGACCTTTGTTGGCAAAGTAATGTCTCTGCTTTTTAATATGCTGTCCAGGTTGGTCATAACTTTCCTGCCAAGGAGTAAGCGTCTTTTTATTTCATGGCTACCGTCACCATCTGCAATGATTTTGGAGCCCCCCAAAATAAAGTCTGCCACTGTTTTCACTGTTTGCCCATCTATTTGCCATGAAGTGATGGGACTGGATGCCATGATCTTCGTTTTCTGAATGTTGAGCTTTAAGCCAACTTTTTCACTCTCCTTTTTCACTTTCATCAAGAGGCTCTTTAGTTCCTCTTACTTTCTGCCATAAGGGTGGTGTCATCTGCATATCTGAGGTTATTGCTAGGGAGTGTTTTTTAAATATATAGGGAGCTTTTATAAAATTTATTTATTTTTAATTGAAGGATAATTGTTTTACAATATTGGTTTGATTTCTGCCATACATCAGCATCAATTGTAGGGGCCTTTTTATGACAAAATATCCTGCCCAGACTGCCAATCTCATGGAGAAACAGTGATATAGAAATACCTTGTCTTTTTTACATTTCTTTTTATAATTAAAAAATGTGATTATATCCTAAGTATTTCCTCCTTCCTGGTCAGTGACTTCAAGTGTGTGTGTGTGTGCGCGCGCGCGCGCATATTTGTAAGAGCCTAGCACAAATTACTAGAAGAATTGCTTGGTCAAGAGGGTATGCATATTTGAAATTTAGTTATATGCTCCCAATTGCTTTCCCAAACCACTGTACAAAATTGTAGTCCTAATAACAGCAAACACATTCTCCCACATCCTTTTTCAACATGAGATATCATCACTTAAAAACTTTTTTGCCTACATAATGAGAAAAAAACAAAGTCGTGTTTAAGTTTCCATTTTCCTGTCCAAACTCCTGTTACACAGTCCTTCCAATATGGTGATAAGCGACAAATGTGCTTTTAGAGAAGTGCAGTGCATGCTTGTCTGCTCTGGACATGCTGTTGTCCATTTCATTCATGTTTCAGGTACAGTCCTATTCACCAGTCATTCATCTTTTTGAGGTGTTTTTTTGTGTCATCTGCTGGGAGTGTCATACCGATACTGACTGGAGTGATTTTTATGAAGAACTATGAATTGATATTTGTCTAGAGGGAGCTGTGTTTTCCAAAGTCTGGTTGCTGCCCAATTAGTGGGTTGATAAAACCAAATTAGCAATATAAAAAAAGAAATAGAAAATACCAGAAGATCTCATATATAGTAAAGGTAAGACATGTTTCATGAAACTCACTGAATATGTCTTTTAGTATGTGTTTTGAATATGTCTGTCCTTAAATATATATGTATATATATGCCTATTTAATATGTCTGAGTGCTATACTGTGATATAAAATATCGCTGGGTTGAGGATTTCTAGTATGGAGTCTTAGCCTTACAAATCTATTCAAAACAATTTATTTCTGTGCTAACCGAGGAAGAAGTTTCATACTTGTTTGTGGCATTAAAAAATTAAATTTCCAATAGTGTCAGTATTATAAAAGCTGAAAGACAAAGGCTTACATAGGGACTTAAATGCTTAAAGATAGATGTCACCTAATTGGACTTGGAGATATAATGGGTGTGTAAAGCCAAATTGGCTTGGGTGCAGGATGAAGAAATGGTGAGTCACACCCTACTACACTTAATTTCACTGAGCAGTATAGTTTATCTGTGCTTCCTCAGTTACTACTCTTGACTCTACAGTGGTTGCATCACTCAGTTCAGTTTAGTTGCTCGGTCATATTCGACTTTTTGCCACCCCATGGACTGCAGCATGCCAGGCTTCCCTGTGCATCACCATCTCCCGAAGCTTGCTCAAACTCATGTCCATCAAGTCTACTCTGCAGGCAAAAGTACGCAGAGTAAATCTTGACACTCAACAATTTCTCCTTGTGAGCTGCGCACGTGCAACTGATCATCCAAGAGTGGTGACTTGAACTAAATTGAGTGGTGACTGTTTCACTTTCCTCAATTCCAATGCTGATCTTACATTGCTTAGAAAATAACCTGTTGGTGATTATAATAAATGGTGGTAATTTAAATTAAAAAAAAAAAGCAAAAGCACAATGGAACACTCTGCATGTGGGTGTATTTAATTACCTGGCAGGTGTCCCTACTTCTAAAGTGCGAGACTTATGGGTAAACAATGGCCTTTCTGTTAGAAATTCTACCCACACTTTTATGTTGTATCCCTTTTATAGGTCAGTGTTTTCCATCATTTGGAGAATAATAATGATGCTAATTAACTGTTTTGTGCTATACTGTGTGTTTCCCAAGTGCTTATAGCTTTCATTTGTAATACTTTGCCTCAACTAGTTCTAATGTTCTTACTTGAATCATTCTTATAATTAAATCTGCATAAAAATGATATGAATGGAAACTTAGCTTATTTTCTGGATTTGTAAATAGCGATGTTAGAAAATTGGTGTGTTTAAAGTTCTGTGATATAGTCAATTTATTTCTTACATATTTTACAAGGTATTGCTGATACATTTTTGGCAGATATGAACACTAGATAATACATCTTGTTTCACAATCCAAAGAAGATGGAAGTGCAAGTTCTCTAAGGACCGTCGACTACCACATGATATTATTGGGTACCAGTGTTCTCTCTTTCATATGAAGCATGAAGAGGCTGTGTTGACATCGAGTATACTTACTGTGTTACTGTGTTACCCGCAAGGGCTTTCCTTGTGGCTCAGCTGGTATAGAATCTGCCTGCAGTGCGGGAGACCTGGGTTTGATCCCTGGGTTGGGAAGATCCCCTGGAGAAGGGAAAGGCTACCCACTCCAGTATTCTGGCCTAGAGAGTTCCATGAATTGCAAAGAGTAGGACATGACTGAGCAACTTTCACTTCACTTTAATCCCCCCCAAAGTTTAAAATGATTTTATTTATTTATGGTAAATATACTTTTTTTGAAGCATAGTTGATTTTCAGTGTCATATTAGTTTCAGAAAATAAATTTGTACATATTCTTGTGCAGTCTAATCCTATCTGTGAGAGGGTGTCCTGACAGAGAGCATGAGTTTTTCTGTGCATCTCAGATTTTGCTCAGTGATATCAAAGCATCTGATGCCTATTGTGGTTATGGAGCAGCATCTCCTACTAACTTACCAGGAAGCTTGCTTCTGTAAAGCACTTTGTCAGTGATGGGTATAATGACCGAGGTTCCTGTCAAGCGTCTTATGGGACTTCGTTAGACAATACTTGAGTTGAATTTATAGTTACCTTACAGAAGTATGTTATTGATCTTTCTCCTCCTTGAAGGTCACTCCTTTCCATTCACCTTTCATCTAAAGAAGCTGCAGCATCAAGAAAGGGAAGACAAGGTTTAGGTGACATGAACGAGTGTTAATATTTCATTGTTTTTACTTTAGCCCTTCTATTTTTGTCAATTTAAAATGATGTGAATGCTAATTGGACTGGTTGGCTTGATGAGAGAATCTTGCATATTACAGAAACAAAGACATTTTAGTAGATGTTTGAAAGAAAAAGGAAGGCTAATGTCATAATACAGTATGTTCCATATGTTCAGTTTAAGAAAACATATTTTGTGAGTTTCTTTGAATAGAATTATTTGTGCTACTCAACAACCTTTTTACTTTTTCTCTTCTTTTTCTAAGATGCCCTCTCCACATTTAGATAATAATAGGACTAGTCAACATTTAGGAAAAAACTAAAGAAATGCTAATGAAAATTAGTTGTAATTTATATGGTATGTTTTTTTTCTTTGAAAACATAAAGTTGATGGACAGATGTAGTTGTTAAGGCTTAACAGGCGAGTTTTGTGAAATGTTATTAATATGAAAATATGAGACAATTCAAAACAAAGTGTGTTACAAATAGATCTATTGTCATTGTTCAGTCGCAAAGTTGTGTCTGACTCTTTGACCCCATGGACTGCAACACGCCAGGCTTCCCTGTCCTTCACCATCTCCTGGAGGTTGCTCAAGTTCATGTCCATTGGGTTAGTGATGCCATCCAACCATCTCATTCTCTGTCGCCCCCTTCTCCTCCAGCCCTCCTCTTTCCCAGCGTCAGGGTCTTTTACAATAAGTTGGTTCTTTGTATCAGATGGCCGAAGTATTGTAGTTTCAGCTCCAGCATCAGTCCTCCCAGTGAATAATCAGGGTTGATTTCCTTTAGGATTGACTGGTTTGATTTCCTTGCAACCCAAGGGATTCTCAAGAGTCTTCTCCAACACCACCGTTCAAAAGCATCAGTTCTTCGGCACTCAGCCTTCTTTATGGTCCAACTCTTGCATCCATACCTGACCACTGGAGCAACCATAGCACTGATTATGGGGACCTTTGTCAGCAAAGTGATGTTTCCGCTTTTTAATACACTATCTAGGTTTTTCATAGCTTTTCTTCCAAGGAGCAAGCATCTTTTAATTTCATGGCTGTAGTCACCATCCACAGTGATTAGGAGCCCAAGAAAATAAAATCTGTCACTGTTTCCACTTTTCCCCTGTCTGTTTGCCATGAAATGATGGGACCAGATACCATGATCTTAGTTTTTTGAATGTTGAGTTTTAAGCCAGCTTTTTCACTGTCCTCTATCACCCTCATCATGAGGCTCTTTCTGCCACTAGAGTGGTGTCATCTGCTTATCTGAGGTTGTTGATATTTCTCCCAGCAATCTTGATTCCAACTTGTAATTCATCCAGCCTGGCATTTTGTGTTGTACTCTGAATATAATTTAAATAAGCAGGTTGACAGTATACAGCTCTGACATACTCCTTTCCCAATTTGGAACCAGTCCGTTGTTCCATGTCCAGTTCTAATTGTTGGTTCTTGTCCTGCATACAGGTTTCTCAGGAGTCAGGTAAGGTGGTCTGGTATTCTCATTTCTAAGAATTTCCCACAGTTTGTTGTGATCCACACAGTCAAAGACTTTGGTGTAGTCAATGAAGCAAAAGTAGATGTTTTTCTGGAATTCTCTTGCTTTTGCTATGGTCCAGTAGATGTTGGCAATTTGATCTCTGATTCCTCTGCCTTTTCTAAATCCAGCTTGTTCAAATAGATCTAACTTGCTCTAATTAAGGAAGATCCACATAAAATCTTTCAAAAGTAGAATTCCGTGACTTCTTCCAGTGGCCTTGTAGAAGGAAATAAAGGTCTGTATCACATATAGGTCTAATTAATGGAAGATCCATGGAGTTTCAAGTTTCATAATGGCTTCATGGACTTGTGGAAGTAAAGATTCTGCATAGAAATAGTCTATGAAATGAAAGTATGTCTAGTTCCTTCCCTGTGAGGGGCCAGAAGTTTACAGACTCCACCCACACCCTCCCAGGCTGTCATGCTCTGTGTCCTTGAGGAATTCTGCGTATAAAGGTCAAGCCTTGCTGTTGTCTTTCCACTGACTCTGCATGTTAGCCTGACTCTTGTCCTAAATGCTGATGAGGGTATAATATCTACACTCTTCTGTAGTAACCTGGTGTGTCACGCTTTGTTCAGCTTCATGAGAATTATGTGATATGTAATAAATAATGGCTAAAGAAGCTTCCTTATGCAACTCCTTCTTAATTTACCAATAAACCAGTTTAATGATTTTAAAACACACTATATTAAGGTACAGTTTTACACCAGCTGCGTTCATTTATGCTTTCTTTGTGTGTACGTGACTATGCTGTAGGACCTTAGTTCCGCCACCAGGGATCATACCTGGGCCCTGGCAGTGAAAGTGCTGAGCCATAACCACTAGACCAGAGAATTCCCCATTTATGCTAATTTTTGTGGTTGAGTATATTGATCTTACCTTCCCATTCTATCACCCTCATCTAATACCTCTCTTTTAATTATTTTGCCTGAAAACTTTTTTAAAAAACAAATTCTTGCCTTTTTTGTGACGCTGACCCAAAGAAATACAGTGTATGTTTGGAAGGCAGAATTAAATTACCCTGATTGTTGTATTTATTGTTTGTTTTTCAGTCGCCAAGTTGTGTCCAGCTCTTAAGTGACCCCATGGACTGCAGCATGCCAGGCTTCCCTGTCCCTCACCATTTCCTGGAGTTTGCCCAAGTTCATGTCCTTTAGATTGGTGATGCTATGCAACCATTTCATCCTCTGATGCCCTCTTCTCCTCCTGCCCTCAATCTTTCCCAGCATCTGGGTCAGCTGTTTGAGTTAGGTGACCAAAGTATTGGAGCTTCAGCTTCAGCATCAGTCCTTCCAAAGAGTATTCAGGGTTGTTTTTCTTTAAGATTGACTGGTTTGATCTCCTTGCTGTCCAAGGGACCCTCAAGAGTCTTCTCTAGCACCACAGTTCAAAAGCATTAATTCTTTGGCACTCTGCCTTCTTTACAGTCCAACTCTTACATCCATACGTGACTACTGGAAAGACCATAGCCTTGATTATATGAACCTTTGAGGATTATGTTACATTGGGGAGCACCAATGAACTCTTCTCCCAGTATTTACACTTTGAAGCGGGCCCTTCTCTCTGAATGTAGGTTTGGTCAGACATGTTAACTAACAGCATCAGCCAAAGTGATACTGTAAGTTCCAGACATAAGTTTTAGAAAGTCCCAGTAATTACCTCTAAGAAGTCCAGTTACTCGAATGGAGATGGCATGTGGATGGAGAGAGGCCGTAGAAGTTACCTTACAGGAGAGAGAGAGGTCTGGCTTTTCCAATGTCCTACCTGGTCCCTGCCAGCTCAGTGCAGCCTCCTGTGATGACTGGCAAGATGAGCTGAAGTGTTGCCCAACTGAGCCCAGCCTAGACTGCAGCATTGTGAGCAAGTAAAGCAATTGTTTCTCTAAGCTACTAAACTTTAGGGTGGTTTACTATGCAGCAATAGATAGATGAAAACACCCATACATTAAAAAATGTGTCATAATAGCTACTTAGTAATAATTTGTATTTATATGCTAGAAAACTGAAATATAAGTTATTGCTTATTAGATTTTTTCTTTTTTAGAGTTTATTTTTATTGTATAGTCTTGGTACTATTGGGCTATTTAACATATGTATTATTTTAAAAAAACTTTTATTTTTAATTGGAGGATAATTGCTTTACAATGTTGTGTTGATTTCTGCTATGCAGCAATGTGAACCAGCCATGAGAATATAAAACTTCTCTCCCGTGCGCTTGTTGTTGTTCAGTTGCTATGTCATGTCCAACTCTATTGACCCTCTGAACTGCAGCCCGCCAGGCTTCCCTGTCCTTCTCTATCTCCTGGAGTCTGCTTAGATTCATCTCCATTGAGTTGGTGATCAGCTGTTAAAGTAAGTTTATCACTGTACTATGTGCTGTTTATGAATACATTTACATCAAGAAGGAAAGAATAAAATAGCCATTGGAGAGATTTGAATGCTACTCAGTGGTGTTATTAAATACAAGAGTTAGAAAGTACTGATGACTTTGAAGATTTTGACTTCAATTTAGACCACAAAGTTGGAAGAGAAATGTAAGCAAAACATTAAAAATATTATTTTTTGATGAGATGCATTAAGTTCCTTTTCCTTTCAGAATCCTTTTTCTTTTTCAACTGATGTTTCAAGGTAGATACCTGGGTAAGTTGACTGATTACAAATGTTTTCACTCCAGCACACTAGCTTCTAAATCTGTCTGTGAGCAGCTTTCTTAAAAAAGCGAGTAAGCTTAGAAAATAGTTTTTCCACAAAGTACACAACTCCTGAGCAAGCTTTTGTTCTGTGGACAGATCTGATTCATCAAGAAACATCAAGATAATTGTCACGATTTAAATTTTTAAAAGAAACCAAGAAGCCCTTGGCTCAAGTATAAAACTTTCTGTTGCTTTCTTGGCATGACGCCTTGAGTTGAATATTTTGTGCTGTATGTTTTTTTGTTTCGTATTTTTGCCCCTGGTACAGGAAACTGCAGAACAAAATATATTCATTTTGGTAACCAGTGCTGGTCCTTTGGTGACTCACTATTCTTGAGTGATTAGTGCAGAAAGAAGAGGCTGACACTTGAATGCTGCTCCCTAGTGGATATAGATGATGAGCCAAGATCTCATTCTCTCATCACAGATATTTTGTAAAGCTGGGAATCACTATTTTGACACAAGAAGGACAACATTCACATGAAAGCCCTCTCCTGTTTCGTAACTTTTTTCTTCTTGGTATAATATGCTCCATTTTAATTAAAATTCTTAATGGGCTTTGACAGTGTACATTTGAATACACCAGTGTTCCCTCCTTCTTGGCATTCATCTGTGTGATCGTGTAAAAGTAATTTTATAGAGAAGCATTTTCTTTCAAAATTGTAAGCTTCCAGAAGGTGGAATCATGTCTTGTTGCTCAAGACTATAAGATCTGAAATCTAAGATAGATCTGAGCTCAAATTGTTTTTTGAATTAATGAATTTAGCTTTTTAGTCAACATTTCCTGCACTGCCCTTCCCAACTGCCCGCCTCCCCACCCACCACTCCAACCTCCAGCTAGGAGTTACTGGTCTAGGTAGAAGGCTGACCATTCCATATGGGCAGCTTATGTTGAAACAGTCACATTTTCGTACTTCTTTCTCATTGGATAGTCACTGATTTTTTTTTTCTCCTCCAGTTTCATAAAGCATTGATAATAATTTTTAATTCAAGTATGTGTCATCTGCTGAGTCTTTTCACCTTACAGTTTCTAATGCTTCCAAGATATTATTTGGAGTTAGGATTAAAAATATTGGCATTGTTGATTTTCTTATAATTCCCTGTTGAAAACCTGTATAACCAGGGATTTATGTGGAATGTTAAGAATGTTTCAGTGTTTCTGGAATTACTGATTTGGAAGGTGCTTGAGTAACAAAGATGCTTTAGAAAAGTTTTTGTAGCCCTATAATTATATGATAAAAATTTTAGGTTCTTGGGAGCTTTACTAAGATTCTGTGTTAACTGTTTGTGTTTAAAATTTCCCCTCACCTAAAAGAATATAAAGAAATTTTGGTTTTCAGTTTACCTTTTTGCCCAGAATATGTCATACTCTATTTTATTCATTTTTTAAAAAATATAAGTAATACATATTGAGCACTTATTTTATGCCAGATACCTCTTAAGTCCTTGAGGTATAACAGTGAACAAGAAGACCAAGATCCCCCTTCTGGGGATGTCTGCCTTGCTGTATAGAAAAGCAGACAGACAATGATGATAACAGCAAAAAGGAGATGTTATAGTAGGTATAAGGTGATGAGTGCAGTGGAAGCAGTAAAGCAGGGTAGTGGGAATAGAGGAGAAGCGGTTATAATTTTAAACAAGCTGAGCCAGCCTCTTTAAGAAGGTGATTTTTAAGCAAAGCTGGAGGAGGTGAAGGAGTCAGGCAGATGCAGGCCTGGAGAGGCTTCCTGAAGAAGGAAGGATAGGGAAGGAAGGAAAGGGGTGGGAAAGGGCCAGAGCAGGGTACAGGCTGCTGCTGCTTCTGAGGAATACTTCGATGGTTCAGCTTGGTCCAGATTGCTGCTAGATAATGCTAGCGCTTATGAACCTTATTGGAAATGATCATTTTATTATCCTATTATGAAATAAAACAACACCAAAAGAAGAAATGACTAGAATAGAATCATGTAATAAGTTATGACCTACAAACCTCTCTTTTCTCCTTATGGTTTTGAGGCCCTGTGTAAATCACACAATGCCTTAGTGACAGATAACTGTAGTTCTGGAATTCCTGATCAGGCCCCAGAGGGCTTGTAGATGTTTAGGGTTTAAAACTATTGACCTGATATTCAAGGTTGATATATATTCAATATATTCAACCTATATTCAAGGTTGGAAACCATATAAATCAGATAATTAGAATGAAAAGAGTGGAAATATATAAAATTCCTTACATCTGTGCCTATGTATAGTTAAGTACTCTGCAGATATTAATTGAATCTAGAATCAGAATTTTAACGAGGTGTTGAATTTTAATATTTATATACCTATATAGAAAACACACGTCAGTTTTAAGATATTTATTTATTTATGGCTGTGCTGGGTTTTTGTGGCCGCTTGGGCTTTTCTCTGGTTGCAGAGAGCAGGGGTTACTCTCTAGTTGAGGTGCGCAGGCTTTTCATTGTGGTGGCTTCTTTGGTTGAGGAGCATGGGCTCGGGGGCTTCAGCAGTGTGGTTCTCAGGCTCCAGGGCACAGGCTCAATACTGGTGGCACATGGCCTCGGTTGCTCTGTGGCAAGTGGGGTCTTCCTGGAACAGATTGAACCCAAGTCTTCTGGATTGGCAGGCAGATTCTTTACCACTGAGCTACCAGGGAAGCCCAATTTTTGTTTTTTTTTTGTTTAAAAAGTAATAATATTTTTTTCTCATCTTTTACATACCACCTTATTCCTTCTCTTATGGTCTCTACTCCTCCAAATCAAAATCAGATTTTTAAATAATAACAGTAATAACAACGCAACAATGCCTGTGTCTCCCTTTTAAAAACACTGATTTATTTGTATATTACACATTTTCAGCTTTATGGTCCAGATGGATTTTTAACCTGACCACCTGACATTTTAAAAGATATTGCTTCTTATTGACTATTACAATATGAAAATAAGTATTTTCAAGAAAATTTTTGCTGTCGTCTTGTTCTGATTTCAGGTTTTAAACGATGAATACATATAAACTTGAAAAATAAGTTTCATCTCTTATTAGAAGTATAAGTGATTCTGTTAAAATGGCACCTAATTATACCATAATTTTGACTTCATATTTTTAATTTTAATATTGTTTAGGGCCTACTGTGCGCCAGGGGTTGACTAGGTGCTAACACAGGCACAGCTTCATGCTACATACATGTGTTTTTAAACATACGTAAATGAGTATGGGTTTGAATATTGGCCCTGCCAGTTTTAAAGATGTGCCCTCATTCCAGTTAATTACTTAATTCTGTGATACTCAATTTTCCCATTTATAAAAAATGGAACTAATGATACCTTCAGTATTATGAGGAATGAAGATGATGCCTGCAGAACGTCTAACCTAGTGCTTGGCATGCCGTAGACCTCGGTAAATGGTAACTGCTGTTAATTTAAAAAAAAACAAAACAGTGTCTCACTTATTAGCTGTTTCGGCTTGATTTGCTCTCATCTCGACATGTCTTCTACCTAATGTGTGAGCTTGCCTTTCCTTACTCTGCTCGTCAGCCTTTTGAAAATAACCACCTAAGTGTTTGACGAGTATGTTTATGAAGCAGATCCAGTATTTAAAAGAATCTTAGCATAAAATACTTGAGAACGATTGCCCTTTAATTATAGTGTCTTTCTTTGAACTCCTGAGTTTCCTCTTTATTATTTTTTCCTTGCAGGCCCACAGCCCTTATCTCCTTGTGCTTGGCCTCCTTCTGGATTCTTCTCACTAATTACTCCCTGTTCTCTCCCGCCACTCTGTTCTACACTATGCACTGTTGCTGGAATAAATTTCTTAAAGCATCACCATACCCCTTCTTTTATTTTCTTAAAACATTTACCTTGGCTCTTTGATACCACGTTCGAAGTTCTTTGACTAAACTTCATGGTTCACTACCATCTGAAACCCCCTCACTTCCTTATTCAGTTTAACTTTCCAAGATTCCTGAAGTCAGTCAGTGGAGACCATGCACAACCCTATGTAGTTTGTCTCTGTTCCTTTGTTGTTGTTTATGCGCTAAGTCATGTCCTACTCTCTGTGACCCCACGGGCTGCAGCATGCCACGCTTCTCTGTTTTTTACTATCCTCCAGAGTTTACTCACTTCCTTACCTGCAGCTTTTTGTGTGTTTTGTTCTTTCTGCTCACATTCTTCCTCATCTTCTCTACCTCAAGTCAAACCCATTTTGTAAGGATGTATTCAAAGTCTACGTTCCCTTCAAATGTCTCTTCCTGACTCTGATTTCAGCGATTTAAGAAGACATACAGATGGCTAACAAACACATGAAAAAATGCTCAACATCACTCACCATCAGAGAAATGCAAATCAAAACCACTATGAGGTACCATTTCACACCAGTCAGAATGGCTGCGATCCAAAAGTCTACAAGTAATAAATGCTGGAGAGGGTGTGGAGAAAAGGGAACCCTCTTACACTGTTGGTGGGAATGCAAATTAGTACAGCCACTATGGAGAACAGTGTGGGGATTCCTTAAAAAACTGAAAATAGAACTGCCATACAACCCAGCAATCTCACTGCTGGGCATACACACTGAGGAAACCAGAAGGGAAGGAGACACGTGTACCCCAATGTTCATCGCAGCACCGTTTATAATAGCCAGGACATGGAAGCAACCTAGATGTCCATCAGCAGATGAATGGATAAGAAAGCTGTGGTACATATACACAATGGAGTATTATTCAGCCATTAAAAAGAATACATTTGAATCAGTTCTAATGAGGTGGATGAAACTGGAGCCTATTCTACAGAGTGAAGTAAGCCAGAAAGAAAAACACCAATACAGTATACTAACGCATATATATGGAATTTAGAAAGATGGTAACAATAACCCTGTGTACGAGACAGCAAAAGAGACACTGATGTATAGAACAGTCTTATGGACTCTGGGAGAGGGAGAGGGTGGGAAGATTTGGGAGAATGGCATTGAAACATGTAAAATATCATGTATGAAACAAGTTGCCAGTCCAGGTTCGATGCACGATACTGGATGCTTGGGGCTAGTGCACTGGGATGACCCAGAGGGATGGTATGGGGAGGGAGGAGGGAGGAGGGTTCAGGATGGGGAACACATGTATACCTGTGGTGGATTCATTTTGATATTTGGCAAAACTAATACAATTTTGTAAAGTTTAAAAATAAAATAAAAAAAAATTATTATAAATGGAGGTGCTATTTGAAAGGTGAAAAGAAATCAAAGACAACTGTGGCTTAAATGTAATAAATTGTCCTTTAAAATACAAAAAAAAAATCATGCATGACATAGTAAAACATTAGAGAATGTATTTTGTAAAGTACTAACTGCTCATTTTAGTCTTATATCTTGAGCAGAGAAATACATTCTTGGTAGAACTGGCCTCTTTCACTAAATGTAAAATCTTTCGGATTTACCTGTGCTGCTGTATGTACCAGTACTCATTCCTTCTTTTTGCTGAGTAGTATCCCAGTGTTTGAACTTACCTAAGTATAATTATCCATTTTCCTGTTGGGGAACATTTGGATCACTTCCAGTTTAGAGAACTGGGTTTGATCCCTGGGTCAGGAAGATCCCCAGAGAAGGGAATGGCTACCCACTCCAGTGTTCTTGCCTGGAGAATTCCATGGACAAAGAAGCCTGGCGAATCGCAGTCCATGGGGTTGCAAAGAGTTGGGCATGACTGAGCGACTAACACTGGACTATTATGAATGAAGCTGTGAATATTTGTATATAAGTCTTTGAGTGAGAATTGTTTCATTTCTCTTGAGTAAATACCTCTGAGTGGGATTGCTTGGTCAAAGAATTAGTAAAAGCTTAACTTTTTAAGAAACTACCACATATTTTTTCCAAAGTGGTTGGAATATATGAGAATTCTAGTTGCTGTCCAACCCTGCTGTTGTTATTCATTTCAATATAACCTTTGTTTTTATTATTGTGTATGAAGATATATCTCATTGTAGTTTGAATTTTCACTTCCTTGAGATTGACTATGTCTTTGTCTACTTATTGGCCATTTGTATATGTCCTTTCAGGTAGAACTTGTCCGGGTCTTTGCCTGTTTTTGTTGGGTTGTTTGTCTTTTGGTTATTGTGTGGTAATTTGTCATGTATTCTTGTTATAAACCTTTTTTCAGCTCTGTGTTTAGGGATATTATCTCACATTGCCTTTTTTTTCTTAGCAACTCAGAGGCATTTCTAGAAAACTGGTGCTTTAGACATTCTGTCTTCACAAAGCTGTGTGAATGGGAGGGCTAGAGGCCAGGCAGCTAGAAGGAACCTCTATCTTATGTTTTCTCTTTCTAGAAGAAGAAACATGTTTTTCTTAAGTAGTTGAGCTTGCTTTCCTAGAAAAGCCTTGCCCATGACCTTGCAGAAGACTTCTATGTATTGTTAACAAGAACTGGGTTACTTGGCTTCAAAAGAATAAGTAGCTAGAATTTAAAAACTGGTTTCTCTATAAGGATCAGAAGGGTGTATACTTTGATATTTCAAGCAGTGGAAGAGTAAAATTTATTATGTGGCTATTATTTTGTGTGAATGAAATATATTTATCCAAGATTCTCAAGTTTTATCCTGAAGATAGTTTCAGGTAATATCCTTAATTGCTCCCTGGAGAAGATGGAGAGGAGAAATAATTTGACAGTCTCCAGATGGCCATTAAAAAGTACTAAATTTCCTTAAAGTTCCTAATTACAAACTATGCATTTTGTTGTATTTCCTCTCCAGACAAACCAAGTAATCCTGATGTGAGTATGACTCTGCTGTAACCCAGATTTAACTTTATTAAAACAGATGGTACAAAAGGAGAAGAAAAGTCTTTTACCATCCCCTATGGGCAAAGCTCAAACTTATTTATCCTCATCCAAAGCAGTTTCTCTCTGTTTTGGCCTGACTTCTGGGAGCCCAGAACTCTTAAAAGATGTTTTCTTGAAAATAGTGAGCTCTTTTCTTGTCTGTCCCAGTGTTCTTGGCTGAGCTTCCCATATTCTGGCTGCTTTTACTCATTAATATTCAGCCTGATCCATAGTGACTGAGAAGGCAGCAAAAGGCTGGAAACTAGTGCAGTGAAAGATCCTACCAGGGCTTTCTGAGGCAAGATGCAAATGTGCCCAGGAATAGTGTACCCAAGTTTCAGTTTCTTAAGTCAGTTCAATGCTTAAGGCTTTCAACCCATTTAAATAGGAAGTTTTTTTTTTCCTTTTCCTTTTGATGTGAATTCAACTAGGATTTAGCTTTTCTGCCTCCTTTACAGTAAATATACTTTTCTTGTTGAGAATAAAATAATGAATCAGATTAAGATAAACATAACACATTTCTTAGCTCAGGGATACTTACCCTGATTGACAAATATTAAATTGTTTAAGAATTACTGTCCGCCATGTGGCTGAGATGAAATTGATTATAAAAGTGGAAACTGTAACTTCAGAATTAGTTGTTTCCTTTTCAGCATACTGAAAAACATATTTAGCGCTTCATCCAAGGATACAATTATTTCTTATAAGACGGCTTTGAAAAGAGTAATCTCCATATATAATTTCCAAGGTTTTACACTGTAGAATCTTCTAATAGAAATTTTGTTTTTTTTTTTTTTCCTTCATGAGAAAGTGATTGTGTTCTGTTCAAGAAAATGTGAAAAATGCATAAAGAGTGTGGTCATTATATTTTTAGACTGTACTACTTTTTTATGAAGCCTGTTTTCATAGAAATCAGTTTCTAAATCCTGTCTGCTTATGAAGGTTTGAGGCTTCCTTACTCCAGTACTTTGGCCACCTCATGCAAAGAGTTGACTCATTGGAAAAGACTCTGATGCTGGGAGGGATTGGGGGCAAGAGGAGAAGGGGATGACAGAGGATGAGATGGCTGGATGGCATCACTGACTCGATGGACGTGAGTCTGAGTGAACTCTGGGAGTTGGTGATGGACAGGGAGGCCTGGCGTGCTGCGATTCATGGGATTGCAAAGAGTCACGACTGAGTGACTGATCTGATCTGATCTGATAAGGTTAGAAGGAAATCCTATTATCACAAATGCTTTTATAATGTAATTTAGGTAAATTTTGTTACCAGAAATGCCTCCACAACTAAATTTGTGTATTAAAAATTTTTTTTTAAATTCAGTATAATATTGATATAAAAATTACTGGGCAGCAAACAAATTTGATATTTTTAACTTATAGTAGGATTTGGCCTTCATTGAAATAGTAATGACTATTCCTTGCTACCCCATCTATTGTCCACACTGTAGCAGCTTCTGGGAAGGGCTGATGGGTTGGAGGTAGAAACCATTACTTCCCTCTTGGACACTAACTTCAGTCAGTGTTATGAACAGAATATTCTTCTCTGTACAGGCAATAGAGCTTCTCAAGATGATTTTAGTATTGAACATGCTTTTTTTTGAAGTTGCAGCCGTGGAGGATGACTGTGTTTTATCATCAGAATTCTGATAGTGCTAAGGCTGATATGGTAGTAGAGGCTGACTGGAAGTGGTTGAGCTCCATAGTGACATGTCTGATGTTTTCTTTTCAAACCTGTCAATGTTGAATAAAAATGCTTTTTTTGGTATCCGTTATACTTTGCCAACAAAGGTTCGTCTAGTCAAGGCTATGGTTTTTCCTGTGGTCATGTATGGATATGAGAGTTGGACTGTGAAGAAAGCTGAGCACCGAAGAATTGATGCTTTTGAACTGTGGTGTTGGAGAAGACTCTTGAGAGTCCCTTGGGCTGCAAGGAGATCCAACCAGTCCATTCTGAAGGAGATCAGCCCTGGGATTTCTTTGGAAGGAATGATGCTAAAGCTGAAACTCCAGTACTTTGGCCACCTCATGCGAAGAGTTGACTCATTGGAAAAGACTGATGCTGGGAGGGATTGGGGGCAGGAGGAGAAGGGGACGACAGAGGATGAGATGGCTGGATGGCATCACTGACTCGATGGACGTGAGTCTGAGTGAACTCCGGGAGTTGGTGATGGACAGGGAGGCCTGGCGTGCTGCGATTCATGGGGTCGCAAAGAGTCGGACACGACTGAGCATCTGATCTGATCTGATCTATCCCATAAATGTTTACTTGTTTAGTTGCTAAGTCATGTCCGACCAGCTCTTTGCAGCCCCATGGACTGAAGCAGGCCAGGCTTCCATGTCTTTCACTATCTCCTGGAGTTTGCTCACACTCATGTCCATTGGGTCTGTGATGCCATCCAACTGTCTCATCCTCTGTCACCCTCTTCTCCTTCTGCCCTCAATCTTTCCCAGCATCAGGGTCTTTTCCAGTAAGCTGGCTCTTTGCATCAGATGGTCACAGTATTGGAGCTTCAGCTTCAGCATCAGTCCTTCCAATGAACATTCAGGAGTGATTTTTTTTTAAGATGGACTGGTTTGATCTCTTTGCTGTCTAAGAGACTCTCAAGAGTCTTCTCTAGCACCACAGTTCAAAAGCATCAATTCTTTGGCGCTCAGCCTTCTTTATGCTCCAATTCTCACATCCATACATGACTACTGGAAAAACCATAGCTTTGACTAGATGGACGTTTGTTGGCAAAGTAATGTCTCTGCTTTTTAGTATGCTGTCTAGGTTTGTCGTAGCCTTTCTTCCAAGGATCAAGCATCTTTTAATTTTGTGGCTGCAGTCACTGTCTGCAGTGATTTTGGAACCGAAGAAAATACAATCTGTCATTGTTTCCACTTTTTCTTCATCTATTTGACATGAAGTGATTATGTAATTGTGTAAATATTTACTGAATACTCAATTACTCTATGTAATTGAGTTTTTGCATTAGCAGTTTCTATTAATCAGTGGGGCTTCAAATGCTTGTTAGTCTGGCCAGTGGCTACTGTGGGGAAGGATTGGAGGAGCATGCTTTCATTACATATAAATAAATAATTTTAATGTAAATAATTCAAAATAATGTTTTAAAATATTTCAAAGTAATCTAGAATCAATGTTTTGAGTTATCCAGTGAATGATTCTTTTGGGGATACTCAGGGTAAATTAAAATATTGAAATAGGGGAATTAACCTAACTAGCGTAGGGTATAATGTTACAAAGTGTGAAGGTAAAACTATAAGTCATTGACTCCATAGACCAAATTGACCTTGCTGTTTATGTTGCCAAATAGTATAATCTTTTCCTAGATATACATATTGAAGATGAGGATAGGAAATTAATAGTCTTTGATCACAATGAGTGATTGTCTAGATGTATAAATTGTGTGTATGTATGTGTGTGTTTGTTTTTCCAGATTATGTTGATAAAATATTTAAATAACCTATAGAACTCATATAAATGAATTTCTTATATATAGTATGTTACTGATGTATTCTGATGAGTATTATGAAAATTAAGATTTTCTTCTCTGAATGAAGAGCTCAATTTATAAATACATATGTGTGTGTGTGTGTATATATATATATAGTGTATTTGTGTGTGTGTGTGTATGTATGTGAGAGTTACTGTGGCCTAATAAAATCAAATAATAGTCAAGCCACCATCATACTGTAATCTAAGATGATATACAGTGGGCTATTAGTTTTATATCTCTTGTATAAAGAACCCAGAGAAACCAAACAGGGGAACTGCTATTTTAGACCTAGTTTTTAGGTACAAAGGAGAATAGATTCAGGAACTTTCTGTATGGTAAAATTTGTTGGTGTTCATCAACTCAGCCTTTGGTATATGCCTAAAATATAGAGTAAAAGAAAGATAATGTCCTGGATTGTATTGACCTACAGAACTGACAAACTGCATAGGGAGCAGTTTGGGAATTGAATATTCTAGGTGTCTAATTTTATGGTCCTATTCTTTTGGGGAACAGGTTTGGCATTAGGTTGGTATTTTTGCATCAATAAATGTTGAGTAGAGAAGGCTTTCCCATCAACATTTCATTAATCATAATACTGCCCTTAGAAGGGAAAGAATAGCAAGTATTCCACATTCCTCTATGGGGAAAATTTAGAAAAGAAATTTCACATTATTTTAGGTATTATATATATGTGTGTATGCAGCAGAAATTTTGATATTCAGAAATATACTGATGGAGTAAGAATGTATATATGATATACAGTAATGTTTTGTTTAGTCTTAATTATTAAATGAGATAGTCACTTATAAAAATGTTGATTAAATAAGCAACATTTGCTAATGCTGAAAAATTAGAAAGTTCAGCAACTTGCCATGTGGAGTTGGTATATGCTGCTACATTTTGACTTTTTTCTAATATTAATTTAGATCCTAAAGTGTAGCTGAGATTTATATGTGCATATGTATTCATGTATAGACTATTATAGTTTGATATTCTGTTTTTTTCATCTATTATGAAAATTTCCTTATGTTTTTTTGATTGTAACTGTTAATGAAAACAATATTCCATCCTATGTATATACCATAATTCAGCCATTTCCCTATTTTTGAACATTTAGGTTTTCTAATTTATGTTTTTACTATTGGCTTACTATAGTTTATCATAATCCTTAATAGGCCCAGTTGCTTGATTCTTTGATAAGAGTATTTTTGTCATGTCTATTATTATAGTTTATACATGAAATATGCATATGACTCATTATTTAAGTGAAAATTTAATATGAATATATACACACACAAACACTTGCTATTTTTTTTTTTGAAATTCTGACATTATTCAGAAAGAAATGCTACTTTGAGTAGAGTGAAGACTGATTAGGAAATGTTTTTACACTGTTACATTTAATTATTGTTTTGTGTAGCCTTAGATGTGATCACTCATCTTTTTCATAAAAGAGAAGAAAGCTATATAAATATCTAAACAAGTTGCTGCAAGTAAAACTGAGAGTATTGGATAAGGAGGGTATTGAGGATGTAAGTTTCATAATAAGAATAGAGCAGTAGGAAATTATGTCTGATAACCTGGGAACTGGGGCAGTGTGTCCTTTGTGTTTTCATGCCACTGTTTAGAAATTCTTTAACTTGATGGAGGCATAAATTTGATTTGAATGTTGAAATTCTGTGCCAGTTAATGAATTAATAATAACACAAGGTCTTTAATGCAACATTCAATTCAGATATTGAAGACTTAGCCCTGTTTTAAATTTTCTGGCAGGAGCAAGCTGCTGTTTTATTCTTGTCTTTATTTATCCCTTAGGATGACTGTGAGGGGATTGCTTTCAGGATCTTCAAGGAGGCCTCGGACGCTCAAGTCCCTTATAGAAAGTGCTTGTAGGAGTCGCATACAACCTATGCACATCCACGCTTTAAATCATCTCTGAATTACTTATACTGCCTAATGCAGTGTAAATGCTTTGCAAATAGTTGCCAGGGTGGCAAATTCAAGATAGTTTTTTTGAACTTTTTGAAATTCTTTTACCTGAGTATTTCTGGTTGGTTGAATCCATGCATGTGGAACCTCAGGATACAAAGGGTCAGCTGTATAAACTGTATTATTATTGTTTTTAAACCTCTTACATCTCAAATTGTTTACTTAAAAATATTTTGGACATGATTACCGTGTGATAATTTTTAAAGTCAACTCCTCGCACCACCCTGGCCTGTATCATTAGTGCATAAGAATTCAGTTGATCTTTGTGAATTTTTTTCTCTCTCAGGTAACCTTGCTGCTTGTCATTCTAGGGGCCAGCAAAGTACAAATCTAGGGAGGAAAATTGAGATAATGGGCTAAGAAGGGCCAGGAAAAACCCAAGTAGCTCCACAGGAGCAGAGATGGAATGTTTATGACAGAGACTTAGTTTGCCAGGAGTGAAGACTAAGAGACAGCCAGGAGCGGGGACGCTTCACTGTCTTCGGTTCTCTTCTGTGACACACACACACCCTTCCCTGACTTTTGTTCTCTTCTGTCTCTCTCTCTCACACACACACACACTCTCTCTCTCTGGTGTACTCAGTACCTGGCTACCCCTCTTCCCCCCAGGCCTGTCAAATGCACTAGGGAAACGAGGAGTATTTTCCTTTTGAGATTCCTCCCTGCTGGGATCACAGAGAAGAGATGCTGATACTGAAACCCCAGTGAACAGCTTATTGCATAAAAGGACCCAGTTTACTGGCTTAATGTGCCCTCAATCCCAAGGGCACTTCACAGGTATGTCTGGTATGTCTGGTGATAGAGCAAAATTTATAGACTATAGAATCAGCCCATCTAAGGACATCAACTCTGAGAAAATGACAGCAGCTGTTTCGGGATTTTTGCCTTAAGAGGAAAGAGATTCTTGCATTAACATCCAACCTAACAGAGTTAGTTCTAAAAGTTGAATAACAGTCTTTAAATTAAGTGGACCGATCAGGCAGGGCTGGATGGTTGTTTCCAGATGTTTCTTTCCCAGATCAACATTAATTTGTTGGCTAAGAAGGTACATGGAATGATTTGGACACCTCAGAGCCAGGGATCATTTGATCACTTAAAACCAGACTGTCTGGAGACAGCCTTCTGCCTGTTCTTGATTCTAACAATGGATTGTTGTAGCCTCTAGTGCCTTCGTGTAGGGTCACGAAACTGACTGATGCTGAAGGCAGGAGAGAAACACCCCTCAACAGTAATTTTCCACAGAGAAATGCTGGGATAAGGAAACATTTTTTCATCAGACATTTTTGAGCTTACACTATATTCATGGCACTGTCTTACTCTTGTGGAGTCCAAAGAGAGAAAGAAAAGGACTCCTGCAGATACAGAGCAGTTATGTACTGAGGGGTGAGGGGTGATTGTTGAAACTTGAAGTGTGACATAGACATGAACTCGGGAAGAGCAATGTCTGGACGTAATCAGGACACGTTTACCTGGAATTTTATTTAGAGAGTTAACGGTTTGTTTTTCTGGTTATTTATCCCACACTTCCCTGACAGAACTTGAGGAGAACCTGTAATTCAAAGTAGTAGAGATAGGTACAGATATTTGAGAAATTTGGTGCTCATGAGGGATTTTTCCAAGGATCCATTAAAGTTTTTGCCGATGCCCTTCTGCTGTCATTTAGGACCTTTGGAAATATTAAAGTTCATTCGTATGGGGAAGAAATGTTAGAGGGGGTTCGATTGTATTTAATCCAGGTGGAAGAAATGTGAGAAGGGGCAGAGGCGAGCCTTACTGATCTGAGTGTCACGAGTACAGGGTTTCTGAATGATATTAATTGCCCACTCAGGCTAAATGGGGCATCTGTTGTTCTGCTTTGACATTACATAATTTCCCCGGGTAATCTCATTTCATCTGTTCTGTTTTCTGTACAGGGGGAATTGCTCTTAGCCCTCCAACTCCAGACTCACACATGCAACTTCAGCGACCTGAGTCACCTAGTGTTGTACTGTGAACTCTTACCAGCTGCCCCTCCTTCTCTCCTCCATACTTGGTCTCCCAGTGATTTCAGAGTCTCACTTCTCTGCAATTGTGTGTCCAAATTGTGTGAAAAAGTGTGTCCATTGAGCAGCATCAGTGTCACCTGGCTTGTGGAAATGCTGAGGTTCCAGCCCCAGTCCAGACCTACTGAATTTGAATCTGCATTTTGACAAGCTGTCTAGGCAATTCTGCGCACATTAAAGTTTGAGACATACTGTCTTAAACTCTGCTGTTCCTCTCACATCCAGTCAGTCAATTACTAATGTCAAAAGGTTGTCTCTCCTCAGTAATCTCAATAATCAGGAGAGTGGGTTGGGCTTGTAGCTGTTGAGAAGCATACTGACAAGGACTAAAGCTCTCAGAGTACCTCCGGCTCCAGCTTTCCTGTCATCCCCTTGCCTCCTTCAGTCATTTACCTGCCCATCCCTGAAATCATCAGTTTGCGAGCAACTGTCCCTGGCTACCCTCACTTCACTGTGCCGGGCCTTTATTTTCTCTGGACCCAGTCACTTAAGCCTCGTTCTCATCTGCTCACCCTCAGATCCATCTGCCTATAAATCCAGATTCCACACCTGCTGGAATTCCTCAGTGGCTTCTCATGACTCAGTGCTTTTTTTTAGAAGTAACTCTTTGAACACACCTGAGTGTTTCCATCCTCTGCTTTGTACTTCGCTGCCCCAGCCCCCGAACTCTTCCTCCCTGCTCAGCCCTTGGACCTCACTGTAGTGTCACCTACTCTGTCTGCCCTTGACCATCCTGTCCTCCACGCCCAAGAGAGCACCACCCAGAGGCAGGTTCCTGGGTGTCTGTGCTCTCCCACACAGCAAGGTACCGTCCTTGGGGGCAGCACTGTGTTTTGGTTTGTCTCTGATATTTTGTGGGTGAGTGCAATGTCTGATAACTATAGTGAGTAATCAGTAGTTGTTTCTTGACTTGAATTTGTTACACTGACTAGGAAACTTTGTTTGCCTAGAGTTATTAAAATAGCTAAGTCTTTTTCCTCTCTTCTGGAACTCGGGTAGGCATAATTGGATCAGTCATAGTTCTTGGTTTATGATAGATCATCGTTGATCTGTGCTTGCCTCCCTTGATCTATTTAATAGAAAATTAATGTGCGCTCCTAAAACCTCTTCCTCCTCAATGTGAGAACCACTGCATTATTTTTCATCTTTTCATCTACAAACATCTCCTTTGTACAGTTCCTTGCTTCCCTGCTGCCTTCCCTCTCCTGTCTTCCATCTTTGACAGCTTATTCTTGGATTCCCTTGGCCATTTCTTCTGTGCCAGGCATGCTGATGAGCGAGTTCTATATTAATTTAGTGAATCCTCCAAACAACCCCACAAAGCAAGCAATACAGTAAAGTCTCTCTTTTCTCTGTTGCCGTGATTTGAAGGCAGTAGTTACTATCATCTTAATTAGGAGTGGTGGCACATGCCATCCTCACCTGATTGTTGACTGTTTAAAGTGGCTCACAGTATTTCTTCAGTGGCCATGGGGTTAGTTCTTGGTTTCAACTGTATGCTCATAGCACTCTTAGACCCTTGCTTCACTGCAGCACTGTTTTCCTTCAATAAGGTTTGTATTTGGAAAGCCTGATGTTTTTGGCCTTCTTGCTATCTATTAAGATAAATCTGTTTGATGTGGAACTTACCTGGAAATATGAGAAATCATAATGTTTTTCCTTCTGTAAAAATCCTACTGAGTTTCTAGTTCTTGTTTGAGTTGAGTATGGCTCGTTCTTCTCTCTTTCACTATTTGGGATCAAAATATTTTCTTTTAAAATAAATATTTTGGCTTTATATATATTTTATAATTTTTTATAGATAGAGTGATTATATGAGTATTTATGAATTAAATGTAGAACAGGTTTTGCTGAAGTGTACTGGTTAATACTAGGACTGACTGACTGAAATTAGAACTTTAAACATCGTACTGTATGGTCACTTTGATTATAAGAATGATTTTTTTGAAAGATTGTCAGATTTTTCTAATTCTTTCACTCGAATCTTTCTGGAGGAATGGAATTTTGTTATATTTTGAAATTTTTCCTTTTTTAATATAGATTTTCTGGAAAATCGCATGGACGAAGAAGCCTGATAGGCTACAGTCCATGGAGTCGCAAAGAGTCAGACACAACTGAGTGACTTCACAATACATTCATCAAATGTATTGATGCATTTCCTACTCACATATCTTTAGGGTTTTGTCCATTCTTTCCAGTTTAAAAATCTTTTAACTTTGTGCATTGATTGGTCATTTTCAAAAGAGTCATCTACAATTCTTGGTTGTCAATTTCATTTCATTTTCCTTTTCTATTTGTTTCTTTATCAAGTTTGCCTTTTCTAATTTTATTTTGGCTTGTTCATTTGTTCCCTAAGTTCCAACTCAAGAGGCTTGATTTATAATGCTTTTCTTTTTTAATTTTGTTACCAATAGAATCACTTAGCAGCTTTCCATGCATTTTGTTATCTCATCTATCAAAAAATATTATATTCTGAATTTCTTCCCAGGTTCAGTCTTTAGGATACTTTGGGACTGATTTTTTAAAATCTAATTTTGTCATAATAACTACTAATGCAGGCCAAAGTTTGGACTTAGTACCTGATCCATTTTTATAAGTCATTAGGTTAGAATTGGAAATCAGTTGTGTCCTATTGTTTTTTTCATTCACCCATATAGGACAATTAAGTTATTCCAAGCGTATTTCATTGTCTGCTTAAGCTGGCTTGTTCTGGCAGGGGCCTTTCAAGTCTTACTTACTTCTGTAATTCTCTCTGGCCATATTATCCCAGTCTTCCCCCTTTTGTTTACACTGCTGCTAGATTTTCATTTATATTTACTTGTTTGTTGGCTGGACCAGAACATTTTAAAATAGATTTGCTTTAATGCACCTTGAGGCTCTTTGCCTGATTCGCTAATAGCTATCATGTTTGGGGTGCCCACTACCTACCATGGTAGTTGCTTTTACATATTTTCTCTTGTTTACTCTTCACAGGGTCCCTATAAGTTAGGTAGCATTGTTCTCATTTGACTCTAGGAAGAAGTTGAGGTATTCAAATGCTGGACATAGTTCCCCAAGTCACATGCCTTGGAGGAGAAGGATCAGCAGTCTGAGGGCTATCTCCGTGCTGAGTCTAGCTCTGAAGCATGACCTTGCTGCGACAGTGGGTTTTGTTCACACTGGGTCCACCTGGGAATATCCCCTAGATTTTAGTCTGCATGCATTTTTGATAGGTAATCAATTACACTAAAAAAAGGTAGGAAGTTTATTCTATTTATGTTTTCTTTCCTATTTGAGATATTTCACAAGATAAACTATGAGATGTAAATGGGATGTAAATGAGATGTAAATTTGCGCTATTCATCACTATCCTGATTATCTTTGCATTTTCTTGCTTTCACCCTTCTGGGATAAACTTAAACTTCAAGTTTCTATGGCGCTAAATTGGAAGATCGTGATATGTGCTTGTTCTATATAGGCAGCCTTGAACTTTCCTATATGTGATCTGTGTACCATTGGTAGTGTAATTAAACCTTCTCAACAGCCTCTTTATTCAGGATTCAGTCTTCAGATTTCTTAGCTCTGATGTTAATAGAACAGCGGTTACTCAAGGAGAAAACAGAGGCTGATCACATTGGTGCTACTATACCCTGATCTGTCCAACACCTCCACCCTCACTGTTCTATCCCCCCAAGACTTGGAAAGTCAGTAAGAGCTGCTCCAACAGTGGTGTCCTCTTGCTTACTGTATCTTCCCCCCGAGATGTGTGGCTCAGGTATGGAGTCAGGAGGAATTGTCCTCAAGTCTCATGTCTCTGATCTCTCCTTCTGCCCTGAATACCCAGCACATCAGATATTTGAAAAATAGAGATTGGCTCTCAGGGTCATAAGTGGGGCAACTTGGGAGATCTACCAACTTGTCTCAGGTTTCTGTAGGTGATTTCCACCTTAGACCCTAGTCAGCATTGCCATGGACTACTGGGCTTGAACAAGACTGCATTTGCTGGAGCAATAGTTGGGAATATTATTACATGTTTTGGTTTTTTAATTTTTTAAATTCTAGAATCCTTAGCCCTCACAATTCAAAAGCATACCTGTTCTAATGTCAGAGGTTTGTGTTTCAGCATGCTTTTTGAATAGCATTATAGACAATAAAGAAATGCTTCTATTTTCATTTATATTAGCATTTGTAGTAAAATTGTTTTAATTAATTCTTGTTTTTTTATCCTAGTGACCACCATCTTGACCTTTTTCCTAAAATTGATGTATGTAGAGTTTAGCTTTCTTTCTTTCTTTTTAAGATGTGGACCACTTAAAAAGACTTGACTGAATTTGTGACAACATTGCTTCTGTTTTTATGTTTTGATTTTTTGGCTCCGAGGCATGTGGGATCCTAGTTCCCTGACCAGGGATCGAACCTGTACCCCCTGAATTGGAAGGCGAGGTCTCAACCACTGTACCTCCAAGGAAGTCCTGACTTTAGCTTCTTGAATAAGTCATATTAGTAATGGACTCCTTTGTGAAATTTCATTGTTATCCCTTGCTCTTCTCAATTGACTATTATAAACAATTGTAATATTTTGCTAGCATTAAATTATTTGGGGGGAGTGGGTCATGAGTCTCCTGCATAAACTCTTTCTGTTGCTTTTATTGTGACCTTCTTGGATGTTGGTCTTGTTGACAGATTGTTTCAGGTCATTTAGGTCATGAAATACTTTCTGTCTTCAAACAAACCGAGGGTTTTGCCTCAGTTCTGAGCCTGTGGTGGCAATTTCCTTTGTGCATATTTTCTTTCAAGCTCTTCTTTCTCCTCACCTAAATCTGAAGGTTTCTTTTCTTAGCATCTTAAATGTTATCTCATCATCTTTCCTGGCAGATATTACAGAGTATCTTGTTTTTTGGCTTTTTTTAGTACACTTTGAAAACTTGACCATCAGCTATGGTTATTTTGTTGTTTTGTTCATTTGGGTGGGTTTAACTTGAAGATTACTTCTTAATAATTTACATACTAGTCTCCAATTCTTATAAAATAAAACAAATTATTTCTGTGATTTTGGTTCATATTGTTCAGTTTCTCAAATTTTTCTGCCCTCTGTGATTTTTTTGGCCCATGAATTTATCTTGCCCTGTCATCATACATTTGGGTACACCGTTGTTGTTTTGCTAAGTTGTGTCTGACTCGTTTGTGACCCCATGGACTGTAGCCTGCAAGGCTCCTCTGTCCATGGGATTCTCCAGGCAAGAATATTGGGGTGGGCTGCTATTTCCTCTTCCAGGGAATCTTCCTGACCCAGGGATCAAACCCACGTCTCCTTGCTTGACAGGTGGATTCTTTGCCACTGAGCTGGTAGGAAGCCCTGGGTACATTGTACTAATGTATTTTCAAATAAGTTATTTATCTGGAGTGGGATATCAGTTCAGTTCAGTCGCTCAGTCATGTCCGACTCTGCAACTCCATGGACTGCAGCACCCCAGGCTTCCCTGTCCATCACCAGGAGTGGGATATGGATTTTGATTTTTGTTAACTTATTTATGCCTTCAGTTTCTTTCTGAAGAAATAGTCCATGAACTTTTTGGACTCTTCTGGGCTTGAACACAACTACTGATGAGCATCCTATAGACAAACTGTGGCTCGTAAAAAGGGAGATGCATAATTTCAGAGTTTAATGGATCCCAAGTTTCTATATGACTCCCTCCTTTTTAAAAACTCCATGAAGAATATGCTGAGTATGCACTACTTGAACGCATTCTTTCACTTAAACGCACGTTGTGGATGTCTTTAGCAGGTCCTTGAATTGGCTGGCAATGATGAGTGTGAAAAGCAGCAGCCCATCAGTCCCTCCCATAACTGCTGGAGTTAGTAAATTTTATTCTCCTTCTAATTGCAGTAGCTTTTAATAATCACATTTAGTATTGTGTTCTTCCTTTATAAGAACATAATAAGGGCACAGACCTTCGGGAAATTTCAGTGGTCCATTTGGTATTTACACATTTTTCATTTTTTTTATTTTAAGTAACCTACAGCCTCCTCTTTGTCACTCTCCTAGAAGTGGACCTTGTGGAAGGTGAGACAGGGGCCCTGTGATACCCAGGCCCAAGGGATGAGGCCAGTGACCCATGGAACAAGAGGGTCATGACATGTGAACACGCTTAGGTGATGATTTGTGTGTTTTTAAAATAATTTAGTTTTAAAAATGTCTCCTCAGCTTTACTGAGGTGTAATTGACATGTGACGTTGTGCCTGTTTATTTTAAATATCAAGCATCACAAACTCAATTTAGCAAACATTGCTCGATTCTCTTGTTAGGTGTCAGACGGGCCTCCTGTTTCATTTACACATGGCTGGAATGGGACCTCTTACCATCAGAGCTCTCTGTGCATTTCTTTCACACAAAAGTGAGTCAGAAGAGGATAAAATTCTGGAGAGGCAGAAAAAAAGGAGGGAAAGTATTCTTTCCTAACATAGTGGTATCTCTGCAGTTCCCTTTATACCTGCCTCTTCTGGATACTATAGGTAAATTTGTTTTAAACAAACTTCATTGACGTACTTATCACCCATTTCATCACCCATGGGTGACGAAATGTATCACCCGTTTCCAGTAGGGGCTTCCCATGTGGTGTAATGGTAAAGAATCTGCCCAGCAATGTAGGAGATGCAGGAGATGTGGATTTGATCCCTGGGTTGGGAAAACCCCCTGGAGAAGGAAATGGAAAACCCACTCCAATATTCTTGCCTGAAAAATTCCATGGACAGAGGAGCCTGGTGGCCTACGGCCCATGGTGTCATAAAGAGTTGTCACAAAGAGTTGGACTCACACACATTTCCAGTGTGAAATTCAGTAATTTTAAGTAGCTTTACTGAGGGGTAAAGCTACCATCATCTGTTTTAGAATATTACATCACCCCAGTAAGATCCCTCATGCTCATTTACAGTTGATTCTTACTCCATTTCTAACCTACCTTTTGTTTCTATGCATTTGCCTTTTCTGGATACTTCATCTAAGCACAATATGTGGTCTCTTGTGTCTCTCCTTCCTACCCTCCTTCCTTCCTTTGTTTATTATTGAGATATAGTTGATTTGCAATATTATATTTGTTTCAACTGTACGATAATTAAAATTTTAAAAAATTGATTTCATAACTGGTTGTTGAGATGTCCTATGTTAATCAGATGGCCGTATCCTATATTAATCCTCTGGCTATATTAATCAGATGAGTGTTTCTTCCTGAAGTGATCTAAACAGCTAGTTAGAAAATGATGTTTTTAATTAGCGTTTACTCTGAGCTACATACGGTTGCTATTTGAAAAGTGCTTCCTCTTTTGAATAGGATGGGACTTGAACACAGCTACTAATGTAGGTCCAACAGAGTGCCTAGAATGTTCTAAGTCATTCAAAACTGTGGTATATGTGAAGTGTTTTTTGGGTGGGAGGGATTTATGCAGCATATAGGGGTCTTAGCACCCTGACAGGAATGGAACTGATGCCCCCTATATTGGGAGTGCAGAATCTTAACCACTGGACCGCCAGGGAAGTCCCTACACCAGGTTTTAACTGTGTGCTGAAACCAGTTTGAGGAGTTTTCAGAGTAGATATGTCTGAACATCACTCCCACCCTGGTGAATCAGGAGCAGGGGTCGGGGCCTGGGCATGCAGCTCTCAGCAAAATCTCCTTGGGTGGCCAGTACACAGCCTTGATAGGGAAGTCCTGATCTACCAGCATTCCCAAGAATACTTGCATGGCTTTGCCCTTCAGGAAGAATTCTCTAAGTTTTTATAAATTAATGCATAGAATATCATATCCATATGAAAGTTTTCCTATACCCCTAATGAATTTGCTAATAGATGTTTTCTATTTTTGAAACTTCTCATGCCTCTGTGTATCTACACAGAGTTCAGTCAAAACTCAAGAGTATCTACAGAGTGTTAGTCAAAACCCAAAGGCACAAACAAAGCTTCGTGAGAAATGCTGGGCGGTCGGGCTCACAGCCTCGGGTGTGAGCATGCGCTGTCATCACCGCGGGTCATGCTCCGCTCGGCCCGTGGCAGCTTGAACAGCATGGGACTGTGTTGGGCTCAGACAGGGAGCCGGGTATATACCTTTCTGTATTACTCTCCTGTCCTTCAGGAGTGATGTGGCCATGGTACCTGCCATTCTCTAGTGTTTCTGACGTACTCAGAAGCGTTGTCAACTTTAGCTAATAGCTATCTGATATCTTCTGGGTTTGTTGTTGTTGTTTGGGTTTTTGTTTTGTTGTTATTGTTCAATTTTTCACTCTCTTTGTTTTTGCAAGCGTGATTTTCTCTTCCAAACTGCTCTCAACACAGTAGACTCATGTGGAGAACAGTGCTCCCTCTACGAACAGATAGTGGAGGGAGGGAGGAGTCGACTCACAGATGGAGGGGTGCTCGGAAGGTGAACTTGATGTCTTTGACTCGAGAGGGTGGCTTGTAGGTGGGAGGAAGTGGGAGAAAGAGAGAAAAAGAGAGCGGGAGGCTATTGACTGGTTAACCTTTCCAGTGAGTCTGGGAGGTAAACACAATTTCATTAGAGTAGGGGGCTTGCAGTTTATCTTGTTTCCTGTGAAATACTTCTTGCAACAAGCCAGGACACCAACCTGACTTTGTGTACATATTACCTCTGCCTCTTCCCACAGCCTGGAAAGATCTCTTTTCCAGCTCTGATTAGCCAACATTTTCTATTAAGTGTAAGCCTCACCTCGGCCCAGTGGTCCCCCCTTCCTTCCTCTGCAGTCTCTAGTCTTCTTCCTCTCCTTTGAGTTACTGTAGTATTTGAGTTACCCTTCCCACTTGTGCATTTCATTACAGTCTCTTTTGATTTGCTTCTTGCTTTATGTGAGCGAAATAATTTATCTTCGCAGCCAGATGGGAACCTTATGAAGAGCAGCACTGCTTTTCAGCTCACTTTGGCATCCCTGTGGCCCTTAGGAGAGCCGTGCTAGTGCTTCCTGGTCCTGCCCTGACCCTCCCACAGAACTCGAAGGACTACTTCCTTTTGGCCTGTGGCTTGATGAGTGATGGAGAGAGACACCTCTGCTCCCCAGACGGGATCAACCCTAAGAACAATGACGTGTGAGGCTGGAGCTCACTGTTTTTCTCTGACCTGGTTCTAGCTGACAGAGTAGTTTTCCTGGAGCGTTTCCTCCTCTTGCTATAGCCTTGGTGGGAGGAGAGGGGAATGTAGACTGGTTTCACAAATTCCAAATATCTAGCAAGACCTGTTCTGGGCCTCTCCCCTCAGTTTCATGTTGTCGAGTGGGCCCTCTGGTCTGGTTTATCCTGACTTGCCAGGCACCCCAGCATTTGCTAAACTTTGACCCAAATACTTGGGAGTGGCAGGGTGCACTGAAGGGACTTTCTCCTGCCCTCCTCTCTCTGTGTCTTCTTCCCTTTCTTTCTCTTTCCATCCCTAACTCCCACCCACAGCCTCTCTCACTGGAGGAGTTGTAATAGCATGAATTGGCTGTCCTGTTCCTGCTGGAAGTTTTGCTGCTCAGCGGAGTGCACATTCCCCTTGAGTTCACTGCTGTGGATCGATGGGTATATGCAGAGTTGGAGCCAAGTGTCTGCTGTTTATGAAGTCCCACTTGAAATTTTTGGGCCTTAGGTAGCAACTGTCCCACTGTAGCATAGCTGTGCTGCAATGCAGTCTGCTCATGGTCCCTTCAGCGTGTATTTCAGACATAGCATCAGTGAGAAATAAAGCTTGTGTATGAATTTGTTATTTGTTTCAAAAAAAGATAGCAAGTCAGACTTTATTTCTTCTGGGACTTTGGTAAATTTCATTAGAAAAGATATTTTGAAATAGAGTCCTAAGCACTTTCGTGTCAATAGAGCCATAACCAGGAGTCATGGGTACTTGCATGAACTTGGGCATCATGCTTTAAGTCAGTAGACATCAGTTTGAATTTGCATATTCCTCTTCCCTCCTCCTGTTATTCTTAAATATTTATTTACTTACTTACTTACCTGGCTTGCTGGCTTGGATCATTTTCATGTCAAAGAATGGTGTCTTAAATGAAGTGCTTCCATTTATATAAAATGTGAGTGTCTTTTTGTAGCTAAAGGAGATTGGGAGTGTATCTGAGAATAGAATCATCATCTTCACCAGCAAGATAGCTGCATTGCCAAGGAGGGACTGGAGGGCATCATTTGAAACATTACAGCAAGAGGACCATGAAACAAGCAACAACACAGTTTTTGTTCGGCTGCTACCTGGAGGGCAGCTTGGGCTGGCAGGCTCTCCTCCCGGGTTGAGAAGGTGTGGAAGGGTGGCACTGATCTAGCTTCCTCTACTATAGCCTGTGGACCTGAGGTTTCCATTAACACTGGAGGCTGAGACCTGGGGAGGGAATGGGCTTTCTTGCTCTTCCCAGAGCCCTGGAGCTATTCCATCTGAACTCAGGTCCCAGTCTGCCATTTCCTGATGCTGTGATCCTAGGGTATATTATTTAAATTTGCTAGGTCTCCATTTCTTTAGCTGAAACAGTGCTGTGGATAGTAGCTACTTTGAAGGTTACTGAGAGGACTCAGTGAGTGACTTGCTTCATGACAAAGTCTTGCTCTATAGCAAGCACTTGCTTCATTTGTCATCATTCAGCCACATGTCCCAGATAGTGGTGATTTAGTACATGTGAATGTTTCTTTTCCTCCTGGAATGAGCAGTAGGTATCCCAGGACTGATATGGTGGTTTCATGAGGCTATCATCAGACTCCAGTATTTCTACTCTGCTCTCTTTAGTGTGGGTCTTTGTCACCTCATAGTCATAACATGGCTGCCTCATCTCCAGCATCTGTCTTAGGTTCCAGGCAAGAAGAAGAGGAAGGGCAAAGGGTGAGCAATGGCTGAACTGCCTCATCGTATAAAGAGATTTCCCAGAAGCCCTATCCATCAATTTCTACTTACATCCTGTTGGCCAAAATGATAGCACATGGCCTTATCTATAAGGGAGCAAAGGAAGTGTAGTTTTTTTTTAATTAGGCACGTTATCATCCTCACCAGCACCAAGGTTGTGGTTACTGGCAGGAAGGAGGAAGGAGGAAGTGGATGTTGGGTAGGCAGACTGGCAGTGTCTGCATCACAGTCAGTATTACTGTTGGAAGGGTCTTGAATGTAGCTGTCCCTGGAGATGGGGAACCATGGAAGAAGGAGGTTTCAGGATCCTGATGAGAATTTTGGAAATATGCAGAACTTCTGGAGAGTGATTTCTAGACTGAAGCATCCATTTCCCAGCCATCCCAGAGTGACTGTGAGCCTAGCACCGACCTGTTCCCATCTTTCTCCTGCTTTCTCAACCTTGCCCACCTCCCCTCCCCTGTGACTTTCTGGGGACTTAAATGTTCTTAATAGACATTTTCCTTCTATTCTGTGGCTCACAAACTCCAGGGTGCTTTGGGGGAACACTTGGAGGCAGTGGCAGTCTGGTGGCCCCATCAGCACTGAGAACAGGATGCAGGCAGCCCGGTCATTCCCATGGGGTGACGACCATGCAGGTAGCGTGCCTTTGGGGAATTTCCCTGTGTCCAGCTCCCCTGCTTGCTGTCCTTTCTCCTTCACTGATCGAATTCTTAGTTATACATACTTCCTCAGCTTTATTGGCACTCCATCCCCATGGTGAGTGTTGATGAAATGGAAAAAGAGCCTCTGCCTGGATGTGTCAGCAGGGGAAAGCCTGGCTCAAGCTCTTGGACCCTGGCATGGCATTTCCCCTCTGTGGTGAACATCACCAAAGTGACTGGCTCACGGCACACATCTGTCAGTGGCTCTGAATCTGGGGAAGGCCAAGAGGCCAGGTGTCATCGCCTAAAACTCCACCTCAATCAAAAATAATGAAAGACTTGTCACTGCATGGGACCAACTACTTAGAACTCAGGCTTGGGTTTTGTTATAGGCTGTTTTATTAATAGCCAGTATTTTGGCTTGCATTTCACTGAAAGCACAATACCAGCCAACATTTAAGCAGCTTTCCATACCTGTTTGCAGCAGTCTTACTTTCCCTCCAGAATCAGTAAACTTTCCATTAGGAAAAAAAAAAAAAGAGGGTGGCCTGGTGTGGTGGTTTCTCAGGATTTGCTTTAAATCTACTTCTAATTCCATTAGCTCTCCATAGAGAGCCAATGCAAACACCGTTATGGACAGCTTGTTAGGAAGGCATAAACACTCTGTAGTCTGGCTGAAACTCAAGGTGGTATCTCCAGTGCCCTCTCTTTTAAAAAAGAGATTGTTTTCCCCCCCTCAGTCAACTGGTTTATAAAAGCAGTGGCTAAACAAGGGAAGTTAATTTTTTTAAGTCTATATTCAATTTGTTTAGTGCTATATAAATTCCACAAACCAGCTCATTTACTAGAGGGATGATATATTTAAAGTTCATAAGTAAAAGGTGGATGCTGCTAAGGCGATAAGAGAAGGGGGCGGCAGAGGATGAGATGGTTGGGTGGCATCACTGACACAATGGTCATGAATTTGAGCAAACTCGGGGAGACAGTGAAGGACAGGGAGCCTGGTATGCTGCAGTCCATGATGTGTGCCAAGTCACTTCAATCCTGTCCGACTCTTTGCAGCCGTATGGACTGCAGCCTTCCAGGCTTCTCTGTCCCTGGGGTTCTCTAGAAAAGGACACTCTAGTGGGGTTTCCATGCCCTCCAGGGGATCTTCCCAACCCAGGGATCAAAGCCGTGTCTCTTATGTCTCCTGCACTGGCAGGCAGGTTCTTTACCACTAGTGCCAGCTGGGAAGTTCTTTCTGTGCTGCAGTCCGTGGGGTTGCCAAGAGTCGGACACGACTTATTGACTGAACAACAGCTGTGTCAGACAAGTTAAAAAGGAAGATGGTTGAAAGGTTGGTGTGTCAATTCAATTATAGATATATATTTTTTGTATGTGGAAATGTTCTCACAGTAAAACGTCCAAATGTTACAATTCTCCTTGACCACTTATTCTAGTCCCCTCCTCAGAGGTAATTGGTGTTTTCTGTTATATGTGTTTCTTGACTTTTTTTAATGCATTTATATTTACTTATAGAAATTATCCTTAAAATTGCATGTAGTATTATAATTTGCATTATACAACTTTCTGCTGTTAACAGAATATATCCTTTTTCAATTGAAATATATTTGACGTATAGCACTGTGTGAATTTAAGGTGTACAACATGTTAATCTGATGCATTTGTATAGTAACATCCTTGCCACTTTAGCAATAATTAGCACCTCTAGTATATGACATGGAGAAGGAAATGGCAACCCACTCCAGTGTTCTTGCCTGGAGAATCCCAGGGATGGGGGAGCCTGGTGGGTTGCCGTCTGTGGGGTCGCACAGAGTCAGACATGACTGAAGCGACTTAGCAGCAGCAGCAGCAGTATATGACATAATTATCATTTCTTTTTTAGTGGTTGGAATAATTAAGTTGTAGTCTCTTAGCAAGTTTAGTGATCAGAATAGCACATCTTAAATACTATTATTGCACATGGGTACATGGATTCTTACTCATTGCTGCATAGTATTCTGTATTATAGCTACACCATAGTTTTAGCCATTCCCTTGAGGTTGGGCATTTAGGTTATTGCCATAGCTTTTGTTTTGGGCATTGTTTTGGGTATTACAGACTATGGTACAGTTCTTGTATTTGTCTTTCTGTGCACATCTGTGAGTGTTTCTCCAGGATAGATATGGAGAAGCAAAATATTTGAGGCATAGCGTATGTGGCATTTAAAAATTTAATGGATACTTCCAAATTGCCTTTAAAGGGGCTGTACTAATGTACTTTCCTAGCAACAGTGTATGAAAGTTGCAATAATTTTTTATTTTTGGCTGCTCTGAGTGGCTTGCAGGATCTTAATTCCCCAATCAGGGACTGAATCCACATCTTGGCAGTGAAAGTATGGAATCCTACTATTGGACCACCAGGGAATTTCCTCAGCACACTTTTAATATGGCATTTCTTTTCTGTGTTTTTTTTTTAACAGCCTCTAATGGTGAACTTTTGTATACATTTTCATTATATGACATGCTTGGGGGCTACACTTAGTATTCGCATGTATTTAATAATGCTTTAAATTTGAAACAATGATGAGTAATAAATCACTTTCATCCACTGAAGCAGAAAAGTACACTGAGAAATTGTGTCGCCCTTAACTCTCTCCTTTAGTGAGGTACGTATGTGTGAAAAGCATGATTAGAATGCTGTCTATTGACTGCTATGTATAATTGGCATTGTGAGTTGCTTTCTAAGAATCCATACACCCTATACTTATTAGCAGAATTTCCTTATTTTCCTTCAGAAAGTGACTTCATTTTAGGCATAAATCATTGAGATACTGTTTTCGTGGCCACTTGAGTTGAGGTATAAACGTGAAATGTAGTTCAGTCTCATGAGACATGGCGAGACAGCGGCTGAAGGGCTTGGGCGAACAATTTCCTCTTATTCTGCATGTGTTATTTCTCATGGTGACACCTGCCGCAGTTGTCTCCGTCTTCAAGAACATGCTAAGGGAAGGTGGAAAGAGATTGGGTCCTTGGTCTGCCAGATCTGCTGGGATTGCTCTCAGCTGCAAGTAACAGAAATTTAACTGAAGTGGCTTGAAGAAGGGTTTATTTTTCTTGGCTCAGCTTCCCAGTGATGTTATCTAGTCTCAGATTTATCTACTTTCCATACGCTGACTTTTTTCCTTTATGCTTGTTACTTCCTGGCTTCTCAAAAAACTCTGGACAGAAGGAGTTCCCATGTAGCAGATAGCAGATACCTCTCAGCAGATTGGGTCTTTCACTTCATGCCTGGCACTGGGGCACATGGCTGTCTTCACACCCGAGGCTAACCGGAAGTCAGATAATAGGCATGGGAAATGATTTATCTCCTGACGCAGTCTTTGCAGCCATAAAACAAATTGTCTTCTTATTTGAGACATTTTGTTTTGTTTTGTTTTTGGTGCCACTTTTAGCCAAAATAGTTCTAACAGATTCAAATAAACAGATGAGAATATCATGCCAAGAATCATTGTGATTTCTTGGTGGCTTAGATGGTAAAGAATCTGCCTACAATGCCGGAGAGCCAGTTCTACCCCCGAGTCAGGAAGATTCCCTGGAGAAGGGAATGGCAACCCACTCCAGTATTTTTGCTGGGAAATCCCATGGATAGAGGAGCCTGGCAGACTACAATCCCTGGGGTGCAGACTCAGACACGACTGAGCGACTAACACATTAACACAAGGCATGAATCTAGTCATGTGTTCCTTTGACAGACGTGTCATTTGTGCCTTTCTAGCATATATTCCCTACATTTTCTCTAAATAACAATTTAATTTTCTTTTGGGAGACTGCCTGCCCCATTCTTGGTTTCTGTGACTTTGGGGGCAGCTGATTTAAGTGTGGGCACTCGTCCCAGCCTTGGAAAGAGTTACCATCTTGGGTTCCCTGAGCCAGTGATAAGCAGCCATGGGTCTTAGTCTGGAGCTATCAAGAGACAGGATGGAATGAACACAGAGGAAAGTGAAGCTGAGAGGAGAGTTTTGTGCTCTCATCTTTCAAACTGTCCGTCCTTGGACACATCACTGTTTGCTCATGTCTTCTAAATTGTGTTTCTAGTATTTGCTACTGAATGCCTAGCCAACATAGCCTCCAGACCTAACTTGTCTTTCTTCTCAAGTCTTACTTGGCTCAAAAATGTGTTTGGGGCACTTTGAGAGGAGGCATTGGTAGAGTCCTGTGGGGGCAAACAGTCAGCCCCTCTCTTGTCAGCCAACTTCAAGAAGATGGGGTGATAAGGGGCTGAAAGCTGAGAGTGTCCTGCTGAATTCTCATTCCAGATAGAAGGGAGAAGCGTGGTGTGGCACCATGAGCCTATGATACACCCTGCACCTGAGCACATCTCTCATTCAGTTGGACATTCCCGAGGGTGTTACAGTGGAGGGGTAGCAGTAATGGTTGTCATCATTCCAGTGATGGCTGTTGAGCATTTCTGGGTGCCAGGGGCTGTGCTCAGCGTTTTCCATTCATTATCTCACTTCAGGTTCATAACAACGTCTGAAATAGATGATGTCATCATTTTTTAGAGGAAAATGAAGTTAAGCTTGGTCAAAGTCACGCTTAGTGGCAGTGGTGGGACTTGAGTCCAGGCAGTCTGATCCTTGGACCGTGTGGTCCCCTTGGTGATGTGTTTCCAGCTTGCCCGAGAAGCCTCTGGTGGGTCCTCTGTTCTTCCTGGCATGATGCTCTGCTACAGTTTTGATTCCCAGCACTCTCTCTCTCTCTATTCTGAGCCCCATTTCTATTGACTTTGGCCTGTGAAACTGCCCTGTTTGAGGCCTATGGAAAATCCACTCTTCTTGGTCACTTTATTAGGAAGTAACATATTTCTCAGGAACTCTCCAGCATGTATTTTCTTATCAGCAGTTCTTCATCTTTTGAGTACTGTGTACTCTTTGGATAAGCATTATTCTCCCTACAGAAAATTGTATATATATGTGTTAGTTTGCATACAGTTTCTTGGGCTCATGAATATCCTGAAAACCAGTGTCTCTTTACCTTCCAGACTAACGGAATACATGTGTAATATGGTGGGTATGAAGGAAATGCTCCTATCATGTAAATGGCTTTCCCGTGTTCAAGGTTTTTTTCCCTAGCTCCCCCAAAGAAAGGGATAGCCTCAATCTTATACTGAGTTTATTTGTGTATTATAATGTAACTAGCACAGTTATTTGGAGAAGGCAATGGCACCCCACTCCAGTACTCTTGCCTGGAAAATCCCATGGACAGAGGAGCCTGGTAGGCTGCAGTCAATGAGGTCGCTAAGAGTCGGACATGACTGAGCGACTTCACTTTGACTTTTCACTTTATGCATTGGAGAAGGAAATGGCAACCCACTCCAGTATTCTTGCCTGGAGAATCCCAGGGATGGGGGAGCTTGGTGGGCTGCCATCTATGGGGTCGCACAGAGTCAGACACGACTGAAGCGACTTAGCAGCAGCAACAGCAGCACAGTTATTTGTCTTATAAATTATAGTTTTGCTCATAGCTGCAGTTGAAGGAGATATTGCTAGTTTGGGTTTTTTTTGTTTTTTTGTTTTTGTTTTTTGCCAAATCATCCTTGTTCCAAATAGTAACTTCAATTTCTCATCCTTAGTAATGGATCAGGAATTCTCTTCATGGAAGTTAACTGAAATAATATGGCAAGTTAGTAGATAAAAAGTTTCAGTGGAGGTAACATGTCTTTTCAAACCTATTAGGCTCAAGAAATGAATTTGGGCTACAGACCTATTACTTTGTAACGATGCCTGTTTTATAGAGAAAGCAAGAATTCTTGCCTACATAGTACATTGAAACATGTATAAAATTTTCAATTCTCGTCTTCCCAGTGTAACTTGACTTGCCCATATGGAGCCTGAAAATGAGCTAATTTTTTTTTTTAAGACCAACTGTTAAAATTCTGTTGCATGTGTGTATTACAGTGTTTGCGTTTGGATTGCTGCTACTCAGATTTAAAAGCCTGAGACCCTTTTGTTGTTGCAAACTGACCTCCTTTATTTCAGAAATGACTTGGTATGCAAAACATGCCATTCAAAGTAGTTTTCATGATTTTCTGACAGACAGACATGTTAGCGCCTTTCAAACAAACTAAAGCCTTCCTCTAATACGATTTCTGCTCCTGTGAACTAAAGTATGTGCTTGGACAAAGCCGTGTCTTCGTCTAGAATTCTTTTGTTGGGGCTCACTCTTGTAGAACAGATTTCCCAGCTTTCCCTGTGGCTGGACAGTGAGTGAGCCTGGCAGGGTTGAAGGTCAGTGTGGAGGCGGGTGGAGGTGTCTGGGGAGGCTGAGGCTCCTCACTGAGGAGCTCTAATACCGCTACATCTCCTGAGAGGATTTCATCTCCTGAGAGGATTTCAAAGGGAGCTGTGCCTCCGGGGTCCCAAAGAGGCATCCTGTCTCCTCTCACAGGCACCAGTTTTTGGAGCCTAGATTGTGGGATTTTGTTTCCTGGTAGGTGTGAGTTTAAAGACATTACGGAGCATCCATTTGGTCTCCCAACTCTGTTCCCTTTGAGCAGTTGTCCTTCTGAAACAGACCTCAGCATTTAACTTTGAGGCCCTGTGGGAGGGAGGGAGGCAGACAAGCAACTCCACTCTGCGGTTATGACCACTGACGGTCCTCACATTTGTGAGGCATTCGTCACTGCTTTCGTTCTGTGCAAAGCAACTTGTTTTTCTTGAGTTCCCCAAGCTTTCGTACACTGAAGAAAGAATCAGAGCTTCAAAATTTTAAACTTAGTAATATTCCACCTCACTCCCCAATTCAACTTCAAAGAAACTCGTAGAATTTTATGGTGTCCTGTGTAAACTGAAAAATCACATTGCTACAAGAGTCTTTGCTTTTTTGCTTATGGGCCAGATGGAGTACTTTTGCCTTCCGATCTGTTTCAGGGCTGACTGTGTGAATGCATTCTTTTTGTTTTGGTTCGTTTGTCAGATGACAGTGTACTTAGAAATTTGCAGTGATGTCAGACATTTGTGAGAGAGAGACCATAGCTGACTCATTCTTGTGTTCACAGTGTTAGCATTGAGGCTTACGTTCAGTGAATGGATGCATTTACTCCTTGAACACAGTGTCAGGCATGGTGCTAGTTTCTGGAGATACGAAGTTTAATAAGGTACTAATGAGATGGAAGAGAGAGAGAAAGAAGAGGAAATAGTTATTCAACAGTGTGGAGCCTTCAGGCCGGTGCACAGGGAATACAGTAGCACTGGAGAGCTTTGTATCTGGCTCTGAGGCACCTCCTCTTTGAGAAGGCCCTATCTTAGCTGATAGGTGAGCAGGGGCATTGTGAGCAGGAAATATAGGCACTGGGGACATGATGCTAGGTGGGTGCCTGGTAGCACGAGACTTATGATGGGTGTAGTCCTTTTATCATGGAGGGGCTTGTGTGGCTGGCATACAAAGGAGATTCAGTCCTAGCCTGTAGACGTGACCTGGAGTGATATAGGCAATATGCTGAATAAATGGACGACTCTGTAGGCTTGTTAAGTGAATAGACATTTAAAACATTATCATGAAGGACACAGGGGCCTTCCTCAGTGGCTTACATGGCAAAGAATCCCTGCAATGCAGGAGACCTGGGTTCGATCCTTGGGTCAGGAAGATCCCTTGTAGGAGGGCACGGCAACCCACTCAAGTGTTCTTGCCTGGAGAATCCCATAGAGAGAGGAGCCTGGTGGACTATAGTCCATGGGGTTGCAAAGAGTCGGACATGACAGTGTGCAGGCACACATGAGGGACCTTGTGGGACTTTGTATCATTTTGTTGCTTTGAACTTTTGTGATGATGGTTGGTGAATTAATTAATGATAGTCTGTTGCAGATGGGAATGAGACAATAATAATAGTCCCTGCTTTGTGGAGAATAAAGAATTCTGATTGCAAGTGGGGAAGTTGGGGTGGAGGGAGGAGGAGGAAGAGGAAGAAGGTACAGACAGTTTAGTCTCCAGGCTGGAGGGAGGGAGTGGAGCGAAGCAGCCCATGTAGGCTGTGATTTGCGGATGGGGGTAGTCACAGCTGAGGGCGTTAAGAATGCAATAAAGACCTGCCTTCATGAAGCTCTTTGCTGCTTGGGAAACCCCTTCACCCATATAATTAATTTTGAGCTCATAAAATCTCTATTTAAGAAGCAGAACAGCAACAGAAAAGAAGCAGAACAGTAATTCCCATCCAGGTACAATTGACGTTCAGAGGGATTAAGTAAGATGTTCAAGAATATGCAATTAAGAATTGAAAGTTGTGGTTAAAACTTATTGAATTTCTAACTCCAGAACTCAGGTCCTTTCCATATTGCTTGCCGTTCAAGGATCGTGGCCCTTTTCCTCCCAGCATTGCAAGCAGCTTCCTTCAGCAGAGAAGTCACTGTGTGAACAGACCTTTAACAGTACAGACACCTCAGTCAGATGAAGATGGTGTCGGGCTTACTGTCTGAAAACAAAATCATTTTGGTTATATGATGCTTCACTTTGATGACAATCAATTGTGCTTTTATGGTTGTGCCCAATGTCATTAAAAATACCCTTTAATCAAATAATAAAGTCATGGTGGGGAGACAGGGTGAGTGAAGCTGGAAGCTGGTCAGTGAATAGTGCTGAGAGAATTAACACCCTTGTCTCTTTTCTGCTCAGTAGTTCATTTTCATGTACCTATAGCTGAGAGAAATTCGTTCCATTTTTGACTGCTGCAGTATTTTAATTCTGGCAAACTCTAGAGATGAGAATGTGAGCATTTATATGTTTATTTGTTTACATAGAAAGGTAAAAATGGTGAAATCCAAGTTAGGTCTGCTGTCCCTTTAACTGTGCTGTGCCAATCAGTTCCTTGCTTCTGATAATGATGATGCACAATTATTATGTAAGATGTCGCTGTTGAGGGAGGCTGGGTGATTGGTACACCAATCTTTCTACTATTTTTGCAGATTCTTATGAATCTATAATTAAATTTTTTTTAATTGATAAAAAGGTAAAGAAGATTTATCAGTAGTTAATATTATGGAAATAAGGTATTTTCCTCAGGTTTGAAACAGTTTGCTATGACTTTGTCATAGTACAAATGACATACTCATAATTCATTAATTCACCAGATATTTATGGGTTCTTGACTTTGTGCCAGGCATTATCCTAGATGTAGAATAATGGAGATATGCCTTTCTGCAAGGGGTTGGCTGGAAAGAGTCTCAGCCTTGTTTATGTGCTGTGCAGCTGTGATTATTAACCTGAGGCCTATGGATTTCAGGGGTAACATTTGCGTGCATATGTGCTTTCTGCAGTAAGTATCTTTAGTTTTCATGTGATTTTCGGAGGTTAATGACTGCTGTTTGGAAAATTACTTCTCTTGCATAGGTTTCAAAAAGAAATTTCATAATCTAGGAGAATCCTGAATATAGTTAGCTCCTGCTCAACTATCTTTAGAAAGCTCCAGCTTCTTCATCCCAAGTGGCCAACTTGCCCACATAGCTCTGCTGTTCAGAATCTATGTGATCTTTTAAATTAGTTCCAGGTAAGCTTAAAATTCACAATGTAGTTTACAAGTTCTCTCTTCTATATGTGGTTGGTACAAGTGTGTGATTTTTCTCTGAAAAGAAAAATCAAAATTGATTTGGAATTTATATTGAACCATATTGCCCTGCAATTATAGCTATACTTCTTGGTAACATTTAGGGTACATGACGTGTTTCCACTTGGAAAAGGTGAGATATTCTTAGAATGAGAGATTCAAAATAAGAGAAGGTAATTTTGGTCTAAAATAGGTCTGGTTATATCTGTAAGAATTTGTAATGATAACTTTTAAGTCAGTCCTGTCTTTAGATTGTGGGCTGCTTGAGGACAAGGGCCAAGGCCATTTACATTTAGCCCCTAGTGTGGGGTCCGCACACAGTAGTTGTCAGTAATTGTTTGGTGAAAGCATTCTCACATAAGCACTGTTGTGCTGTGCAGGTCCCACCAACTTCATAGTGCTTACCGAGGAACGCATGGGAAACCTTTACACTGATCTCACAGTCTTGGGGTATAGAGCACTGAATGGTGTTTTGTTTTTAAAATGCTGGAAATCCTCAAAAAGGTTTCCCCTAGAAGTGGATAAAATGTTATTCTTTTCTCAGCAAGTTATTTCATTTTAAAAGCTTAACTATTTGTTTAATAGTTACATTTTGGCCAGTTGTTTAAGTAGCTAATTTTTTCTTTTCCTAAATGGAAACTGAAGCCAGCAAATAATATTGTGAGCTGAATTAATTTCTGCCCATGTTGGCAATTTCTTTGTTTGTTTGAAGGCTTGTTTGAGGGCTTTCTCTGTGGGTTTCCTCACATGCTTAATCATGATGATGTCCGCTGTTGATTTATGAACTACCTAGAAAGAAATTCTGCTTTAATTTTTTAGAGCACAACAGTGTCTTGAATGCATGGATTCTTAATGCATCTGATGAACAAGGATGTAACTCTAAACACTTGCGTGTACTGATGATGAAAAGAACACAAAGCATGTCATACGCAGTTCCAGGTGCATTCTCTTTGCTGTGTTACCCATGGAAAATGATAAATGCCCCCAATTGTTGGTAATAATCCAAAATTAGATTGAGTAAACTTTAAAAAATAATTCTATTAACATGCAAAAATCATTTTCTATGGAAATGAAAATTTAAAATGCAGCATCTTTATTTGCTCTGAAGAAAATGAAATATATAAATCTGTACAGATTGCGTATGCTGCAAATTATAAAAAGCTAATGAAAGAAATCAAAGAAGACCTAAATACTTAGAGAGACATACCATATTTGTGATTGGAATATCCACCATTTTATTTTTTTTATTTTTTATTTTTTTTAATTTTATTTTTAAACTTTACATAATTGTATTAGTTTTGCCAAATATCAAAGTGAATCCGCCACAGGCGCATCCAAATTGATCTTAGGTTTACTGTAATTTTTATTAAAGTTTCAGTAATTTTTTTTTTTTTTTAAGAAATAGACAAACTTATTCTGAAATTCATATGGAAAGGGAAAGGCCACAGAGTATCCAAAATGACTTTAGAAAAGAAAAAATGGGCATAATCACTTCCTGACATTAAGGCCTATTGTATGGCTTTAGTAATCAGAACATTGTGGTACTGGGATTGGGTAAGCAGTAGATCAGTAGAACAGAATAGAGAATTCTGAAATAGGTCTGCAGAAATATGCTTAATAAGTGATGCTGGAGCAACTGGATATCCATAAGCAAAAATTTAATCTTGACCTAAGATACCTTACACTTTACTCAAAAATTGACTCAAAATGGGTCATGGACTTAACTGTAAAACATAAACCTACAAAATTTCTAGGTAAAAAATAAAGGAAAAATCTTCAGGACTAGTACTAGGCAAAGATATGCACAGAACTTTCACTGACTAGGAGATACACATGCCAAGTAAGCGTATGAAAAGGTAGCCAACATCATGAGCCATTAGAGAAATACAAATTAAAACCATGATGAGATGTCACTACCTACCATTTAGAATGGCTAAAATAAAGAAAGTAATACCAAGTACTAGTGAGGATAGGTAGAAACTAGATCATTCCTGTATTACTGGTACAGAAACTCTGGAAAATAATTTGGCATTTTTATTTAAAACTAAAAGTGGACTTGGACCTGCCATATGACCTAACAGTTGGACTCTTAGGCATATAAGCCAGAACTAGAAAATACTCAAGTGTCCTTCAGTGGATGAACAAACTGTGATATATCTATACCATGGAATAATACTCAGTAATACAAAGGAAAAACCTCAAGGAAATTATGCGAAATTATGTGAAGGAAAAAAAGGCAATCACAAGAGGAGCTACTCTGCACAATTCCATTTGTATAGTATTCATGAAATAACAGAATTTAGAGATACAGAACAGATTCATGGTTGTCAGGGGTTAAGGGTGGGGTGGGAGTGTCTATAAAGGGGTACTGTGATGGAGTCTGTGATGATGTGATATTGATGGGGGTGGTAGTTCTTCAAAGTAACATGTGGTAAAATTATGTAGAACTACACACATACACATGAGTCCATATATAACAGGTGAGATATGGGTAAGATATGTATGGCTTGTACCACTGCCAGTTTCCTGGTTTTGATATTGTACTGTAGTTACATAGGATGTTAATTTTGGGAGAGGGGTGCATGGGGACTTCACTGTACATTTCTTTGTACCTTCTTGTGAATGAAAAACAATTTCAAAATAACAAATTTTCAGTGATAAACCTGATGTTTCACCTTCACATCATAAAAAAGTGCAATGCTGTCTCATGGTCCTGAGGAGTATTGATACACTTACTGTGCTCTAGGGATGTATAATCTGATAGGTCATCTTAGGAAAAAGTGGAAGCATGTACATTTCCTTCCTTTTTAACCTCCACTTGACTTTTGTCTTTAAAATAAATGAATTCCTGAGTTTTTGTAGTGCTGATTGCCTGATTGCTTGTCAGAACAAGACCCAGTTTCCCCCACAGTCTGTCTCTCCCCTCAGGAAGCTTCCATAAGCCTCTTATCCTTATCCATCAGAGGGCAGACAGAATGAAAACCACAATCACAGAAAACTAAACAAACTGATCACATGGACCACAGCCTTGACTAACTCATTGAAACTATCAGTCATACCATGTAGGGCCGCCTAAGACAGATGGGTCATAGTGGAGAGTTCTGACAAAATGTGGTCCACTGGAGAAGGGAATGGCAAACCACTTCAGTAATCTTGCCTTGAGAACCCCATGAACAGTAGGAAAAGGCAAAAAGATATGACACTGAAAGATGAACTCCCCAGATTGGTAGGTGCCAATATGCTACTGGAGAAGAGTGGAGAAATAACTCCAGAGAGAATGAAGAGACAGAGCCAAAGTGAAAACAATGCCTGGTTGTGGGTGTGACTGTTGATGGAAATAAAGTCCGATGCTGTAAAGACCAGTATTGCATAGGAACCTGGAATGTTAGGTCCATGAATCAAGGTAAGTTGGAAGTAGTTAAACAGGAAGTGGCAAGAGTGAACATCAACATTTTAGGAATCAGTGAAATAAAATGGACTGGAATGGGTGAATTTAATTTAGATGACCATTATATCTATTACTAGGGGCAAGAATCCCTTAGAAGAAATGGAGTAGCCCTCACAGTCAACAAAAGAGTCTGAAATGCAGTACTTGGGTACAATCTCAAAAATGAAGAATGATTTCTGTTCATTTCCAAGCAAACCATTCAGTATCACAGTAATCCAAGTCTGCGTCCCAACCACTAATTCCTAAGAAGCTGAAGTTGAACGGTTCTGTGAAGACCTACAAGATCTTCTAGAGCTAACACCCCCAAAAAGATGCCCTTTTCATGATAGGGGACTGGAATGCAAAATTGGAAGTCAAGAGATCCCTGGAGTAACAGGCAAATTTGGCCTTGGAGTACAAAAGCAAGCAGGGCAAAGGCTAACAGAGTTTTGCCAGGAGAACACACTGGTCATAGCAAACACCCTCATCCAACAACACAGGAGACGACTCTACATAGGGACATCACCAGATGGTCAATACTGAAATCAGATTGATTATATTCTTTGCAGCCAAAGAGGGAGAAGCTCTATACAGTTAGCAAAAACAAGACCAGGAGCTGACTGTGGCTCAGATCATGAACTCCTTATTACCAAATTCAGACTTAAGTTGAAGAAAGTAGGGAAAACCACTAGACTGTTCAGGCATGACCTAAATCAAATCCCTTATGATTATACAGTGGAAGTTACAAATAGATTCAAGGGATTAGACTGATAGAGTACCTGAAGAACTATGGACTGAGGTTTGTGACATTGTACAGGAGGCAGTATTCAAGACCATCCCCAAGAAAAAGAAAGGCAAAAAGCAAAATGGCTGTCTGAGGAGGCCTTGCAAATAGCTGAGAAAGGAAGAGAAGCAAAAGGCAAAGGAGAAAAGGAAAGATGTACCCGTCTGAATGTAGAGTTCCAAAGAATAGCAAGGAGAGATAAGAAAGCCTTCCTAAGTGATCAATGCAGAGAAATAGAAGAAAACAACAGAATGGGAAAGACTAGAGATCGCTTCAAAAAATTAGAGATACCAAGGGAATATTTCATGCAAAGATGGGCACAATAAAGGACAGAAATGGTATAGACCTAACAGAAGCAGACAATATTAAGGGGTGGCAAGAATACACCCAAGAACTATACAAAAAAGATCTTCATGACCCAGATAACCATGATGATGTGATCACTCACCTAGAGCCAGACATTCTGGAATGTGAAGTCAAGTGGGCCTTAGGAAGCATCACTATGAACAAAGCTAGTGGAGGTGATGGAATTCCAGCTGAGCTATTTCAAATCCTAAAAGATGATGCTGTGAAAGTGCTGTACTCAATATGCCAGCAAATCTGGAAAACTCAGCAGTGGCCACAGGACTGGAAAAGGTCAGATTTCATTCCAATCCCAAAGAAAGGCGGTGCCAAAGAATGTTCATGCTACCGCACAATTGCATTCATCTCACATACTAGCAAAGTAATGCTCAAAATTCTCCAAGCCAGGCTTCAACAGTACGTGAATTGTGAATTTCAAGATGTTCAAGCTGGATTTAGAAAAGGCAGAGGAACCAGAGATCAAATTGCCAACATTCATTGGATCATAGAAAAAGCAAGAGAATTCCAGAAAAATATCTTCTTTTGCTTCGTTGATTACGCCAAAGCCTTTGATTGTGTGAATCATGACAAACTGAAAAATTCTTCAAGAGATGGGAATACCAGGCCACCTGACCTGCCTCCTGAGAAGTCTGTATACAGGTCAAGAAGCAGCAGTTAGACCTGGACGTGGAACAACAGACTGGTTCCAAATTGGGAAAGGAGTACATCAAGGCTGTATATTGTCACCCTGTTTAACTTATATGCAGTATACATCATGCGAAATGCTGGGCTGGATGAAGCACAAGCTAGAATTAAGATTGCTGGAAGAAATATCAATAACCTCAGATATGCAGATGACACTACTCTTATGGCAGAAACCGAAGAGGTCCTGAAGAATCTCTTGATAAAAGTGAAAGAGGAGAGGGAAAAAGTTGGCTTAAAACTCAACATTCAAAAAACAAAGATCATGGCATCTGGTCCCATCACTTCATGGCAAATAGATGGGGAAACAATTGAAACGGTGACAGGCTTTATTTTCTTGGGCTCCAAAATCACTGCAGATGGTGACTGCAGCCATGAAATTAAAAGATGCTTGCTCCTTGGAAGAAAAGCTATGACCAACCTAGACAGCATATTAAAAGCAGAGACATTATTTTGCTGACAAAGGTCCATCTAGTCAAGGCTGTGGTTTTTCCAGTAGTCATGTATGGATGTGAGAGTTGGATCATAAAGAAAACTGAGCCCCAAAGAATTGATGCTTTTGAACTGCAGTGTTGGAGAAGACTCTTCAGAGAGTCCCTTGGACTGCAAGGAGATCCAACCAGTCCATCCTAAAGGAGATCAGTCCTGGGTGTTCATTGGAAGGACTGATGCTGATGCTGAAGTTCCAATACCTTGGCCACCTGATGTGAAGAACTGACTCATCTGAAAAGACCCTGGTGCTGGGAAAGATTGAAGGCAGGAGAAGAAGGGGATGACAGAAGATGAGATGGTTGGATGGCATCATCAACTTGATGGGAGTTGGTGATGGAGAGGGAAGCCTGGCGTGCTGCAGTCCATGGGATCTCAAAGAGTTGGACAGGACTGAGTGACTGAACTGAACTAATTACCTGATTGAAGAAAAATAACCTATTGTAAGCATTAGTCATTATTTTAGCTTTACCAAAGAGTACTTTTTAAAAAAGAAAGAAAAAAGCAAACCAGTATTCCTCTGACATGCATTTTCTGCATGACAGGTGCAGTTAGGCAATAGCATCACATGTCCAAAGATGAAACTGAATGCATAACAAAAGGTTAAAAGGTTCTCCAACAGATTCCCAAGAATGTTTGACATTTCCTTAATGACATAGGTGTTGGTTGAGCTTGCGAATGGGTATACAGAAAACTGGAAAACATAACTAGACAGATTTTGAACATAACGAAAGATTTGGTTGCTGTGTTAAAATGAAAGCATTATAATCAGGCCAAGGAGTGTAATCAAAAGATGTCCAATAATTTTGGTGAGGTTTACTTTAGATCAGAGTTCCAAGATAAATGATTTAGGTTTATAGAGCAACCAGATTTATAGTCATTCCTATCCAGTTAGTCCAGATTCTCTTCAGTACATTTAATCTCTCAAAAGGTAAATGGAGGCACATAAAAGTGGAGTAGGATCCTTTGTCTTTTTTTTTTTTAATTCAATGCTTTCATAATCATCATTGAAAAAATGCTCTAAGATGGGTTACAAATGATTTTGAAGTGGAGACAGCTCTTTCCAAGTAGACAGTATTTTCTGATACGTGATGATACAGGCAGATGTATCATGCTACAGAATGAAGTGGTCATTTTTGTGGGATGGATTTTCTAAAGAACATTTTGAAATATTGGAGGTCTGGATTATTGTAAAATAAATTTACCCTCTCACAAATGAAACCTTTTGATCCCTGTAATTGCCAAATATGTAAATTCTAATGAGGATATTAAGAGTTAGATGTTTGAATTCTCTGGTTACTAAAGAAAATTTTAAGAAAATTTCAAGTAAAATTCTGGATAGTTAAAAAAGTGCCAAAATTTTTCCATTTAAATTCACTATAGTATAATGAAACAGTCTGAACCTAAGGAAGCATAGATTACACTTGATTTGGCTTAGCAATGTTCTCTTTTGATTAAAAAATGAAAGTTAAAGTTTAAGGACATTTGGAAAGAAAATTCTTAGGTTTTTGTCACTCAGCAACCTTGAGTTTAACAACCCTTTATGGTGCTAGTAAACACTTAATATTTGCAGTTGCCTTGTTAAATCAAGTTGAAAAAAAGCTGTGAAAGAACATCAGGACACCTCTGTATTCATCCATTTAAAATTTGCTACAGGCTTCACCTGGGTACCCATAGGATCATATTCTGAATTCTTTCAGCACCAGTCAACAGAAAAGACATATAGGTGATATTGGAAAGTTACTTTCTAGCCCTTGTGCAGATACTAACCTAGCCCAGCCCGAGACCTTCCCTGGAGATCAGATTGGATCAAACTGCACATCTGTCATTTGATAAGCTCAAGGTATCTCAAGCACTCAAGGAGAAACTGGAGGTTTCTAGAGTATCTTGGGTTACACACTTGGTTAGATAAGCCAATTCTAATTTCATTAACACCGTTATTTCTGCATATATTTACAAGGGGGGGGGAAAGACTACAGCCTTCCAAATCTCTTTCATATAGAACTACTATAAAATTATTCTTATCATATAGAATTTGTTTTGAAGAGATACATATCAGAATTTGAAACAGTTAGGTAGCTCAGCATGTTTTCTTAGGTTATAAAATGTCCCTGTGCTGGGAGGTAACAAACAAGTCTCCTGATTTTACAGCAGGATAAACTTAAACACAGAGAGAATAGGAGATTTGCTGATGGTCAACAGGGGATCTGCTGGGAAATAGGACTCTGCGCTCTGAACTTTGACTTGTGTACTTTCGCAACCTAATGACTGAAAATACAAGAGTGACCTGAATTGAAAAGAAGTGTGCAGAAGGTCACTTGCTGGAATTTCATCTTCATTATAGTGCCTAAGGTGTGAGAATGCAGGCATCCTATAAGGAACAGAGGCAGGATTCAGTACTGGGTATTAATAGAATCATATGGTTTCTCCCACCCCAGTACACAGACGAGCTGCCTTCATTTTAGTCTGTTTGGACAAATCGGAATCTGAGTACAGTGGAGAAAGGGTCCATGTGCAGGTATTTTTAAAGTGATTCAATGATGTAACAAATACTTTGTGATAGCCTTTCCTGTAGTAAAATGGGAATTTCTCAGGCAATGTAATCCATTTATATGCTCCTTTTTATTTTATTTTTTAATTTATTTTTTTATTGAATTGCTTTATAGAATTTTGTGTTTTCTGTCAAACCTCAACATGAATCAGCCATAGGTATACATATATCCCCTCCCTTTTGAACCTCCCTCCCATCTCCCTCCCCATCTCACCCCTCTAAAGTCAATATACTGCCCTAGCTATAATGTAAGGAGAACTAAGAGGAAAGTAATTTCATAGTCATTGCTCAGGCGAAACTGTACTAGAAGAGGTAACGAAGCAGTTAGATGCCTCCATGTGTGTGCAGTGACCATGTGCGTGTTTGAGACACCAAACTCTGCGAGCAGGGTGCTGCCAGTGATGCAGTTTTCAGAAATGATAAACACTTCTTGATAAAATTCCAAACTAAGCAAACTGAAATGATCTTTCGATTTAACAATATCTGCATTTCTGGAAGATTTAGCATACAGTAAAGTCAAGCACAAATGTGGCATTTTTATGTAAAATAGAATTGAGTTTCCAAGCTCTGATGATATGAAAAAGACCTTTTTTACTGACATAATTCTGAAACTTCTGAAATCGGTGAAGGATGTAGGACCACATACGTCCCACACATTGTAGGATGTCCAGTGTGCCCACGAAATGCCAGTGAAGTGACCCAGTCAGTGTGACAACTTGAAATGTTCCACCCAGTTCCACGATGCCTGCTACGGAGTGGTACTGCTCCCACTCCCAGTGTTAATTTCTACTGCTTTTGACAATTTGCCTACTTTTTAGAAGAAGGCACTCTGTCATACTGTCTCCTATCTTCTCCTCATTTGGTATTCTTGTGGATGGGAAACTGGGAGAAGACTGTAGTTTTTCGTAATGGAGAGTATTTGACTTTAATTCATGAGGGGTGATGGGTCTCTACCCTTAATAATGCTTTTTACCCCAGAAAAAATCATTTGCCTGACCTCATCTTCTCCACAGTTATGCTGCTTCTGCTGCTGCTAAGTCACTTCAGTCGTGTCCAACTCTGTGTGACCCCATAGGTGGCAGCCCACGAGGCTCCCCAGTCCCTGGGATTCTCCAGGCAAGAACACTGGAGTGGGTTGCCATTTCCTTCTCCAATGCTGAAGAGTGCGTTAAAAACTATTGTGAAAAAGGATTGTTAGTTAGAATTTTTCTTAGGAACAATTGAACTAATCAATATTATTAACTGTATAATTTCAAATCCTCAAACCACCTTCTTTAGGTTATCACACCAGAGCCTATCTCGGACAGCTGAGTGTGCCTGTGTAAACATATCGAGTGTTGCTGTTTCTGACTCGTGTGTAGCAGCAGTCACCTGCTAGAGTAGAAACAGAACGTGCCGTAACATCATAATAGTTATTTGTTATAATACTGTCCCAAATTACTGTTAATTGCATTGCATTTTGGATGCTTGGATGCATTTTGGAACCTCATGAAGACGTGGTTCTCTGATGCCCAAACACCACCCCTGGTCCTCAGAGCCACATTTGTCTGGGGAGCCTGACCCAGTGCATTGGACTAGGTTGGCCATCAATCCCAAGCTGGCCACACAGGGGCTCCTCTTGAGTACTGAGCCAGAGAGAATGTCAGAAGTGAATGGAGAGAGAGAGAGAGAAGTACTCTGTGTGGTAGGGTTGAGTGCTAGGGCTCACGTCACGGTACTGGCGTGTTTTGTGCTTTCTGAGGGCTGAGGAAGGATTGGTGCGAGGCCTCTCTCCTTGGCTTGTAGATGGCCTTCTTCTCCTTGCGTCTATTCACATTGTCTCGCTTCTATTTGTGTCTCTGTGTCCAAATTTCCCCCTTGTATGAGGACATCAACTATGTTGCATTAGAGCCCACCACAGCGATCTCATTTTAACTTGATTACCTGTATAAAGACCACATCCTCAAATAAAGTCACATTCTGAGGTACAGGCTTAGAATACTAACATATCTTTTTAGGGCAGACTCAATTCAACCCATAAGAAGTGCTTGAAACCAGTGTCCTACTGAGTGGGCTGGGGAGCACAGGAAGTTGATTTGCAGGGAATAAAGCACAAACAGGATGTGGTAAGAAGTGACTTCATGGATTCCTGACAGGTCATTTCCAGTTTTCCTTGGCAGTCAGTTGTATTCTTAATGTTGGTTTCTATGAGTTGCCATTTTGGCTTTCTAATACATTCCCCTTGCTTAATCTTATTTAAGCTTGTTGGTGTTATTTTTAGTCAAGGGATGCTAACTAGCGGAGAACCAAACTGAGGCAGACGTTGTAGTGTACTACTCTAAGGAACTGGATACGACTCTGCTAGTCTTTGTGAAGCTGTTGCTGGTTAGATGGACTAGAAAAGTGAAGCAGGAAGAAACACTAGAAGCCCGCTGTAATGGAATCATGAGGTAATCAAGGGAAAGGTGAAAAAGAGCAAGTAGCATCAGTCCTTTTCAGGGTATCTTTTATTGTATGTTTTGGATTGAATGCTTGTTCGTGGCTCTGCCCCATCCCCACCCCCATTTCTATGCTGGAAGCCTAACCCCCTAGTGTGATGGTTTTAAGAGGTGGGGCTATTGGGTGGTTAGGTCATAGGAGTGGAGCCCTCATGGAGGGAATTAGTGCCATTTTAGGAAGAGACATGAGAGCTTGTTTTCTGTCAGTTCTCTGTCATGTGAGGATTCAACAAAAAGACCACCATCTGCAAACCGGGAAGCAGGCTCTCACCAGACACCAGATCTGCCTGTTTCTGCCATCCCGTCTATGATAGTTGTGTTATAGCAGCCCTTGTGGCTCAGACGGTAAAGAATCTGCCCACAATGCAGGAGACACAGGTTTGATCCCTGGGTCGGGAAGATCTCTTGGAGAAGGGAATGGCAATCCACTCCAGTATTCTTGTCTGGAGAATTCCATGGACAGAGGAGGCTGGTGGGCTACAATCCATGGGATCACAAAGAGTCGGACACAACTGAGTGTGACTAACACACACACAGCCTAAGCTGACTAAGACACTGTGTAAACCCTTTTATTTAATCAGGGTCTGAATTAAGGGCATGGATTAAAGAGATTCAAAGAAAGATGGAAAGTAAGAAATCAGCATTGACTCTGAATTGTCTGTTTTAAGCTGTGGGGCTAGTAGGTTTGGTATTAACCAGTTAGATGGTGTTAACTTTCTGTTTGAGGAAGGACATTAAGCTGTGATTTGAAAGTACAGAGATTGAGGGTCTTCAGCTTAATCAGATGAGGATTGCCCGGAAAGCAGCTGGGCATGGTAACTGCAGTGTGAGTGCTGGAACCATCATTGTAGAGTCCTTGTAATATGTTAGTTATGCTGTTTGAAGGCGTGTTGACTGGAAGATATCACCAGAGAGAATCCCAGAAAGGGCCGTGAATGAACATCACCAGTTTAGGGGCAATCAGAGGAGGAGGGTCAGCAAAGAAGAGCACAGTAGAGAAGTGGCCATCTGATATAGTGATTGGCTTTAAACCGACTCAGTAAACATTTATTAGTATTATCAGCATAGCGGGTACAAAAGTTATGAAGTTCTATTGTTGTATGTTGAGGCAAGAACTGTGCATTGAAAAAATGGAGGCAACAACATAGATTGTTCCTTTACAAATGCAAGAAGGGAAGACAATGCTCAAGAGGAAGGTAGAACAGAAGGAATGTTTCCTCGTGAAGGGGGAAATCAAGTTCCTCCAGAGATGTGCTACTTAAAATACCCATTATTCAGTGAGGCGTGCAGTGTCTGGCTGAATGCTCTGTATATGTCACCTAATTTACCCCTTCCACAAACCTCTTTGATTTTAGAAAGAGAAGTTAGTCAAGTTAAATCTGTATACCTCAAATTCATACAATGCATATGGAATTGAGTTAGTAAGGGAGCCCAGGTCTTTCTGACTCCATAGCCACCCCAATCCTCATGTCCACCCCCTGCCCAGAAGATGAATTCAAAGTGTTAGTTAAATACAACAAAATACAGAAAAGGAATTCAGGTCATCTCCTGGAATTTTAAGATGGGATTTGGCAGGCATACTACATTACTAAATTAAATGAACAATAATAGGTTAAAAAAATAAAATTGTATATGGCAGTAAGGGGCACAGAGTTCCTATTTGGTTTGGAAAGAAATTGTTCCAGGGTTAATTGTGTAAATGAAATAATAGGAATTGCAAATTCATTTAGGTGGCAATTAGGAAAAAATACCAGTTAATGGAAAACCAGACAAGCACTTTCAATAAAGGTCAGGAATATAATAAAGGTCACTTCTAAAAACAGTTAACCAACTTAGATATAGTGTCAGGAAGCCATAAAGGCCTAAGTTTGAAACTAGACTAGGAGATGAGAAAGTCAAAGTTTATTACAGAAAAATTAAGTAGGAAGGGTAGAGTGAAAGAGAACTCCCCCTCAAAAAAAGAGATGACTATCAAGAGATGAAAGAAGAAATTAATGAACCTAAGTTGTTCTCCACTGGTTAAGTCAAAATGTCAGTTTAATATTAATTCATGACACCTCTTTTCTTGCATATATAAAAGGGTCTGTGTAAAACATAGCCATGTAGTTCACAAATTGAGAAGTTATGTATCATGTATGTAGTGATGTCTACTAACTCACATTCCCCTGCCTTCCTGACCCTGCACCCCCTGGAGCACCCCAGCACCTCTTACTCATCCTGTATCCTTAGTAGTATCCCCTGGTACACAGTGGTCCTCAATAGACACCTGTTATTTCTGTGTGTTCTTTCATTTCCATTTGATATAGGAAAATTAAGAGTTGAAGGTCACATAAGAGGATTTTAGGTACTTGATCAACGATTCACTAGCTCAGAAAAATAAAGACTATTTTGTTTCTTTACCCGGTGTTGGAAAACTAAGAAATGGGGAATAAGTTGATATAATTCAGTTGCATTAGATTTTTCATATTATCAGAAATGTATATTATCACTTGGCTTTTGATTACAAATCTGTATTTCTATTCATTTGGTTCAGTTCAGTCGCTCAGTCATGTCTGACTCTTTGCGACCCCATGAATTGCAGCATGCCAGTCCTCCCTGTCCATCACCAACTCCCGGAGTTCACTCAGACTCACGTCCATCGAGTCAGTGATGCCATCCAGCCATCTCATCCTCTGTCATCCCCTTCTCCTCCTGCCCCCAATCCCTCCCAGCATCAGAGTCTTTTCCAATGAGTCAACTCTTCGCATGAGGTGGCCAAAGTACTGGAGTTTCAGCTTTAGCATCATTCCTTCCAAAGAAATGCCAGGGCTGATCTCCTTCAGAATGGACTGGTTGGATCTCCTTGCAGTCCAAGGGACTCTCAAGAGTCTTCTCCAACACCACAGTTCAAAAGCATCAATTCTTCGGTGCTCAGCTTTTTCACAGTCCAACTCTCACATCCATACATGACCACTGGAAAAACCATAGCCTTGACTAGATGGACCTTTGTTGGCAAAGTAATGTCTCTGTTTTTCAATATGCTATCTAGGTTGGTCATAACTTTCCTTCTAAGGAGTAAGCGTCTTTTAATTTCATGGCTGCAGTCACCGTCTGCAGTGATTTTGGAGCCTAAAAAAATAAAGTCTGACACTGTTTCCACTGTTTCCCCATCTATTTCCCATGAAGTGATGGGTATTCATTATCTTATATTTAACCCAAGTGACCTGTTGGAAAACTTAACAGTTTCTTTCCTATTTAAGAGTTAACTTTATCAAAGTGATGCCAGATTTTGTTACCCAAGAGAACAGTGTTGATTTTTTGAAACTTTAATTGAAAGATAACATGCATACAGGGAAGTGTATATACTGTTTTTTAATAAGCAAATATCTTCTGCTTATTGAACAGGTTTACGGAGAGTTGGTTTGTCCTGCTTCTTGCGCTTTAATAGATCATGTTCATTTCTGGGTCCTCCTAATATGTAGCTGCTAAAGAAAGCTAAAAGGGCAATGCAAATATTAAAATAAAATGAAAAAAGAATGTCATTTACATAGGACCTGCTGGGAGTATTGTATATTAGGTTTTTGTGTTCCACTCAGTGTTTCAAAGTCTTAACTTTTTGATTGGGAGGCTGCATCTGCCTCTAGAAACTGCATTTAAAGAGTTATCTCAGTGAAGCTTTGAGCGTCTGTCCATAGATGCCCATCTTCCGCACCTCAACCTCCATTGAATTGAGGTGAGAAACGGATGTGAGCTTAAAAACATACTCAACCTCTTTACCCCTCTGGAGCAGTTCTGCTAGGTTAATTGCAGTGCACTCTTGGGGGTGTCCTTTTGTGGTGATGCCGATGCTTCCATGAACCTTGGCTATTTTGCCAAATTTATCATGTCTTTGTAATCTTAAACATATTAACAAATGAAACGCTGTTCAGTTTCTTCACTTGCTTTGAGGTATGTCATGATAGTTTAGCAGTCCACTTAGTCATCAAAATTCTGTTTTGACTTGTCCACATAATCCTTTTAGTCTATTTTTAGATTAGGTGCTTTTCACATAGTTGATAAAAAAGCTTTCATTTAAGAAATTGTTTCCACATGGCCCCGGAGGCCTCCCATTGTAGGTTAACAGTGGTTGAGATGTTGCGGGGTTTGTTTGAAGCTGCAAAGTGGAGTCAGTACTGGTATACCGGCACCCTAGCTTTAGAGCTGGGGGGTCTCTGGGTGCTAATTTAACCTCTTCATTTTATTGTCAGTGCTGCCCAGAGAGTTGCAGCAACTTTTCCCAGCTGATTCCACTGGTCAGACAATGTATATTCTGACTCCTTGGCCCTGTTCTTTGCCTCCATCAGACTGACACTTGAATTCCTGAAGAGATTGAGATCTTTGCCAAAGAAATGCCTTTTAAGTTGCTTTGCAGGAAAGCTACAAAGGAAGAGGTACCTTTGTCCCTAATGTGTTTGGTTTAAGCTTTCAAAGTGACGTTTATGGCCTTTTTTTCTCTTTGGGGTTGGGAAGAAGGCAGTGTTGAAGGGAAGAAAGAGACTCAGAAATACTATTGTTGTTTAATCACTCAGTTGTGTCTGACTCTCTTGCGACCCTATGGACTGTAGCCCACCAGGCTCCTCTATTCTTGGGGATTCTCCAGGCAAGAATACTGAAGTGGATTGCCATTTCCCTCTCCAGGGGATCTTTCCAACCTAGGGGTAGAACTTTTATCTCCTGCAGATTTTTTACCACTGAGCCACCTGGGAAGCTCCCCAAATGCCTCTATTGCTCCTTAAAATGAGGAGAAAGGTTGGGCTACCTTTGTCAGTTACAACAGATCCTGCAGCAGGTTCATGCACAGATGATGTGGCCGCTAGGACCTGGGCACTCTGTGGACCCTCACGTTCTCTTATCTGTCTTCTCCATCAGGACTCATGGCTTTGCTTCCTCGCCAGTTCTCAACCTTGTCTTTATGCTGGACTGTTCTTACACATTCAGTGTGCATAGGTACCTTTTCTGCTGATTAAAGAAATTCAAAAAGGAAAGAGAGAGAAATCTTTTAATATTCTATTCCAGAGTCCCCTATTAAAGTTGGTTCTTTTATATATTTATCTATATTTATATATCTTTGATTTTAAAATATTTTTTAGTATTTCTTTGGATATGGGCCATTTTTAAAGTCTTTGTTGAATTTATTATAATATTGCTTCTGTTTTTTTTTTTTTGGCATGTGGAATCTTATGGCTGCCCTGGTGGCTCAGACAGTAAAGAATCTGCCTGCAGTGCAGGAGACCCAGGTTTGATTCCTGGGTTTGGAAGATTCCCTGGAAGAAGGAATGGCTACCCACTCCAGTATTCTTGCCTGGAGAATCCAATGAACAGAGTGGCCTGGCGGGCTATAGTCCATGGGGTCACAAAGAGTGGGACACGACTGAGTGACTAACGCTTTCACTTTCATGCGGAATCTTAGCTCCCCAAACAGGGATCTAACCTGCATACCCTGCATTGGAAGGCAGTTATCCACTGGACTGTCAAGGAAGTCCCTATATATCTTTAATTTTAACTCTTTCCCTCTTTCTCATGTCTGTTCCCTTTTCTGACATACTCTGCTTAGAGACTATATGTATAAGAAAGGCTGAGTGAATATAATTTTGGAAGGAAGTGAATATAATTTTGATAAATTGTTTTCGATTTCATGGATGTGACTGAGCTCCTTATGAAGATCCCCCTTGGAGGTGTGTACCCTGTGCTGTGTAGGATATCGCAGTCTTGCCTTTAATACAGTAAACACCCCTGGTTTGTGACTTCCAAAGACTCAAGACATGTAATGAAATGAGTCCCAAATTAGGGTCATGTGCTGGGTGGGTGGGGTGGGGGAGTGGGGACTTAGTTCCTAAGAACCAGCAGACACTCACGCACAGCCCTCTGCACCTGAACGGGCTTTGGAGAGCATGCTTTGTTCTAAGCACCTACTCCCCTCAAAGTAATATGTTTTTGTTTGTGAAAGTGGCCCAGAAAAAAAAAAAGCCACCTGTGATTTGTTGGTAAACTTAGGGACTCATTAAAATCTTGCTACGTAGCCTTTCCCTTATTAATGTCAATGTGCTTAATACATGGTCCACGCATGATCAGTTCTTTGTCTATTGGCTTTGTCTTCCTGGGAAGCAAAACAGTGGTTCAGCTCTGGCTGCTGCTCCTTGGGAATCGTGTTGGATTCTGTAGATTTGGCCTTGGGCCCACATATCTGTAGAGTTAAAAGCTCCCTTGGTGATTCTGATGTTCAGCTATGGTTAAAACTCATTGAAATAGACTAGACATGCACTTCAAAAAGTTCAGGGAAAGTACAACCCTACTCGGAAAAGTCATTCCGCAGGAACAGGTAAGGAGGCAAAGGGGCACCTCCCCTCCCGCCCCCAAGAGCCAGGGAATGATTTGAGAAGCCCAGCTGAACCGGCAGTCTCAGGGGCCACCAGAAGTTAAGTTTTTAGGGATTTAGCTCTGTTTAGGCTCCTTCTCCCAGTCCACATTTGATGCTCACCTTATCCTGGAATAGTCGTGAATGGGAGTCCATTCTCTGCTACCAAAGAACAAGTATACATGGTGCCTTAGGAAAGCTTTTTCTCGGTTCTATTGCCTGGAACCTGAGCAGCCAGGGCAGTGTGTTTCTCATGCTTTATTCCCATCCACCCTCCTTCCAGATAATAAATGTGATCAAATAAACTGAAATCCCCTCTCACCCCATCCTTGGAAATTTCCAGTATTCATTAGCATATCAAAGGCTGGGAAAGTCCTGTGGTTAACACAACAAAAAAACTTTTTAAAACTTAGAGTTAAATAAACTTATTTGCATTGGAAGAGACTTTTTGCTCCTCTACCTACAATTGAGCTTTTTTTTTCCCCCTTAACACCAGTTTGAGAAAGACGGGCCAAGTCACTTTTTGATTCAGTAATTTACTGAGGGTTAATTTCTGACAGCTGAACCTCTTTTTAAAATCCCCTTTGAAGTTGGACTGAATTAACGAATGGAAGCCTTGCCAAAGCAGTTTACTAATTCATAACTATATCCCTCTGCCTTCTTTGTGTTGCTAAGTACTATAATCTTTGACCTGAAAGGAAGAATACTGCTAACGAGTAAATATTTAAAAGGCCCATGAAGTATAATGTGTATAATGTGCATGAGTTTGTGCCTGGGGAACCCTTCTGCTTGATGAAAGCAGTGACTGACTTTTCATCTCCTAAATAGGCTGTTGTTTTACAGTAGGTTGAAAGGAAGTATTTTAAGTGCTACGGGTTAGATTTTTTTTAATTTTTATTTTTAGATTGTTAGCCATTGGCCTCACTGATTTGAAGGTGGTGTGTAATTCATAACTCCTGAGTGTGTTGGAACTCTGTATGAGTGAGTTAGCATTATTGTGAATGAATGAACTCTGTGCTACCAAAGACGACTTGGAACAGTGTGAGGAAACGGAAACGTGACTCACTGATGGATTTGAAAAGTATCTAGGGGGTTTGCTAACTTCAGAGCCAGCGCTGAGGCTGGTTTTAAAGCAAGGGGAACCTGGATGGGGCGAGGAAACCAGGGTTCCAGTCCCAGCGGTGCCTCTGATTGGCTGGTGACAGTGGCCGAATTTCCAAACTTCTTGGCTTTCATTCTGTCCATAAGGGGAAGCAGGAATTATTTTTTGCTAGGATAACTGCCAGCCTCAAGACTTGATGATTCTTTGAGTTCTACAGATTTTCTGGTCTGTGTGGAAGTGGGTGTGTATGTTTTAATGGCCTTCAGATGGGATTCATCAAAGCTCCATGAAACAAATATTTATTTTTAAAATTTGAAGTGAATTGCTGTGACAGAGCATGGTCAGGGGAGTCCACGACAGAGAATGAGGAAGCAAGTAAACTTTGATTTATAAGGCTGTGGGCATGAGATTTCCTGTGGCTGTGGTATTTAGTGTATAGAATGATGCATCTGTGATACAGTCAGAGAAAGGTTCATTATTGTCTACAGGCAGAAGTTTTGCTGTATCAGGATTTCTTTATAAAAGCTGTAAAATAGCACCTTGCTACCCTGTTCAGTATGCCTCACTATGTTTTAAAAAATACTGAAGATCACCCTACTGAAATATATCCACAGACATTTTTGATTAAGAACAGCAGTCTGATCTTTAGCAACATAGTTTTTGCAGTTACTAGTGTATAAAAATAATCTTATGTCCTACTGTGTTCATTGAATGACTTTCATGCAGGCTAGATTGATAGGTACATTGAAATATCAGCACTACGCGTGTTAGAAACTAGCTGTGTATTCTTTAAAAGTGATAATCTGACATCTAATGTTTTGGAGAGGGGGGATAGCAAAATAATCTGAGGTTTCTAATTAATTATCTCTAATTTTGGCTATGTGAATACATCAGTTGTCATGGAGTAATTGTGGAAATAATTAACTGTCATGGAATAATTGAGATTGAGCAAGCTCTGGGAGTTGGTGATGGACAGGGAAGCCTGGTGTGCTGCAGTCCACGGGGTCGCAGAGTCAGACACGACTGAACAACTGAACTGAACTGACTGAATTGTGGAAAAAGCTTATATTTTCAAATGATAACTTTCAAAGTTAATTCATATCTTTAAGTTTCTGTAATTTTATCCCTTTTTTCCCCCAGCAGCTTAAACCACAATGTAATATTTTACTGCAGTGGATTTTTGTTTTTTTGATAGTGGTACCAATAGTCTCTTACCTATTCTTTTCTAATTATATTTTGCAAATTGTTCTGTTCAAAAAGATACAGCTGACAGTAATCATTTCCCTTTATCGACAGTGTCCTACAGTGATGTGCTTGATTCATAGCCCCACTAGGTGGCGCTATGATTATTCTTTGTTTTCTTTGTGTGGCTGGGTTCAGAGAGGTTTGCCCAAGATCAACTTGTCAATAAGTATGTGTTGAAATCAAGATCAGAATCTGTCTCTGCCTAATTCAGATATTTGTGCTGTCCCCCTCTCTGTGCCGTACCAGCATGTCTTGGGGTGGAGGGCAGGAAAGTGGTAAAACCTTGCTTCATACATGATCTATTCAGTAGATTTCTACTGAACACCCACAAACTTAACATTTTTTCTTTTCAAGTCCATCATTGGATCATTGGTGGACTGGAGAAGGGGCAGAGTGGCTGGTTAGACCTCAGTTACCTGTGGCAAATTAAGAAATCCCATATCAGTTTCATGGTGCTTGTGGTGGGAAGTGTAAATAAACAAAATAGCTGCTTTGGTGGGGGGGCGGGGGTGGTGGTCAGAAATGATGCCACCGAGGAAGGGGCACTGAGTTGAATCTAGAAGGGGTCGGGTTGGACTCTGCTAGGGGGCCTAAAGCAGACTGAGAAGTCTGGGTTAGATTAGCCGTGGTGGCTCCTGAGTCGTGAGGGCTGTGGTTCAAGGCTGACGTGGCAGGATGTGGAGGCCAGACTGACCAGCTCAGGTGGATCGAACTAACCTGGAAGCTGCGAGAATTTTCCTTAGGGCAAAAGGGAGAAGGGAAGAGGGACCCTGACTGTTGCTTTATTTTATTTTTAAAATTATTTATATATGACTGTGCTGGGTCTTCGTTGCTGCTCACCAGCTTTCTCGAATTACAGCAATCTGGGGCTACGCTCTAATTGTGGTGCATGGGCTTCTCATTGCAGTAGCTTCTCGTTGCAGAGCACAGGCTCTGCAGTAGTTGTGGGCAACGATTTTAGTTGCCCTGTGGCTTGTGGAATCTTCCCGGACCAGGGATTGAACCCATGTCCCTTGCATTGCAAAGCAGATTAACCTCTGGACCATCAAGGAGGTCTGGCTCTTGCTTTATTTAAAAGGAGGTTATCTTTGAGTCTGGGTATGAAGGTAGGAAGGAGTGAGGTTTAAAGGAAAACGTAGTGGTTTAGAACAGCAGGGGCAATGTGCAGAGTAAGTGCAGAAGCACTGTAGAAAGATGAGGGCCCAGTGGAGGTGGGCGGTCCAACTTGTGGTCAGGCTGTTTCCCTCTTTTACTAGGTGTTAGGGACTAACAGGATGAGAGTGAGCACCAAGCTACAGGGGGCCAAGGAGGAGGGAGGGCTTGAGGGTGGGGGAGGAGGGGACCGTCCTGACTCTAGACAGACCCTGTGCTGAGGAGCAGAGCATGGCGAGGGGAGAGGCATTTTATTGTTTGTCCATTTGAAGGAGAGAAAAGCAGGCTCTGGAAAAAGAGATTGGAAGTGCCAGGAAGCAAATGCATTCATGCTGCAGACGGTGGTCCAGGAGGCAGGAGTGAACCAGGAGAGGGAAGATGGGTTATGTGAAGGAGGTTTTGCAGTGAAAAGGAGAAACAGGGAGGTGGGGAGTTGGGGATGAGGAGTCTGGCAGGTCCCCCACTGAAGGGGAGGCTTGCTGGGCAGCTGTGGGGGCCCCCCCACCCTGTGCTGAGCAGTGAGGTTCATCAGCCTTACTCAGCCAGGTGTTGCCCACCCTGACCTGTAGCTCCCCTCCAGGGAGTTAGTACACAGCCAGTGACCCCCAAACTTGTCTGATTAGCCCCCCAGGTGCTTCCCTGGCTATTTCTCACGAGGTTTCTGCATGTCTGGGATGGGGCCTTGGGGTCTGTATTTTAATAAACATCCTGCAGGCCATGCCAATAGGCAGACGAGTTTGGGAAACACTGACATGGATTCTGCTGCTGCTGCTGCTAAGTCGCTTCAGTCGTGTCCGACTCTGTGCGACCCCAGAGATCGCAGCCCACCAGGCTCCCCCGTCCCTGGGATTCTCCAGGCAAGAACACTGGAGTGGGTTGCCATTTCCTTCTCCAATGCATGAAAGTGAAAAGTGAAAGTGAAGTCGGCTCAGTCGTGTTCCACTCTTCGCGACCCCATGGACTGCAGCCTACCAGGCTCCTCTGTCCATGGGATTTTCCAGGCAAGAGTACTGGAGTGGGGTGCCATCGCCTTCTCCAAAGGCTGGACAGTGTCCTCTGTGATATTTCTTCTTGAGCTCCACAAGCCATGGCTTGTGTAAGTACTAAGACACTTCAGAATTTTAACCTGTAGGTTATTGAAGTGAATGGATACTTGACTGTTTCCATCTTATAAAATACCCTCAGATTTTTGAGTCTTATGCAGGATTCTTTGTTCCTAAAAGTTTTGACCATGTCTGAATACTGCAAGTACTCCGTCCTTGAATTTACCCAAGCCTAGGGCTTCTTGGATGACTCAGTGGTAAAGAATCCACTTGCAGTGCAGGAGATGAGGGTTCAATCCCTGAGTCAGAAAGATCCCCTGGAGAAGGAAATAGCAACCCACTCCAGTATTCTTCCCTGGAAAACCCCATGGACAGAGAAGCCTGGCGTGTCCTAAGAGTTGGACGTGATATAGCACGCACACATCTACTTCTTGGGGCTTTACGAAAGATGGATTATTCTCTTCTGCCACCTGCTGGTCAACCACAGGCAAACCATATAGGGTTTTGACGGTGGCTCCAGCCTCAAGATTTCAAACATGATTTTCAGTAGAGCATAGTTGAAGCAAACAGTCTTCTAATAAGGCCATCTGCTCTGAATTAAATCTTGTACACTTAATGTTGCAAATCTGACAAAGTTAATTTCCTCTTCTCACTGGAGCCTTTTTTCCAGCCCAGGTGTTAAAAGACTAATAACAACAGCACATTCTGAGAGATTAGTTAACCTGTGTTAATCTCAGAAAGAATTGTTTTGTATGCCTCATGTCTGTTTTATGGACAGATGATTCCGGCAATTCAAAACCACGGTGAAGACAGATGGGATTCAGGCTCCTGAGCGTTGGAAGGGTATGATCTTGGAAAATTTCTTTACCTTTCTTAAGAACAGTTTATTTTCAGTGCAGTTGCATCGTCATCATGATCGTTATTTTAAACTGCGCCTGATTCTGGGTCCCGTCTTTGCCAATGACCTGACAGTTACTTTCTAAAAATGTTCTGGAGTATCTCAGCTAATGTCATAGTGTTGCACACAGCCTCTCCAGATTCTTTGTTTCCGCATCTGTAAGATGAAAGTGTGTGACAGAATAATCTCTGAGATCTCCTTTGGTCCTAGACTCCTGTAACTCAATCTGCATGAGTAGAAGACTTAGCTTTCCTAGTGACTGTGGAAGGCAGTGTCTGTTCTTGATCCTTCAGATGGGTTCCCCCTCCCCACCACAGCCCCCAGGCCCTGTTAACACTGATGCTGTGTAGGAGCTTTGGAGGAGGCTAGCTTATGCTTTGCCTCTGATGCTCTTTTAAACATTTAAAAAAGTGTGAATTGGAAAAATGATAGGCTTCTTCATTTTATTGTTTCTTTAAATATTATCAGTTGAAACACAGAGTTGGCATTTCACTTAGCTCTATCTGTGAACCAAAGGTAAACTTTCTCAAAGATGGGTGTTTCTTAATTCGAGGTAGGGGGCATATGTTACATAGACCAAAATGTTTGATGGCCTAGCCCTGCTCAGAGAGACACAGGATGGGTCAGACCCATCAGAAACTGCGTTAGTGCCTTGATTCTCTACTTTGGGGGAGTATCAGAATCATCTTTTTATAAAAGATTCTTATCCAGTAGGTCACCTGTAGGTTGGATCTAGGGCTTTTTGTTTGGCACTTATGTTTTTAAAAATTGAATACAGTTTCACCTGAGCCTGATCCACCCTGTGTTTCTTTGAGCAATGCTAGGCCATCAGACATTCTGGGACATTTAGGGTCCCAGACACTGTGCTCAACTCTGGACCCTGGACACTCACAGTTGCTTACCAGTCATTCCCTCTGTCCTCACCTGCTTCCACCTTTACTAGGCTGGTGGCAAAACATTTTATTAGGCTATTGATTCCGTAATTATACTTAGTATGAGACTATGCCTTAGATGGTCAATTATATTTTAAACTTTCCTCACACTTCATTGTACTCTCATTTTGTAAAGGGTATTTTTTCTGGGAATGGCTGAACATAGCCTTACCTAACTCTTAAGTGACTTAGGTAATTTTTGAATGATGTCACTTCCTTAAGTGACACCGTTTGATTTGATCTTGTATATAGTCTGTAGCCTACTATAATTTCCTAGGGTCTGGCTAACCAGTATTGCACCATGTGATTAATTAAAGCTTATGTGACATTGTTAACTTTTTTTTCCTTATTTGAAATTGTAATTGCTTTTAGCCAAGCACTTTCTTATCAACTATGACCAATAATGTATATTTTATGAAACCATACAGTAACTGGTACTTTTTTTCTGTATTCATTCCCCTGCCCTGGCAATAAACTAAACTTTAGAAAATGCTGGAACACATTTTGAGTGTGTACATTCGTGTGCATATGTGATGATGAAATTAGGAGTTTACTTTTTAGCTATTTTAGACAACTGTCATTACTTATGAGGTAAGGTAGCTACACCTGTGCTATTTTTGTAGTGTTTCCTTTTAACCTGTAAGGATTTCACGCTTTTCTTCAAGCCATTCATTGTCTCATATCATTTGGGAAGAGAAATGAGCCTAGCAACCATGGAAGTAAGCTCCGGGAGTTGGTGATGGACGGGGAAGCCTGGTGTGCTGCAGTCCATGCGGTCACAAGAGTGGGACACGACTGAGTGACTGGACTGAGCCATGAAAGTGACGAAGGTGCGGTGCCTTGAGAATTCTGTCTGTAGGTGAAGCTGGCATGCTTGATGTTGAGTGAACTGTCTCTCTCACGGCAATGTGGCCCTCTGTTGCAGCTCACCATCTCCTCCCTCTATACGCAGCCACAATCTTCAGCTCTTGCTTCTGGACTTACCAGGCATCTGCCCTTGAGTACTGGCCACCTCTACTTTAGGTCCCATAAGTCAACAGTTACCTCTTTGCTGCTGCTGCAGATGAAAATAACCTACCAATTATCCAGGGCTAATGTTGGGCTTCTATGGTGGCTCAGATGGTGAAGAATCTGCCTGTGATGCAGGAAACTGCAATGTGGGAGACCAGGGTTTGATCCCTGGGTCAGGAGGATCCCCTGGAGAAGGGAATGGCTACCCACTCCAGGGTTCTTGCCTGGAGAATCCCAGGGACAGAAGAGTCTGCCAGGCTACAGTGCATGCAGTCACAAAGAGTCGGACACGACTCAGGGACTGACACTTTCGCTTTTCACTAAGGATGCCAGTCAGTTTTCAGGATCCCTGGTGTCTTTGTCTTGCAGGGGGTTAAGCCTGAATGAGAACTGAGTGCGTCACTCACTCCGGGGCCTTTTGAGGAAGCCCTGTCGTAGTTGTCTGTGTGTTTCAAGGAAACAGCAGAGAGGCTGGGTTGGGAGGGGGGAGATCAGAAGGGGAAGTCTATGACTAACAGCTTCGTTTGTGCTGGCCAGTCTCTTTCCACCCACTCCAGTCTGCCATCAGTGGCAAGAGTCTAGTGTTTATTTTGTAGAAGTCCTTCATCCTTTATTGAAGTTCTTTTGATGGCGTTATCTTGGAGAAGCGTATTATAGAAACAAAAGTTCTCTTGATTTAACACATCCGTTTTGACCCTGGGAAACAGGTGTTTCAACCAAAAATTTCTAAATGTCTTAAGTGTCTTCTAGGCCATTTGTTTTCTGAATTTCTCCTTATCAAAGTGAGTTTATTACTTAAGACCCTGACAAATGTGCTTATACAGGGATGGCCAAAGTCCTCATCATCAGATTGAATTGTCCTTTTCTAAGAAGCCTTTTTACTTGGAGATTTTGATGACTATAAACACTGTTGAGCTGAATGAAGAGAAAATCTTATGAAGTCATCATTATATGCTTTATTATGTTTTCATGTGTTCCAGAAGACTTAAATTTGTTAAGCTTTTTTTTAAAAAAAAAAAAAAAAACACTTAAGCAATGAGTAAAATTTTAATAGATGTAGTGTAGAAGCTTAGAGATTGATTTTTAGACATATCCTGCTGTGAAGTGTTCCTTTAATGATCTAAACAAGATTGTAGGAAAATAATCAGGTGGACTGGTTCATGAGCAGTACCAGGTCCATGGTATCTTTACCTGCCATGCCTTTGGTTGCAGAGTGAGTGGAAAATTTTAAATATTAACTGTTTTCTTAAAAGTAACTTTAAGAATGATTTACAATATAATTTATAAAAGTTAACACACAAAACAGTGCTGTCTTGTTAATGACTTTGCTAGTATGTAGAAAAAAATGTGGAAAATATGTCTGTGAGTGATACACATCAAATTTAGAATGATATTACCACTGTAAGATGGGGAGAGGGTCAAAATTTATCTGTACCACTCTATTTTTTAAAAACAAACACATATAGCCATATGCTAAGTATTAAATCTGTGTTGATTTCTCTCCTTTTCTCTAAGTCTAAAATAATTCTGCATGAGTATTAAACATTATATGATTAAGAAATTTATAGCCTATGTTCGGCATACAAATCATGGAAAAACAGAAACGGCAAAGTAAAAAAATTAAAAATTTGTTATACTCTATCCTGCTTGTAATATCTACCGATAATTTTTTAGTATATCATCCTAGTCTGTTTTGTATTCATTTGGTATCATAACTATACTTGTGGTATAATGTTTGTGCATTTTCAGTGAAATCATGAGTAGAGATTTGAATTCTGCTTATTTACTTGAATTGTGTTGTAATGATGTTGAGACTAGTGATTTCTAAACTGTAACATGCATGAGACTCATTTAAATGTGGGTTCCTAGTTTCTTCTCCAGAGGTATGAACTAAATAAAATCTGGCAGTATGCATTTTAACAAGCCCTCCTGGCCTCCTAACTTCCCCCACCCATTCTAAGTTGATTCTGATACCAGAGTAATGCTGACAGGAATATTTTGGGAAACACTTGTTTGAACTATTGGTGCTTGAGTGCCATTCCTATTTTAAAAAAAAAAAATAATAATCCAGGATCAACAAGCTATTGTCTAGGGGCCAGATACAGCCCACCACCTGTTTTTATAAATAAAGTTTTATTGAAACTCAACCAGCCTGATTTGTTTACATATTGTCTGGTTACTTTTTTTGCCACAATGGCAGAGTAGTTGGAAAAGAGCTGGAAAAACCTAATATATTTACTCTCTGGCTCTTTACCGAAAAAGCTTGCTGACCCCTACATTTTGTGTGGGAGAATATCAAAGACAGTCCAGTAATGAAACTCAGTTCAGTTCAGTCGCTCAGTCGTGTCTGACTCTTTGCGACCCCATGGACTGCAGCACGCCAGGCCTCCCTGTCCATCCCAACTCCCGGAGTCCACCCAAACCCATGTCCATTGAGTCAGTGATGCCATCCAACCATCTCATCCTCTGTCGTCCCCTTCTCCTCCTGCCCTCAATCTTTACCAGCATCAGGGTCTTTTCCAATGAGCTAGTTCTTTGCATCAGGTGGCCAAAGTATTGGAGGTTCAGCTTCAGCATCAGTCCTTCCAATGAACACCCAGGACTTATCTCCTTTAGGATGGACTGGTAAACTGACATATATTTAATAAGAAAGAATTGAATGTGATGACAAAGGGCATATAATGACCAGTTCAGTTTAACAAGCTTTGATTTAGCCCTTACTTTATGTCAGGTACTGTACACATGTTGGTCTTCCTGCTTGGGCAACTTACAGTTTTCCGTGGCAAATGCATGATTTCAGATGTGATGGAGGAAGAACAGCATCTGTCTTCATGGGATGTGATGAGAACCTGGTAGAGACAGTAACTCAGTCTAATCCCTGAGGTCAGAAATGATGTCCTAGGAGTCTTTCACCCTCAGTAAAGTACCAGAAGATGCTTGTGGTAGAGGAGATTCAGAAATAAGCATTCCCTCCCCCTCACTTGGCTTCCCATGTGGATCAGTGGTAAAGCATCCGCCTGCTAATGCAGGAGACACAGGGGATGTGGATTCGATCCCTGGATTGAAAAGAGCCCCTGGAGGAGGAAATGGCAACCCACTCCAGTATTCTTGCTTGAAAAATCCCATGGACAGAGGAGCCTGGTGGGCTACGGTCCATTAGATTGTGAAGAGTTGGACGTGACTGAGCATGCGTGTATCCTGTCACTTGCTCAGAAGTGTTATTGCCCCTCCCACGCCCAAGTTGGCTTGCTTTGGCTAATGAATGTTAGCAACCGTGATGCAGAAGCTGGTGCAATTTAGCTTTGCTCTTTGGTGCTGTTGCCGTGAGAAAGGTAAGCTTGAGCTGGCCTGCTGGTCCTAGGAGCAGGAGAGACACTACAGGTTGTCCCTTGGGTGGCTTGCTTTCCCGGTGTGCCTGGGACTGCCCCCATTTTAAAATAAGTTCCATGAAATTTCTCAGTCTCACATACTACAGTGTAGCCACCCAGAGTCGAGTCCAGCCTGGATTAGCTGGCCTCCAGATGACCACAGATTCATGAGAAGTTCTAAATGATTGCTTCTTTAGGCCATTGAGTTCCGGGGTGCCTTGTTATGAAGCAGTTGTTAAGAGATATAGCGCCCAATAGACATTTGCTTATTTCAACTGAGACAGCTCTGGGCAGAAAATTTGAAGGTTTAGTAAAAGTTGAGCAGGTGAAAAAGATAAGTGTTTTGGCACATGAGGGCACGTAAGCATCAAGGGCCCAGGGACCTAGAGTATGATGTGAGCTGGCTCGTGGAGGGTAAACTTTAGGGGGCGGGGTGCAGCTGAAAGCACGCTGGCCCCTTTCCCAGGATATTACAGTAGCCCAGGGAGACACTCTAGGGCTGTGGCTTTCGTATGGTCGAGGGGAAGGCCAGGGTAGTGAGTAGGACAATCCTTGGCTCAAATTTCAAGCTTCCTACTAATTTGGTAGTCGTGGTTGAGGGTAGAGGGACACTTAGGCAAGTTACTTTATCACCTTTATCCTTGGTATCCACATCTATAAAACACGTATGGTGATGCACATTGCACAGGGTTTCTGTCAGAGGGAAGAAACTAACAGGAAAGTCTGTGATTTCTTCATTCTGACTCTATACTTACCTGTCAAGCTGGCAGCAAATGATCCAGTTAGAACAGTGTGCCTGAAAGCAAGATGGGCACTGCCCCTGTCTGCTCGCTGGTGTCAGAACTTTTCACACTTTTCTTTCTCCCACTTTTTTTTTTGAAGTATAATTGCTTTGCAAGCTTTCTCACTTTTTTTTTTTTTTTAAGATGTTTGAATTTCTCATTTATTTCTCACATATTTATCTGGTTCAATGAAATCACTGGAGATATCAGCAATATTTAACACATGCTTAGCATGGAATCAGAGAAGGCAATGGCACCCCACTCCAGTACTCTTGCCTGGAAAATCCCATGGACAGAGGAGCCTGGTAGGCTGCAGTCCACGGGGTCGCTAAGAGTCAGACACGACTGAGCGACTTCACTTTCACTTTTCACTTTCATGCATTGGAGAAGGAAAAGGCAACCCACTCCAGTGTTCTTGCCTGGAGAATCCCAGGGACAGGGGAGCCTGGTGGGCTACCGTCTATGGGGTCACACAGAGTCGAACACGACTGCATGGAATGGTAGTATAATAAAGGATATAGATGAACTGGTAAAATGCTTAATTAAAAAAAAACATATATTCAGTGTGCTTCATAGAGTCACAGTGAATATTCTTTAAAGATAGAACCAAATACAATAAACATTTTGGAAGGTCACTTAAGGTTGACTGAAACTCTTTGTCTTAAACATGTACCAGGAAAAACTGATGAAAAAAAATTTTCCACTGCCACAAAGCAACTAAGTTTACATTGTGGAACTGAGAAGGTCCCAGCCTGTCTGCATGGATTATCAGGTAGAGGGTGAGCTATTTTTCCGATTTTGACTTGCTGTTGATTACCCCAGGTTTTGGGTAGGGCCATTGAGTACTGGAGTTCTGGTGGATGGAAGCAGTGTACATGTCCTTGCAAACTAAGTATATAGCCTAGCAGTTAATGACTGTCTTTCTTCTCAAAGTGAAGCATTATCTATGGATAATAGAAATTTATTATTAACTCTTTAATTCAGATTATATACATATATATGTCAGTTTACACATTTTACTTTTGCCTTTTAGAATTTAGTGATAAAAGAATGGAATTTAGTTATAAAGGTCAAATTATCTCTTTGACCTGAAACATGCTAAGATCAGAAGCAAGAGGTAACATGGGAATGAGTAGATGGTTCTGTTGTTCACTCTTGTGACCAGGGTTGGTTAGTGCTGGCTGTGTGCTAGGTACTGTAGGGGAGCTGGAGGGAAAGAGATGAGATCCCTGCCTTTAGCCTGCCAGGCCCCTCTGTCCATGGGATTTTCTGGGCAAGAATACCGGAGTGAGTTGCTGTTTCCTACTCCAGAAGATCTTCCTGACACGGGGATCAAACCAGGGTCTCCCACATTGCAGGCAGGTTCTTTACCACGGAGCCACCAGGAAAGAGCTCAGGGAGCATTATCATCTAGTATTGTGCTAACTCAAAGATGTCCGAGGGCCCTACCTGAGTGCTTTGGGAATTTGGAATTTCAAACCCTATAACAAACTTGAATCAGACTCTGCATTTTAATGAGATTTCCTATAATTTTTGTGCCAGACAAAGTTTGCTAAGAATTGGTTGAGTAGATAGAATGAAAAAATAATTATAAGGATCTGGAGAGGCCATAGGAGAGGTATGAAGAGATCAAAAGAGATCATGACTAATTTTTTTTTTTAATTTGGAATTTTACTTCAATTTCAGAGTAGGTTCATCCTTGGTCTTATTACATCAGAATAATTTCAGACTCAATGCTTAGTTTTAGGGGAGCTTCTCATATGAACCTCTTGGATGGGAACATTTTCTTAGTCAAGGTCGGGGCAAAGTTTATATTCTTGGTTATAGACTGCTTACCAAGCCCCTAACAGTCCACAGTACATATCAATGACAGTACCCATCAGTGACAGCTTCTGACCAGGGACAGCCCTTCCCCCCTTGCAGCGTGCCGCATCCCAGGGGATTGAGAGCAGTCATAGGCTGCCATATTGCTCCTGTATCAAGTGATCCTGTGGGACCAGTGACACTAAGGCTTTGTGTCCGAACTTTTCAGGGGGCCTTTTCAGACATGAAGACACTGAAAGGTGGGATTTAGGTTGTGATGATAGATAAATGCAAATGTTTGCATTTAATCTTTCCATTTAAGTAAAACTCTTAATTCTATGGAAAGGGACCTATTATGACTTTCACAGCTAGAGCTCAGTGAAAAGGCAATGCTTTTCTTTCTTGTAAATGGTGAAGCTGTGGTAGATGAGGGGAACCCTGAAAATAGACCTCTCTCTCTGAATAGTTAATTGGCAATGTTTCATCTTCCCTGACTTCCTCCTTGAGTAAATCAGTTGCTTAATTCCGTAGGGAGTGGGAGGTGGACGAGGAAGGAGGATTTAGTGTACTGTGGGAGTTAGCTTGCTGTGGCCCTGGGGGCAATATGAGGTTTTCTTTTTGTTGTTAGTTATAAATGTCTGGCCTCAAACTGTTTACTTCTCCATGTTGAGATAAGGTTTCATTATTCTTGTGTACAGATTACCTCATAGACAGTTTGCGTTTGAACCTACTTTTCAATTATTTATGAGAGATGACAGTTGGAAAAGCTGCTGCACCCGGTTCTAGAAGCTGAAGGTCGCTGTTGGTCATCTGTGTGGCTCATGGGGTAATCCGATAGGGTACGCACTTCACTGCTCCTACCCGGTCAGGGCTGCTTTAGAACATGACACACTCCTTGCTGTGGTATATGGTTTTTTCACCTTTGTCTCTGTTCATAAGCCTTCTGTTTGTGCGCCCCACTCTAGCCAAGCCAGTGCTCTCCACCCCCAACTCTGACCCTACAGCACTGTTCTCCTTTGGTTTCTGACATCAGGGTTCTGCCTCTCCTATTCTTCCTTCCAGGTTTGAAGGCGAGATGCAATATGGGGAAGAAGATTTTATATTCTATTACAAGTTAATTACTAAAGGGAGGTTATGTTGCCAGTGAGCTTAAGTTATACGTAATGGCTCATCTCTGGGAACCGTGCTTCCCTGATAATAAGCATTTAGCTAAAATACCTTTGTTTAGCTCACAGGAAATGTCCTAACTAGGTCTACATGTGAATGACTGCCGGGAGAAAGAAATGAACACATCTCCTCTGGAGGCTGATGGGAACCAGGAAGTGTTTGGCTTTACTCCTCCCCTTTTAGAATAAAAGGAGCCTGAATTCTAACTTGGGCAAGGTGGTTGTTTGGGGTATGAGCCCACCATCTTCTCAGTTTGCAGCCTTTCCAAATAAAGTCATTTTTCCTTGCCCCAACAGCTCGTCTCTCGATTATTGGCCTGTTGTGTGGGGGCGCAGTATGAGCTTAGACTTCGTAACAGAGGGTCAGGGCAGAAAAGGTACACATGGAAATTAAAAGTCATAGTGTTCCTTTGTGGCCTTTGAGGCCAAAAAACTGATGGCACTTGAAATTAGTTCCCACTCTTGGCTGGCATTTTAATGCAGATGGCAGGGGGAGCAATTACATGCCTGACTGAGTTGAGAGGTTTGTCTAATCCTATATCCTGTCATGTTTAACAACTTTTATGAAATCAAAAACTTCCATTTGAGCTAAATTCCTCTTTAAGGTTGTCGGTATATATCGAAACATGAAATACTGTGTCTTTTGGCAAGGACTTTCCAAACGTATTCAGTCTATCCCTTTGACTCATGCTGGAAATATAAATAAATCTTTCCGAATTAAGGGGTATTTGACTCAGGAATTCTCAAAGAAGATGATTCTAGAACTTTCCTTAGTAACACATTCTGATGTCTCTCAGTTTTTATAGTTATTAATAACTTTTCGTTAATGTATTACTTAAATCATTCATGAAATAATATAATTTCTTGTCCTTTTGTCAGTAGCATTGGGTTAATTTCTCACCACCCTCAAGTGCTAAGAACTTAATATAAAAGAGCCCATAAATCATAAATCTGGTGTAAGTTCACATGGGGGTCGTTACCCAGAGGCTGTTTTGATTTCGGATGCACACAGCGGTGAATGGCAGCTTGCAGCAAATAGCAGTGAGCAGTAGCTGGAAGCAAGGTCTTAGTTTCCTAGGCCTAAGCACTGTCCATTTCAGCCTTCAGGCTCCCCTCTCACTAGTAAAAGGGCAAGGGTGCCCAGGAGACAGTTGTGACAGAGTCCTTCTCCTGAAGTGACGTATTTCCCTCCATGAGCACTGCTGACTCACATGAAACGTATAATTTAGGCAAGGTTGTTTATCTGATTTCCTGATGCCTGAAGCTCAGCAGGGGCAAAGTGGTAGGAAGGGAACAGTTATTGGCACATATGAGGACAACAGAAGCTTCACGTCGGCAGCCTGACAGTGAGTGGGGGCACTTCACAGTCAGGAATGCAGATAAAATCTGTTCAGCATGTCTGTTTAAAAGGTCTGGGAAGAGTGTATTTAATTAGACTTTCTTGGAAATAATAGTTAAACTAAGATTTTATTACATTGAAGATTATCGCTGAAGCTATTTGAAGAAACAGGCTATACTCTCAAAGTGGGGATTTTCCACTGCGGGGTTATTGTTAAGATTAGTGGTAGTATACATGGTGTGCGTGGCACAAAGTAGCCATGACCCCTGATGCTTGGGGTGGGGGTAGTTTTGTATGGCCCTTGGCTTGATAGGTCCAGATAATGTGTGTGGTTCATCATAGTTGTGGCATAAATAAAGCTTGAATGAATGTGAGAGCTTTCTAGGGCTTCCCAGGTGGTGCAGAGGTAAAGAATCTGCCTGCCAATGCAGGAGATGCAAGAGAATGAGTCGGGAAGATCCCTTGGAATAGGAAATGGCAACCTACTCCAGTATTCTTGCCTAAAAAATTCCACGGACAGAGGAGCCTGGTGGGCTACAGTTCATGGGTTTGCAAAGAGTTGGACACCAGTGAGCACACACACAACAGCTTTTTAAGCAATTCACTTATGTTTTTCTAAGCTAATTGGAGTGCCTTTCTAGTTGGAATATCTATCTTGTGTCTGACTGTTTGCTACCACATGGACTGTAACCCACCAGGCTCCTCTGTCCGTGGGATTCTCCAGGCAAGAACACTGGAGAGGGTTGCCATTCCCTTCTCCAGGGAATCTTCCCTACCCAGGAATAGAACCCAGGTCTCCTGTACTGCAGGCAGATTCTTTACCATCTGAGGCAGTGAAGAATCCACCTATCTAAAATGAAGAGTTTAAATGCAAGTATTCCTCCAAAGCTGGTTTAGGTCATTGTATTTTATTTTGATCATAGGGGAACTCTGATCCAGTTGTAAAAGTAATTAATTTATTTGACCTCCTTTTACTTAAGTGAAGATACTAATAATCAAGGCTCAGTCTAACAGAATAGCTAATAGATGGAGAATTGGTTATATGCAAGCGTATCCATTGGTCTTGTGACTAATGGGAAACCTTTAAGTTTCTTGGAAGTTCTGCATAAGTGTGTGCTTAATTTGAGGGAGGGTCATGAGTCTAGTCCTTGAAGGGACCAGTTTTCCTTCCTGATTGCTTGGCGGTGAATGTTCCTCTACCTCTTCCCAGATGAGTGGAGAAACAGGAGGTACTGAAGGAAGACACACCAGTTGCTAATGACACCAGTTCATCTACGCTATTGCGTGTGTATGTGTATACACTTGGAGGACGCTGGGCCGGGGAAAATGTTCAGCAGTACTTCCTGAATATACAGCACAGCACAAGGTTAATTTCAGGGCTTATGTGCTTCTGTGTTAAAACTGTTAACTGTAGGACATAAAAATCAGTCTGGAAACCAGTGTGTTCCTTGTTTGGGTCCAGGGATCCTTAACGAATAAATAACCCGGATGTCAGAGGGTCCTCTGTGCCCTCTGTGTAAGCAGCATTTGGGATGTTTTGTATTTTCTGGCCCATTGGTTTTTTGTTTGTTTGTTTGTTTACTATTTTGAGTTTCTCAGAGTCTTTGACGTGAAAAGAATATTGAATATTTGAACTATGATGTTAGCCACTGTTGCCATGTATAGTTATATCATTTTTTACCCTTATGCTGCTGCTGCTGCTAAGTCGCTTCAGTCGTGTCCGACTCTGTGTGACCCTTATAGTAGTGATCAGAGTGGAGGTCTCACTCCTTTGAGTGACACTGGTGTGTTACATATGTTCTCTGAACCTGAATTTCTCCATCAGTAGATTGAGAGATTTAAACGACATGATTTCTTGAAGACACTTTGAGCTTTTGTACTGAGTCCATATTTTTGCTACCTGGATTGTTCTGTAGCTCTGCCCTTGAGTCTTAGCGCCTGTTCCCTGTCATGGTTTCCATGGTAGTATGAGCTGTCCATCCATGGAACACTTGGCAGCTGCTCTGTGTTTTTTTCTATAAATGTTCCAATCCTGTTAAGCATGTAGAGCCTTTTCCTTACCATCTCAGTTAACTGCAATAGATGTATGATGCAAAATCCTGCTTTTATTAATTTCAGTCAAACTTGGTTTTCTATTGCAGTTTGTTAGCTTTATTTGCTTAATGCTTAATGCTAAATACAGGAAGGGGGTTCTCAGGTGGCTCCGTGGTAAAGAATCCACCTGTGATGCAGGAGATGGAGCTTTAATCCTTGGGTGGGGAAGATCCCCTGGAGGGGGAAATGACAACCTGTTCCACCGTTCTTGCCTGGAAAATTGCATGGACAGAGGAGCCTGGCGGACTGCAGTCCTTGGGATCACAAAAGAGTCGAACACAACTGAGCGAATAAACAAGTACAGGAGAGTGAGATATGGACCCAGCTTTCTGCGTGTCCTTACTCTGAATGACTCTCTTGGGAGAGGATACTGACCCAAGTCGCTATGATAGAAAGCTGCAGAAATTCTTCACACCCCTAGGATTGTGGAATTATGCTGGCCTTGGGTGAATTGCTACACCCTAATGCATTCCAGCATGTGGCTCTAGATATTTTGCATGCTCTGATTAAGATTTACAAAGGGCTCGAGCCTGCAGCTAATTGTTACCAGTGTAGCTCTCAGATGATGGTTCTCTGTGATAGGATGATCATTCAAAGAGGAGAGGAATGACCCCCAGGGGCTGCTGGTGGCGAAGCAGAGGTAGCTCATCAGTCCCACGCTCTGGCTGCTGGTTGAAAATGGGAGAGGCCAAGACAGGTGCAGAAATGGCTGCACTTCACCTTCACTGAAAGCTGCAAGTGACATCATAGCTTGGTCAGTTTCATTCCCTTTGGAAGTAGATGATGACGTTCTTAAATCCATTTAGGAATGCTGATGAAATTTAACTACATAATCTTTGAAGGCACCTTCTAAAAAATCCCACTTCCAGAAGTGGTCTGATGATAATCCAGTTTTGGCTTTAAAAAATTTGTCCGGAAGTCTGTATTCTACACAGACTTGCATTTTCATAGCTTTGCTGGAGTTCAGAAGTTAGAGCTCCCTCTGAAGTGTTGGCTGCGGGGAGGCGGGGTTTTCTGTCTCCAATGAGGTGGCTTCAGTGTCTGGAAAAGCCTATCGCCTTTCACAGGAGCGCTTACTCTGTAATCCAAGCAATAGCCACGCAGCCTGTTTTATTGTTTGTGGAGTCCTGTGGCTCCTGGGCGCTTCACAGACGGGAAGGAGGGCAAGTGGGGGATTTACGACTCTGCACTGAGCTGGGGCCAGTGAGTCGAACTCTTTGATTTCTCCCAAGTCACCTGTGTGGGTGAACTTTAAACTAGGTACCTGAGTTGACGCTGAATCTTTTTCTCCAGCCTGAGGAGTTCCTTCTGTCTGCAACAGACGGCTGGCTTTCTGCCTGAGCGGGGAAAGATGCCTGGGAGAGGAATAGGATTACAGTACGGGATGCTAGGTACACACCAAAGAGTCGGAGTGCCTTGGTCCTGCTCTTCGCCAAGTCCTGACAAGCGTTCCTGAAATGAACGTTTTGCTTCTTTTTTAAAATTATACTTTTAGTCATTTTTATTGGGTGGAGGGAGACTGTGGATATTCTTGATCTTTAAACCAAGTACCACAATGTGAAAAAACGTTTTTTCCCCCTAAACTCTCATTTCCCTTTTTTTTTTGTAATTGGATGACACAGAAGCAGTCTTTCTGCAGACTCAGACTCTCGATATTGTCTGACTAAGTAGCAAGGAGGAGGTTCGTGGAAAGGACCTGGGACAGTTTGAAAAAACAAGGTTTTTGTTGGCTGGATTGACCTTTCTCTGTAGTCGACTTTGATGTGAAAGAAGATGAAAAAGGAAGGCTCTTCAGGTTCCTTTAGACTCAAGTCAAACCCAGGTTCCCTCTCACGTGCTGTGAGTTGGATAAATTTCTCCTCCTTGTCCAGGCAAACAAAGAGGCTGTTTCGCAGTGATGGGGAGTTGTCGGTCTGTGGGCAGCAGGTGGAAGCAGATGATGAAAACTGGACCTACAGAACCCAGCCCAGAAAAGGTGACTTGACTTTTTTTTTTTTATGTACACGTTTTTAGAAGTTTGCTCTGTACTGTTCTTTGTTGCTATCATTGATTTCTGTTCACAGTTTTTGACCCCTTTCGGAGTTTTTGTGGTGTTTTTATGTTGGAATTCAGTGTCAGTCATTTGTGTACATGTCTAAAGTAAAATACTCCTTAAACTAGATTCAACTTGAGACTGTGTCCTTCTCAGAAGGATAAAATAGTTGTTATGTGTCCCCAGCACTCTGCCCGCCTCCCCACCCCCCCACCTTCCACACACTCATGTGACTTGTGCAAAGTTCAATGGTAAGCCACCATCCTGGGAGGAATCGTCTGCTCTTTACAACAACTGAAGGTTAGGATATGGAGGTCTTTTCTAAAACGGCGCACTGAGAAAACTTTGGGAATCATGGGTAGACTTTCTGCATATTTCTTTAAGACAACTGAATTACCTGAACGCTTGAATGAACAGGTGCTAGGGTGACACCAAGGAAATGAACACACGAAGCACTAACCCTTGATATCGTGTCCAAAAGGAGTTTTTGGATTTCTTTCAAGTTTTTTTTCAGACCAGTGCTAGTTTCTGTTCGCAGGTTTAACATGTTTTGCCTTCTTCAAGGTGAAGAAAAATATCAATCCTGGCGGAAAAGAGGGGAACTATTTCAATATTTCTTAAACACACCCCTGTTTTATATTTAGAATTTCTGAGGTCTTCTTCCTAGAATGTTTACTGGACAGACTGAATTGTTAGGCTCTGAAATGGTTTCTCCATTCAGAGCAGTGGCACAGCCCAGTGGGGGAGTGCTATTTAAGGCTTACAAAGGAACCTCATCCAGACATTCCGCGTGATTGTGTTTTCCCTGTTTATCACATTCTTCCCGTGCCAAGAGAAACCTCGCTAAAACCTTTCAGAGACCTGTCATTCCCCTTCTTTTGGGAAACGAAACTGCTGAAATGTGAGAGAATCAACTAAGTTAAATATGAGCTTATGGGGACAGTAATTATATTCCATGGACTGGAAATTAAACGCACCCATCTTCACGGATAATGTAGGTTAAGCCATTTGCTCTTGTCTGTTAAACTATGGCTCAGGAGGGACTAGTTAATGCTCTTTGAAGATGTCAGTTGTTTATTATGTCAAGAAGGTGGTCCGCAGTGGTCGGCTGATACTGAGCCACAGTGTGATGTTTTTAGTTCAGATGGTGTATAAATTGCCTGGCGTAGAAAAGGCATTTATACTTTCTGGCTGGAGTTGTGTAGTTCAGTAAGTCCACGAACTTTGCTTTTTCTAAATGAGGAATAAGCTGTGGTTTTGGTAACTGGGTGGGTTGAAATGTTCCAAGGGTGGATACAGTAGTGCTGTGGTTGTGAGAGGGGGTAGTTTTAATTCCTTTGGGCTTTGCCAGAGGTGGTTGTTTTATGACTTGTTTTGTTTTAAATCAACTGCTGTCAAGTTTCTGTTAAAGACTGTGTACATGTGAGCACGAGGCTTTAGGATTTCTATCATAGACGCTCCATCTAAATTAACACTAAAGGGAAAGAAACTGTGAATTTGCATGCATTAGTTTTGGTTGGGAAATGAAGCAAATACTGTACACTTGACTTGTAAAAAATAAAGAAGTCATTGTAAAGACCAGAGCGATTTGTGGAAGGAGGACTTGTTTATGTAAGAAAACAAAAGATTGTGCCCTTTATCCCGTACTGTAATGGGGAATTCTATAGCCTCGTGAAGATAAATGGTGGCATAATACAGTGTGTACATTTATACAGAGCTAGAAATAATTGGACATGGATAATATTATCACTTTGACATGTGCATTTACGGGGACATCCTTAAAAAGCTGCCTATAGATCAGAATTCATGATCTTGGATTCTGTTTTCACATTTGATTTGCAAAAGAAAATTGGCTCCCAACTTTGACATGTTGCCTCAGGAGCATTATAACAGTTGATCTTTATTCCACATAATTCTTTCCTTTGGAGAAATATGGAATGACTTTTGTTTATCCTTAGCGATCAAAAGAGGGAATATCTTTCAGAAAAGTTATACGGGGTTGGAGTTTTAGTTTTCATTGTTGATTTTTTTTTTTTAGGAGCATCAAATAAGCTAGAAGTCTAACAAGGATTATCAGTCAGTGCCAAGAATACCCAATGGGCATATTAGGATTTGTTTGCAAATAAATATATATTGAAGACATATTGGTCTGATGGGGATTGGATAGCATCTTTCTTTTATATCTGTCTGCCTAGACCTCATGCATCTGAATCCACTTCCTTTCAGCCTGCTCCCCAACCCCTTGACCTTATTTTAACATTTTCGTGATTTACACAAGTCTCTAAAAACCTGATCTTCATCTTCTCCTCTGCAGACATGTACTACCATCAAGCAGTGACAGCCAGAGGTAGGCAGTGCAGCTTAACAAGTCTTCCTCGAGTCAGTGGTCCTGTCTGTGTTCTTCCCCCTACCCCCACCCCCAAGGGATCTGTCCGATGGGCTGATGGGGTGTCCGGTTCTGCAGGCTCTCTCCCTCCCATCCAGCAGCTGCTGCTAGGTCAGAGTGCTTGCCCTGCTCTCTGCCTACTTCTCCAGGTCACATTGCTTTGCTCAATTAGCCTACTGAATCACCACTATCAGCGGTGTTTCAGTGGTATGTTGAATAAGATGCACATTCATTTTATTAAATAGTTCTTTCAAATTTTGTTTTTGTGCTTTTTATAGTGAATCTCCATATTAGATTGCTTATCAATAACACCATAATAAAGTGTTCAAGTGGTTACCCTTATGGCTGTCTATCAGTACACAGTCCCATCACTTTATAATCCATTGTTACTGATTATATTCAAGAAGCTAAGGATAAAATTCCTGAGCCTAAAAAGTAACTAGAAGATACATATTGATATGTCCGAAGCAATCACAAGTAAGGACCTTTGTGCTTTCTCATGTTCTAGCACGTGACAAGTTTCAAAACTCTCTTGTATTGACATTGGTACTCTGAAAGGTAAAAATGAATTGAGTAACAGTAGTGACCCATCCTTAGAGTCTTTAGGTGATGTGATCCACTATAACAGCAGATGATATTTTGACTTAATTAGCCATGATAATCAAGTGTCCTTTAGAATATTAATGAACCATGTGCTGTTTTACTAGATGCCTGTGTAGTCAAAAAGTAGAAGTTAGTTGTAAATGGGACAAGCTGTTACTTTTCTTGTGGAGTTATGAGAGAATTTAGAAGGAATTTTCATTGAGTATCATGTGTAGGGTACAGAGAAGTATAAACACACGGCCCCTGAAGTCATGGAATTCATACTTCAGGGGAGAGGTGAATAAGGCATCTAATGGAGAATTAAAGAGAAAATGCAGGAGAATTGTGAAAAAGTGTGAAAAAAGTTTTAGAATGAGAAGATACTTTATCTGGAGCACTTTCATGTTTTGCAAGGTTTTCCAGCTGTGCATTGATTTACATAATATTTAATGAGCTCCTGCTTTGTTTCCAGTATATGGAAGGTTCTCAAGGGAGACTAATGACCAGTAATATTTATTCTGTGCTTCCCCTATCTCACTTGCTTACTCTTCTTTTGCCAATTAAAACCAAAAGAGGAGGAATTATAGAGGGGTATCCTCTCATTGAGCAGAGTGTGTTTTGTTGGAGCCCCAGTTCTGTTCATTTGTGCAGAGGCATGATTGATGATTCTGGTATTGGCAGGTCAACAGATTGGGTAATTGACATGCAAAGCCTCAATTTAAAGGGTGCTTTCATTCTCTTCTTCTGGATGTTGCCATATGTATTAATAACATTGCAAAATTGGAATCATTTGAATTTCAGTTCACTCCCTTCACAGAAGCTACAAAAATGACCAGAGAATGGCCTTACTAGGTATCAAGGGTAATGAATAATCCATACACTAGGTTATCAATTGTCCAGTGTGGGAATTGGCTGTATTTAAAATAATTTCATCCCAATGTCCTCGCTGATAAAACAGTCGCAGAATACAGAATGCTTGTGCATAATTAGATTAGCAGTGACTTCAGATATTATAGTGGAGAAAAATGGCATGGCAGACCAAAAGCTGCAAGGTCAAGATCCTGTTACTATGTAAATACCTGTGATTTATTTTTGATCGTAAAATCTTTAACATTATAAGATTTGAGAACATTTCCTCCATGGCATTAAAAAAAAAACAAAAAAACAAAAAAACGACTTGGGAAATACTGTCAAAGCAGCACTGCAAATTTGAGAGTAAAATTACACATTACACAAATATTTATGCTGAGGATCACTGTGTATGTTGGAAAAATAGCAAAATGGAGTTTATCTTGGTGTCTTAATAAAAAGAGATAAGAAGAATATTCTCAGTGTGGTGAATGTAATGTTTTCTTTCTACTGAAGCTGACATGCTGTGAAAGAGACAAACAATGAATGCCACTTAATATTTTATCTGGTTCGTTGAGACTGCCCTTTATTAACCTTTGTTTTTTCTTTTGAAATTAGAGTCTCTGTCTTGCTGCCTTATTGCAAAAATGATCCTATTTGTTATTAAATTGATGAAGTTCTATCAAGATATTTTATCTAATACCCTTTCTTTATTTTCTTGTTTTTAGAAGTTTGTGGATTTGCTTTGAGACTTAGGTACTTATTTAGATTACTGGAGATATCAGAGTAATGAAGGAAATAACTTATTGTGAGAGCTTGGGTTTCAAAGTGAGTAACCTGTGTTCTTTTTTCTTTTAAAAAATTCAATTAATTTTAAAATTAACATATAGTTAATATAACCTGTGTTGTTTTCCATGGATATGTCTTTACTGAGTTTTGAAATTGTCTTTACTTTTTTTGAAATTGTTCTTTACAGTTATTTTAAAAGTAATTAAAAATACACTGCACATTAATTAGGATTAATTCTTATTTCTCTTACAACTTGTATTTATATAATTAGGTATTCATAGAAAGTGTTATATTTTCATGTAATTTCAGAGGTTTGGGATTTAGCTGTCATTTTCTGTCAAATTAAGTGGGGTGTTTGTGTTTATTTTTACCACAGTATTTCCTATCAGATGCTTCAGGTAGCTCCAGGGCTGTCAGTTTTATCTCAAGGTCTGTTGTGTCTGCACTCAGTCACTGTCCGTCTTTACTGTGGTCCAGGTCTTCATCAGCTCTTACCTGGCCTTCTGAAAGGTCTTCTCCTTTTGTTATCTTCACTCTTGTTGTCTTTGAGCTGTTAATATTCTTGAGTCTACACTACAATTGAAGTGATCTTCTTAAAATACAAATACCATATATCTGTGTATGCTTAGTCATTCAGTCATGTCCGACTCTTTGCAACCCTATGAACTATAGTCTGCTAGGCTCCTCTGTCCTTGAGATTTCCCAGGCAAGAATACTGGAGTGGGTTGCCATTTCCTCCTTCAGGAGATCTTCCTGACCCAGGGATTGAACCTGTGTCTCCTGCATCGGCAGGTGGATTCTTTGCCACTGAGCCACCTAGGAAGCCCCATAAATAGTCCCCCTTTATCCTTGGTTTCAATTTTTACGGATTCAGTTACCTGTGGTCAACTGTAATCTGAAAATATTAAATGGAAAATTCCAGAAATTATAACTTTTAAATTGTACACTGTTCTGAATAGCATGAGGAATTCTCTTGCCATCCTGCTCTGTGCTGCCTGGGATGTGAGTAACCCCTTTGTTCAGAGTATCCCACCCGTTAGTCACTTAGTGGCCATCTCGTCTCGGTTATCAGATTGACTGTCACGGTATCGCGGTGCTTGTGTTCCAGTCACCCTCATTTCACTTAATAATAACCCCAAAGCGCAAGAGTCATGATGTTCACAATTCAGATAAACCAAAGAGAAGCCATGAAGTGCCTTATTTGACTGAAAATGTGAACTTCTCGACTAAAGGACAGGGAAAAAAATCCTATACTGACTGATGTTGCCAAAATCTATGGTAAGAAGGAATCCTCTATCTGTGAAATTGTGAAGAAGGAAAAATAAATTCGTGTTAGTTTTACTGTTGTGCCTCAAATTGCAAGTTACAGCCACAATGTGTCATAAGTGCTTAGTTAAGATGAAAAAAAGCATTAAATTTGAATAATAAGATATTTTGAAAGAGAGATACATTCTTAAACCTCTTATAGTATTTTGTTATTAGTAATTTCTGTTACTCTCTTACTGTGCCTAATTTATAAATTAAACTTTATTATAGGTATATGCAGGAAGAAACGTAGTGTACATAGGATGCAGGACTATCCTTGGTTTCAGGTACCCCTAGGGGGTCTTCTTTTCTGATGATCCAACAGATGTTGGCAATTTGATCTCTGGTTCCTCTGCCTTTTCTAAACCCATCTGAACATCTGGAAGTTCACGGTTCACCTACTGTTGAAGCCTGGCTTGGAGAATTTTGAGCATTACTTTGCTAGTGTGTGAGATGAGTGCAATTGTGTGGTAGTTTGAGCATTCTTTGGCATTGCCTTTTTTTGGGATTGGAATGAAAACTGACCTTTTCCAGTCCTGTGGCTGCTGCTGAGTTTTCCAAATTTGCTGGCATGTTGAGTGCAGCACTTTCACAGCATCGTCTTTCAGAATTTGAAATAACTCAGCTGGAATTCCATCACTTCCACTAGCTTTGTTTATAGTGATGCTTTCTAAGGCCCACTTGACTTCACATTCCAGGATATCTGGCTCTAGGTGAGTGATCACACCGTTGTGTTTACCTGGGCCATGAAGATCTTTTTTGTAGAGTTCTATGTATTCTTGCCACCTCTTCTTAATATCTTCTGCTTCTGTTAGGTCCATACCATTTCTGTCCTTAATTGTGCTCCTTTTTGCATGAAATGTTCCCTTGGTATCTCTTATTTTCTTGAAGAGATCTCTAGTCTTTCCCATTCTATTGTTTTCTTCTATTTCTTTGCATTGATCACCGAGGAAGGCTTTATTTTCTCTCCTTGCTATTCTTTGGAACTCTGCATTCAAATGGGTATATCTTTCCTTTTCGCTTCTCTCCAAGGCCAAATTTGCCTATTATTCTGGGTATCTCTTGACTTTCTACTTTTGCATTCCAGTCCCCTATAATGAAAGAATATCTTTTTTTGGGTGTTAGTGCTAGAAGGTCTTGTAGGTCTTCATAGAACTGTTCAACTCTGGCTTCTTACTGGGGTACAGACTTGGATTACTGTGATATTGAATGGTTTGCCTTGGAAACAAACAGAGATCATTCTGTTGTTTTTGAGATTGCATCGAAGTACTTCATTTAGGACTCTTTTGTTGACTATGATGGCTACTCCATTTCTTCTAAGTGACTCTTGCCCACAGTAGTAGATATAATGGTTATCTGAGTTAAATTCATCCATTCCAGTCCATTTTAGTTCACTGATTCCTAAAATATTGATGTTCACTCTTGCCATCTCCTATCTGACCACTTCCAATTTGCCCTGATTCATGAACCTAACTTTCCAGGTTCCTATGCAATATTGTTCTTTACAGTATCAGACTTTACTTCCATCACCAGTCACACCCACAACTGGGTGTTATTTTTGCTTTCTGGAGTCATTTCTCCACTCTTCTCCAGTACCATATTGGGCACCTACTGACCCGGGGAGTTCATCTTTCAGTGTCCTATCTTTTCATACTGTTTTCATGGGGTTTTTCATACTGTTTTCATACCCTAGCCTTGTCATACTGTTCATGGGGTTCTCAAGGCAAGAAAACTGAAGTGGTTTGCCATTCCCTTCTCCAGTGGACCCCGTTTTGTCAGAACTCTTCCACTATGACCCATCTGTCTTGAATGGCCCTACACGGCATGGCTCATAGTTTCATTGAGTTAGACTAGGCTGTGGTCCATGTAATCAGTTTGATTAGTTTTCTGTGATTGTGGTTTTCATTCTGATGGATAAGGATAAGAGGTTTGTGAAAGCTTTCTGAGGAGAGAGACTGACTGAGGGGGAAACTGAGTCTTGTTCTGATGGGCGGGGCCATGTTCAATAAATCTTTAATTGGATTTTCCGTTGTTGGGCTGGGCTGTGGTCCCTCCCTGTTGTTTGACCTGAGGCGAAACTGTGGTGGAGGTAATGAAGATAATGGCGACTTCCTCCAAAAGGTCCCATGCAGGCGCTACTGCACTGAGTGCCCTGGACCTTGCAGCATGCCACCGCTGACCCACGCCTCTTCCGGAGACTCCTGCACACTCACAGGCAAGTCAACAAACTATGGAAAATTCTTAAAGAGATGGCAATACCAGACCACCTGATCTGCCTCCTGAGAAATCTATATGCAGGTCAAGAAGCAACAGTTAGAACTGGACATGGAACAACAGACTGGTTCCAAATTGGGAAAGGAGTACGTCAAGGCAACTTATATGCTGAGTACATCATGCAGAATACCAGGCTGGATGAAGCACAAGCTGGAATCAGGATTGCCAGGAGAAATAACAATAACCTCAGATATGCAGATGAAACCACCCTTATGGCAGAAAGTGAAGAACTAAAGAGCCTCTTGATGGAAGTGAAAGAGGAGAGTGAAAATGTTGTCTTAAAACTCAATATTCAAAGAACTAAGATCATGGTATCTGGTCCTGTCACTTCATGGCAAATAGATGGGGAAACAATGGAAACAGTGAGAGACTTTACTTTTGGGGGGCTCCAAAATCACTGCAGATGGTGACTGCAGCCATGAAATTAAAAGATGCTTGCCCCTTGAAAGAAAAGCTATGACCAACCTAGACAACATATTAAAAAGCAGAGACGTTACTTTGCTAACAAAAGTCCATCTAGTCAAAGCTATGGTTTTTCCGAAGTCATGTATGGGTGTGAGAGTTGGACTGTAAAGAAAGCTGAGCGCTGAAAAATTGATGCTTTTGAACTGTGGTGTTGGAGAAGACTTTTGAGAGTCCCTTGGACTGCCAGGAGATCCAGCCAGTCCATCCTAAAGGAAATCAGTCCTGAGTGTTCATTGGAAGGACTGATGTTGAAGCTGAAACTCCAATACTTTGGCCACCTGATGTGAAGAACTGACTCATTTGAAAAGACCCTGATGTTGGGAAAGATTGAAGGTGGGAGGAGAAGGGGCCGACAGAGGATGAGATGGTTGGATGGCATCACTGACTTGATGGACATGAGTTTGAGTAAGCTCCAAGAGTTGGTGATGGACAGGGAGGTCTGGCGTGCTGGAGTCTATGGGGTTGCAAAGAGTTGGACATGACTGAGTGACTGAACTGCACCTGGGGGCGTCTTAGAACGTATCCCCTATGGATCAAGGGGTACTGCTGTCTAACTCAGTCACTTGTCTGTGGCCCCTACTGTGCGTGGAATGAAGTCCTTACAATGGCATGAGACCCTCCTCTATCTTATGCCTTCCTGTCTGCTCTCCCTTTTAACTGCACAAGTAGCAGACAGAGCCGTAGCTCTTTCACAACTCCAGAACTTTCATCTCCCAGTCCCTGAGTCAGTCTGGATGCTCCAGTCTCCTCCTCTGCCTGTAACTAGCCTGCTTAACCTTCTGAACTTGTTTAAAACTCTGTGAAGTCTTCCCTGATCCCTGGAGGGCAGAGCACATTACTCCCGTCTCTGTGTTATTTCTGGGCCTTCTACATACCTCTGTGATTGCATTTATCAGACACTGGGTTGTACTTATTTGTTTACTCGCCTGTGTCTTGAGCTAGACTGTGAATTCCTTTAGGGCAGGGACCAGGTCTTCCTTATCTTTTTTTATCCCCAAGGCTAAGTACCCAGAAAAGGGATACTGATGCGGTGAGCATAACTCACCTGGGACACTCTTAATAGTGCTGTTTACCCAGGCCCACATGCCAAACAGTACTCTGGATTTGCGTGAAGTGTGGTGGGTCTTAGGTGGCACTGTGTGCTTGCTTTGTCGATTATACTGCTGAATGTAATCTTAACGTGCTCCCGACTCCGGACTTTTCCGAGTGTAGTGAGAGAGAGGGTGCAGTTTGTGGGAACATAATTTTGGTGGCAGTCGGCCATATCCTGTTACTCCACGCACACTGTGCCTGTATGAGACATTTCGTACAAGCGTTTGACCCTGGCTGTTTTGACCATGAGTAACGTTGACTTAGTGAATGGGGCTAAGGTGTGGGTTGGATGATGCCGTGTCTGATAAGGGGAGGCAGCTGGGGGCTATAGCCACCTCTTAACCGGTTTTCCTTCTTTCATTCTTGTTCTCCTCCCCACCCCCACCCTCACCCCAAGCCAGGCAATCTTAAGACAGTGGCCTCAGCAACCCTGTAAAACATCAAACAGAAGTCAAACTGTGTGACTTCACTGCTTAAAACCTTTCTCAGACAGTTTAATAACTAGCATCTTTACAGTGTTCTCGGAGGCCCTACGGGGGTGGGCTCCCTGACCCCATCGCTTCCCTAACCTCATCACCTGTGCTTTCCCCTTAACTCTCCTCCACGTCACACCAGACTCCTTGCTGCTGTTAGGACAGGCCATGCAACTTGACCTTGCCCTCCTCCTAGACTCCCAGCTGTACATCTTATTCTCACCTTCTCTTGCTTTCTTCAGGTCTTTCCTGAAAAAATCACCAGGGACCCTATTTAAAATTACCACATCTTTGCATGCTTGGCACTTGAACGATCTTTGCATTTCCCATGCCATCCTGGGGAGCACTGTGAAGGCTGAGGAGCATTGGTCCCACCATAAAGCTGGATTCCCAGAGAAGGATGCTGCCCTCCGCAGCTGTATTCCCTTCCTGTGATGCTCTGCAATGTGGAGGATGGGGCTATAGTCTGAGTGAGGATACTAGAGTCTGAACTTGGGTGCAGCTGCTCTGGGGTTGCTGAGTGCCGGAAGCCCCACACAAAGACACCTATAGGAAGTTGATCTTTTCATCAAAACTGAGCCTAAAATATTTACTGATGTGAGTAACTTTCTTATTCCACGTGTCTGTCACTACTTACCAGCCAATAGAAAGGTGCACATGATCTAAGTATTCTTTTCTCCCGTCCCTTGATGACAGACTTGGCACTTAACGTTTGCAAGTACATTTGTTCTACCAAACCTATGGTCGTGTAAGCCATGAGTCCATCTGGCGTGACTTCTACTGACATCTCTTATCACATGGTCCTAACAGCGGTAGTACCCTGTTGAACTCTGAAATCCTAAGGGAAGAAAATTTGCCTTTTATACCTTTGTGTTGTGTAGCAGCACCTCTTCCCTGACTATCCAATGCAGCATCTCAGGGTGTTTGCTGTCATTTATGGCTGATTACTGACTAGTCACCAAAGACATTAAATCAACAATTATTTACTTAGTTCTTGTTAGAACCCACCACTGTGCTGGGCACATCACGTTTTGGCTATGTAAGCGTGTATAATGCGTGGTGAGCACTTGCCTGGCTGAGCAGCTGTCTGAGACCATCTCCCTGGAGCAGAGGGATTTGTTGGCCGGGTTCCTCAGTTAATTCCCTCCCTCTGCACTGTCCTTTACTTAGACTGATTCCCTGGATCTGGGCATCGGTTGTGGATCCTTGTGTTTTGAGAGCTTCTGTGGCCTTGTAGACTTGGTATAAATCAACCTTGAAAAAGCCATGAGGAGGAGGAAGTCTCTCATAGGAGTGAAGATGGCTTGGCTTTCGAGTGATCTAGAGTGACCTGACCCACGACCTTTCCTAGAGCAGGTGCTCATGGAGAATGGTGGAATGAGGAGTGACTCTGCCCTGCCATTTTCATGCCCTCCTATTTTCCAAAAAGATTCTGTTGAGGGCAGTAGTGAAAGGAAGATAACCGAAGGAGATGGCAATAGATGGGTGGGAAGGAGGAGGGATGAGATACAAGGAGAGAAGAAATGATAGGTCTCCATACCTCTCTATTTCACCTTCTTTTTGCCGACACTTTTCTGACTCCATCTCCTAAATCTATAAAGTAATGATAGTAGTCTAGTGGGACTCAGACATGTTTCTGAATGTGCTCCCTGCAGGACTAATTGTTTATAATAGTTAAGATATGTTTGATTTTAAGACATAGCTTAATAAACCTTTTGTACATGGTTGATAAGTGTGGGGTAAAAATAAAGGCTAATCTGTTTACTGGCTAAAATTTCAGTGTACAAGTAAACTGTTAGATTTGGGTGTAATAAATACTTACCTTGCTCTAAGGAAAGCCCATTTATAAGTGAAAGCCACAAGCAGTTGAGATTTCATAAACTACATCACTTGATTTTTGTTTTTGTTTTTCAGTAAACTTTAAAAAGAGAATGTGAGAATAAATATGTTTTATTGTTGTTACAGTTCCTTTGCCTGTGTTCCTGAAGGTTCTCTTTCACTTTGTAACTGGAAACGCCTCAGTTAAAGTAGAAGCTGGGTACCTGGTGTTTCTGGATTACATTTTGAGATAAACCAGAATTCCTATCTGGACACAGGTGTGTACTGCTTCAGTCTTGAGTGGTTGGAGGTTCTTTTACAAAGAATACAAAAGGCAATTTGTGAATTGACCTTGGTGGGTGGTTGGGGCTGGTTCTTGGCTTGGTTGCTGTGGTCATCTTGACTGGTGGTTATTTATTTACATAATTTTTTTTTCACCCATGGAAAGTACATAGAGTCCTTTGACTTCCTGGAAAAAGAACTTTGATTTTTCACCTTAAAGCAATTTTACTGCAGAGTTAATCAACATACTCTATTCCAACTATAAAAAGATCATTTAAGTCCTTTTTCTTTTCCTTGCTACATTTCCACGTCCAATTCTTTGCCCTTAAGTATGAATGTGGTTCTGTTCTAAGGATCCCAGTTCTGTTTGATATGTACAGACTTTTTTTGAGCTTGCTTGTTGCATTTGGGATGTTCTTGTGTGCTTTAGGAAGCTGGTGAGATTGGGGTTGCATTCCTTCAGCGTTCCTTTGGATCATCTCCCCTGGAGAAGGAAATGGCAACCCACTCCAGTTCTCTTGCCTGGAAAATCCCATGGACAGAGGAGCCTGGCGGGCTACGGTCCATGGGATCGTAAAGCGTTGGACACGACTGAGCGACTTCAGTTTCCTTTCCTTTTTTTGGATATCAGGCCTTGGTTACTTCCCACACACTGGGGTTTGTGTTAGTTTGTGCAGTGGCTCTGTGTGCTCATGTCATTGTAACCAGGGAAAAGTTAGGTAACTGAGTTTAGAAATCTTAAAGGTTATGTTTAGGTTCCAACTAATAAAGGCCTGAATAAAAACACAATTGTAAGTTTTCATGTAGTTTCTGAGAAAGTTGAGCAAGGTTTCTCGCCAACAAATTTTTTTTGGAATGGGAAAAATAATCTTCTACAGTAAATCTATGATGTGAACATTTTGAGTTTTTCAGTGCCTGAGAAGTTTAATTATAGTTGTTTGTCAGTGACTTTGAGAAGTTTTGGCTGTGTCCAAAGCAACAAATACACTTTACATTTGTTCCTAATCTACACAACAGATGTGTACACACACATATGTTCATGTACTTGTAAACACATATATACATCTATAGAAAATGTAAGGAAAGCTTTGTGAAACTACTTACCTTTATAATATGGGTACACGTGATTCTCTCTTTTCTGTTTTATTCTAGTCTGTTCTATTAGACAGAAAATGTCAGTCCCGACCTACTGAACTGGTTTTATCATTCCCTATGAAGGTCACAGACTTTTGGCGAAATAATGCTTTCGATAGACTTCGGGCAGTAGGGTTGTATTACGCCGTGTACCAGATTGCTCCCTCACAAATGGCAATGCAGTTTCTGTGGATAGTCCATCCTCATGTCCCTGTTGTAGGAGGCCTCACAGACCAGAAGCATCCTGAGATGCAGTACAGATGAGTTGTGCCTATCAGAACACCACTGGGTCTGAGAACAGAGTAAGCCCTCTCCTACGTTTCCCTGTGCGCCTCCAGCCCAGGGCCATGCTGTGCTTGAAAACTTGCAGGCAGGACCGAGTGATTTCCAGCATGGACCTTGCTCCCTGCCTGAGCACAGCCTTGCACAGCCTGCTAATGCACTCCATGGCTTCCTTGCACCTGCTCACCAGCCCAAGGGAAAACTCATGAATAGCAACGTCTGATGAATTTCTGCCCTGATCTGGAGATTTCTCTGGCATTATGCTTCCTGGCCTGCTGTCCATCCATCCCCCATAGAGGAAAATTAGTTAAGAAGTTCAGTCCTTTTCACTTTACTTTCAAATTGTTGGACTCTAGCCTGTATGTGTCAGAGATTCTGTGTCTGAACTGGATAAGAAGCTGCTTTTTCTTTGAAACATAAAGTTACTGTAAAACCCTGACGGTTGGTTAGAGATCCTTTCTAAATTGTGTTCATATGGACTACATGTTAGCTTACATAAAATGTTAGAGGAAAATGCCTTTCATTTTTATTTCTCTGTAACAGAAGCTTGTTCCATTCATTGTTCAGAATTCTAAAACAATTAAAAAATTAACGAACATCTTTCTGAAGTTTGCTCCGCAAATAGAGTCTGTTTGCAGGTCATGGTTTACCCAGTGCCCACTCACGTCTGGTCTCATTTCATTGTTCTGATAGTCCTGTGAGATGGTAGGATGGGGGCATCTTCCTCTGAAAGCTGTCCTGAGAGATTAAGGGGCTCGCCTGAAGCCTTACAGATAATAGTGGTATAGTTGGATTGAAATTCACTTCTCATGACTTAGTCCCTCCCTCTCTGCATGATTCCGTGTAGTGTTTCTACTCAACTCTCAGAGGACATTTGAAGCTTGTTTTGATGCCTTGGTGTCAGTGTCATTGACCCTTTAAGAATCTGGTGTCACCCTGGTGGTTATTGAGGTTTGTAAGGATCCTTGCTTTGGCTTAAGGTGGGTCTCTGGTCTGCTGCCTTCTTGTTCCACTTTTGCTGTAAAGCTGTGAGCTTTCTCTTTCCACCCTTGTAGTCATGCTTGCCTCTTGTACCCACCAGTCTCTGCTATGGGGTTTCTAATAGGTTACCTTCTGTGGAAGGTCTGGGCAATCTAGCTTATTACAGCAGTAGTGACTGAAGGATTATAAGATCCTAAGCCATGATCCTGTGAGTATTAGTGACTGAAGAATTATAATAAGATCCTAAGCCACGATCCTGTGAGTATTGCTGTCTGGTCAGAGACCATCTTGACTTCTTGGGTCTCAACCACATTTTGAGCGGTTGAGTTTTTCAGAAAAATGATCTCTTGATAAGTGGAATGTTCTGTAATATGTAAATATGTTTTTCCCACATTTATCTTTTTCTGTTGGCTTTTCTTTTTACTACAGTTAAATAAAGCACATGTTTGTGTTAATGTTATGGAATTGTGACTATATTTGGGCGTCCCAGTTCTTATTGTAAATGTTAAATTTTAAACACATCTATAAAATCACTCTGAGTTTCCAAGTAGGATTACTGTATTGTTTCACTTGAAACAAGCAACATCACTTTTAAGCTTTGGTTTCATCATTAACCACTTTCTCTAATTAAATATTGAGTTCTCACTTGCCACTCTTTTCTCCGACTAATAGTTGGACACCAAATACATGTGTGTATGTGTGTATTGTTTTTCATGTGGTTGAAATGGCCTCTCCATATCTTTAGTTTCATATTTTTCTTCACATCATCTGCTTATAAAAAAGTTAAAAGATGGTGATGATAAGACATATTTCTATTATCTGAAGTCGGTTCTACTCTACTAAACCTTTTTGGCCACTTAAAATGATGTTTGATCCTCCTGAACACAAATGAGAATTATATAAAGTGTGACTGAAAAAGCTGATTTGTCTCTCTGCCTTTTCTATGACTTTCTTAATAAACCACTAACCTCCCAATTCTTGGAACTAATATGACCTTTTAATAGTCTGTGTTGAAATAATCTTCATTTTGCATCCTAGGCTTACAGTAGTTGTTCAGTGAATGTTTTGATTTATACATAGGAGAGTTGCAAAGATGTTTGGGTGCAGTTTGAAAAATTGAAAATAGAGATGTAGAAGAAAACTTTTTTTCTGTGACTCAAGAAATGAGGCCTACAGAAAAGTAGCAGTTTCAGTAGGGATTGCTATCCTCTCTTTCTCCAAATATAAGAGAATTGATGATAGATGCTCACTTATGATATCAAAAGCTTTTGATATCCAGCATAGTTACTTTGTTTTGTGTTTGTAAAGTCTCAGAGATGACAATTGTAAAGATGTCTTTCATTTTTGATGAAGTGAAATTTCAAAGAATTCTTACTGTTGTGGTTATACCTAGAGAAACCAGCTTTAGCAACTCTTTGAGAGAGAGCTTACTGAAGGAATGACCGACCATGAGTTTTTTCTCAGTGCCATTTGAGAGCATTTTAGTAAATATTTGAATATAGTTCCTAAATTGGAGTTGTGAAGAGATCTAAGAGTTACCTTAAAAAAACAAAGGTAATTTGTTAGGGCTGGAAGGAATCTCCAGGATAACCTGGTGTGACGGACGAGAAGCAGGGGTCCAGGGAGGTGAGCTTGCTTGCTTTAAGACCTCACAGCCAAGAGCCCAAGGGCACAAGCCCAGTTAGGTTGTGCCCTTGTGTTATTTTCTCCTCTTTTAAATACTATCGCAACTGTGTTCCTTTCTATGCGTTTCTTTAATTTTGGCATTCCTGACTTACCTGTGATGGTCTAGTGACAGATTCCTTTGCTGACCTTAGAGAGCAGGTTTTGAAAGTCTTTCGCCCACTCTGTGTCACAATGAAAGTTTTCTAAATAGATGTGTCGAAGACAAGCAGCTTACTGATGATGGCAAAGGCAAAAGAGGAACAGCATTCACCCTGGAAACAGGCTCTTCTGGGTCACTTTGCTTCTGCTTACAAAGGCAAATTCATTCAGATTTCAAGAAATTGAAGGAAAAGAAATAAACAACCCCTTCCCGCAAACAAACCGAAGACCCCAAGGGTCCCAGGCTGCAGCCTTTCCTTGGTATGAGCTGAAGGCCCTAGAGACAGTTGAATAACTTACAGCATCAGAAACCCACCTGCCTCAAGAGAAATAAGTGTATTTTAAAACTGTGACCCTTGTTTTATGGTTTTGACACAGACGTTTTTCCTCTTAAGGGACTGTAGACTTTCATTATCCTTAACAGCTGAATCTGCTGAGATGCGTTAAATAAAAATAAAGCATGAAGTAAATTTCAGCTATTTCCATCAACAGAATTGTAGGTGACTTCTATTAGATGTTAAGTGAAGAAGAGGGGAAAAAGAGAAAAGGAGAGAGGAGAGAGGAAGAGAGAAAGAAGATGGGAGGGAAGGGAGAGAGGAAGAGGTAAAACAAAAATAAAAATGGAAAAGGCTCAAATCTGTTTGATCAAAGAGGAGAATCAGAAAAGAGCTGCTTCTGTGGGATGTTCTACCCACTGTGGATCATGTAACTCTGTGATTATCCTGCACTGTGGCAAGAAGCCACCCTGAAATTGGTCTGCCAATTTGAAGAACCATTTTCCTGCTTATTTTTAAACTCCTAAGGACAGGGAAAAAGACTGAAGGAGCCTAAATGCTGCGGTTTCCTCAAACCATTATTGTTGTAAATCCTATGGGTCCTGAAATAACTTGCTATTCCTGAATTTTCAAACTGCCTGGCTGCTCAGAAGACTTGGCAGTTGAAAGGGAAATGATTAGCTCTTTCCTTTAAGTGTTGTCCGCAAGGTTTAAGTGGGTCAGAAGTTGGAGAATGTGGTGACATCAGAAATAAACTACTCTTTTTAAATGGAAATTCTCTAGTTCTTTATACAGAGCTTTGAGTTTTTTAAATATTTTATAAATCAAAATATTTTAAATGTATAAATCTTAAGTATCTTAAATGTTAGGTTATTTAATTATCTATGCAGAAATTTTCAGGAGCCTGAGCATTTTAACTTGGTATCTACCTTTTAATGTTCATGATATTGCTTGATGATTAAAAGTAATTAAGTAATTATAGTCCAGTGACTGTCTCTGCTTTCGGGCTTATGTTTTATTAATAAGTAAATTGTGGCTGAACTTGTGTTCCTCCTGGTTGGCTGGTACGTGATCTTGAACTCGGTTGATTTGTAGTCTGACTTCTCTTTAGAATGATTTAGGACCGTGATTTTGTGGATAGAAGATCTTGTGTTGCACCTGTTTCTATAGTTGAAGGTTGACTAATGTTTTAACTTCCTCACATTACTCAGATGCTTAGAAGAAAATGATACAAATGACCTCTTTATTTTAGGTTAGTTGGATTTTTGTGGGAAGGGTTGCCATTGAAATGTGTATGTTTGGAGTCAGTCCCTTCAAAAGCACATTGATGAAATGCACAGCATGAAAGGATGTGAGGTTATTTTGATGCCCCAAATATACACATATTTGGTGCACTGACAAGGGTAAATCTTGAAGAGAATACAATTTTACATTCTAGTGGTTTTATTTTGCTTCTATACTACATCCATTGTAAATGCACCAAGAAAGGGGATCTAGGGTCATTATTATGACATCTTTTGGTGTACTCCCTCCAGCTGGACACACTGACTTCAGCATTCTTGTATGGATACTTCCAGAAAAATTTGTTTTTCCTTTTCTACTTCCATCATCCTTCAAATATTTAATTTAGGCTGAATGAGAGAAGGAAAAACTGCCTTCTGAATTTGTTCTGACGAACTTGCCTTGAAAGAGAATAGCATCTATGTTTGAAAATGAAGCCTCTTTGGACTAGTAGTCTTTAAAGAAATGATTTATAAAAATTCTACCATATGTTCAACTATTTAATAACTGTTATTTAATGATGAGTTTTAGTACAATTGTGTGTGGGGCAGTAGTATCTAATTCTAAGGAATATATTAAATATTTTTATGGCTTTTCATAGGAATCATTGTGCTATTGGATAGATAGCTCATGCAGATTTTATGCACTTTCCTCTATTTGCTTTTGAATGAAATAGTAGAGTGATGGTAATTCTGGTTTAGGCTATAAGCACTCATCATCTGTTGTGTTTCAGGTACTTCACAAGGGTTGGAATTAGGTGTGCATGAGCAAGTCCTTATTTTGACAAGTAACTCATTTGAGATGGGCAGACAGAATTGTGACACTATCGTAGCTACCGAAGTAAAGCTGGGGAGAGAAGAGTGGTCAAGGGTGACTTCAGAGAAGTAAAAAAACAAAGTAAAACAAACAAGCTGTGAAGGTAGGGCTGTATTCCAGACAGTGATAGTCTGATCCAGGACAGTGCAGCTAGGAGACCATATGGATTATGGAACAAAGCCTACTGATGGGGCGGCTTAAAGGGAAATGGCCAGAAAATTTGCAGAAGAGAATTGAGTTCAAGTCCAAATTTATTGCTGGATGAGGAATTTGGGGTTTATTCTTATCTTGTGTTTCTTACATAAGTAGAAACATGTGTTTTGTTTTGTTTTCCTCTCCCCTCAGGGAGAGAATGGAGCAGTTGGGGCTCTTTTGGAAAGATGTTGTAGGTATGACAGTGGTTTGGGAAGTCTGACTTAGAAAAAAACAAACTAATATAAAGTTATAAAGGAATATTGTCACTTGAAGAAATATCTTAGCCATGGGCACAACCTTTTGAAGCTTCTTCTGGCTGGATTGAATGGAGCGAGGTTTCACATTAAAGGCTTCTTCCTCCTATCGTTGCCTAGGAAGTATCCTGTGCGCCTACGTGGGGTGGACTGAAGCCCAGTGGACAACAATGGAGTCAAGGAATCTCTGCACATCTAAGAGGAACAGGAGAGGCTGTAGGATGATGTAAGAGCTCAGGTCAACGTGGACACTTATCCTACATTCCCTAGGGACATAGAACCGCAGGGGCCCAAGGGTTCTTAAAAAAAGAAGAAAAAAAGAAATCATTGAGTGTTAGAAGAGCTAGGGTTTCATGAATGAGACAAATTTCATGATAAAGAGACAAATGATGGCTTCCTTCTTGGTTGTGATGTCAAGAAGTCTAGATTTGGCTCTGAAGAAAAAAAAAAAAATGAAATGACTCTAAAAACTGCTTTTAAACTGGCCAATTAAAGCAGAATTTCCATGATTCCAGGAGGAAATACAGTGACTTAAAAGAGGCGAGCTACAGCCAGAAACCATTCAAGAGCCCCCAGTGCAGTATTTGCAGGACACCCTGGAGCTTCATGGTTGGTTTGTGTTCAGCACAAAGTTAGCTGTCTTTAATGAGCCAGGATTCAAAGGTCTCCTGAAAGAAAAGTGACTGCAGGAAAGGATAAAGGTTGCCCTTAGGATCAGGTTGGTCAGTCCTGGCTGCAGAGTGCACAAAAATCAAACAGGATACCAGGTTAGATGAGGTTAGGAGGAGGAAGTGTCCATAACAAAGTCCTGTGTGCCAACTTTCCCAATGATGAGCAATGCTGCTTACAGAGGTGGCCAGACTGGGGCACTGTGACCAGTGCGTGCTGAGTCACTTCAGTGTGCGCACCTCTATGTGCCTGCCAGGCTTCTCTGTCCATGGGATCCTCCAGGCAAGAATACTGGAGTGGGTTGCCATGCCCTCCTCCAGGGGATCTTCCTGACCCAAGGGTTGAACTCGCATCTCTTACATCTCCTGCATTGGCAGGCAAGTTCTTCACCATAAGGGCCACCAACAGTATGTTATCTTTTTTTTTTTCCTTCTTTCTTTGGGTCTGTGGGAGTGATAAATATGCAGAAAAACCCAGACTGAATCTCTTTCTTCTGAGAAATTCTGAATATTGGTAAGAACCGAAGTATCCTAGCACAGTGGGTGAGATGAGAATGACTAATACTTTGGTAAGATGTTCAGATGGTGTCAGTCAGCTTTGGCCACCAGCATGGCTTCTTCTGTGGACATTCTCATACAAACAGTCTCACAAGGCTTCAACATCTTCAGTCTCTGGCAGTGTAGTGGAAATAGGAGCACCTGTGATGGGGAATATGTGTTCGGTCTCCTCTGACTTTTATAAAACATATTATAATTAATTTATTTTTAACTGGAGGATAATTGCTTTATAATATTGTGTTGGTCTCTGCCATACATCAGCATGAATCAGCCACAGGTATACATATGTCCCCTCCTTCTTCAACCTCCCTCCCACCTCCCACCCCATCCCATCCTCTAGGTTGCCACAGGGCGTCTGATTTGAGCTCCCTGCACCTCACAGTAAATCTCCACTGGCCATCCATTCTGCATTTGGTAATATACGTGTTTCCATGCTGGTTTTCCCACCCTCTCCTACCCCCACAATGTCCACAAGTCTGTTCTGTATGTCTGCGTCTCCATTGCTGCCAAAGATACAGGTCTGAAAACAGACCTTGCCTGATTGAGTACCTTTTTAGTTGATGTGAAACAAATCCTCAAATGGGTATGGAAAATGGTTTTTCCATCTTTGGCTTTTTGAGTAAAAGTCAAAATCAGGATGCATTAAAAAAAACAACTAAACTATGGTTTGCCTGTTTTTCCTGTATAATTTTGTTTTCCATTTTGCCAGGAACAAAGTAGAATTTTGACCCCATCTAGACTCACTCGTTATATGTATTATGCAAATTAATTCCTAATTTACCCACATCCTTACTATTTTATTGAAACCAAACAAATTTTTTAGCAGGCAAATGAAATAGCACTGGAGTGGTTTGGAAGACATGAGTATCTAAACATTTTTGGCTGTACTTGTGGCTACCACTCCCTCTGTCTGAGACAATAATATTAAACTTTAACATGATGCAGAATGTTGTAATCCTACAAGGGAGTGAAGAAGTTGGGTCTCTAAAGTCATGGTTGGCAAAGGCAAGACATTTGTTCTGTCCAGAGGACTGTAAATTCTTCAAACAAGCATCATCCCTGGCCCGCTTCATTCACTTAGTCTTCCTAGGGATTAAGTTTTGAATTTCACTAGCACAGAGTCGGACACGACTGAAGCGACTAAGCAGCAGCAGCAATGATTAGTTCAGTTGCTAAATCATGTCTGACTCTCGGCGAATCCATGGACTGCAGCACGCCAGGCTTCCCTGTCCTTCTCCATTTCCCAGAGTTTGTTCAAATTTATCTCCAATGAGTTGGTAATGCCATCCAACCATCTCATCCTCTGTCATCCCCTTCTCCTCCTGCCCTCAATCTTTCCCAGCATCAGGGGCTTTTCCAATGAGTCAGCTCATTGCATCAGGTGGCCAGAGTGTTGGAGCTTCAGCTGTAGCATCAGTGCCTCCAATGAGTATTCAGGGTTGATTTCCTTTAGGATTGAATGGCTTGATCTCCTTGCAGTCCAAGGGGCTCTCAAGACTCTTCTCCAGCACTCATGATCAGTGGTGGTAGATAATAATTTTTTTCTTCTAATTTTATTGATATATAACTGACATATAGCACTGGTGTACAGCATCATGGTTTGCCTTACATACATTGTGAAATGATTAGCACAATAAGCTTCAGTTCAGTTCAGTCGCTCAGTCGTGTCCGACTCTTGGCGACCCCATGAATTGCAGCATGCCAGGCCTCCCTGTCCATCACCAACTCCCGGAGTTCACTCAGACTCACGTTCATCGAGTCAGTGATGCCATCTCATCCTCTGTCATCCCCTTCTCCTCCTGCCCCCAATCCCTCCCAGCATCAGAGTCTTTTCCAATGAGTCAACTCTTCGCATGAGGTGGCCAAAGTACTGGAGTACAATGAACATTTATTGTTCAGTTGCTCAGTCATGTCCAACTCTTCACAGCCCCATGAACTACAGCACGCCAGGCTTCCCTGTCGTTCACCATCTTCCTGGAGCTTGCTCAAACTCATGTCCATTGAGTTGGTGATGCCATCCAACCATCTTATCCTCTGTTTTCCCCTTCTGCCCTCAGCCTCTCCCAGCATCAGGGTCTTTTCCAATGAGTCAGCTCTTCGCATCAGGTGGACAAAGTGTTGGAGCTTCAGCATCAGTCCTTTCAATGAATATTCAGGACTGATTTCCTTTAGGATTGACTAGTTGGATCTCCTTGCAGTCCAAGGGACTCTCAAGAGTCTTCTGCCACACCACAGTTCAAAAGCATCAATTCTTCGGCACTTAGCCTTCTTTATGGCCCAACTCTCACATGACTCGGAGAAGGCAATGGCACCCCACTCCAGTACTCTTGCCTGGAAAATCCCATGGACGGAGGAGCCTGGTAGGCTGCAGTCCATGGGGTCGCTAAGAGTCAGACATGACTGAGCGACTTCACTTTCACTTTTCATTTTCATGCACTGAAGAAGGAAATGGCAACCCACTCCAGTGTTCTTGCCTGGAGAATCCCAGGGACTGGGGAGCCTGGTGGGCTGCCGTCTATGGGGTCGCACAGAGTCGGACGCGACTGAAGCGACTTAGCAGCAGCAGCAGCTCACATGACTACTGGAAAAACCATAGCTTTCACTACACGGAACTTTGTCGGTAAAGTAATGTTGCTGCTTTTTGATATGCTGTCTAGGTTGGTCATAGCTTTTCTTCCAAGGACCAAGCATCTTTTAATTTCATGGCTGCAGTCACCATCTGCAGTGATTTGGGAGCCCAAGAAAATAAAGTCTGTCACTGTTTCAATTGTTTCCCCATCTGTTTGCCATGAAGTGATGGGACCGGAGGCCATGATCTTCATTTTTTTCAATGTTGAGTTTTAGCTAGCTTTTTCACTCACCTCTTTCATACTCATCAAGAGGCTTTTTAGTTCCTCTTTGCTTTCTGCCATAAGAATGGTGTTGTCTGCATATCTGATGTTATTGATATTTCGCCTGGCAACTTTGGTTCCAGCTTGTGCTTCATCCAGTCCAGCATTTCGCATAATGTACTCTGCATATAAGTTAAATAAGCAGGGTCACAATATACAGCCTTGACATACTCTTTTCCCATTTTGGAACTAGTTTGTTGTTCCGTGTCTGGTTCTAACTTGATACTGTTAGATCTGTTGCTTCTTGACCCGCATACAGATTTCTTGGGAGGCAGGTGAGTTGGTCCGTTTTTCCCATCTCTTTAAGAATTTTCCACAGTTTGTTATGATCCACACAGCCAAAGGCTTTAATGTAGTCAATGAAGCAAAAGTAGATGTTTTTCTGGAATTCTCTTGCTTTTTGTATGATCCAGTGGATGTTGGCAATTTGATCTCTGGTTCCTCTACCTTTTCCAAATATAGCTTGAACATCTGAAAGTTCTTGGTTCATGTGCTGTTGAAGCCCAGCTTGGAGAATTTTGAGCATTACTTTGCTAGCGTGTGAAATGAGTGCCATTCTGCGGTAGTGTGAGCATTCTTTGACATTGCCTTTCTTTGGGATTGGAATGAAAATCATCTCACATAGATAGAATATTAAGGAAATAGAAAAAAAAAACATGTTTTTTTCCTTGTGATGAGAACTCTTAGGATTTACTCTCAATAACTTTCATATTCAAATACAGCAGTTTTTTTAAATTTGTTTTTTATTGAAATATAGTGACTCAGCAGGTAAAGAATCCACTTGCAGTGCAGGAGACACAGGAGATGCGGATTCGATCCCTGGGTTGGGAAGATCCCCTGGAGGAGGCAATGGCAACCCACTCCAGCATTCTTGCTTGGAAAATCCCATGGACAAAGGAGTCTGGCAGATTACAGTTCAAAGGGTCACAAAGGGTGAGACACAACTGAGCGACTAAGCACAGCACATATTTGAATTACACTATTGTGTTAATTACTGCTGTACAGCAAAATGACTCAGTACATATATATACATTCTTTTTCAAGTTCTTTCCAATTACAGTTTATCATAGGATTTGAATACAGTTCTCTGTGCTATATAGTAGGACCTTATTGTTTATCCTTTCTTTATACACCAGTTTGCATCTCATATTGCAGTGTTAACTATATCTCTCAATTTGTACATTACATCCCTAGTGCTTATTTATCTTGTAACTGGAAGCCTGTACCTTTCGACCACCTTCATCCAACTCTGCCTCCTTCTCACCCCAGGTAACTAGAAATCTGATCACTTTTTCTATGAGTTTGTTTGTTTTTGAAGTGTAATTGACCCAAAACACTGTTTGTTAGTTCCTGGTACACAGCAAGATGATTTGATATTTCTGTGCATTTCAAAATGGTTGCCCTGGTAAGTCTAGTTATTATCTGTCACTGTACAGAGATATGGTATAATCGTTAGCTATATCCCCACACTGTATGTTTCATGCCTGTGACTCATTTCTTTTGTAAGCGAGAATTTGTACCTCAATCTCTCTCACCTTTTTCTCTCCTCCCTCCACCCCCACCCCCAGATAATAATTTTAATGAATAGTTCTTATTAATTTTTCCTAGTTGGAACAGCATGCCTTTTCATACTTTATTTCTCAAACATATTCACAATTGTTTGGTGAAAACAAGGGATTTCGTTTTAAAAATGATAATCTTATTCAATTTTAATGAAGGCCTATTCCGTTTCCACTGCTTGTGTTTAATGCTGTGAGCTTTTCAGACAGTGATGTCTGTCATTTCACCAATCTAAGGTGGTGTTTGTGCTGTTTAGCAGTGTTACATCATGGAAAGGTTTTTCTTTTTGGTAGTATACTTTTGCAGTAATAATTTAGCCACAGTACATGCAGTGATTTGGGAAAAACAAGTTTTAAGCCCTTGTGATCATAAATTGAAGTCAGTTTAAAAAAGAAAAAATTATACCCCTTCTCCCACAGTCACTACCTTGCTAAATCTAGTAGTTTCCTTGAGCTCTTGTATGAAAGGACCACAAATGGGATAGCTTAACAGAAATTTATTCTGTCATGGTTCAGGTGCCTCTAGGGCCCACTCCAGTACTCTTGCCTGGTGGGCTATGGTCCAGGGGGTCACAAAGAGCCAGACACAACTGCGTGACTGAGCAGGCACACGCAGGACCATGTTCCCTGCCAGGGCTCTGGGGGAGAGTCCTTCCTCGCCTCTTCCAGCTTATGATGGCTCTAAGCATTCATTGCTGGTGGCTTCATAACACTAATCCTTGCCTGTTTTCACATAGCCTTTTTGTGTCTCTGTGTGTTCTTTTCTGTCTCTTATTATCCTTATTAATATTGTTGTTGTAATACTTCGGTTGCTCAGTCGTGTCCAACTCTTTGCGACCCCACGAACCACAGCATGCCAGGCCTCCCTGTCCATCACCAACTCCCAGAGTTCACTCAGACTCACATCCATCAAGTCGGTGATGCCATCCAGCCATCTCATCCTCTGTTGTCCCCCTTTGCTCCTGCCCTCAATCCCTCCCAGCATCAGAGTCTTTTCCAATGAGTCAGCTCTTCGCATGAAGTGGCCAAAGTACTGGAGTTTCAGCTTTAGCATCATTCCTTCCAAAGAACACCCAAGGCTGATCTCCTTTCAGATCAGATCAGATCAGATCACTCGCTCAGTCATGTCCGACTCTTTGCGACCCCATGAATCGCAGCACGCCAGGCCTCCCTGTCCATCACCAACTCCTGGAGTTCACCCATACTCATGTCCATCGAGTCAGTGATGCCATCCAGCCATCTCATCCTCTGGCGTCCCCTTCTCCTCTTGCCCCCAATCCCTCCCAGCATCAGAGTCTTTTCCAATGAGTCAACTCTTTGCATGAGGTGGCCAAAGTACTGGAGTTTCAGCTTTAGCATCATTCCTTCCAAACAAATCCCAGGGCTGATTTCCTTCAGAATGGACTGGTTAGATCTCTTTGCAGTCCAAGGGACTCTCAGGAGTCTTCTCCAACACCACAGTTCAAAAGCATCAATTCTTTGGCGCTCAGCCTTCTTCACAGTCCAACTCTCACATCCGTACATGACCACAGGAAAAACCATAGCCTTGACTAGACGAACCTTTGTTGGCAAAGTAATGTCTCTGCTTTTGAATATACTCTCTAGGTTGGTCATAACTTTCCTTCCAAGGAGTAAGCGTCTTTTAATTTCATGGCTGCAGTCACCATCTGCAGTGATTTTGGAGCCCAGAAAAATAAAGTCTGACACTGTTTCTACTGTTTCCCCATCTATTTCCCATGAAGTGATGGGACCGGATGCCATGATCTTCGTTTTCTGAACCCTCTCATCTTGATCCTTATCTCAAGTATGTGTACAAAGACCCTGTTTCCAAACAAGGTCACATCCTGAGGTTCTGATAGGTAGGAACTGGTGGGGAGAGGACACTGTTGAACTCATTAGATTACAGATGATTTAACCTGGGTAGCAAGAGTAACTTGGTTAAATGGTAATAGGCAAGAAGCTATCATTGATCATTATTAATTTTGCATATTCATCTATTATATAATTTATCCTATTGTATTATAGTTATTATATTTACTCACTTACCTCTTACATTAAATCATAAGAAAGCAAAGATTCTTTTTTCTTGACATAATGCACTTAACAAAATGCTCATTTATGTTAATATTAATATCCATTTCTGTATATGTCACAGCAAAAAATCAAGTAGGTTAGGATAGAATCTTAGAGTTAGTTCAGTCCCTACCATCAGTCTGCACCTCTGTGCTGCTGCTGCTACTAAATCGCTTCAGTCGTGTCGGACTCTGTGCGACCCCATAGACGGCAGCCCACCAGGCTCCCCCGTCCCTGGGATTCTCCAGGCAAGAACACTGGAGTGGGTTGCCATTTCCTTCTCCAATGCATGAAGGTGAAAAGTGAAAGTGAAGTTGCTCAGTTGTGTCCGACTCTTAGCAACCCCATGGACTGCAGCCTATCAGGCTCCTCCGTCCATAGGATTTTCCAGGCAAGAGTACTGGAGTGGGCTGCCATTGCCTTCTCCGACACATCTATGGGTCATGAGCTAATATACAAACCAGCTAGATAAGGCTGTAGACGTGGCTGCAGTCATGTTCTCTTTAGTTTCCAATTCATTGTTCTTTCTACGTTGTTGGGTTATCTCTATATTAAAAGGTTTAAATGTGAGTATCCTTAGAATGGTGTTAAAAGCATGCAGTCACTCCAACCCTGGGTACTAACCTATGTTCAGAAGCCTTAACTCTTCAAGGTGTAGAGTTTCTCTCTGTGTATGCAATTTAAAAAGTTCAGTCTAACCCACAAGAATACTTTCAGGAATATCTTTGCAATTCATACATGGCATGAAAGACCACTCAAGATAGGAAAGGATAAAGGATGACTCCAACACTCTGGGGGGAGGGTCAGGTGGTTGAGATGGTCAAGGCTGAGTCAGGTGGTTTGACTTTGATCTTGAAGTGGCTGCTACTTAGTTGGACAAATCACCTTATCTCTGAACCGTTCTTCCCCATCAGATGAGCTACTAGGTTCCTTCTAGTTCTGTTCTAAGAGTGAGTATCACCGTTTATCATTCCTACTAGCTTCTAGCTAGGGACCACTTCTGCTTCTCAGTGGTCATAGCAACTAGTATTACTACAGTGACTTCCTTAGGGTAGGGAGCTTGTTAACCAGGCCTTGCTAGTGATACTAGATGAGGAGCAAAACCCAACTAGGCTATGCTGAGCCCAGTGTTGAAAGCCAGAGGACTCAGAGCATCCACAGTCTGTAGCCACGGCTGCAGCAAGCACCCTAGGACACAGACAGATAGATAGATTGGTTCTGAGTCAGCTTCCTGTATCCTGTAGAGTCAAGAGGAAGACCTGCACACAGCAGCGGGCTTGTGAACAATGGTCACTTCCTGTGACCAGGAGACTGGAGAGAGTCTCTGAGGACTGGGGGACACTCCCTGTTCAGCGGGCGCTTTCAGGAAGGAGTACTCCTGGGGCCTCATCTGCAGACTGTTCCTCTTCAGATCTGTAATAAAACGTCAAAACAATCTGTCACTTTTTAAATCCGTGTTAAAGAGTATACAGTAAAGTAAGCCTTGAACTTGCCAGAGTGAAGTTTAGCTTTCTAGTGGAGGATGAGATACTTAATGATATGCTAATAACTGCACCAGAGTTAGAAGTTCACATGCTTGTGAATGACTCTTGTGTGTGAATCTTTATTTCCCCATCTGAAAAATGGCAGTGCCGTAGAAGTGTAACACCCTCCACATTTTTTATCCTAACACAAAAGCGTATTAATAGTGTGTGTGTATGTTAGTCACTTCAGTCATGTCTGACTCTTTGCTACCCCAAGAGCTGTAGCCCCCCAGGCTCTTCTGCCCATGGGATTCCCCAGACAAGAATACTAGAGTGGGTTGCCGTTTCATTCTTCAGGGGACCTTTCCAACCCAGGGATCGAACCCAGGTCGCCTGCATTGCAGGCAGATTCTTGACTGTCTGGGCTGTCAGGGAAGCCCATGTTAATAGCAGTAGTATCTATAGTAGTAGTAATAACAACAGTAGTCACTGCTTCCATGGCACTTTACAATTTGTCTGGTTCTGTTTTGAGCCCATTTATGTAGACTCAGCTGTGTGTACAATTTCATATTGCAGCGTTTAGTGCCAGATCTGTAGTAGTATATGAGTTGTTCCACATGAGAAAGAGTGTGACTAGCAAAAGAATAATGATGACAGAGCATAGTCGTGATAATTAATAGCAAACAGTGAAACCGAATCGAGGGATTTCTTTTTTGTGTTGTCGATCACGTGAGGTGCTCCATCTGCTTCAATGGAAAATGCTGAGAGATAAAGACAAACTAAACCCGGCCCTCGTGCTGCCCGGCACTGGACCACACGAACAGCCACTGCCCACCTCCCGGCTCCCCTTACTTTCCCAGATGATCCTGGCCGATTCCAGGGTGTGAAACTCCCCGTGAAAGATAGGGAGGTGTCAGCAGCTCAGCCCAGAAAGCTGGGGATTGGGCAGTGGCTTCCTGTAATCCCCAGCGCTGGCTGGCTGCCCCGTTCTTGGCAGTGAGGGCTGGGCGGTGGGCTGGAGACAGCTGTGTGAGCCCTGCTGCCTGCACGGCCCGGAGCACTGGCCCCTCATGGAACTGCCGCACCATGTTCTGCCTGAAAGGTGAGGGGGCTTTGGGCCCACCAGGGTGGTGAAATAGAAGAATGTTCATTCAGCATCAGAACCGAGGGCTGGTTCTCTTAAAATCAAAGTTGGAGAGAGTTTTGTTAAGTATGAAAGTGAAAAAGTCATTGTTCTTTTCTGGTTGCAAACAGGAAGAAAGACCTCCTGCTGGGGAGATGGAATTTTTCTTTTAGACAGGATATTTCTCTGTTTGGATGCGTTTGGGATGTGTTTTGTCATAGACTAAGTAATTAAAAGTTTAGAATGAAAGGAAACTTCATCATCTAAGTGGGCATGGTTTACAGTTGGGGTATGAGTCCTGTTAGAGAAGTTTTCATGTGATGAGTTGCTCATGGAAAGGGTTAGAGAGAATAAGAAGGGGGGAACAATCCTATTACTTGCAGCTTTAATGTATGAACTTAGGAATGAAATTAATTTTACCATAGAATAGAAATTCTTGTCCTAGCTATGTGTGTATGGACTATAGCGCTTTGGGAAGTACTGGAAGGTGACTGTATAGAATATATGTACTGATTTTCCCATTAGTTGCAGAGTGCTTTTCTCTCTTCAGGCTATTATTTTTTCTTCAACTCTTTTTCTTCCAACTCAATGTAATTATAATTTAAGCATTTGAGAATGTGTTCTTCAATGAGATTGTTGGAATGGGGGAGTTCAAGTGAATTTCCTTGGAACTGGAGTCGACTATTTTGTTCATATCTTTCAGTGTATGTCAGCCTGTTGATGTGAAATTCTTGACAGTTTTTCAATTTGGGGAAGTAAAGTGAGCCTGGCTTGCTTTGCTGATGGCTTTTCTGTCCTCCCTCTGTCCTTGCTGTGTTTCTAAGGGGCAGACCAGTGTTCTCTACTCTCAGCCTTTACAGTTTTAACCCTATCCTGACACCTTAAAAGCCACCCAAGTCTTTAATAATGAATTCTGAGTTTGAGTTATTTGTTTATATGGTTGGTACAAATTTGATCAAATTGACAAGGTAAAAACAGGAAAGAACTTCACATCTTTCCCTCCCTAAGAATTCAACTAATTCTTATTTTAGTGTATTTAGTTGAAATGGATTTCTAAGGCAACCCATCAGCTGAAGTGAATTTGAGTGTTTCTGAAAAAATATTCTTAGGTGAAATGAGTCATGGGCCCTCCTGATACTGTTTCTCAAAAAATTGTTTGCTCCCAAAAAAGTGTGACTAAGAAGAGCCAAAGTTCAGTATCATTGGATGAGGATGCCTGCGAGCCTAGTGTCATCTCCCCAGCTGAAGTCATTATGATCTAATGATAGCTTCCGGTTTAGAGTTTTTAATTAAATGCAGGTGTGCAGTTGTTGCAGGGCATGTCTTCTGTTGCTTCAGTGTATTTGCCCCACCCATTCCCATCACAGCAATTTCATTTTATTAAGGAATCTTAGCAGTTTCATGGACTCTTAGTTTCCAAGGTAACTTGGGAGTTTGAGAAAGTCAAAAGAGTGGCATATGATAGCAACTGAGTGCTTTTATGCTGAAGTGTGTGTTCTAATCAGGAGTCCACAATCCCTTTTAAAATCTACTTTCCCATTTCCCAGCAGCCAGGACAGCCATTGACATTTGCTCTCTTCCTGTGATTTGTAGCCTCTTGGTTTATAATAATGATTTTTAGGTTGCCCTCTAGGCCCTACGTGTATGGCCAACCCCTGATAAAGTCATGGTGAGATTAAGCGCAGGAATATCAAGGGCTGCTTGGGATGCTTGTGTCCTTCCTGCATTTGTGTTTGCCTCTGTTGGAGGCTTTTTCAGAGGATTTCACTAATTGGCCTGTTTCTGTGGCTCATTGAGGTCCTAGGAGCTCTTTAAGTCTGTGGTTATGATTTGCGTGGATATTAAAGGAAGCATGATTGCCCTTCTTTTGGGTTAAATCATGTCTTGTGTATTTCTTTTAATTGTTAAAGAAAACACATCAAACAGCCTCCCACATGCATGCAGAGTTTCCTTTTCCCCATTCAGGCTACTTTTTTTTCCCTTGAAGTCACGTCTACTCAGTTTTTGGTCGATTTGGTGCTAGAAAAATTGCCTTCTTGGAAGAGAGATGTCATCTTTATCATTGCTGTTGACTATAATAGCTCATGTAGCTATAATCTCTACTCTCTACTGTTGCCATTGAAATAGCTCAAATATATTCACTCCACCCAGGTTTTTTCCCCATGAGCAACATCTGAGCTCCCAGTCTCTGGGAACATGTTCTCTCAAGTTCTGCCCAGTCCCTGTCAGTAACAAAGCCATGGTGTGTTGTTCTTCAATGTGTAATCAGGGGTCTTGGAAGTGAGTTTCCAGCTTATTAAATAATATGATTAACAGGAAACTACCTTGCATATATTGTATACCATTCATGGATTACTTTATTCAGAAAAATTAGAATAAAATACTTTTACTTCTAAAATTGCATGGAATACAATTAAGTTTCCCTGAGACACTTCAGAAAATGCAAATTTCTTAATTACAGGGTGCCAGCTTCATCTTCATAAATATTAATTATCTGTTCAGTGCATCTCTAACTGTGAAGACTAGGTTTTTTGCTTTTAATTTCCAATCCATCACGGATATTTTGTAAAACATAGAATCACATGCTGTGGGCTATCACCACAATGTCAAACAGCTGTAATAAAGTTCTTAAACATTTATTTCATTTCCTGTTGTAATCTAATTGTGTACTGGTAACAAGGCGTTGGCACTATTTAGTAGACAAATCTGTAGTAGTTTCCTAGAGAGACTGCAACAAATTACCACTAAGTGAGTGGCTTGAAACAGAAATGTCTTCTCTCACAGTTCTAGAAGCCAGAGTCTGACAACGAGTTGTTGGCACGGTCATTGTCTCTCCACAGTCTCGAGGGTGGAATCTTTCCTGGCTTCTTCCAGTTTCTGGTGGCCTCAGGCATTTCATGACTTGTGGCAGCACCTCTGCCTCTGTCTTCGCATGGCCTTCTTCCCTAGGAGTCTGTCTGTGATTGTCACTTGGTTTTCTTATTAGGACATCTGTCATTGGATTTAGCGTTCACCCTCCTCCAGTATATGACCTCATCTTAGCTGATTACATCTGTAAAAACTCTGTTTCCAAATAAGGTCACGTTCTCAGGTTCCCAGTGGACATGGATTGGGGGGCACTAGACACTCCATTAGGATGCCTAGTTGCTTGGATTGAGGGTAGCATCATAGGAGATGTATTTAGTGGAGAGCTGTAAGGATGGCCATCCAGTATAGCTGTTTTGATAATATATTTGAAATGTGTAGCATTGTAAGTTTGACCAGTCTGTGTAGTTAGAAGGGTTGAACATGTGCCCACTACAATCAGTTGTGCAAAAGAAAACATTGCCTTTTTGTTTCCTATAAATTACTCAGTTTCCTTCATATACTCTGATCCTGCTGAGAAGGGGAAAAAACAAAAAAACAAAATTGAACTTTACTTCACTGCAGTCAACCCGGTGTGAACCAAAAATTTAAACAGTTGCATTAGCTAGCTCAGGCTGTGGGATGACTCGGTCTCTCAGAATTCTCCTGTTATCTCTTCTCTCCAAAGTGGATTCTGTTGTTCAGTTTCTCCCTTGTTAATATAACAAAAGTGATGCCTGCTAAATTGTGTACTTTTTGTATCGTGGACTTGCTTCTTACATAATTTTTGAAATGTTGGAGAAGGATACTTCTGTATAGTTGAATTAAAAAAAATAAGGTATTATTTTGAAAATGTCCTTTCTCTGAATGTGGAAATGATAAATATATACATCCTTTTGTACTCTAAAAATAATTTCAGTACACTTTGTGAGCATCATGGATCTTAAGCGTCTGAATTTAGTATTGGATTTTACCTGGTCAGGATTCTCTCCAGGGATTTCAACCTGGCTTCAATGTTGGTCTAGATTCTTTCCCTTACTCTCCTCTTATGTGATGTCCAAGATCTAGAAATTGAGTTTCATGGATTAGAAAAGTGGTGCATTCTGTCGACAGGGTGTATCCCAGCTGCCTGCATACTTAGCATGGTAGGGTCCCGTCTGTATCCTTTTCTGATTCACAAGTTACAGATTTAGGAAAGCCTTTCGGTTGTCTAATAATAGCAGAGTTATGTTGGCGATTACAGCGATGAACCATGTCAGGCATGTGCGTCTGCTCCCGAGAGGGCAGTTCATCCTAGAAACCCTGTTCTGTCCTTCCTCGTCGTGCACCCCGGAGCAGATCACAGGCCTCTTCCCAGTTGTCTCGTGCGTGTTGTACATGTGAAAGGATTCCTCGGATTCTTTTCTTGGCAGCATTTGGAAAATAATGTCTGGAATCAGAAACAGATTTGTTATTTCTGTGCTGAAACAAGTGCATTTTTTTCAAGTTAGCAAGCAACCATTTGCTCTGGATGGTTCCCCTACCCCTTCTTCCCACCTTTTGTAAATCCAGTAATAAACTGTCAAGCAAGCATTGAGCAGAGTTGATGCTATTTTACTATTTGATTCTGAGTATCATTTTGAAAGGCTTGAACAATCAAAATGTGAAGTGACCTCAGGAATCTTGTATCTGGGTGAATCTGGACATTTTGTTATCATACTTTAATATTTTGAATTTTACTTAAATTTAAATTAGCCATAGCCTTTAGAGCCATAGTCCTGTAAGACTTTCTTCCCTCCTTTCATTTAAAAATTGCATATAATTGCTAGCCAGTAACCTACAGCTACCGGGGGGAATGCACATTTGCTCAATCTGCAATTTAAAGTAGCACTTTTAATAAACACACTGATGATATCATGCATTTTTCAAACTGGCAGGCAAAGCCCTTGAAATTTAATAAACCAAATAAAGCTAGCCTTTTATTTCCTTTGTCTTTCCCTTGAAAACTTGATCATGCTTTCCAGTTCTCTTTCTACCTTCCACTACTAATCAAAATCTTGCTTTTAAATATATTGCAGCAGAAGCCAGATCACTGTGCTGAAGAGATGATATAATAGAAACTAGGAGATGCTATCCTTAAGGTATGAAAGAGCGGTTAACAGAGCTTTGCTGCCAGAAGCGTGCAGGGCTGGGGGTCTGCTTGTCTTGGAGCATGCTCTGTGCAAGGACAGTGCCCTGTAATTCGGTGAAACTGAATCAAGTGACGAATTACCAAAAGCATTGGCAAAGGTTCCCATGAGTTTCTTTCTCCATTTGAGGATCTCCTGTCCCATTTTTACCTTTTCTTGTTTTATCTGCTGATTTCCATATCTCTTTTTTCTAGTTATTCCGTTTCCTCCTTTCCTCCTCCGATTGCATGTTGATGGGGGTTGTATTATCCCTACGCCAGACTGAACTCCCTCTAGTTAAGAAGGTGTGATCAGTAATCTGCACATGCCTTAGTAAAGGTGATAGTTAATAGATGAAGGCAGATGGACCAGTGTGATAAAGGCAATTAACCACTCAGGACGCCATGTCACCACCATCAGCCAGGCACAAAGGTATGCAGGGATATGTATTTTTCTGTTTTAAACATCAGGAAAAAATCCTGCTGAAACAACCTAAGGGCTTTAAGAGCAATTAATAGCTTTTGCATGATTGAACGTATTGGTGATGCAGGGTAGGAAGATAGATATTCTTAAATTTGAAAAATGTCCCTTGGTTTATAAAATCATACATAGCAGTTGGATTTGAGATAAAGAGGTCTTCATTTGACAGGCATTAGTATAATGACAAACTTTTGGGTATCATATTAGCAATGTCCATCGTCCATCTGCTGATTATGTCATGTTTATCAGGTTTTGTTAACTTGGACTTTAGAATTTGTATTGTTGTTCCTGCCAAAATGTGGTTAATACCGAGAGCCATTGAAACAAAGGCCATGATGACTTGAACGAGGATTTAATTTGAGGAGTTAATTACATGATAATTTGGGTTATTTTAATTTGGGTTACTTGCATGATAAGAGAAATGTAAGTGCTCATTGCCACTTTCTTCACTGGAATGTCTTCTTATAACAAAAAGATATAAATAGCATAAACTGAGCTTTAGGAACCAGGAGTTGAAATATAGTCTTAAGCTAATTTATATTTAAGTGGAGTATGGTTTTCAAAGGTCAGGTTATATATTACATGTTTGCTCTTGAGAAATTTGGCAAGACTACATTTGGAAACAAAAGGGGAAAATTCCCTCCTCTGATGACCATAAGAGGACATCTATGCTATTTCTGGTCTTATTTCACGGAGTGAAACTGTGCAAGCTTCGGAAACTTTTAGAATGAAAGTTGTGCCACATGCCTCCACTCTCCTGAGTCACTGGTGAGCGGAGGAGGAGGGAGGGAAAGGGACACTGCCACATGCCTAGGGAGTGTTCTTAGGAGAAGGAGGCACAGGGCATCCAGGAGGGTTAAAGAGGCGTCAGGAGAAGGCAGGAGTACAGGAGATGTCAGAGTTGGTTAGGAGACTGGCTGGGGAAACTAAGTAAGTAGTGACTTTTCTGTTTTCAAACAGAAAAGTTTCCTCAGCCAGTCTACCGTAGAAGATCCCATGAGGTGGTATGGCAGAGAGAGCCAGGCATAGGGGAGCCCCTAGTCCCAGATGGTCCTGCATCTTACCTTCTTTGGCCATCTCTTTCAAATTTGTTGGAGTTTTTCTTTACCCCTTTCCTCTTTCTTAAGAGGATAAAAGAAACTTTAGCCCCTTCTATCCCTTACAAAAGTGTTGCTGAAACAGACTATCTAGTTTTATGCAAAAAAATGCATATTATCCCACAGTGGCTAATTTATATATATATATAGATTCACCCCAAATTTGTTGATACCCTGAAATACCTCTTGAGGTTCATCACATCTGACTGAAATGTTTTGACAGAGTTTGGGGTGTAAGTATTCATCAGATGTTGATGGGACTTACTTGTGCCTGGTTTCCCTTGCCCCAGAAGAGCCCCCCTTCTCCCATGCTCCCAGACTTTTTCCCCACGCTGGGTCTTCTCAGCACCCACGCCCTTTCCAGCTGCTTTCCTGTCCTCTCAAAAGGCACCACTGCTTGTACCTGCTTTGAAGGGGGCGGGGGGAGTTCTTCTTTCCCCAAGTTCATTTTGAGTACAAAGCAAGGCCAGAGATTTTTTTTAAGGTTTTCTCTGCTAATGACCACCCAGATAATATAACATCAACAGATTAGTGAAGAAGATTCAAGAAATCCCAGCTGTGTCCATTAATAATATAAGCCTGAATACAAATCTCTTAACTGTGAGAGTAGCATGCGTGACTGCTCAGTCACTCAATCGTGTCCAGCTCTTTGCAACCCCATGGATGGTAGCTCGCCAGGCTCCTCTGTTCGTGGGATTCTCCAGGTAAGAATACTGGAGCGAGTTGCCATTTCCTCCTCTTGTGGATCTTGCTGACCCAGGGACTGAACCCATGTCTTTTATGTCTCCTGCATTGGCAGGTGGATTCTTACCACCGAGCAGCATGAGAGTAGCATCTACTTGACAAAAGATTGAGGAGTAAATAATAACTTACATAAGATGCTAGACATTTTATCACAAGTATGTAGTAAAGTGCTTCATAAAGTTACTGATTAGAGCTACCTTGGGTTTTCTGAAAGTAAAAACGAATTTGTATTAATACCATAATTTAGGAAGACGGTGTAACTATATAGTGAGAAAGGCAGATATATTTCTGGTTTTTCATTGCAACATATTTACACCAACTTTTGTAAAGTTTTCTGGCATCACAGTTGTATAAATACACCCAGGTGAATCCAAAGATTCATAAGTCACATATACTGGCAAATGAACGTTATAGCAACACAAATATTTTGAAAGCCAGGGAAGCCAAGGAGAATATCCTGACACAGTTCTAACTGCTCCAGCGGAAGTATTTGCTGCCACAGCATTTGAGACAAAAACCATTCCTTTATGGAAATGTTTTCTGGCAGAACATGCACTTGATAAAAATCCTAAACAAGATTTGGACTACTCATGTGGTGTATTTTTATAAAATTTTTATAAAATTGCATGTATTAAAAAATAAAAGAAAAATCTCTCCATATCTGGATGAGAGGAATGGCTAGATGAGTGGTTTTATCCTTCATCGGTAGACATGTCCTTATTTCATGTTGACTGCTGAGGAATTGGTAACTGGCTCTCCTTACTCGAGTATTTCTCCTTTCACTCAGCTCCTTCTTCCACTGGTAATTGACCCATTTTCCATCTCAGAGAGAACAAGTTAGTGAGTGTAAGAGTTGTCCAGATGAATTATCAGTAAATTACAATGGAAGTTTAAAAAAAGCAGACTCAAAAGATGACATTGTACGTCCATCCTTCCAAAACTGCAGGGTCCATAAATTCCAAAAAGAGTAAATTTTTGATGGCTTAAAGCATGATTTAAAGCATTGGTTAACATGAGATAAAACATTTGTTTGATATTTGCTATCAACTTTTAGGTTTAAAATTATAAGACTGTGACAGAAATAGCTTGTTTTCAGTCACCCATTGAGAACATCTAAATTTAAAGTCCTGTACATTTTCTGCTTCCCACAGAAAGTTCATGTTGGTGTGGCAGATATTATGAATCTTTATTTATATGCTTTTTGGCTTATGGTAACAAATTTGGTTGAAATTGAGTTTGTCTTAGTTGCTCTCTGTCCGTCACTCACCTTCATGAAATTGGTGAATAGATTCATTGTGGGACTGTTATCTGCAAAAGATAAAGTGTCTGTGAACTGACGGGAAAACAGGAACCCCTAAAATATGTGAGATTCCTTTAGCACATGACATACCAAAGGGTTCTCCTTGATTCCTATTTTGGCCAGTGTCTGACTGGATTTCCTTTAAATTTCGCTTTGCCTGATTTCCACATTGGAAAGTGATCTGCCTGCTCTATGCATGAAGACAAGCTTTCTTTGTCTCCTGCCTGATATTGGCCTCTAGCAACTCTTGTGTGAGGCCTGCAATCAGGTCACAGGCTTCTCACATCAGTTCTAAGACAGTTCTCTAATCAGTGTCAAGAACTTTTTGCTGCTTTCCGATAGGGAAATCCAGTATTAGTGATATACTGATAATTCCCACATTTCTCTCTGCAACTGAGACCGCTCCCCTAAATTTCAAATATGAATATCCATCTGTCTCCTCCACATTTCCAACTGGGTGTCCAATGGGCTTCATGAACTCCTGGTGCCCCCTCCATCCCTTGACCTTCACATCTATTCTGCTGGAGCCTTCTTCATTCCCATAAGGGATAAACCTTTTTTTTTTTTTCCCAGTTGAATAAGCTATAAACCTTGATGTCACGTATGACTCCTGTTTTTCTCTTACCCCCACCCCCACCCTGGTTCAATGTGTCAGAAAATCCTGTTGACTCAGTGTATCTTTTCTGGGATCTGACTCCCTCTTGCCCCATTCACTGCCACCTGCTTGCCTGGGTCTCAGCTGGGCAGCTATCACAGCTTCCCTCAGCAGCCTATTTTCAACCCAGTAGCCGAAGTGAGCCTCTGTGAGTTCATGCTACTCCTTTGCTCAAAACACCATTTTACTCAGAGTAAAAGCGCAAGCCTTGGCAATGTCTCTGTATTTTGGAAACATCAGTCACAGGCCAAAATCAAACCATGGAGGAGAAAGGTGGTTTTCTGAGCTACAGAACTGGTAGCTGATCAGATCCTTTATTTTGGCAGAAAAGGAAAAGGTTTCTGTGCTGAATCTGCAGCCCCAGGTTAGCCGTGTTCTTGTCTGGTGCTCCTGGAAGGTGTAGTCTACTGAGAGGCCTTCGTCTTTTCTGCAGTGGGAGTAAAGATCATTCCAGTCTCTGTCGTTTTATCATCACATGTAGCATCTGTATTTAGTGCAGCTACAGGTGTGCCTTTAGTTTTTATAAAACGAGTTTGATAGAGTTTCTGTTGGAATTTTGGAAAATTGATTCCTATGGCTTTTTTTTTTTTTTTTTTTCCATAATAAGGATTCAGTTAGAACTAAATAGTAGGGAACCTGTCCATATTCAGTTAGGAAGCTAACTGAAATGTTTAAAAAGCAGCTCAGTTTTTATTCTTGTGCATATATTTGTATTGCTGAGCTTTGGTTTGTTATAAGGAATATCAGAAAGTGCTCTCATGATAAGTGCTTGATATTTTACTGTTTCATAGAACCATTGTTTTTTTTTTTTTTTTCCCCCCTTTCATAGCATTATTAAAATGGAGGGCAGGCTTTGACCCCACTCATTGAGTGGAATTTCTTTGGGACATACACTACGTCGTGTGTGTGGTAGTGATAGGTGCTGTGGCTTCCCTATTAAAGTCTAAACTCCTTGAGGGCTTATCCCATTGTCTTAACCAAGAAGGAATCCTAGTTGATATTTGTAATTAAGGGAGCTTCACTAGTGGCTCAGTGGTAAAGAATCCGCCTGCAGGAGACATGGGTTTGATCCCTGAGTCAAGAAGATCCCCTGGAGAAGGAAATGGCAACCCACTCTAGTTTTCTTGTCTGGAAAAATCCCATGGGCAGAGGAGCCTGGCGGGCTACAGCCCATAGGGTTGCAAGAGAGTCAGGCAGGACTTAGCAACTAGACAACAGCAACGGTTTGTAATTGAAGGAATGAAGTGTAGTATTCAATCTAGCTCAGGTAAAAAGGACTTGAGCCATCACTCTCTATGAAAATAAAAGGACTCTTTTGAGTATAACTTAAAAATAGAAAAGTGGATTTTTCGACTTCCAATGGGACTGAAAATATGAACGCAATAAGCAGAGCAGGAAAGATTTTTAACTTTCAAAGTTTTATGTTCTATAACAACTGGGTAGAAAAACCCAGTGTGACAGTTTCAATCAGTAATGACTTAAAAGAGGGGGAAGGAAGCTGATCATGGAAGAGGAGAAAGGTTAATGTGTTTCTAGAAATTCAAACATTCAAGACAAATGAGTCTAGACTTCGTGGTGACAGGGTGGGGGATACGCTTCCCAGGGACCCTCTTGGTCTTTAAGTGGCAGGTCACCCTCAGCAAAATGGCCAGTCCCCTGCCGGCTCCTCTCAAGTACTGTTCTGAAGTGGTTACTCTTCTCTTAGAGGACTGAGGTTTTACTCACCACGGAGAAACAGCCTTCAAGCACTTTCTTCCCTCTTGAGTTTTCAATTGGAAAAAAAGAAAACCAAAGAACTAAAACACTCCAATGCATAGTTCCAAGAATGAGCAATTGACTGTAGACTAAAGGGAAAAAAAGTGATAAAGTTATCTTTAGAAATATGAGATCATTTTCTCATAGCAAGTCATCATGTAACTATGGGACTTTTTTATGTCTGTCTAAATATTTCTACTGACATTTTATCTTATTTGACCTTCCTATTCCTTATTCTAAAATTTTCAGATCCACTGGATTACTTTCCAGTGTTCTCCTGTATGCTTTTCATTCTATTTTCATTACAACACTGTTCCCCATTTTCTATGTAAATGTGCTTACAATTTGGTCACCGCGCTTTTCTGTCCATCTTAGGTGCAATGAGACCAAGCGGGTTATTTATTCAGGACCTTCTAGCAGAGAGTACCTCAAGGTGTTATTAATATCTGTTGATTGAATGAGTGCCTGACTGCATTGAGGACTTTATTTCCTCCTCTTTACCTCTGTGAACTATTACGATTATTAAAAATTACAGGAACTTTGACTTGTAGATTGTGTTTTCGGCTCAATAAAATGAGAGTGATGGACCTGTCATTTTAATGACAAGTTTCAGTTCAGTTCAGTCACTCAGTCGTGTCCGACTCTTCGCGACCCCATGAATCGCAGCACACCAGGTCTCCCTGTCCATCACCAACTCCCAGAGTTCACTCAGAGTCACATCCATCGAGTCAGTGATGCCATCCAGCCATCTCATCCTCTGTGGTCCCCTTCTCCTCCTGCCCCCAATCCCTCCCAGCATCAGAGTCTTTTCCAATGAGTCAACTCTTCGCACGAGGTGGCCAAAGTCCTGGAGTTTCAGCTTTAGTATCATTCCTTCCAAAGAAATCCCAGGGCTGATCTCCTTCACAATGGACTTGTTGGATCTCCTTGCAGTCCAAGGGACTCTCAAGAGTCTTCTCCAACACCATAGTTCAAAAGCATCAATTCTTTGGTGCTCAGCCTTCTTCACAGTCCAACTCTCACATCCATACATGACCACTGGAAAAACCATAGCCTTGACTAGACGGCCCTTTGTTGGCAAAGTAATGTTGAATATGCTATCTAGGTTGGTCATAACTTTGCTTCCAAGGAATAAGCATCTTTTAATTTCATGGCTGCAGTCACCATCAGCAGTGATTTTGGAGCCCAAAAAAGTAAAGTCTGACACTGTTTCCACTGTTCCCCATCTGTTTCCCATGAAGTGATGGGACCAGATGCCATGATCTTCGTTTTCTGAGTGTTGAGCTTTAAGCCAGTTTTTTCACTCTCCACTTTCACTTTCATCAAGAGGCTTTTGAGTTCCTCTTCACTTTCTGCCATAAGGGTGGTGTCATCTGCATATCTGAGGTTATTGATATTTCTCCTGGCAATCTTGATTCCAGCTTGTGTTTCTTCCAGTCCAGCATTTCTCATGATGTACTCTGCATATAAGTTAAATAAGCAGGGTGACAATATACAGCCTTGACGTACTCCTTTTCCTATTTGGAACCAGTCTGTTGTTCCATGTCCAGTTCTAACTGTTGCTTCCTGACCTGCATACAGATTTCTCAAGAGGCAGGTCAGGTGGTCTGGTATTCCCATCTCTTGAAGAATTTTCCACAGGTTATTGTGATCCACACAGTCAAAGGCTTTGGCATAGTCAATAAAGCAGAAATAGATGTTTTTCTGGAACTCTCTTGCTTTTTCGATGATCCAGCAGATGTTGGCAATTTGACGTCTGGTTCCTCTGCGTTGTCTAAAACCAGGTTGAACATCAGGAAGTTTGCGGTTCACGTATTGCTGAAGCCTGGCTTGGAGAATTTTGAGCATTACTTTACTAGCGTGTGAGATGAGTGCAATTGTGCGGTCATTTGAGCATTCTTTGGCATTGCCTTTCTTTGGGATTGGAATGAAAACTGACCTTTTCCAGTCCTGTGGCCACTGCTGAGTTTTCCAAATTTGCTGGCATATTGAGTGGAGCACTTTCACAGCATCATCATTCAGGATTTGAAATAGCTTAACTGGAATTCCATCACCTCCACTAGCTTTGTTCGTAGTGATGCTTTCTAAGGCCCACTTGACTTCACATTCCAGGATGTCTGGCTCTAGGTCAGTGATCACACCATCGTGATTATCTGGGTCATGAAGATCTTTTTTGTACAGTTCTTCTGTGTATTCTTGCCACCTCTTCTTAATATCTTCTGCTTCTTTTAGTTCATACCATTTCTGTCCTTTATCGAGCCCATCTTTGCATGAAATGTTCCCTTGGTATCTCTAATTTTCTTCAGATCTCTAGTCTTTCCAATTCTGTTGTTTTCCTCTATTTCTTTGCATTGATCGCTGAGGAAGGCTTTCTTATCTCTTCTTGCTATTTTTTGGAACTCTGCATTAAGATGCTTATATCTTTCCTTTTCTCCTTTGCTTTTAGCTTCTCTTCTTTTCACAGCTATTTGTCAGGCCAGTTGAGATCTTAATAAAATTCACATTCAGGATGGTGAACCTGAAATTTACACATTGTGATTAACCATGAGCAAAGTTCTTACATGTGAAGCAGAAATACTTTTAACCTAAGAATCAGAGTTTTTCTCATCTGAGTCTGTTGCTTACTGACTCAGAGGAAGTCACTTAACCACAGAACCATTTTCTTCATCTGATAAATAGAAATGACTCCCCTGCCAACTTGATGGGGTGCTCTTTGTGGGAATCAAATGAGATAAAGGACCTGGGATGTTAGGGCAGAAAGTGGCAGTCCTCTTTGCTACTCCCTCTTTCATTCTCCTACATTTCCTGTCAGTTCCACCTTCTTAGTATGTTTATGGATCCCATCTCTGCTCTTTATTCCCTTGACTATCACTGCCTTAGTGTGATGACTATTAGCATTTCATGCTTTTAGTTTATTGGGTTCCTAACTTTCTGATTCTCAGCTAATTGCTCTCTAATCCCTTACTCCAAACCCTATCCAGGACGTGAATAACAGACTTCACTTATCATGTTTTTTCTCTAAAACTCTTCAGTTTCCCCCACCCAGCCCCCTACCAGTACAGTGCCTTTAGGATAAAGTTTAACTTCGGAGGAGCCCTTTATTAAAGAACACCTCCCTGTTTTCCTCTTCAGCGTCAGTTCTCACATCCACATTCACAACCTTTGCTCATCTTTCTTTGTCGGGACCCTCTGCTTAGAAGGACTATCTGTTTCTCCTGTCCCTTCTACCTAACATTGATTTTGGACTGACAGGACTTATTTCATATGCTACCTCCTCCAAAGCCAGTTTTTAACGCTGCTCTGTGCTGCCTGTCACACTGTCGTGTAGTGTCTTGTTTTAGGCAATACGAACCTAAAAGGCAGGGCATGTGTATTAGTCATTGTCCTTGATGCCAAAAATCACATAAAACCTGGTTGAATTAATTCATTAATGTTTGAAAATCTTTAAAATAGGAGGGAAAATTCTGGTGTATCATCTGGCTTAGTATTAAAAGCAAAATAGAAAACATTATCCTGCCCTTGTATATATAAAGTTATAAACTGTTCATACCTGGGGTACTGAGGCTCATTCCAACTGTCCTCTTCAAGTAATTTCTAACGAGTTGAAATGCACTAAGAATTGCACAGGTAAACTTTTTTTATCTGGGAAGAAGTAACTGTGCAAAATAAAGTCCTAAAATAATTTGGATTTTACCTGGGAAAACCATGATCGGGATGCAGTACCACAGTTTTCTGTAGGAGTAAATGACATGGATGTTGTCAACCAAGGTCAGGTGTTCAGGACTAGGGATTTGTTACCTGGATGATGGTGCAAGCTAAAAATATTAACCTGTTCAAGAAAAGTACAGATAAGCAATTTAATGATTGAGCCATAATTGATTATCAAGGTAAAATGGTATGTTTGAGTCTTCTAGAATTGAGGAACCCAAATTATGGAACACTGCTCCTCTCCTCTCTGTGACAGGCAAACCTGGGGCCCCTTGGCATTCATCACCGGGTGCCATGCCTGTCAGTGTCCTGTGTGCATGTGTGCTAAGTTGTTTCAGTTGTCGTGTCTGGCTCTTTGTGACCCTATGGACCGTAGCCCGCCAGGCTCCTCTGTCCATGGGATCCTCCAGGCAAGAATATTGGAGTGGGTTGCCATGCACTCCTCCAGGGGATTTTCCCAACCCAGGCATCCGACCTGCATCTCTTATGTCTCCTGCATTGGCAGGAAGGTTCTTACATTGCTTGGTAAAAAGGGACTTTGCAGATATAATCAAAGTTACTACTCAGTGACCTTAAGAAACAGAGATTAGCCTGGATTATCTAGGTGGGCTTCTTGTAATCACAGAAGCCTTTAAGAGCAGAGCTGCTGGCAAAGGGGAAGTGGGAGAGGTTGTAAGGATTCATTGTGCTGTCACTGGCTTGACTGGGGAAGCTTGAGAAGGAATTAAATTCAGGGAGATCAGTCCTCGGTGTTCATTGGAAGGACTGATGTTGAAGCTGAAACTCTAATACTTTGGCCACCTCATGTGAAGAGTTGACTCATTGGAAAAGACCCTGATGCTGGGAGGGATTGGGGGCAGGAGGAGAAGGAGCCGACACAGGATGAGATGGCATCACTGACTCAATGGACATGGGTTTGGGTGAACTCTGGGAGGCCTGGCGTGCTGCAATTCATGGGGTCACAAAGAGTTGGACATGACTGAGCGACTGAACTGAACTAAACAGCCTGAATGAGCTCGGGAGCAGTTCTTCTTCTACAGCCTCCAAGTAAGAGCCCACGCCAGCTGACACCCTGATTCAGGCCTTGTGAGACCCTAAGCAGAGAACCCAGCTGAACCCACTGGACTTCAGACCTGTACAACCGAAAGATAAATAAGTGGGTATTGTTTTAATGTGCCAAATTCATGGCATTTTGTTACAACAGCATAGAAAATGACCGCACCAACAAAACAAAGCAAAAGATTGGGCTGGTATATGGGAGCTTCTTAGTTTAGGAATCTATTTGTTAGGAAGACTTGATTTGCAGTGTTGAGTGGACTATGTTTGACAAACCCTAAAATTAAATGCTCTTTCTGACAGCCATGAGGGGGGTCTTTATTTCTGGCTGATCTGAGATCACTCCCTAACCTCTAGAACATCAGAGTTGACCTGAAGCATGCCCCCGAGTGAGTCTTAGACTTCAAGGGCTCCAGTGGAAAAATCAACCTGGGGACTCTTACATTATTATATGCTGACTTTGTGCAGGAAAGGTTAACAATAATAAATCAGAGGAATGGAGATTGTTTTGGGTAGTACAATATCAAAGGCTCCAGTCTCAGTTTTTCCAAGGGATGTATAAAGTAGGACATTTAAGATGTTTGCTTCCTTTTAGCAGAGTTTCTCTACTATTGTCTTTATGAGAGTCATCCTCTTTGTCAAAGGCCTCCTCAAGCCCACAGCACTTGAAACACACTAAAAGTCATTTGTTAATGAAAACAGAGAGGATTTGATTTTGACATCACTTCAGAAATACTGTACTCTCATATTGCAGTTCTAAAAGCTCTTCATTTTATTTGTGATGTACAGGACAGGCAAAGACTGAAGTCTGGGCCATGCTTTGTCAGTGTGGTAAATTTGTTCTTATTAAACACTAAAGTAGTTGGCTTGATATCAAAATAGGGAACAGTTGTGTCTGCAAAGGATGATGACAGCCGAGTCAGAAATAAACAGAGCTGATAACCTGCTTGCTTGCTTACCTTGGGAGAAATTAAATGACCGCTGTTTCCATCTTTCTAGAGCCCAAATGTATTCCTCTCAGAATATGAACTAACAACCTTGTAGATAATTCTTTGAATTATTAATTAGTTGAAGAATGAAAATTTAAAAGAATGTGTTGCTGCCTTAATAGACCAACACCACTAACAAAGTTTTAAAACGTGAGTTTTTCTAATTTTCTTGCTTTGGTTATGGTATATGCATAGTGAATTTGAGATGATTTTGACCTTGGAGATGAATTTCATTTGACCTTCTGCACATTCATTTCATCACTCAGATATTGTCTACATTTTCTTGCTTTTCTTCATTTTGTCTCTGCACATTTTTTCAAAAGAAATATTTACTTAGTATGAGAGCAAACTTCCTGCCCAGTGGTGTTTGAAGACTAGCTTGGCTACCAAACTGTCACTGTCCCTTTCCTTTCTTTCTTGGCCCTCACACTTGGCGTACTTGTTAACCCAGATCTGCTCACTTTTTTCCTTCTAACTGTTTCATACCTTCCTTTTGAATGCAAACCTTTGGTTTTTTTCTCCCCCCCGCCCCCTCTCCATTCTACCACTCTTTTTTTACTTCTTTATTACTCCAGTTTCTATTAGGAATGTATTTTTTAAAATATTATCGGAATCAAAATCTTGATATTTTAGGCTTTTTATATAATCATCTGACATTATATTTACTTATAAAGCCTTATAATTATGTCAAATAACTTGCTTTCTCTCCCTGATCCTCTCATCTGAGTCTTTTGTATACAATTTACTAGTTTCTTGTAAATTACAAAGTATGGACTGGAATATGGCCCATGAACCTCAGAGGAGGAATGTTGTTGTTCAGTTGCTCAGTCATGTCCAACTCCTTGCAACCCCATGGACTGCAGCCCACCAGGCCTGCCTGTCTCTATATCCTGGAGTTTGCGCAGACTCATGTCCAAGAAGTCAGTGATGCCATCTGACCATCTCATCCTCTGTTGTCCCCTTCTCCTGCCTTCAGTCTTTCCCAGCATCAGGGTTTTTTCCATGAGTCAGCTCTTCCCATCAGGTGGCTGAAGTATTGGAGCTTCCAATGAATATTCAGGGTTAATTTCCTTTAGGATTGACTGGTTTGATCTCCTTGCAGTCCAAGGGACTCTGAAGAGTCTTCTCTAGCACCACAGTTCAAAAGAATCAGTTCTTTGGCACTCAGCCTCCTTTATGGTCTAACTCTCACATCTGCACATGACTACTGGAAAAGCCAGAATATGGAGGGATAAATTGGGAGACAAGTCTGGCATCTAGTTCACAGGCTCCTTTGTGGAGCTGTCTGATCACTGATGACTTGAGTTCTGCCAGGAGACTGTATGGCAGGGGGTGAGTCACTCACCTACCCTATGTCTGGGCTCTTTCACCTCTAACACTCAGGAGATTGTTCATGCACTTTAAGTGGGATAATGCGTGTGAAGCTTGCTTGGAACCTGCTAGACCCAGTAACTGTTAACTACTGTTTTTCTTTCTGTCCTATATGTGTGTTCAATGTGGCATACCCTCTGCTAATGTAGCCACTATTTGTTACACAGCAACAAGCAACACTGTTTGTTCCACAGAGAGGATCCTTTCATTTTGTGTTTTCTGCTTCCTAAGTGGATTGGTGGGGATCATGGTGCTCACCCACTTGTTTTTATGGTTCATATGCAAATGCTCTCAGCAAGTGCCTGAACACTGGTAATCCTACTGCACTCTGACTTGCCAGTAATGGGAGCTATAAATTCAGCTGCTATTCACGAATGAAAATGAGGGGATTTGTTTTCATAGTGTGACAAGCCTTATTACTCTCTTGTCAGTTCAGATTTCAGAAAGAATAGAAACTTGTTTTATCATCATTGCACTTTTGCCTTTTCTGCTCCACAGTCCCAGGCTGCCGATTGTGAGCACCACTGGGACCGTCATCTACATGGTTTTGGTGTTTTGTTGTGGGGTTTTGTTTTTGTTTTAATTTTTTATTTTATATTGGACAGTAGCCAGTTAACAGTGTTGGGATAGTGACTCGGCCATACGTACACATGCATCCATTCTCTGTGGGGTTTTTTTTCCTCCACACATAACTTTAGTTTCTAAAATATGTAACTAGGAAAAAATCCTTATCTGTACAAAATCCAGTGCAGCCTCACAGCACTGATCTTGACCTCATATGTCAATAGGATTAAAAGGAGGAGCCCGAAGAGAGACAACATTGATTTGCGTGCTGCTTATACAGCTGGCTCAATTTGCTCTCTTGTTTAAACACTGCAAAGCCAAGACAAAGAAGCTAATGTCATACATTACAGGGTGTATTACCTTTTTAAGGCATATGTTTGAGTGTAAGGAAGCAGGGCAGATACTGGAGTGATTTCAAAAAAGGATCAAGATTGACAAAGTTTTGTGAGTGTTATCAAGATAGACTTTATTCTACTTAATACCCTGTGTCAGATTATTTAAAATTCATTGGTATTGCAGCTAAAAGATAGAAGGAAATGAGGATATTTAAATACATAAGTAGACTCTTGAGAGTAGTAACTCAGAGGAAGTTACAAAACTGATGAATTGTAGCCAAAACTGCATGCAGAGGAAAATTAGTAAACTTACATGTTTTTGTTTTTAAACAAAAAAAATGAATAAAAAGCTCTTGACTCCAGGAAAAGAAGGTACATAGTTATTGAAATGGCTTATAATAAAAATTGGAGAAAAACGGCAAACCCACTGGAATTTGTTCATCATCATTATTTTCGATGTCTCTAATGCTCTTCTTTTCAGTATGGTTTATCATAGGATGTTGGATACAGTTCCCTGTGTCTCGGTGCTACGCAGTAGGACCTTGTTGTGTATCCATTCTGTGTAGAGTAGTTTGTCTCCGCTAACCCCACCCTCCCAGTTTTTCCCTCCCTGTCCTGGCTCCACCTGGGCAACCGCAAGTCTGTTCTCTGTGTCTGTGAGTCTGTTTCTGGTTTGTAGATAGGTTCATTTTTGCCAGATTTTAGATTGCACATATAAGTGGTATCATATGGTATTTACTTCACTTAATCTGATAGTCTCTAGTTGCATCCATGTTGCTGCAAATGGCATTATTTCCTTCTCCTTTATGACTGAGTAGTATTCCATTGCATTTAAGAACCAGGTCTTCTTTATCCATTCATCTGTTGATGGACATTTAGGTTGTTTCTGTGTTTCGACTGTTGTGAGTGGCACTGCTATGAACATAGAGGTGCATGTATCTTTCTGAATTATAGTTTTGTCCGTATATGCCCAAGAGTAGGATTGCTGGATCATATGGTAATTCTGTTTTTAGTCTTTCTGAGGAACCTCCACTCTGTTTTCCATAGTGGCTGCACCAACTTACATTCCCACCAATAATGTAGAAAGGTTCTCTTTTCTCCACACTTTCTCCAGCATTTATTATTTGTAGACTTTTTAATGATGGCCATTCTGACCAGTGTGAGGTGACACCTCATTGTAGTTTTGATTTGCCTTTCTCTAGTAATAAGTGCTGTTGAGCATCTTTTCATGTGCCTGCTAGCCATCTGTATGCCTTTGGAGAAATGTCTATTAAGGTTTTCTGCCTATTTTTTGTGGAGAAGGCAATGGCACCCCACTCCAGCACTCTTGCCTGGAAAATCCCATGGACGGAGGAGCCTGGTGGGCTGCAGTCCATGGGGTCGCTGAGGGTCGGACACAACTGAGCGACTTCACTTTCACTTTTCACTTTCATGCATTGGAGAAGGAAATGGCAACCCACTCCAGTGTTCTTGCCTGGAGAATCCCAGGCACGGGGGAGCCTGGTGGGCTTCCGTCTATGGGGTCGCACAGAGTCGGACACGACTGAAGCGACTTAGCGGCAGCAGCAGCAGCCTATTTTTGATTGGGTTGTTTGGGGTTTTTTTTGTTGTTATTGAGTTGTTTGAGCTGTTTATATATTTTGGAGATTAAGCCCTTGTCTATCACATCATTTTCAAATATTTTCTCCCATTCTGTAGGTTGTCTTTTCATTTTTTCCCCCACAGTTTCCTTGAAGAAGGAAAAGCTTGTAAGTTTGTAAGTGCAAAAGCTTGTAAGTTTAACTAGGTCCCATTTGTTTATTTTTGTTTTTATTTCTATTGCCTTGGGAAACTGACCTAAGAAAACACTGGTATGATGTATGTCAGAGAGTGTTTTGCCTATGCTGTCTTGTAGGAGTTTTACAGGGTCTTGTCTTATGTTTGTCTTTAAGCCATTTTGAGTTTATTTTTGTGCATGGTGTGAGGGTGTGTTCTAACTTCATTGATTTACATGCAGTTGTCCAACTTTCCCAGTTGATCTGGGTGCTGTTACATGGGCATCCACTTTGTGACAATTCAGTAAGCTGCTCACTTACCATTTGTGCACTTTTCTGTACCAGATAAAAAGTGCACTTAAAATTCATGCTTAATTTTAGCTTTCGGTTCTCAGGCTTTGTGTGCATTTGTGTGGGACTTGGTTCTCTGCTTCCCTAAGTGCTTTTTCCTGCCATAAGCATCGCTAGAGGGCCTATGGAATGGTGAGTAATTAGGAGGTAGCCCTTGGCATGCCTGGTTCTAATGAACCAGGTTCATTAGAACTCATGCCTGGTTCTAGAACCAGGTTCTAATCCTTGGGCCACCACTGGACATGCGTAGGACCTTTGGAAAGTACTTTGCTCCTGTGTCTCCATCTCCTCAACAGCAACTCAGACACCTCAGGGCTCTGATTAGCATCGGTGAGTTAAATGAGACCATGTGTGGGAATACTCAGCTCAGAATAAGCAGGGCTAACTTCTAGCTATTGTTTTTATTTAGTCTCCTGAAAGGCTATTCTGTGCTTTATAATACACAACAGTTTTACCATTATGGCACCAGGGTAGACCAACAACATAGACGTGGATTGGGGCTTCCTGTTCTTAACGTTCCCGGGTTTCATACTCTCCATTATTCTTCTATTCCAGGACTTCTGTTCATGAGGGTTTCATGTCAAGAATTCCCAATCAAGGAAATCGAGAATTCCCATCTCAGGGCACTGTCTTCCATTCTCGGAGCTGTTGAGCTCTTTTGCTCCAGCTTTTTTACCTTAAAAAGTTCTCTTTAATCCATTGCCTTCCCCTTCCCTCACTGATAGTTTCTTCTTCCTAAATACAAAAATTGCTGGGTGAGCTGCAAGACACTGTGGACAGACTTCCTTTAATTGCTTTTGCTGGATACTTTTTGCTCAAATGAGTGATTCTTCTCAAGAATGTTCGGAACCTGGGTCCAGCCATTGTTTGGTGAGAAGATGGTGGTTGCAGACATTATGCAGAGAGATCATGAAAGAGTGTGGTGAGGGGATGGAGACCTTTTCTTTTTTCCATTAATGAAACTTATCAATTCAGAAAACAATTCCCTGCCTTTATGCCTAAAGATTATTGTCATTCATTAACCCTGATTGTTGAATCTTGTTTTGCAATGTGAATCTGAAAAGGATTTTTCAGTGACCTGTGGACACAGAAACAAACCAGAGAGCTTAATGAGAAATAAACCAAAATTTTTCTGGAAAAGGATGTTATAATGATGTATTTCAGATTTTGAAACTTTCTTGCCCTCACATATTCCTCCATGCCCACTGCCCACCCATTTTCCTACTTATCTTCAGAGCCCTAACCCTAACAAATTAATAAAACCAGTGGTCTGCCTCTGCATCCAGTCTCCTCACTTTTCCCACTTCTTCTTCATAGTTTTTCATGGATCTGCATTCCTGGTCCTCTGCTGTGCTGTGCATCCTCCACAAGGGTACTCACAGCTTCTCCATGGCAAATGCAGCACTCACATTTCTGGCTTTGCCTCACTTAGGAGCACAGTCTGTGGAGTTGGCTATTATTTACTCCCCCCACCACCTGCCCCTTGAAACAGTTCCCTCCCTTAGATTTTAAAAACCTACTTCATTGACCACTTCGTGACTCTCTCTTCCGCTTTCTAACCAAGAGCTTTAGGGTTCAATCCTCTTTCCTCTTCTCTACCCACCTCCTTTCCCCAAATGTTCTCATTCAGTGCTTTTTAAGTACTTTTTGTATGCTCATTTCCAAGGGTGGTTTTTTTTTAATCTATTTTATTCAAGTATAGTTGATTTACAGTGTAGTGTTAACTTTCTGCTGTGCAGCAGAATGATCCAGTTATATATATGTACATTCTTTTTTGTATTCCTTTCCATTATGGTTTATCACAGGATACTGAATATAGTCCCCTGTGCTCCTAACGTAGGACCTTGTTGTTTTCCAAGTTGTCTTTAATCTCCTACCTTGGCCTCTCCTCTGTGCTTCAGACTTGGATGCAATAGCCCATGTGAGATTTCCTTTTGCACTTGAGGGTTTCCATGAAGCATGTTTTGACTCCCTTCTCCTTCGGCCATTCCCCCTCCAGAGTTCCCTGTCTCAACAAATGGCATCACTAGCGTCCCCCCAGGCAAATTCTGGGGGAAAAAAAAAACCAAACCAAACCAAACAAACAAAATCCCTGGAATTATCATTGATCTCTCCCTTTCTTTCTGTCCCACATCTAACTAACCTTCCTGTTCTGCCTCCTAAATATATTTTGAATCCACACATTTCTCTCATTTTTCAGCATGAGCACAAGCCTGCATTATTTCTTGCCCGGTTTATGACAATAACTTCCTACTTCTTGTTGCTTGTGCATAATCTGTTCTCCATACAGTGGTCAAAGAGATCTGGTACTCATGTACTTGTCCCAAAAATTAGAAATCAAGGTGGGACTGGTCAACTTCTCATTCCTGCTGTTTTAGCCACTGAAAGAAAAACACCCATCATGAAGAGTCGTGAGTCATTCAGGGTCTTACTGAGGACTACAGCCCAGGAGACAGCCACTCAGTGGCTCTGAGGAAACTGTTCTGAAGAGGCAGAGGTAGAAACCAGTTTATGTATGATTTTTGTTGAGAAAATATGTGCAATCAAGCATACGTCTTGGTAAAAGGTTACTGCTGATCACAAAGACCTGATATCTCAGGTGAATGATTTTTAGTGCTTTTCTGTGTATGGGAAGACGCAAAGATATGGAGTCTTTTAAATTCTCCCTGAGATATGCATCTGCCTAAGAGACCTGCTTGTCTAAAGCACAGAGGGCCTCACTCTATTACCATCTTAATTTCCTCCCAGGATGCCCTGTGGGTCAATGACTGCAGCTAGTTATGGCTTAACCCTTGCAGAACTGGGTGGTGAACATCGCTCTGTGTTCTCTGTTCATTCCGCCAGAGAGGGCTCTGACATGTTTCTTTTTTAGAGACAGAACATTTCATTATATAAATGTGAAGCAAAGAGTTGCTAATTAACCCTCTGAATCCTGAAATAGAAGGAATAAGAAATACGGCCCATGTAAGTGTTCTGGATCCTTCTGCAGACATCCTGTTAGAAATCCTTGATTGTGTGTGAAGTGTCCTTTCTGAAGTGCGAGGAAAAACTGGTACCAGACAACAGCACTGTGCTTGTTTTCAAAGATCATTTTTGAAAGTTCGCCTGTTCCCTGCTGCTCTTCTGATAGGGACTATGTATCATGATGATTAAAAAAAACATCTTGTACACATGTCACTCTTGCCTTGCAAAATTAAATAATTCATATATGGAGATGGCAGCAAATTACTTTCTTCATCCAAGATGCCATTTCTCTGATTTTTAAAAAATTGAATAAGAACATTAATACTTAATGCTTTTATTATTATGATATCAGGGTGTTTATTAGGAAGTAAATATTTTGAGTTATGAGGTACATAGAAATTCCATTTGATTGTCCTTTGTTTCTTGATAAGACTTTTTTGAGGTCTTTATCAAAAGGAAAATTGGACAGCAGAACAGAATTTTTTTTAAGATTCACTTTCTAGTATTACCACTAAATTATGCCTAAAAAAATACTGTTGAAGATAATTACTATGTACATGGTAAAGCATTTTTTCCTTGCCTCATTCAAAGAAGCCTTATTTGTGCAGTGTACTCAGAAAAATTATATTCTCTCAATAAATGCTCACCTGTGGAGTGTTTAATTCTTCAGTGATGCTTTAGAATGTGTGTCAGTTTCTGTGTCATTGCTTAAATTATTCCATCTCCTTCCTGAGAATATGATACAGTAGAGAATTAAGGCCAAACATAAACTTTTCTAAGCTTTGTTTCTGCTCATTTTCCCCCCAGTTTTAATTACATAAGGTAATTGGAAAAGTGAGTTTATTGAACTTGGTCTTTTAATATGTGAAGTCAGAGTGCAACAATGTATGGAATCTTGTTTCTTGAAAACCATTCCTTTGAACCTTCCATCCTCACTTCTGTTGCCATTATTTTTATATATAATGTGAATTTGAGTGTGTCTTTTAAAGAATCTGCTGTAGTTTTTTAAGTTCTCCAAAAAGGGACTCTATAGAAAGAAACCAATCTGAGGCTGTGTTGAGTTGATGTGTTTAGTGAGTGACCATGTCGACTACTACTTGTGGGCTACTGGTGTAATTTGTCTAAAAGAATTCTTCAATTTTCTCAGCTTCTGATTTGAGAAGTTCAGACGTAAATAACCATATTTCTGGATTTGAATCAAAAACAGATATAAGAGGTGACAAATTCCAGTTCATTTTGAAGCCTCTTAGTCATTGTTTTTGCTCAAGAACTTAGTCAGACATCCTGTAGCAGGTTCTGTCACGGCTCATTCAGCTCCATCTCACTTCCTGTCTGGCCTGACTTCTATCACGGTAGCTAAGTAACATCTTCACTTACCAGACTTGCTCGTATCTAGAGTTGCAGGTATGTGACCTAGGCTCTTGTCGCCCAGACTCATTGAATTTGGATGGCAAACTGAGGAGTTGTAGGCAGTAGCTGTGGAAGCTGTTTGGATCCACTGGCAAGCCCAGCAGCACTGGTTTCTTGCTCGTCCAGCATTCGTTTATGTGGACACTTGACTCCCAGTTTTGTACATGATCAGTCATAGCCACTGATGCAGGTGGTAACAGCAGCAGTGTTTCATGGTAATAGCTGTGTGGTGTGTACATTTATCCTCTGGCCACCTGGAGATTCTGAAAGCTTCTTAATGTCTCTCAGTAATGCCTTTTAGCTTAGTATAGTGAGTGGATTCTGTTTGAATCTAAGTGTTCTGGCATGGCCGTCATAGCTGCTTTAACAGAGTGTTGGCAGTCTTGTTTCAGTTATTGGATGTTCTTTCCCTAAATACTGATTGTGGCTAGCTTTTCTTGTGTATTCTTTATCAGAATTGATGCAATATTTCAGAGTTGTATGTAATCAACGTTGAAGAAAAGACAGCATTTTAAAATAAATACAGAGACTATGTTATTTTTCATTTATGGTCTTTTTTTATGAACGTTGCTTTATTTTTTCCAGTGTGGATTATTATAAGATATGGAGTATAGTTCCCTGTGCTGTACAGTAGGTTCTTGTGGTTTACCTGTTTTATATATAGTAGTGTATATATGTTAATCCCCAATCCTAATTTCTTCCCATCCCTGCTATCCCCTCACTATCCCCTTTGGTAATCATGTTTGTTTTCTAAGTCTATGAATCTGATTCTGTCTTGCAAATACATTCATTTGTATCATTTTTTCAGGTTCCTTATATAAGTAATATCATATGATATTTGTCTTTCTGTGACTTCACTTAGTATAATAATCTCTAGGTCCATCCATATTGCTGCAAATGACATTATTTGTTCTTTTTTATGGCTGAGTAGTATTTCAGCTCATCTTTATCCACTCATCTGTAGATGGATATTTAGGTTGCTTCCATGTCTTGGCTATTGTAAATAGGGCTGCTGTGACTATTATTGCCTGTATCTTTTCAGATTCGAGTTTTCTCTGGATATATTCCCAGGAGTGGGATTGCTGGATTATATAATAACTCCAGTTTTAGTTTTTTAAGGAACCTCCATACTGTTCTCCATAGTGGCTGTACCAATTTACATTCCCACCAACAGTATTGGAGAGTTCCTTTTTCTTCACACTCTCTCTAGCATTTACTATTTGTTGACTTTTTGATGATGGCCATTCTGATCTGTGTGAGCTCAGAATACCTCATTGTAGTTTGGGTTTGCATTTTTCTAGTAATTAGTGATGTTGAGCATCTTTTCACATGCCTGTTGCTCATCATTTATGGACTTTGATCATGACCATACAGTTTATACCTGCGAAGTCACTTCAGCCGTGTCTGACTCTCTAAGACCCCATGGACCCCTGCCAGGCCTCTCTGTCCATGGGATTTTCCAGGCAAGAATACTGGAGTGGGTTGCCATGCCCTCCTCCAGGGGATCTTCCTGACCCAGGGATCAAACCCCTGTCTCATGTCTCTTGCATTGGGAGGCAGGTTCTCTACCACTAGTGCCACCTGGGAAGCCCAAAATCATGCAGTTTACACAAAAGCCACTCTTAGGGGAAAAAAATCAGTTTGTCAAGGTAAAAAGTAATCAAGAACTAAAATAGTCATTCAGAATTGCTCAACAGTATATAATGGAAAGGAGACTGGTAGACTAGAGGCTTACATGAGTCAGTGGATAGCTATATCCCACCCTCCAGATTGCTGGTGTCCTACCTGGCATAAATGAGCATTTAAGAGAGGGAGGCAGCATTAGGATACAGCCAAAAATTAGGCATGGGGGAAGTCATTAACATAATAAGGGGCACAGACTACTTACTTCTGTCCCTTCTTTCATCAACATTAGTTTACCCTGGTTTTATAGAATGTGCCTACTTTCTCAATTCATTTCTCTATGTCTCTAAAATTTTTCTCAAACACAGAATCACTGTTTTATAGGAAAACTCCTGATGTCCAGTCATTATTAAGCGAATGAAGTCAACAGGCCAGATTCCTCCAGCCATATGCCCATCACCACCCTGGGAGCCGCACTGTGTCATCGGCAGGGCCGGCAGTTTGTCTCAGGCAGGTTCAGATAACAAATGTAAGCAGAAGAGGATTCAACAGGGTGTAAAATAAAGATCATTGGAAAGTTTTGGGGGAGAGATTCGAGCTGAACTCCCAGGAACGATTCCCAAGAAACCAGCTCAGGGGAGCTTACCAGGGGAGCCATTAACCTCTGATGCAGGCAGAGAGCTGGCAGCCAGGTCTGGACTCCGAGACCACACTGCCTCTGCCATGTGCCTTCCCTGCAGAGTGAGGGCCACCGGTCCCGCCTACCATCTCCACCAAAGTCGGTACCGGGCGCTGAGACTGCAGCTACCACTCCCACCAAAATGCCTCAACAGCCAGACTTAGCACCAGAACTAGCTGAAGCCCCAGGAGTGTGGACTCAAGTCCTCAGTCAAGTTAAGGTATGGCGGTTTTTCAAACCAAGAGGCTCAGGTGTACAGGAGTCTGGGAAATGTGGCTTCCAGCTGCTAGATACTCACGTGTGGCACAGTCTGCAAGGGGGTTTGGGGCTGCCACCATCTGCCGTCCATGTGACTCATTCCCAACACACAGATGCATCCCTCTCTTCTTTATGCCTTTGCTCTGGCTCTTTTGTCTCGTTGGAATGTGTTTCATATCCTTCTCTGTGTACAAGCCCATCAAGGTCTAGCACACATGTCATCTTGCTTTGTCACGTTTACCCTGATATCATTTCCTCCTGGCTTCCATTAGAGGTTACTCTCTGTTTTAAAATGTGTCTTATTACCATTTTCTTATATCTGTCTTCTATTCGATAGAATTCCTTACAATCACCAAACTTACTGGCATCTCCAAAGCCAATAAAAGCCTAATTCCTGTCCTCAAGGAGAGAAAGTCCTAATAGGGGAGACAGATGAGCACAATGATGGAACGGATAAACCAAAAAGGAGTGGATTATCCACTCTTGGGGTAATAGGGAGATGAAAGGATCAAGGAAGACTTTGTTTAAAAAAAATTCTTTTTTTCTTTGTGTCCTGGTGTCTAGAGCAGTGCTTGGTATATAGTGTCTGTAATAAAGGAGACTGGGTTGGGAAGGAGTAAAGTGGTTTTCTAAAATGAACTTTTGTCTCTTGTTTAAAGCTCTCTGTCGATACTGATACTTTCATTAGTTATTTTTTAATGCCATAGAATAAAGCTAAATTCTCTAGAGCTGTGTTTAAACTGTTTCTTTTCTTCCCGTAACTCATTCCTTTAATAAAATAATATTAATTGCGTACCTACTGTGTATCAGATCTGGTGCCTGACACCTCAGCCCTGCAGACCCACTGAGCCATGGCCTCTGTTCTGCAGACTAGATCCTGCGTCTAGTGGGACATACAGTCACTAAACAAATAACTAAGCAAAAGCAAAGTAGTAGTGTCATGGAAGAAGAGTACAGGTCTCCATGAGTGAATAATAGGGAGCTTTTTTCCTTTAACTCCTCTCCTTTGGTGCATCAGCTCCAGCAATCATTAGGTTGCCAGTATACCCTGGTGACTCAGACAGTAAAGAATCTTCCTGCGATGCCGGAGACCCAGGTTCATTCCCCTGGTCGGGAAGATCCCCTGGAGAAGGAAGTGGCTACCCGCTCCAGTCTTCTTGCCTGGAGAACTCCATGGACAGGGGAACCTGGTGGGCTATAGTCCATGGACCCACAAATAGTCTGACACGACTGACCGACTAAGCGCACAGGCTACACACACACACACAGACACACACACACTTGAAGAAGATAAATTCCAATTTCAACACACTGGGAAGCATTTCAAAAAATGACATGTATAAATGAAGTGAAAATGACCATTATCTGTGTGGAAATTTTTGTTTAGTATTTATTTACAAGCTACCTTTAAAGGGAAATTTTCTGAGTTTAGACAATTATGGCCCTATAGACAAATGCTTTTAAAATTCTCCAGGCTCTTTCTCTCCCTCAGCTGTTTGGTAAAGATGAGTGATGACCGCGCCCCCCCCCCCCACCCCTTTTCAAATGTGCCCATGGATGTTCCCTTGTGGCTCAGCTGGTAAAGAATCCTCCTGCAACACGGGAGACCTGGGTTTGATCCCTGGATTGGGAAGATCCTCTGGAGAAGGGAAAGGCTACCTGCTCCAGTATTCTGGCCTGGAGAATTCCATAACTGTATAGTCCATGGGATCACAGAGTCGGACATGACTGAGCAACTTTCACTTGGGCTTCCCTGGCAGCTCATTTGGTATAGAATCCACCTGCAATGCAGGAGACCCCAGTTCCATTCCTGGGTCAGGAAGCTCCACTGGAGAAGGGATAGGCTACCCACTCCAGTGTTCTTGGGCTTCCCTTGTGGCTCAGCTGGTAAAGAATCTGCCTGCAATGCGAGAGACCTGGGTTTGATCCCTGGATTGGGAAGATCCCCTGGAGAAGGGAAAGGCAATCCACTCCAGTATTCTGGCTTAGAGAATTCCGTGGACTGTATAGTCCATGGGGTCACAAAGAGTTGGACATGACTAAGTGACTCAGTTTCACTTCACTTCACTTCACATGAATGTTACGTGTTTTCACATTGTATCGAGTTCCCAAGCATCTGGCTTTGCCTGGCATCAAGGTTGGCCCTGTGCAAAGAGATCTGTGTGGATTTCGTCCCAGCCTCCTGCTGCTGCTGCTGCTAAGTTGCTTCAGTCGTGTCCGACTCTGTGCAACCCCATAGACGGCCTCCTACCAGGCTCCTCTGTCCCTGGGATTCTCCAGGCAAGAATACTGGAGTGGGTTGCCATTTCCTTCTCCAATGCATGAAAGTGAAAAGTGAAAGTGAAGTCGCTGAGTCGTGTCCGACTCTTAGCGACCCCATGGACTGCAGTCTACCAGGCTCCTCCATCCATGGGATTTTCCAGGCAAGAGTACTGGAGTGGGGTACCATTGCCTTCTCCCTAGGATCTTACAAAAATGGCAGAGGGGGGGTCTTGCCATGTGTAGCATACACAGAAAGTGAAAGTTGCTCAGCCGTGTCCGACTCTGACCCCAAGGACTGTACAGTCCATGGAATTCTCCAGGCCAGAATACTGGAGTGGGTAGCCATTCCCTTCTCCAGGGGATCTTCCCAACTCAGGGATCAAACCCAGGTCTCCTGCAGGTGGACCCTTTACCAGCTGAGCCACAAGGGAAGCCCAGCATACACAGAACATTAAGTTAAACAACTTAAACCATTTGAATTAACTCAAGAATGGATAACTGATGCTAGAGCATGAATAGATTGAGAGTAAGTACATTTACTTAGGAAAGCGAGAAGGAATTTATTTATCGTGGGGAATGGAGGCAACATTAGAGAAAGCCCTTGTAGACAGGGCAAGCTGAGGGGAATTATTAGTTCATCCTTCTTTGATCACCATGGGAATCTTCCCAAGCTGGCTACACAGAACTGAGGAGAATTTGCAGGTTACGGCTGGAAGCGGTCCTCTGCCCCAAGACTACCAAACGAGTCCCTTTGCCACTGCGATGATTTTAGGACATTCTACACATTTTAGCACTCTCTGAATGAAGCATTCACGTTGCCATTCAACATGTTTAGTTTGGGGTGCATTCTAAGTCAAATTATACAAGAAGCTATTTGTGGCATGCAGCAGCTGCAGAAAGAGGAGGCCATTTGGCAGGGAGGGGAGTGTTGATGTTAAACAATTGGAGTGAAGCTAGAAAGTTCAGAATATAGAGTTATCCTTGTTGATGGGCGGCTGTGATTGTATTGACAAGAGGTAGGGGGAGGCTACTGAGCGAAGAAGTGAATTTTATCCTATTTCAACATGGAGTGTCCTACTAAAACTAGCTCTCCGGAGATGCCCAGGGGCTTAATTGATAATGAATATAATATATTGTCTGGAGTCTGTGGTTGGTTCCACTATTGCTGGATGCAATTGGTACTTCTCCTCAGAAAGCAGTTATAATAAAATAATTAAATTCAAGTCAAGGTGAAGGTGATTGTACATGAACATCAAGGCAAGCATTGAAAAGCACAGTTATTTTAGGACCACCCTCGATAGCCTAAATGTATACTTAATTAAATGCAATTCGCTAATGAGATTTGATTGTGGCAGCTTCATTTGAACTTGTTTTATCATAGAATGATATGTGTGGGCTGCCCTTCATATGAAAGATAGATGTTTCAGGATGAAGTGATAAAAATGGATGGAGCTGAGTCTTCAGAGAGCTGACGTGTAACTTGAGAGAGATTTGGGAAAACTATTTGGATTGTAAGAACTTAACTTTTATTTTCTCCCCAAATAATTCTGGTGGAGGAAAACAGTGATTGCCTGTGTGTTCATTACCAAATTCCTGTAATGACTTTATCCTTTTTCTTGAGTGGAAAAAGCTTGCAGCGCGCTCACATGCACACACACACCAAGCAGCAGACCAAACTATGAAATACCCTCCCTGTCTTTATAGTTTCAAGCTTCATAGTTTTGGCTGCGTATTAAAAATGCTGTTAGGCACATAAGATTGTTGACCTTAATCCTTTCTAATGTTATTATATTTGCTAAGATATGAAAAATTTCATTTTTTTTTTCTGCTTTCTATTTCAAACTGTCATGATGCTGATGCAAAGGAGCTAATAAACATACCATTTTTTTACAAAACCAGTGGGCAGCTATTACCTAGTAGTACCATTACTGTTTTGATTATCATTGATTTTTCTCAGATTCTTTGTGGGCCTAATATGTGGGCACAGCAGTCACCTCCCTTCCCTTCCAGCTGTCTGCATTTTTATACTCTTTGAGCACCACTGAATGCCCACAAGCATGGAAACACTTCCACAGTGTCAGTTCAGAAGTCTACATCATGAAATCCTTGCTTTGGAAATATAAGAATCTAGAGATACTGAACAGTTATCTCCATAAAATAATCAGTGTTTTTATTCTTGCCTCTTGCTGTCATTTGTTGTTTACTTATTTAGCTTTGGGGCTTCTCTGGTGGCTTAGATGGTAAAGAATCTGCCTTGCAATGCAGGAGACCCAGGTTCAATCCCTGGGTTGGGAAGATCCCCTGGAGAAGGACATGGCAACACACCCCAGTAATCTTGCTTAGAGAATTCCATGGACAGAGTAGCCTGGTGGGATCGTAAAGAGTCAGACACTACTGAGTAGCTAACATATATTTAACATTTATCACTGAATTGAAAAGAAAAATCAGTGGCAATATATGAAAAATTGAGTTTATAGAAAGGTTTTATTCATGTCAAAAGTCTGTGACTGCCTAACTTCAGTAAACATTCTGTAGTCTCTAGACTAAGCCTGAATGTCCTTTTATGCCAGGCTGACTTTCCTTTGCTCCTGCTGGGCTACCTCTAGCATGATTATAAAATCTTTGTAGCTCTTATGGTTAATGGGGAGCGGTGGTTTCTCCGAAAAATTCTGCTACTGTTTATTCAGTGGTTTAGGGCAATGTAATTTTTTAAAAAATAAAACCTAACATGAATCAGATAAATATTATCCTTACGTGAATTAACTTTTACCATTACTGGAAAACCAGATACAGTTGGAGACATTTAACTGTAAGTATTGCTGTCAGTTCATCAGCAAACCAAAGCAGTCTGTCTTAATTTGTCTGATTATCATTTTGCATGTGAACCAGCTGGCCTCGTAACAAAAGTAGTTGATCACACCAGCTTATTAATTGTAGCCTTCATCTTAACCATATGTGAAACAATATAAGAAATCACAGGAAATAGAAGAAAAGCTAAACAGTTCATAGGATTGTCCCATTGCTTGCAAAACAATAAGCTTAAGTAATTCTTTTCTCGAACTCTTCATACTTTATCGATGATTACTTGGAAAGAACTTAGGCAGTGAAGAATCTGATTTTCCCTCGTTCTTTTAAAACTAAATAACGTATTTTTTGTATTCACAGACAGTATGGCTTCAAATCGTCTTCTCTCCAAATGGAAAACACTTGTTTGGGTTCCTTTGTTATAAAATTTTACCTTTTGCTTTTAAATTGATGTGGACCTCTTTTTTTCTTAGTCCCAGTTATTCACATGTCATGTAGCTTCTCCCTTATTGATTCTGAAATGCCCTCTCTAACATAGGAGTGCTTCCTTAATCTGGGCTTGGTTGTAGATACTAGGGAGTTTAGGAGTATTCACAGATCTTCCTGGAGGCATGAGATCAAATTCATTTAAATTGAGGCTCAGAAAGGGCACGGAGATTATGGAGTATGGTCTTTCTTTGGTGGAAGAATATGAGAGCATTCTTTTGAGACGTGACCTTGAAAGGGGGTGCGTTAAACCAGAGGCCTTTTCCCCAAGCTTTTCTGTTGAGAGACAGCAGCAGAAATCCTTTCCTCTTCCAGTGTCTCAGTGAGTGGACAGTGTCTCCCTGTAGGTGGCAATCTTCGACTTGATTTTGTCAGTTTTCCCCTGGTAGTCCTGATTAGGAAGTATCCTTTGCTCTCAGTTTTTTTCTAGGTAGAAAATTCTTCTCAAATGTAGATTCTTTGTAGGTTTTGTAACACTACCAATCAAGCAGGTCCTTAATATCATCCAATTTTAAAAATACGAAACAACCCAAACTATAAAGCACCTTAGCTAATCACATGACTCTATTTCCAAGATCATCACACTATATGTTGGCTTTTCATTCTACGATAAGGTTTATTTTTTTCTTCCTTGAAGATTTAGAAGAAAGTTTGTGTTGATTTTTCTTTTCAAATTTAAAAATTTATTTCCCTGTAAGTTATTTTTGTTATAAAAGGATTTAACTATGTTAAATTTTAATAGCCCAGAAATCTTTTTTTATTAAACTTTTTATTTTGTGTAGGACTATAGCCAGTTAGCAACACTATGATAGTCTCAGGTGGACAGCAGAGGGACTGACCATACATGTACATGTATCTGTTCTTCCCCAAACTCCCATCCAGGCTGCCACATAACATGCAGCAAAGTTTCCTGTGCTATACAGTAGGTCCTTGTCAGAAAATACATCTTAATTTCCAAGTGATTGAAAATTACTCTCTAAGATGTGCTAGCCCCTTTATTTACATTCAGAAAATATGTTTCAAATGACTATATTGGGAAAGGTAAAGTGTTAACTTTACAGTTGAACCAGTTGTTATATCACTCTACTCATATAATTTCCCTCCTAAAATGAGCTTTTATATACTTGATACAGGCTGAGTAAAATGAATTCAATGAATCAGGACACTCAGGTGAATGGATTAGGACTAAAAAGCATGTGGCACATAATTGGTCTAAGTATAAAGACTTATAGTTCATGAAATTATTCATTCTCTTTCTGCATGTCAGACATAGTTCACTTTGGAGGAAATTATCCTTCAAGTAAAAGGACACGATTTTTGAAACAGGAAAGCTGTTAAGGAACGCTTCTTAAGGATGGTTAATGCTTGAATTATAACTTAAAAAATGAATTGTTGTTTAGTCATTAAGGCATGTCCGACTCTTTTGTGACCCCATGAACTATATAGCCTGCCGGGCTCCTCTGTCCATGGGATCTCCCAGGCAATAATACTGGAGTGGGTTGCCATTTCCTTCTCCAGAGTATCTTACCCACCCAGGGATCGAACCCATGTCTCCTGTATTGGCAGGTGGATTCTTTACTTCTGAACCACCAGGGAAGCCCTAAGGAATGAATAGGAGCTTGCCAAGTGGATAAGTCAGGGATCTGACATCCCCATGGAAGAATTACAAAAGCATGGAGGGAGAAATGAGTGTGGATGGTCGGTACCCCACCCCATCAACCCTCTGCAGTGCAGGCAGCAATATGGGGTGTATTGAAATCTGGAGCACAAGATGGAGAATCCACTCAGCTGCTGGGTAGCCCTGTGATCAGGTCACTTATGTTATAAAATAAATGGAGTGGATTGGATTTTCTCTAGGGCTCTTTTCAGCTATAACGTTCTAGTTGCCTGTGACATCTCCCTTTTCCAGTTTGCCCTTGCTGTATCCCTACACATCTGTGTTTCCAAACTCAGGGCCCAGTCCCTTCACAAAGCTCTCCCCTGTCTGCCCCACTTTGTGCCCATCATCTCAGGACAGCCTCTGGATTGTCTCATTCCCTGCGTTAGAGAGATGCATCCTCCCATCCCCTCAGGCAGAGTTGAACTTTGAATGCTCAGTCAGCAGGGCTTCCTTTGTGTTTTAGACTTTTGATGGGGGTTTCTTTTTTCCATAGCATGCTTTCTGTCTGCCTCGCCTTTCATTTGTTCAACATTTGTCACATGAACTTTGTGACACGACTAAACTAGTCACAGTGATAGCAGACGCTCCAAAATTGACTGAGCAGATGGTACCAGTGGTTTTAGATTAAATTATTAACTAGGATCCATAGCTGAAGGCTTTAGCTTCAACACATGCAGAGAAAAGGGTATTTCCTAGCATTAGAATGAACTAGCAAAGTGGATGCCAGATCAAGTTCCTTCTAAAGAATTGATACATTGTCATCTCTCAGGGTTTCCCTTTCTACTCCCAGCCACTCCCCCAACCAGATATTGATGAGAAGAGAGATTTCCATTTGTCTTGTTTTCAGTGTGCCATATGATTCATCATTAAAGATTAATTCAGAAGCAGAAGAAAGAAAAGACTATTGTACCAATGAGGTTCTAGAATATTGGTGGTTTTTAATGCTTTTTTTGTGTGTGTGAAATAACATGATTCATGGGACAGTTAAAAAACTCTTCATGAGCATCTGCCATCAGACACATATCAGTATTTTCATTACGGCCAGCATCTCTACAATGTGTGTGTGCGTGTGTATGTGTGTAACAGTATTCAAATGTTAAATGTGTAAGATTACACCCAGTGCATATTCAAATTTCCCTCTTTGTCTAATAGGGTTTTCTTTGTATCTGGTTTATCCAAAAACTAGCAGCTGGATCATACATCTGGTTGTGATGATGTTCCTTAAAGCTCTTTAAATCTGGCACATTCTCTTTATTGTTTTATTTAATTAATTTATTGCAGAGAGGCCAGACCAGGTAAACATTCAGCCTTTTAGTCTGAGTGACATTTTCATTTTTCCCTCTAGCTCTAGCATTTCCTGTAAACTGGAAAAATGTAACTTGTCAACAACAGTGTTTACCTTGGATTCACTGTGGGTGATGTTTATACTTGGTGTCGCATCGCACTGGGACTCACGTAATAGCGTTGTCCCAGGAGCGCCTGCTGGATTAGGGAGATGGCAGGCTGATGTGTGTGCTGTGCAGTTACTCTAGCAGACCTCGTGTTTGGCATCTCTTCTGTGATGGTGTATAAAACTGGCAAGTGAATCAAAGAAGAAGTTGTGCATGTTTAAAATCTAGACTACAGAGATGAAGAGTAGTAACTGGTAAGAAAAATGCCTGATATGAAAAATAAGAGATCAGTTCTTTAGTAAACAACTGACCAACCCATCTTTCAGTTTTTAATCAATTAAATGCCAAACAGCAGGAGCCTATAGTCAGTTCAATTTGTTTTGAATAATATAAAGTATATTTTTCTGTCTGTTGTATGAAATACTTAAGGCTATCTTTTAATATCATAAATTACAATTGTATTAACAAATGAATTTAACTGTACATTTTTTTAAAAGTCCCTTAATTGTCAAATTTCATCTACCTGAAATTCAACTTTATCTGGGCATGCTGTATTTTATTTGACAGCCCTGTTTTTGAATTTACTCTTATTTATATATTTACTGATTGCGTTCATTCATCTGCCTATGTTATTAATTTGCTTTGCAGCTTCTAATGATTGTTATTTTCATAGATAAGAAATATGGACTGTATATAATTGCTGTCAATGTGAAAGTATTTATAAAAACATGAAACATAAATCTCACTTCCAAAAGTTGAAATATGGGAAGCTTTGTTCCTTAATAAACAGAGGCCACGCCTAAGTTTTCTGTAAGTCTATTACTAAAGCATTATTATGAATGTTTATTAAGGAGATTGTGTTACTAGTTTATTTTTATAAATTTTTCAAATCTCTTACTACTCAATGTGTACATTTTATCCTACAGGCCTATGGGCTTATATTGTATGTTCTGCTATGAAGATTTCCAATCCAATGAGTCTGAAAAACAGAAGAATGAATGGGTGTGTCTGTGGATTTAAACACTGTATTTTAAGTATTTTAACCATGCATAAAGATAATCAGTACACTTAAATTAACTTAGTCATGTACGGTCTTCTATTTCAGATGTTTGATTTTAAAAAAAGAGTGTGAAACACATCAACAGTCATTAAAAACACCATTTATAGATAAGGCTGGGCTGAAATATTTTCTATTTTCAAGAGCTAAAATTCTTTTGAGACATGCTTACATTATCATTTAGAATTTGGAGCTTTGACCGGAACTCCATTACATCTGAGTTTTATTTTCCTTCCCTCCCCTCCCCACTTACAAGACCATGGTGATCTTTATTGATTATACAGTCCACTTTCAATTGATCCAGAACTCATTTTGTTTAATTCAAAATGTGTGTGTATATTATGTGACATAATCATGCCTTGTTTCTGCTTATAACTCCTGTGTTTATTATTTGAAAATGTTCCCTTTTACTAAATACTTTTAAACAAAGTTTGTGAAAGTACTGGATTCAAAATAAACACTTTTAATGCCCTAGCTTCATTTAATGCACTGAAGAGGGCCTGAAGCTTTGTGTAAATGGGGAGCGGGGTAGGAGAGGGGAAGGGCTCCATGGGGATAGAGGCCTTATCCAGGAGTCCTTAGACAGCTCTGCTCTTAAGCTTTTAGGTTTACATGTGCAATCTTTGGTCCTTATTAAAAAGAATAAGGATATATTTTAAGGTTTACTACAAGTGAAAGCATGAATGGTAACAGGGTCATTTATTAATAACTAAGGTCTAATTTTAAAAAATTTATACATTAAGTATCTAATGGTTCCTGAAACATAATACACGCTGTTAAAAATGGGCCGCTAAGACCAAGGGTGTTGTAGAAAAACAGCCCTCCATGAGGACTGGTTCTGAGCTCCTCACCGTTGGCGTGATTTGCTGGACTGGGTCCCCCTGCCTTCTCTCCCTGCCTCCAGTCAAGCCCGCTCAGGCGCGCTCTTCACCTCTGGCCGTAGGACTTCCTGTCTCACACTCCTTCAGGGGCTCCCTAGGCCACCCACTGAATTCCGCCCTCTTAGGACAAGCAAGGCCCCTCAGGGTCAGGCCCCTGCCTCTCTCTCCACCTCCTTGGCCACTCTTCTCCACATTAATTTCCCCTAAACTTACACCAAGGCCTTTGCAAGTCTCCTTGTGTCCCAGGACTGGGCTTTTCCAACAGGTCCACTCTTCACCTCTGTTCCCTAACAGTTGTTTGTCTTCTAAATGAGGTCATGAGGAGGCATAGCCAGAGAGTGATTGCTACGGCTGATGTCAAGGGCACACTGCCTGTGTTTTCTTCTGGAAGTTTTATGGTTTCTTACATTCAGGTCTTTGATCCATTTTAAGTTGGTTTTTGTGTGTGATGAGAGAGAGCGGTCTAGTTTCATTCTTGTCTCTCTAGTTTTCCAAACACCATTAAATGCGCATCAGCAGATGACTGGATAAAGATGACACACACACAAGATGGAATACTACTCAGCCATACAAAAAGATGAAATCTTACCATTGGTGACAGCATGGATGAACTTTGAAGGTATCATGCTATGTGAAGTAAGTCAGATGGAGAAAAATAAATACCATATAATTTCAGTCATATGTGGAATCTAAATAAACAGACCAAATAAATACACAGATTCAGAGACCAGAGTAGTGGTGACCAGAAAGGATGGGAGTGGGGGAGGGCAATATGGATAAAGGAGGTTGACTGTATGGTGATGGAAACTAAATTTTTGGTGCTGAGTCGTCTGAAGTTTGGACAGAAGTTTAAATATAATATTGTACACATAAAATGTATGTAATGCTTTGTATCATTTAATTGCTTAGTTGCTCAGTTGTGTCTGCCTCTTTGCAACCTTTTGGACTATAGCCTGCCAGGCTCCTCTGTCCATGGAATTCCCCAGGCAAGAATACTGGAGTGGGTTGTCATTTCCTTCTCCAGAGGATCTTCCCGACTGAGGGTTTGAACCTGCGCCTCCTGTATTTCCTGCATTGCAGGTGGATTCTTTACCCGCTGAGCCATTGGGGAAACCCAGGAAATGGCTACCAGTAACTAAAAATATGTTTGAATTTGCTTGAATTCTTAAAAACTGTAACACTGTTTCCTGACCTAAAGCTTCAGATCACAACATAGGGGCTAAAGCTAAATGCAAACACAAAAAACTAGTTTATAAAAAAAAAATTTTAAATAAATGAGCTGCATGCCCTTTGTCATCTTTTCAGTTAACAGCATTGTCTTATCTCTCTCCCTGTACTGATTCATGATTTTATTATTTTTATCTGTTTGGGTGTGCCGTCCCCACTGGACTATGACCTTCCTAAAAAAGTCAGTGCCCATGTTGGATTCACATTTAACCCGGATGCCTAACACAAGGCAGCTAATAAGTACTCAGTGTGAACTTGCTGACTGGTGGAACATAAGTGCACGTTTACAATTAAAATGTTTAGAATATGAATTACTTTTAAAAATATTCCTCTATCTCTTTGCTGGTATGTTATACACCTGCTCCTGGGAAGTAATAGAATAACTGTAGAAATGATCAGATGACTCCCTAGAAGAAAAAATTTAAATGTTGGTTAAAAGTAAGATTTCATTTCAGTGAAAGATTCAGCAGAATTGTTGGAATTTTAGAAATAAGGATGGGAATTTTTATGTAATAGTGGTGGTAAAGAATTTCAAAAATCTGGACCAGGATAATCTGCCAGGATTATTCAAGTGATATTAGATATATTTTTCTTTGTCATATTTGACAGCATTTTTAGAGCATAATGCTTTACTCTTAAATATTTTTATTTATGGTCCCTATGTATCTTTTATATAAGATACATTAACTTGAATACATAAGCTGAAGATTTTTAGTCTTAAATATTTTTATTAGTTATGAACTCTAATAAAGACTTTTGTGTTAAGATATATTAACTTGAACATACTAACTAAAGATATCTTTAACCCAGGTCTCCCTCATTGCAGGCAGATTCTTTACCATCTGAATTACCAGGGAAGCCCAAGAATACTGGAGTGGGTAGGCCATCCCTTTTCCAGGGGATCTTCTCGACCCAGGGATCGAACTGGGGTTTCCTGCATTGCAGGTGGATTCTTTACCAGCTGAGCTACCAGGGAAGCCCCTTGCAAAACTTAGTATGTGCTAATTAGAGATGGATCAAGACACATAGAGTCTCATCTTAGCTTCGACAGCATTAGCATCTAGATCTCCGTTCTCTCATTTTAAGTGGTGTTTAAATATACCTGTCTGGTTCATTGAAAAATTGACCATCATCCCTAATAGATATCAAAAAGTTCTTGATAAGCAGCAGATTTAAGGAAACTGGCTTAAATTAGGCATTCAGCTACAGATAATGTGAGATTTGAGTAGAGGGTGGTTAAGAAGGAGCTGGAGGGCAGACCAGTGAAAGACAGCAGATGGAAGTGAAGACTGAGGGGGCTGTTTAAAGGCAGTGGCTTCATCCAGAAGTCAGCCTCTCAGAGAATGAATATATTCAGCTTTCGGGCATGTATTAAGTCTTTGGCACACGATTCCACTCTGCAGTTGTGTGCAGCCTGAGAGCAGAGTATACAGTAGATGAAGGCATGGGCATAGTTGTGCCGTCCCTGGAGGAGGCAATGGCACCCCACTCCAGCACTCTTGCCTGGAAAATCCCAGGGACGGGGAGCCTGGTAGGCTGCAGTCCGTGGGGTCGCTAAGAGTCGGACACGACTGAGCAACTTCACTTTCACTTTTCACTTTCATGCATTGGAGAAGGAAATGGCAGCCCACTCCGGTGTTCTTGCCTGGAGAATCCCAGGGATGGGGGAGCCTGGTGGGAGGCCGTCTATGGGGTCGCACAGAGTCGGACACGACTGAAGCGACTTAGCAGCAGTAGCAGCAACTTGACTGTCAGACATTGAAATTTGAGTCTTATAATTTCACATCATGAGATTATGTTTTAATTTTTTAAAACCATTTATAAAGGGGCCAGCTGGCTTTGACCCAAGAGCCATAATTTCCTGACTTGACCTCACACCAGCAAAATCATTAAGGTTTTAAGGGGGAATAAGTAAATAGCGTGAAAGTGAAGTCACTCAGTTGTGTCCAATTCTTTGTGACCCCGTGGACTGTAGCCTACCAGGCTCCTCCATCCATGGGATTCTCCAGGCAAGAATGCTGGAGTGGGTTGCCATTTACTTCTCCAGGGGATCTTCCCAACCCAGGGATCGAACTTGGGTCTCCCATGTTGCAGGCAGATGCTTTACCTCTGAGCCACCAATAGCATAGGGCAGAAATTTAACACCTGACTCTTGGAAGCTTGTTAAGAGTTTGTCAGAATCCAAAGAAGGAGCAGTCAGATGTAGGAAAGGAAATAGTGGTCTGCAGTGTTGATGAAAAACGGCTCCACAACTGGATCACTAGTAGTATATGATTAAAAAGATGAGAGAGAAAAAGACCGTTGGTACTGGTTAGAAGTTCATGGTGACCATGGAGAATTTTTTTTAAATGATGGGCAATAGAATTTTAGACAGCAGGAAAGATAATGTGTGCATCAAAGCTGGAATTGATAGGTTTAGAGCAGTCACTGGGGCTTCCCTGGTAGCTCAGCTGGTAGAGAATTCACCTGAAATGCAGGAGACCCTGCTTTGATTCCTGGGTTGGGAAGATGCCCTGGAGAAGGGCTAGGCTACCCACTCCAGTATTCTTGAACTTTCCTGGTGGCTCAGACAGTCAAGAATCCGCCTGCAGTGTTTGAGACCTGGGTTCATTGCCTGGGTTGGGAAGATCCCCTGGAGGCAGTCATGGCAACCCACTCCAGTATTCTTGCCTGGAGAAGCCCCATGGACAGAGGAGCCTGGTGGGCTGCAGTCCATGGGGTCACAAAGAGTTGGACATGACTGAGCGACTAAGCACAGCACAGCACACACAGATCGTAAAGTAAGAGATGAGAAAACCACTGGGGAAATCTTTATAATTAAAAAGCTGTTTCCAAACCCTTCTTAATATTTAACGCAATAAATACCATAGTTTATGTGTTTCCTTCCAGAAGCTCTGGACTTAGGGAGTTAAGAGGCAGCACAGAATAATGCTGAGAGGACGGTGTGCCCTGGGATGCTGGGTGCATGCTAAGTTGCTTCAGTTGTGTCTGACTCTTTGTAACCCTATGGACTACGGCCTGCCAGGCTTTTCTGTCCATGGGATTTTCCAGGCAAGAATACCAAAATGGGTTGCTGTTTCCTTCGCCAGGGGATCTTCCCGATCCAGGGATAGAACCCATGTCTCTTAATGTCTCCTGCATTGGCAGGTGGGTTCGTTGCTACTGGCGCCACATGAGATGCTGGGGTGGAAGCCTGCTTTTTAACCCCCAGACTTGCCACTGACCTCTGTGTAACCAGTGGCATTATCTTTACACGACTGTGGTCACTCGATATCAGGTTTTATTAATGAGAAAGGAGATTACTCCATGTGTGACTCTTACCAAAGTTCATTTCTTAGAGCACTTCTCTGACTAGTCCTGGTGGGTTAGAAATGTTTCACTACCAATAAACTTCTCTCCTCCCTCTTTAAAATGAGAGCCAGTTGGATTCACTGCACAGATTCTTGTTCTATTGCTATTGCCCCCTTCAAGTTTTTACTCAAGTTTCACCTTTCCAATGAACTCTATCCTGACTCTATTTAATATTACAACCTGGCCACACCCTCCTCCTCTCAAACCCCTTTTATCCTATGCAACTTTTTCTTTTGTCCATTCCACTCACCACATTCTAACATACCATATAATTGTGGTTTATGGTCAAGTAATGTAAGCTCCAAGAGGGATCTCAAATGAATGGCGCTTCTTACGTGCTCAGTATTTGTCTTTGAATGAGTAAATCAAAGTTCCAGTGCCACTGCTGTGTACGTGAAAGGTCATGTGCTGTTTGTAGTTGGGAGTCCAGATGGGGATGTTCAACCTCAGAAATTCGTGGACTGTGGATAAGGAGTGCTTCTGGTTAGAACCCACTACTGCCTGTTTTGAGTATAGTGAGCTAAGAGGCAGCTCTTGCTTATAACTGTGTTATCCTAAGGGAACTTTGCACACTCTTCAAGCAGTTATATAATTTAACTTACACTCTCAGTCTTTTCTCATTTGCCATCTGCCCATGTAATTACTTTTAAATAAAGCAGTGTATAGGTGAAAGAACACAACTTGGAAATCCGTGATAATAGGTATGGTGGTAGGATAATATGTGTGTGTTGGGTTTTGTTTGCTTCAATTTTGTTGTACAAAAAATAAGATTGTGTGTCTGTTTTGGGGGGGATAATTTGAGGAGGAATCATTCCAAAGTTTTCCCTAGAGGGAGCCCCTTATATAAATTTTATTCTTTGACTAAAAGCTTTTGTTGTAAACTAAATGTTTTGAATTAGTGGGTTATTACATTTTTCCATTCAGTTGTAAGTCTGGCCCAAAGCTATGAAATAAGAGGTTGTCTAACATGTTTCAAAAACTATTTTGCCATGAAGTGAAGTTGGGGAGAGCTGTAAGGCGCATTCTTTTCCTTTGTCCCCTATCATAATATTGTTTGATTTGTATTCTTTTCCTTTTTGTTCCTGTCTCTTTACCCCGAAGTGTATTTTTCTAGTGCCTGCTTGTACCACATTTCTGATTCTTCTCTGTTTATATTTACCCAGTTCTCTGTGGCCAATTGCACACGAGAAAAGACCTGCAACTTAGTACAGTACATTCACGTTGAAGAGAAAAACTCAGATAATTTTTGTTAGAAATTGTTCCTCTTCTCTCCCATTGGGGAGGTGTTTGGTGTGGAATTTTAAAAACCTGGTGCTTAGGCTAGGTTTTTAAAATTTAAAATACAGACTTAAATGATGAGGCTACTTTATCATCTGTTTTCTTCTTTGGAGTGGGAAAAGTTAAGAGTTGGGGGCTGGGGGTCGTGAGAGTTGTGGCAGCTAGATGCAGACAAGATCACCCTTTGGAACAGTGACAGTGCTTTTCTCCGTCACTGGCAAGAAAAAAAAAAAAAACTGGGTGAGAAGACTGGGTGTACTAATTTGCAACTAAAATACAACCAAGTCATCATTTACAGCTCCCTGGAGATTGTATTGTCAAGTTTTACTGCTTGCAAACCTTCCTTTAGTGTGGGAGGCAGAGCCTGGGGGCGTGGCTGGGGAAACAATAGTTTGGCTCTTTCTCCCCCCTGAATCAGTTCAAATGCCTGACTTAACTAGGAAGTCAAAGAATCAACAGACTTGCCATAAGACTTGTCGGCTCCAGTAAAAAGATCTGGATGTTCTTAGTGGCCCAGTGAAAGTGGGGAACACCTTTGCTTCACCTTGACTTCCATAAAGGAAACTCGCTACTGTTTTTGTGGACTCCAGAGAGGAGGCACTTCAGATCAGTTGGAGAGGAAACTGAATCATTGAGCACCGAGGCAGAAAGACAGATGTGGCTCTCATGCAAATAAGAACTGCGGTTGGCTTTCTCTTTCTGTACATGTTGTCACTGGTGACTCTCGGCCTTAAAGATTAGGTTTCAGTGGGAGCTTTTCAGGTTCAAGGACTGTTAATGGTTTGTAACTGCCTGACAATAAGTTCAACCTCAAAGTTACATCAGTCCAGGCAGATGTCTGAGGATTCGAGACCAGAGGGAAAAAGTTAGAATCTGGAGCAGAAGAATGCTGATTACCACCTGCTTGCTGGACTGAGCTTTTAAAGGATTCAAATTTTGTAATCCTACGTAGATGTCCTGGAAATGGTGGTCTTTATTAATACAAAGATCAAGTCTTTGATTAAACTTTTTAAGAAGAAAAGTAAGTAGTTTCTTTTCTCTGCACTCTATGTGAGTATGTGTATGTGTTCTATGTACGACTTCATCCTTTTGAGTGATGGAATTAAGAGCGTAAAACAGCATAATTGGTGTTTGTTAAACTCCTTTCTATACCAAGTTCACATACCTCAGACTTTTATAACTCTAGGGCAGAATTATGTGACTTTTTCTTTTTAAAAGCATGACTTACTTGTTTATGGTTGGGATTTTAGGTGAATTCACTTCTATTGGGATTCTAAAAAAAAAAAAAATAATAATCCTTTGAAGAAGGGGGGAAAAAAGCCCTTGTATTTACTTTATGTCTGCCTTGATGTACAGTGTATGGTGTTTCAATTCTTTGGCTAAATATGAGGAGCCTCTGAGTGATGCATCACATATTTTTGGTGGGGATGATCCTCTGAAACTCTCCTACACTCTGTTAGGTATTTAAGAGCTCAAGGACAGCCTCTGTCTAGACTGATCAGTCATTGTAAAGCACACAACTTCTGTGGTGTGGCTTCATTATGTACTTACAGTTGGTTTCAATTTCTTTAAATCCAGATGCCTCTTCATTCTTTGGAAAGTATAAATTTTATTTATAAACAGTTTTGTTTTTACATAGTTGTTTATTTTATTTTAGTTTTGGGGCCATGGGTTTAAACTGGATAAATGTAGGTAGGACCATTGGTAAGAGAAACTGGAGAAAGCAAATGAACAGCCCTCGGGGTTCATTTCTACAGCTCCCCTCATCATAGATTGTCTTTGGATGGACTGATTAAAATCTACCCTGGCAAGAGTGAGATACACCAAGGAGAAACAACTGTTCTTTCTTAGGAGCCAGTTGGTAGTTGTATGGTGGGGCTGAATGTGCAATTACATGGACACTATCACTTGGATTTGATTTGTAATTGGCGAATAGGAAGAGTTTCCATTTTCATTATTTTCCGACTATGAAGTATGATAATTCAGTCTTCGAAATCAATGGGCATCAGCACAAAACATTATAATTAACTGGCTACTCTTTGGAGGACACACGGCAAGCTCCATCCTGTGCAAGATTCTCCGATTATAACTAAGAACTAAGTCAGGGCTCTTTGGATTTTATAGATTACGACTGATAGTTCTATGTACCATGTAAAACATTTGTTCCACAGATATGTGAAATGCCAAGTGCCTAATTTACATGCTGCTGCTGCTGCTAAGTCGCTTCAGTCGTGTCCAACTCTGTGCTGCCCCATAGACGGCAACCCACGAGGCTCACCAGTCCCTGAGATTCTCCAGGCAAGAACACTGGAGTGGGTTGCTATTGCCTTCTCCAATGCAGGAAAGTGAAAAGTGAAAGCGAAGTCGCTGAGTCTTGTCCAACTCTTAGTGACCCCATGGACTGCGTGCGGCCCACCAGGCTCCTCCATCCATGGGATTTTCCAGGCAAGAGTACTGGAGTGGGGTGCCATTGCCTTCTCCGAATTTACATACAGCTTTTAGTAAACATTAAAAGCAGAAAGCACACAGGACGTTTCTGTTTTTAACTTGATGTCTAGTTCTCAATGTTTATTTTTCCATTTGGCAGTTTGTAGGGAAAGTGGGATGATTTTTTAAAAAATTTGTCCAGTTTTATTGACATATAATTGACATACAGCACTGTATCCACTTATGGTGTATAGCATAATGATTTGACTAGCAGACATCATGAAATGATTCTCACAGTAAGTGTAGTGAACATTCATAGTCTCATATAGATACAAAAGAAAAAGAAAATGTTTTCTTTGTGATGAGAATTCTTAGGATATACTATCTTGTTGTTCAGTTGCTGAGTCATATCGACTCTTTGTGACCTCATGGACTGCAGCACACCAGGCTTGCTCCTCTGTCCTTCACTATCCCTGGAGTTCGTTCACATTCTTATCCATTGAGTTGGTGATGCTAGTTAACCATCTCATCCTCTCTTAGCAACTTTTATATATAACCCAACAGTGTTAATTGTGTTCAGAATGTTGTATATTACATATGTAGTACTAATTTATCTTATCACTGGAGAGAGTAGGATGATTTAGAAAGTGAATTATTTAAAGGTGGGCTTGTGGAATTCAGTACCTGTGAAGAAGATGGTAAACGGGGTGAGTGCTGACCTCACTCTGGTCTGTGGAGTGACTCATATTCCCAGAGGCACTGAAAAAAGGCCAAGTTCCTCTTCATTGATGGTTCTAAAAGTCAGGGACTCCCTTCAAGTAATTGCACTAATCTTGCCACAACCATTCTTCTCATGAGTTATTTCATAAGCTGTGACTTTCCATATATTAGCTCATTTGATCTGTATAATGGTTTTAATAGCTGTGCTGTTAGGTACATTGAGTTAATTTTAAACATGTTCATATAGAAAGGTTCAATAGTTCATGTGTGCCTGTTCATTTTATTTTATGAATCTACTTTATGGTCTCATTTCCAGGGACATATTATGTTGTAGAAACGCGTATGCCCAGTGTATCCACTGTGCCATAGGTCAGAGAGGGGAAGATTCCTCCCGACTCACAATGGTCATATCTGCTGGTTTACAGGTGTTAGACTTGTCACCTTCAGTAAACACCTCAACACAGAGTCCTTCTCAAACTTCTCTAGTCTCTCCAATGCTGGCTTACAGCAACGGCTATATAAAAAATATTTTAAAAAATTGTTGTTGAATTTGTATGATGTTGTCAGTTTCATGTTGGGATCCATCGGTAGCCCCTCTTGGGTTGTGTTGTCAGGAAAAATCAAATAGACAAAGCAATCTTAAGCCCTAAAATGTAAAAGGAAAATTATCATAGAGATTTAACCTACCATTTCTTCCTCTGATGTCCTCAGTCTCTTTTGTGTTGGAAAAATTGAATTGAATTGGATTGTGTTGGGAAAAATCAATTGCATTGGAGTTTCTAAAAACATTTGAATATGAACATATTCCATGAAAGCAGGAAGTTCAGAAAAATTTTTCAGCACGAATGGATTTCTAATTGAACTATGCTATTTAAATGTATTACATTGAATGTTTATGCTTAGTTTTTTAAATTTTAAATGAGTTTATAACAGTGGTGTTTTAAAATAATGCTTTAGAGGGGAAAGAATTGGTACCAGGTTCTTAGTAGAAAAGTTGTTTTCTGTCTTGCAATCTAACATTTATAATGTAGTGACATAGTATAGTTGATTAATAGATTTTGTCATGATGGAGTGAAGCAGGAGGTCTTTATTGATTTTGTTAATCATTTTCTAACTTTGGAGTAAAAGAAGGGCCTAAAAAGATGGGAAGCAATTAACTGAACAAACACAAAACACAGTGGAAAGGACCCCTGGGGTCTAAGATTGAATCTTATTCAGAATTTGTTCCATTTCTCCCTTGCTGGTCCTTACCTGTGAGTGTTTTAGGTACCCAGAACTCATCTTGATGTAACACAGTTAATTTAAAACCTGAATGTATTCTCTCTTTCTACAGCTGTTTCCAACCTAGATGAGGAGAGTCGATGGACAGTCCACTACACTGCTCCATGGCACCAGCAGGAGAATGTGTTCCTCCCCACCACAAGACCCCCCTGCGTGGAGGACCTGCACCGCCAAGCCAAGCTCAACCTCAAATCAGTACTGAGGGGTAAGATGAACCCTCCAAGCTTGATGTTCTTGCATTCTTGGCTGTTAGAAATGAAAACATAGATTCGGTAGCTATTTGTAAAAGACTACTTAAAATGAACTTATACTATGCTGTGTCTTTGTAAGTTATCATAAATACAGCTTAATACATGCTAAGTATGATCTGGTGTCTATAGAAAGCTGCCTATTTACAGATAGGCAAATGTATCCTCAAAGAGGCTTTTCTGGGTTAAAACCCTTTCAGTTCAGTTCAGTCACTCAGTCGAGTCCGACTGTTTGCGACGCCATGAACTGCAGCATGCCAGGCCTCCCTGTCCATCACCAACTCCCGGAGTTTACCCAAACTCATGTCCACTGAGTCGGTGATGCCATCCAACCATCTCATCCTCTATTGTCCCTTTCTCCTCCTGCCCTCAACCTTTCTCAGCATCAGGGTCTTTTCAAATGAGTCAGCCCTTCGCATTAAGTGGCCAAAGGATTGGAGTTTCAGCTTCAACATCAGTCCTTCCAGTGAACACCCAGGACTGATCTCCTTTAGGATGGACTGGTTGGAGCTCCTTGCAGTCCAAGGGACTCTCAAGAGTCTTCTTCAACACCACAGTTCAAAAGCATCAATTCTTTGGCACTCAGCTTTCTTTATAGTCCAACTCTCACATCCATACATGACCACTGGAAAAACCGTAGCCTTGAGTAGATGGACCTTTGTTGACCAAGTAATGTCTCTGTTTTTTAATATGCTGTCTGGGTTGGTCAAAACTTTCCTTCCGAGGAGTAAGTGCCTTTTAATTTCATGGCTGCAATCACCATCTGCAGTGATTTTGGAGCCCAGAAAAATAAGTCAGCCACTGTTTCCACTGTTTCCCCATCTGTTTGCCATGAAGTGATGGGACCAGGTGCCATGATCTTAGTTTTCTGAATGTTGAGCTTTAAGCCAACTTTTTCACTCTCCTCTTTCACCTTCATCAAGAGTCTCTTTAGTTCCTCTTCACTTTCTGCCATAAGGGTGGTGTCATTTGCATATCTGAGGTTATTGATATTTCTCCCAGCAATCTTGATTCCAGCTTGTGCTTCCTCCAGCATTTCTTATGATGTACTCTGCATATAAGTTAAATAAGCAGGGTGACAATATACAGCCTTGATGTGCTCCTTTTCCTATTTGGAACCAGTCTGTTGTTCCATGTCCAGGTCTAACTATTGCTTCCTGACCTGCATACAGGTTTCTCAAGAGGCAGGTCAGGTGGTCTGGTATTCCCGTCTCTTTCAGAATTTTCCACAGTTTATTGTGATCCACACAGTCAAAGGCTTTGGCATAGTCAATAAAGCAGAAATAGATGTTTTTCTGGAACTCTCTTGCTTTTTCAATGATCCAGCAGATGTTGGCAATTTGACGTCTGGTTCCTCTGCCTTGTCTAAAACCAGCTTGAACCTCTGGAAGTTCACGGTTCACGTATTGCTGAAGCCTGTCTTGGAGAATTTTTGAGCATTACTTTACTAGCATGTGAGATCAGTGCAATCGTGCGGTAGTTTGAGCATTCTTTGGCATTGCCTTTCTTTGGGATTGGAATGAAAACTGACCTTTTCCAGTCCTGTAGCCACTGCTGAGTTTTCCAAATTTGCTGGCATACTGAGTGCAGCCACCAGTACTCAAATAAACCCCTGCCGATATGGGAAATTTTGCCAAATTTTGCCACTGCTTTTTTAAGACCATAGTTTAAATATTCAGAGCAAATTGTTAAAGTTAGTACTTTGTAATGGTCTGTTCAGTTAATTCAAGTTGGGTGGAAAGGAGACCTAAATACATACTTTGAGGGCGTGCAGAGTGGTTTGATTTACCAGAATTTGGGCTCACCCCAGCAGTACTCCTTCTAGTCCAGATGGGCAGAGTGCACTGTGGCTGGTAGGAAATCCAAGAAGAGTAGACACTTGTATCTAGTTTAAAATTCTCATTTTTACCTCAACTTGGTGATGTTAAGAAAAGTATATACACGGCAAAGAGGACAAAGTGATAAAGAAGGGAAGAAGAAGTGATTTTTAAAGAAGAAGTGATTTTTAAGATTCAGAGTTTTTCAGCCACTAAGTCATGTCCAAGTCTTTGCAACCCCTTAGACTGTATGTAGCATGCCAGGCTCCTCTGTCCTTCACTGTCTCCCAGAGTTTGCTGAAATTCATGTCCATTGGATTGGTAATGCTGTCTGACCATCTCATTCTCTGTCACCCCCTTCTCCTTTTGCCTTCAATGTTTCCCAGCATCAGGGTCTTTTCCAATGAGTCAGCTCTTCGCATCAGGTGGCCAAAATATTGGAGCTTCAGCATCAGTCCTTCCAATGAATAGTCAGGGTTGATTTCCTTTAGGATTGACTGGTTTGACCTCCATGTAGTCCAAGGGATGCGCAGAAGTCTTCTCCAACACCACAGTTTGAAAGTATCAATTCAGATTTAGAGACTTTCCCTTAAAACAAAGAACCAACATTCTTATTCTCCCGGATGCTGTTTCTACCAGTTTTCTCCTACCATGTGCTGTTTGGGGTCTAATTATACTAAAAAAAAATACTTGTTGCTTATGTGCAATTTAATTTAACTGGACATATCCTGTATTTATCTAATTGTGAAAGACTTATATCTGGAGAAATACTGTTCCTGATTGAAGGAAACCCCAGCTTGAGGATCCGTCTTATTTTTGTTATAGTTTTCACTTGTGTATCAGTCATTAATTAATTCTTTTATTAATGTGCTCTGATTATTAGCTAACAGTTAACACTCAACTATATACGAAGTACTGTTCTAAACTATTGCACATCGTATCTCATTTAATCCTCACAATAATCCTACAAACCATTACTGTGCCAAGTTTTACAGATGAAAACATGGAGACACAAAGTTTAGAAATGTGCTCGAGATCTCAGACTTAGCGATAGATCCAAGATTTAAACCTGGACCATCTCAGGCTGCAGAGCCCACATTCTTAACTGCTGCCTTTAACAACCATTTGTTGGAAATCTATTATTCTAGCTCAATGCAGAATACACCAGCAGGATCTCAGCTGTTGATAAATTTATATTTGTATCTGGAGAACAAATCACAATGTGAAAAATACTTGAGAGGTGCCAAAAACTGCTGTATTGCAGTTAAAGAAAGCAGATCATCTGCTTAGAGAAAGAATAGCTGTCAGAAGAGTCACAATAGATGTGATATTCTGAACAGAACTGTACAAACATTGTTAATCATAGCCCTGTTTTTTCTTCCTTTTATCTTGTGTAATGCTTTGATTATCTCATATGTATCTTACAGTTTTATGTATTTTATCATGTATCTTATAGTGTTGGCATTGCACTGTCTAGAAAGGAGGACATTACTGGGCTCCATTTTTTCATTTAGCCTAAGTAACCCCTTTATGGGCTTCTCAAATGGGACTAGTGGTAAAGAACCTGCCTGCAGGAGATGCAAGTGATGCGGGTTCGATCCCCAGGTCAGGAAGATCTCCTGGAGGAGGGCATGGCAACCCACTCCAATATTCTTGCCTAGAGAATCCCATGGACAGAGGAGCCTGGCGGCCTACAGTCCATAGTGTCACAAAGAATCGAACACCACTGAAGCAGCTCAGCACACAACCTACATATTTAGTGACTACAAGCCTAGATGAAAAGAATCATGTGCGTTGGGCTCTTCTGTGTGGCCTTGGAGATGTACTTTGGCTGTGTTGCCTTCATGATGTGCCTAAATCCAACCAGAATTTCTTCTCGATCCCTTCAGTTCCTAGTGATTTGTCTTTAGGAACTTTTGACAAAGTGCTTCTTTACCTGGGGTTTATGTTCGTACACTGAAGAATTAATAAGAATATTAAATGGCACAGTTCCCAGGACAAACCCCGGAGGCCGTGCCATTGTTAACATTTCTTTTGTTGCTCTGAAGACCAAGCCCTGCCTGGTCTGGCTTGTAGAAAATACCTTCAGGAAGGTATGTGTGAGTTTGAATATTTAGGCCCAGTGGTTTTTTTTTTTTTTTTTTTTTCTTTTTTAGTTCTACCAGTTTATTGCTACCAACCCGTGACCCTCCACCCTCATGCACACATGCTCAGTCATGTAACCCCATGAACTGCAGCCAGCCAGGCTCCTCTGTCCATGGACTTTTCCAGGCAAGAATACTGGAGTGGGTTGCCATTTCCTTCTCCATCCCAGTGGTGTTTTGATCACTCTCCAGGAAATTGTGCTTCATGACCTCTTTCATGTATTTTCAAGTACCTAATCAGAGCTTCTCTTTTCTGCCCTTAGGACACTGTATATCTATGTATAGATTTTTCTAACTTCATTTTCTTTTGAACTGTTCAGTAGATACCTATGAAATATCATCCACATTTTGCCTACACTTAGATTTTATTTTGAAAAGGTTTTGAAAAGGTAAATGCTATAGTGATTGCTTAAGTGCCCTAAAGTGGTTCATCGAAGGGATCTACTATTAATAAGATTAATAAGTTTGGAAAATCCTTAGAGCTCAACTTTTAAAGTCTGGATTTAAATGAGCCTTAAGGGATTTTAGATAATTGATAACTTGAAGCACAGTGGTTGAGAGAGATGAAACAAGAAAGAATATCTGAGTGCTTTTGTTTCTCATTTATTTACTTTTAATCACATGTACTTTCACATACCACTTCCCTGACATCATGTTAGCAACCTGTAATAAACATAACATGAATGCAAAGTATTTGTTATATCATTATCAGTGAAGGTTAAAAAGAAAAAATCCAGTCCCTGAATATATGGTACTATTAAAGTATGATGTTATATAAGATTATTAGTCTAAGATAACTTAACCTCAGCATTCTTTGATTAAAAATATATAAAGGTAAGTCAGTATTCACAATGAGTAATCTGTTTTGTTCCTCCTTCTATTCTTACTGTGACCTTGTTCACAGTTTTAAGGAAGGAGTACTATCCTTTGAGGGCTTCCCTGGTGGCTTAGTGGTAAAGAATCCACCTGCCAAGCAGGAGATGCAGGCTTGATCCCTGGGTCAGGAAGATCCTCTAGAGAAGGAAATGGCAACCCACTCCAGTATTTTTGCCTGGAGAATCCCATGGACAGAGGAAGCTGTTCATGGGATCACAAAGAGTCAGGCACGACTGAACGATTAAACAACAAGAAATGAATAAGTAAGTGTTGTAAATATTGACTTATGTTAAAATAATGCAGAAATGCTTAATGGTCAGTAGACCAGTAGACCACAGGTTTACCGAAAATGTTTTTATGAAAAAGCTAAGCTTGCCTTAGTACCTAAAGGGTAGATGTAGATACTACTTGTGTATTTTAAGGATCAATTTTGTGCTGTGCCAAGAATTTTTAAATGAATGGACAAAAGGTCGTGGGTCCCCAGCTTTAAAGAGCTGAGGTGCTTGCCGTCTGGTGTCAAGACTGAAATGAACGAACAGTAGAGTAATGGAGACGTATGAAGTACACTGGGTATGTAGAGGAGAGTTCGGTCCGCCAGAAAAGCCTTGAGAGACCCCACTCTCCCATTCCCCCGTTGAAGAGAGGATGGGCTTATATAGTGTCAAATGGCATGTGAAGTGCCTAGAGGAGGTAGCTTCCATTCTGGCCCAACTAATGCAGGCAGATCTTTTGTGTTTGTTCTTAGGGACCAGTCTCTGGAGAATTTGATAGAATTTAGTGGCCATGCTCTTGGATCAAATGATTTTATTTTAATTGATGTATTTAGTTACTGGAGACTTAGGTAGTGATTTATTGCTAACAATAACACAAAAATGTACGAAGATTTTAAAAGAGTATTTTGATATTAGGCCCAACTGGACATCTGGCTAGTCATGAATAATAAATTTTATTGAATAGTAAATTTTACTAAATTTTCAGAAGAATTCTACTCTTTACATCTCCATGGTTGTTTAAACCCTTCATAAACTTCATCAGAGTTAGCTGTGATAATGAATAACCTCTATCTAACTAAATGTTTAACTGGATAGTTTTAGCTTTTATTGAAAAGGCCACAATTCAGTGGGAGAGGGGGAATTGAGGGATGGGGTAGGCTTGCTTGGACTCAATGAAAGTTTTAGATTTTATTTCTTTATAACCTGTGAGCCTCATTTGACAGTTACAAGATTATTAAAGGTTGTAATGAAAAAATGTTATTTCAAGCCCTCATCCCCTAAAAGCTCAACTTGGGAGACAGATAAACATACTTTCTCACAGTGTGTTTAGCAGGCAGTTTGGTTACTGTATCTGTGTAACTCCTACCTGAATTAGTTCACAGAGCATCTGTTGTTGACATAAGTCACAGCTCTCTTTCCTGAAAATCCACACGTTAGCAGGTCAGCATGCTCTGTGGCTCCAGAATTAGAAGTGTGAGCACAGGGAGGAATGTTGGATCTGGCTTGTGTTAATTCAGAGTCAGAAGGTTATATTTATTATATCTGGAGACATAAGAATTGAGGATATACATTGTGAAGAAATGACTACTTGTACCAAGTAATTTAAAGCAATAGAATGTGTGTGTGTGTGTGTGTGTGTGTGTGTGTACAAACCAACCTGTTTGACATTAAATAGCAGTATACCTTTTTCAAAATTATGGACACAGTTTCTAAGTTGTTCCAGCCAGGTTTCTCTGACAGTTCCTGACACACAGACTTTATCTGAAGGTCACTGCGTAACCTTCCATTGTCAGGAAGCCATCAACTAGTTCCATGTAGACTTGGACAAGTGAGTCTGTGCTGGGAAAGGCTGTGGGGGCCTCTCTGGATTTGATGAGGGGCTTGATGGTGACATCTGTGTGCGTTGGGCACATGGGTCCATGGGTTTTGGCTGTAGAGTCCCTTCTTGGGGATCCTGTGGCATTCTTCACAGGACTTCCTGGAAGACATGTGTCTAACCCTTGGTAATGTGAAGTGAAGTGAAAGCCGCTCAGTCATGTCTGATTCTTTGCAACCCATGGACTGTAGCCTGCCAGCCTCTTCTGTCCATGGAATTCTCCAGGCAAGGAATACTGGAATGGGTTGCCATTTCTTTCTCCAGGGATCTTCCTGACCCAGGGATTGAACCTGGGTCTCCTGCATTGTAGGCAGATTCTTTACCATCTGAGCCACTAAGGAATCCTATGGTGCTATTATTTTGGTCAAAAATAGAGCATGATCTGACTGCCAGAAACCTCTCGTTGTTCTTGCTTTCTGATAGGAAAAGGCCAGGTTTCATGAAAAGTACATGGGTGACGTTTAGGTTCAGGTCCTGCCTCTGTTGTGTACTAGGAATATATTGTTTGAGTTTAATTTTGAGTGTGTCTCTTTAAGATTTTGAACTTGTTTTTTATCTATAAGATAAAGATCCCAATACCTATTTTCATGGGAATAAGACCAACTTATTTATAGTATCTCAAAGTACCTGTCCCTCAGTGTGGAAGCAGAAAGTGTTTGTGGAGGAGTGTCTTTTATATAAGTGCAGTGGGATACAGACAGAACTTTCAGTCCTCTTTCCCAGATGCTGTCATGATTTAGCTGACACTCTCCCTCCCAGCCTTTATGCTTCAGAGATAGACACTGGGGAGGAGGGAGAGAGGAAGAGAACAAAGGACAGATATCATCAGATGACAGTGATGCTCACAGACACGTTCACTTCATCCACATGAGCAAGATGCCTTTTCCTCCACACCCCATCAGTCTCTGAAAGATACCTAGGATGCTAGAGCAGAAGGCCCCTCCCTGGTCCTCTGGTTAATCCCCTCTGCATTTGAATCCCATTTCTTTTAGGGGTTTCCCTGATAGCTCAGTTGGTAAAGAATCCGCCGGCAATGCAGGACACCCTGCTTCAATTCCTGGGTCAGGAAGATCCACTGGAGAAGGGATAGGCTACCCACTCCAGTATTCTTGGGTTTCCCTGTGGCTCAGCTGGTAAAGAATCTGCCTGCAATGTGGGAGACCTGGGTTCGATCCCTGGGTTGAGAAGATCCCCTGGAAAAGGAAACTGCTACCCACTCCAGTATTCTTGCCTGGAGAATCCCATGGACTGTATAGTCCATGGGGTCACAAAGAGTCGGACATGACCCAGCGACTTTCACTTTATTTTGTATATGATAAACCAGGATTTATGGAAGTTACAGGATTAATTGATAGCTACTTTACAGTTTATAGATAACTCTGCCAAGAACTCCAAGTCAGGTTTCTCACCCAGCCCATGCTGGCCTGTTTTGATCTCAGATCCCAAGGGCCTATCTCTGATGCTTCTTTAGCTGCCCTCAACTTCCGAAAAGGTCATTGGGACGGAGTTCACTTTGCAAATCAGAGCTTCAAGGCAGATTTAGTTTCTTCAGCCAATTAATTTAAGAAATGCAAAATAGCCTAAAGTTGGTGGCTTCCCTGTTGCACATACAAACTTCTCTTCACTCATTCTTGATTTCATTAAAATTCAAACATGTTTAAGAGAAATAAAGGAAGCTTCATCATTAGACATTGTATGTAATGAACATCAGTAATCATTGTTTCATCCTAATAGGCTTTGGTGCTTATTTTAGGGTTATAATAAGTCATTAGTACTTTGGAAGGAATGATGCTAAAGCTGAAACTTCAGTACTTTGGCCACCTCATGCAAACAGTTGACTCATTGGAAAAGACTCTGATGCTGGGAGGGATTGGGGGCAAGAGGAGAAGGGGACGACAGAGGATGAGATGGCTGGATGGCATCACTGACTCGATGGACGTGAGTCTGAGTGAACTCCAGGAGTGGGTGATGGACAAGGAGGCCTGGTGTGCTGCAATTCATGGGGTCGCAAAGAGTCGGACACGACTGAGCGACTGAACTGAGCTGAACTGAACTTTGATAGACTTAAAAAACATGGTAATAAGACTCAGGTTATAAAAGGGACAAAGGAAAGAAAGATAAGGGATTAGAAATACTAAATATACCAATGTTATAAGTAAGAAACATTAAATTACACTCACTCATAGAGAATTTTAACTTGTTTTCTAGTTTAAACAAAAATAGGCATAGAGTGGAGAGTGTGGGGGAGGAGTGGCTCTCTATTGTGGGAAACACTGCACAGAAGTAGGATGTGCAATTGTCTCATCTTCCCTGAACCACAGCGGCCTTGCCATCTTCTGCTGTTATTACCTGTTCCGAAAAATGAGATAGGCAGCCAGAAGTGTGATTCTAGTGCTGCCTATAGCCTGGAAGATGTTGGAAAATCGTATCCCATTTTTGTACTTGGCTTCTCCCTCAGGAAAAGAACTTTTTTTAATCTCTAAGTTCCCTTCTAAGCTCCAAAATTCTGATTGGCCTCTCAGTACTTAACTGCTTAAGGGTGATATGTATGGGGTTTATTGACACAAAAGTAGAATTCACAGCTAAATGCAAGCCCTGAGTTGTCTAGAATCTAAGTTTGTGTTGACACAAAAACTGCTAAGTGCATCCAGCAAATGAGGTGCTGGGCTGGAAGCTGCAGCAGAGTCAGAGATGAATCGACATGGCTGCTTTCCTAGTTCACACCCAGTCAGAGATAAGTGTATGAATAGCTCTCTGACAAGGTTGATAATGGTATCATTGAGCCCGCACCCTTGTCCCTGGGTGTTGTCTTTAAAACACAAATCTAATCATGCCTCTCATTAAAAATTCTTTACCAGCTTCCCACCATTGGCAGAATAAAACATAACCTCTGTGGCACCTGAGAACCTTCCTGATCTCCCCCCATTTGTCCAGCCTCACCTACCAGATGACCCTTTCTCCCCTGTGCTGCTGTATTCCTCCTTCCAAAGTCTGTCTTTGGAATGTTTGTGCCTCACACATAAGGATAAAGTCCTTCCGTTGGAAAGCTGGCTTGTGTTCCCCTTTCTGTCTGTCCACACATGTCTCAATCCACTTCCTCTCCCTTCTGAACCACAACCACTCACACCTGGCCAACTCCTGTTCCCCTTGTGAGGATCAGCCGGTGGCTGCCTGGGTTCCCATAGCACTTTCCTGGACTCCTCAGGGCAGACCCAGACATCCCTTCCTCACTTTTCCGCACGTGCCCACAGAACCTTACACCCCTCTGTTCAACTGCTAGTAATTGTGTTCACATATTTATCGCCCACCTGTCAGCAAGACCCTTGGGAGCAGGACCTTTTCTTGCCATTTGTGTGACCCCAGTGCTTGGTACTGTAAATACTGTTGTGTCTGTGGAGGTCCTAGAATAGTCATCTCAAACTCACGAGCAAGATCAGTCGTAGCTGGGGAGCAACTGGTGAGAATGTGGGAGCGAGGAGATTGGAGACGAAAGATACAGAGAGAGCAGTGGTGAAGGTTCAGCCTGGGAGGCTCTTATTTTAGGGGCTTGGGAAGGAGCAGTTGGGAAAAGAGTAACTGGGGAAGAAGACAGCAAATCAGGATGGGGCATTGGTTGTGGTCCTCAGGGACAGGCAGGGTTGGAAGAAAGGCTACTGAATTGGTCAGGAGGTGGCCATTGGTGAGTGTTAAAAGAGTGGTTCCCAGGGGGTCTGTGGATTTAAGAAGCCAGGTGTCAGGAAATAATTATTTTAATAAGCAGAAAAATAATAATATAAGTAAGTTTTTTAAAGAAATAAAATAAATGATGTTGCCAAGGCAAAGAGTATTTTGAGGTAGTCGCAGGCTAAAAGTAGTACTATTACTTGTTTTAAAAACTAGAGCCAGTTAAAACATGCTTTTAGACAAAAGAGCCCACAGGAGGAGGAAAGGTTGCAAATACTATAAAGAGAGCATATTGTATTTTGTTGTATTATGTTATATTATAAAAGGAGCACATTCCCTCATTAGTCAGAAGGCAGAGAACGGGCACAGGCAGAGGTCAGGTTTTGACTTCCAACTTTCAGACAGAAAACTGGAGAAAGCACGTTTTGAGATGGAGCAAAAAAACATTGACGTTATTTATTAGAGTCTTGATAGAAATGTGGCCCCCACTGTGTGGCCAGTTCCTTGGTGAGAAGGATGACTTCATTGGAGCTGACTGGTTCAGTGCGTTTGAACGTAATTAGGTTGACTTTTCAAAGCCAAATGGTAATGTTATTAAAGACTTTTTTTTTTTTTTTGGTAATGTTTAGTATTTTATTGTACTTCCTTTGGAATTTTTGTCCTTAGGGAAAGTTGCGCAACATGATGAAACAATGGATTAAATTCCCTATTGAGAAAAATGAAGTGCAAGACAAAAATAAAAAATTAAGAGAATGGAATGATACACAAAGGAGTGGCTTAACTTCTCTTGTTGGATTCAGTGGTGCACAAAATTTTTTATAATACTAACTCTGGGTATGGTAACCCTGAACGGGTAGTTAACCTGTGTGAGGGAAGTCAGATGCAAGAACAAAGGAAAAAGGAACAATCTGTGCTTTTTCAGTGGGTAAAGAGACCTGTCGCCTTTAATAGCAAGCAACACACAAAAGATAGAATAGCGAAGACAGTCATTTGAGTGATCCAGGTCTCAACAAAGCACTATGGATGGTTTGAACAAAAGGCTTTTTGTTTTGTTTTTGTGTCCGTGGCCAGTCTGCTGTTTCAGCAATTCCAGTTTAATTCCTGATAAACTGAGTAACTTGAGCGGCTGCTATATTTTCGCCCAGTGCAGCATAAAAATGCTACTTTGAAGGTACTGTGGATAAGGTTTGTTATCATTCCCCGTGCAGCTGAAGTCCCTGGTGTTGGTTTAGACTCTTTGCAAGTTATTTGATATTGAGTAACCTTGGTGATGCTCCACGGCTGCCAGTGATAGGGCTTTTTCATTCTAAAGTGAAATGAGATCACCTCCAATTTGGTTGTGCTCTGGTGGCGCTCAACTAGGACTTGCACACCCACAGCACCCTCACATTTATCATGGGTACGAGAAAGCTTTCACCTTAATTTAAGTCAGATTTAGTTCTTGAAGTTTCCTTAAATGATTTTGGCTATATGAAGAAAAGTAATGTTAAAAGCCAGTTTTCTGCCATGGCAAATAACATTTGAGGAATAATTCTTTTCATGGTTTGCAATGAAAAATAAAGCTAACAGTTTTATCCAGTGTGGTGAATTTTAATATTTAATCCCTAAGTGTTTAGGGACGGTTTTATTCCACTCTAATAGAAATTAACTATAGAGGGAGAATATCAATCAATATGACCTCTTTTTGCCCTTTTGCATAAATGACAGTGCCTATGGTGTTTAATATTACTCATTGAAGGAGATACTTTTCCCAGAATATGGAGGGAGGAGACTCTCTTCAATGGCTCTTCAGTATATTAGTCAGCAAATTCTTTTCCTGTGTGACTGTTGAGCTGGACATACAATTAATGGTACGTGTTCGCATGGTACTCCACCTTCCAGGTCCTGACCACTTTATCTCCCCAAACACACTAAGTAGATTGAAGTGAGAAGTCATTTGGAATTGTTCTAAAGTAAGTATTAGGTGTATGAATTCAGAAGTTTGCTTGCCATTTCCCCCCTCCCCTGGTGGAACCCATTTACTTCAAAGGCAGCTTTTCCACCATCTCTCGTCTACCTTGTGAAAGTATTAGTCACTCAGTCATATCTGACTCTGCAACCCCATGGACTGTAGCCTGCCAGGTTCTTCTGTCCATGGAGTTCTCCAGGCAAGAATACTGGAGGTGGTAGCCCTTCCCTTCTCCAGAGGATCTTCCCATCCCAGGTATCGAACCCAGGTCTCCTGCATTGCAGGCAGATTCTTTACTGTCTGAATCACACGGGAAGCCCTCTTTTCCACCTTACTCCTTCCCAGAACCTCTCTGGGAGCTTTCCTGTGACATCAGAAATCACAAGAGTTGCCTGTGATGGAATAAGTATTGTGATATTGGATTTGGTCAGTGTCTCTAAAGTTCTACTGGGACCAAATTTTCTTGGATAGATAACCCTAATAGAGCAGGGAGCATCATCTTCTCTGCCTGCTCTTCCCTCATCCTCTTATCTACTGAACATATGTATAATAGGTGCCCCTCACCCATTAAATTCTGTGTTTATGCTGGCCCTAACCTGTATGTGTCAGTTGTGCTTAATAAACACTGATGACATCTTTGGTGTACCAGATAGGCAGGTCACATGCTTTGGGTAAATTAAGATAAAAAGTATGGCCAAAGATAAAATGCACCTGGGTGAGGGCTAGGGACAGCCCCCCTGTCACATAATCACAGGGCCCTTTCAAACCTGAAGGTTCATTCATTTAGTGAACTCTTGGCCACCTACAATGAGTAAATCGTGTGTGGCTTAGGCACCTTTAGGGCTTCCCTCATAGCTCAGTTGGTAAAGAATCCACCTGCAATGCAGGAGACCCTTGTTTGATTCCTGGGTCGGGAAGATCAACTGGAGAAGGGATAGGCTACTCACTCCAGTATTCTAGGGCTTCCTTTGTGGCTCAGCTGGTAAAGAATCGCCTGCAATACAGGAGACCTGGGTTCAATCCCTAGGTTTGGAAGATGCTCTGGAGAGGGGAAAGGCTACCCACTCTAGTATTCTAGCCTAGAGAATTCCATGGACTGTACAGTCCACAGGGTCACAAAGAGTTGGACACAACTGAGTGACTTTCACTTAGACACCTTTAGGAGGACATTGGCTTTTACTTTCAGGGCCTGGGAAGACATTGGAGAAGTTTGAGCTCAGGAGTGACATAATCTGACCCACACTTTTTAAGTGGTTCAATTTGGTTCTGTGTTAAAAGTTCAAAGTAAAAGAATTGGAGTGACCCAGGACATTGGGTGGAGATGACCGCAGTAGTCAAGGGAGAAGTGGAAGTGGCCTGAAAAGAAAGTAGATACCAGATAAAGCATTTCTTCTTCCACAGTGCTCTCTATACTCTATCAGCTAAATTCTTCTTCATCCTTTGTTCCCCATCTTCCTCTCTAGTTATTCCATTGGTGAGTGTGGATCATCATGGCAAAATAAAAGAAACACTTAAAATAAAATAAAAGAAACCCTCTTTTCCCCTTGGGCCTTTTACCTTTTCTCACCTGGAATAAGGAGGAAAATTCTGGTCTTCGGGAGCCTTACCTAGCACCTCCATCAAATGGAAGGCTTTTCCTTTTACTTTATACATGCCCTAAATGGGTTCATGGATTTCACATCAAGAACCTTTCATTTTGTTTCTCCTTCTCTGTGGCTACTTACTTTCCTCTGAAACAGTTTTCTTGTAGTGTGGCTCCCAGACCAGCAGCCAGAATATCACCTAGGAATTTATTAGAAGTGTAAGTTCTCAGGCTCCAGTGCAGACCCACTGAGTCAGACACTCAGATCAGCCAAGTGGTTAACAAGCCCCCAGGGGATTCAGATGCGCCTTCATCGGGAGGACCCTGCTCCATAAATTGTCATGTGAACTTGTTTAATCAGTCCACCAAATTGTAAACACCTTGAAAGTTGTACCCCTTTCAGTTTCACTAGCTCATTGTAAGCTAAGATTCAAACACACAGCTGTTCTCTGCCAGAGTTTAAGATCTTGGCCACCACCATTCAACTCCCTGGCTGTTGGCAGAAGGTTACTTGAATGAATTGATTCATCTCCTTCCAGGAAGCTTCCTTTTCCTTGAAACGTGGGTGATTATTGGCATATTTTCTGATTGGCCATCTCTTTCTTACCCACAGTTGATAAATTATACTCTAGCACCTGGAGCATTTTGTCCATTGGAGCATCATGTCCAACGGTGCATCATGTCCATGCACTGTTAAGACATGAAGAGAGGAGAGATTTTGGAACTTTTAGAGAGACTTGGGTTTAATCCTTAAAGCCATATATTTTCTCCTTTCATATTTTATGGTACTTTGGATGCAAAGTATCATTGACATGATAATTGATAAAGAAGGCATCTTATGGACTCAAACATGGATGTATTGGAAGATAAATTTGGATTTAATACTTCATATATAATAATATACTTTTATATCATTGTAAGTATTCCTGTATAACTATATACAAACAATTACTCTTAAGGGGAGAGGGAAGAAAAGAATGGATCATTAGTATAATAGTAAACCAAAAAGTTATATTTATTTGGAATCTATTATTTATAATTGCTCTCAAATTATCTAGAACAATATCCGTTGAAAGTATCTATATTCAATCCATGGTGTCTTTAAGATTTAACATAGCTTTTCAGCTCACTTGATATGCTGCAAGTAACTGAGTAACTTAAAAAACTTTTGACCATTTATAGTCCCTTAATTATGTTCTAATTTGTTGATTCTTAAAGACAATTTCAATAAATTAAAGTACAGCTAGCCGCTTTGAAGGGGGCTTAGCTGCTTTGAAGAAAAGAATTTATGGACAATCCAAATGTAATTTTGGAAAATCCAGTGTACATGACTGGCAAGGTAGAATCTTAACTACAATATCAGTATGATTTCCTCTTCAGGATTGCCAGACACAATAAATGTACTAGAAGGCAGATTCCTTCTACTTTGAAATGTATTTTGATTTTATTTTCAGAAAGAAAATAACTTCCCTAATGTTCACAGAGCATAATATTTGAGTGCAGTAAAATTTTTCCTATGTTGCTTGTTAAATGAAAGCTCAAACTAGAATCTTTAGCTGTATAAGACCTGATACAGCTGTTGGACTGGAATTGATTATTGATTTTCTTCTAAATATATGTTTGTAGTTGTCCATGTTCTCAGCCCTCTGGTACCAGACAAAGATATAATATAAGAACTGGCTTTCAGCCCTGTCACTGATAATCTGATGGATAAATAACTGGGATAGAAGTTTGGAAACCAGAAATGTAAAACATTTGTGTCTCATAATCCATAAGACAGGTATAATATCTGCTTTCCTTCAGTTCACACAGAAATATTTTACACACAAATCAAATAATGATGGCCAAGGGCTTTCAGTTTAGAAAATAATGCATTTATTAAGTGTCAGGAGTAATGGCTTTAAAAATCAGTGATGTGAAAAAAAGAGTTGTTTAGACTGTGGTTCATCACAGGACATTCTCACTGAAGCAGTACATCATGGCCATTATTTATAATTAACTTTGGAACTGGAGTCCTCCCAGTTGTTAATGACCTTGAATTATAGGAGGAGGATTATGAAAGATTTAATACTGTTAGAAAGAAACCACATTCAGATTTTAAAGTATGGTATGTCTAAAATGCTGTACTGTTGTGAAATACCAGCAGTGTGCTTTTGACCTGAATGTTTAGACACTTTCCTAGCAGTTCATACTCGTATATACCACCACTATCCATACAACCTGAAAAATGACAAAACAGCCTTTTTTAACTGGTCCATCTGGCTTTTAATGCAGCAGTGCTTGTTTTCTGTTTCTTTTTTTTTTTGATTAAAGTACAGTTAATTTATAGTATTGTATTAGTTTCAAGTGTACAGAAAAGTGATTATATTTTATAATTAAATTATATTTTTTCAGATTCTTTTCCATTATAGATTATTACAAGATGTTGAATATAGTTCCCTTTGCTAAACAATAGCTCCTTGTGGTTTACCTGTTTTATATATAGTACTGCATATCTGTTAATCCCAAACTCCTAATTTATCTCTTGCATCCACCCCTGTTATCCCCTTTGGTAACCATAAGTTTATTTCTATTTCTGTTTTGTAAATAAAAAAGTTTAAGTTATATTTTTTTGAAGTAGAGTTGGTTTACACTTTTGTGTTAGTTTTGGTTGTACAGCAAAGTGATTCAGTTATATTTCAGATTCTTTTCTCACATATATGTAACAAAATATTGAGAATATACTAGGTCCTTATTGTTTATCTGTTTTATGTGTATAGTAATGTATACATATAATTTCCAAATTCCTGATTTATCTCTTCCCCTCACCTTTCCCCTTGGTAACCATAAGTTTGTTTTCTATGTCTATGAATCTCTTTCTGGTTTTATAAATAAGTTCATTTGTATCATATTTTAAGATTCCATATATAAGTGATACATGTTATTTGTCTTTCTCTGACTTCAGTTCAGTTGCTCAGTCAGGTCCGACTCTTTGCGACTCCATGAACTGCAGCACGCCAGGCCTCCCTGTCCATCACCAACTCCCGCACTTCACCCAAACCCATGTCCATTGAGTCGGTGATGCCATCCAACCATCTCATCCTCTGTCGTCCCCTTCTCCTCCTGCCCTCAATCTTTCCCAGCATCAGGGTCTTTTCCAGTGAGTCTGCTCTTCGCATCAGGTGGCCAAAGTATTGGAGTTTCAGCTTCAACACCAGTCCTTCCAGTGAACACCCAGGACTGATCTCCTTTAGGATGGACTGGTTGGATCTCCTTGCAATCCAAGGGACTCTCAAGAGTCTTCTCCAACACCGCAGTTCAAAAGCATCAATTCTTCAGTGCTCAGCTTTCTTTATAGTCCAATTCTCAAACATTAGCCTTGACTAGACGAACCTTTGTTGGCAAAGTAATGTCTCTGCTTTTTAATATGCCATCTAGGTTGGTCATAACTTTCATTCCAAGGAGTAAGTGTCTTTTAATTTCATGGCTGCAGTCACCATCTGCAGTGATTTTGGAGCCCAGAAAAATAAAGTCAGCCACTGTTTCCACTGTTTGCCCATCTATTTGCCATGAAGTGATGGGACCAGATGCCATGATCTTAGTTTTCTGAATGTTGAGCTTTAAGCCAACTTTTTCACTCTCCACTTTCACTTTCATCAAGAGGCTTTTTAGTTTCTCTTCACTGTCTGCCATAAGGGTTGTATCATCTGCATATCTGAGGTTATTGATATTTCTCCCAGCAGTCTTGATTCCAGCTGTGCTTCTCCAGCCCAGTGTTTCTCATGATGTACTCTGCATATAAGTTAAATAAGCAGGGTGATAATATACAGCCTTGACATACTCCTTTTCCTACTTGGAACCAGTCTGTTGTTCCATGTCCAGTTCTAACTGTTGCTTCCTGACCTGCATACAGGTTTCTCAAGAGGCAGGTCAGGTGGTCTGGTATTCCCATCTCTTTCAGAATTTTCCACAGGTTATTGTGATCCACACAGTCAAAGGCTTTGGCATCATCAATAAAGCAGAAGTAGATGTTTTTCTGGAACTCTTTTGCTTTTTTGATGATCCAGCGGATGTTGGAAATTTGATGTCTGGTTCCTCTGCCTTGTCTAAAACCAGCTTGAACATCTGGAAGTTCGTAGTTCATGTATTGCTGAAGCCTGGCTTGGAGACTTTTAAGCATCACTTTACTAGCGTGTGAGATGAGTGCAATTGTGTGGTAGTTTGAGCATTCTTTGGCATTGCCTTTCTTTGGGATTAGAATGAAAACTGACCATTTCCAGTCCTGTGGCCACTTCTGAGTTTTCCAAATTTAGGCTAATAATCTAAAGGTCCATCCATGTTGCTGCAAATAGCATTATTTCATTCTTTTTTTTCTGAGTAATATTCCATTGTGTATGTATACCACATCTTCTTTATCCATCCATCTGTGGGTGGACATTTAGGTTGCTTCCATGTCTTGGCTATTATAAATAGTGGTGCTATGAACATTGGGGTGCCTATATCTTTTCCAATTAGAGTTTTCTCTGGATATATGCCCAGTAGTGGCATTGCTGGACTATATGGTAACTCTGTTTTAGTTTTTTAAGGACAAGGGTGCTTATTTAATATTACTTCCTCTATCATTTCTTCTTCTAACTCAGATAAGCTAACATTCAGCAAACTTCACTTTTTTTCCGTTTTAGCATCCACTCATCTTTTCACCTCCTTTCCTTAGGGAATAAATGATAAATCCCCTTTTATTCTGACTTTGCATTCAGTTTCTCCTCCATCTCTTCCTTTTCCTTCTATCTTTCATCTAAAGAAGTCAGAATTAGTGACCATTTAAGTTAAAAGCATTCTCTCGGAGTATATTTCAAAGTCTTTATAGTAAATTCATGAGAAGTTTCACTCACACGTTTATCTCATGGAATTATTAATATGAAAAAAATCAATTATGACAAATTATACAAATCAATAGTAAAATGCTGATAGCTCTTTTTAAAAAATAACTTTATTTATTTATTGGCTATGCTGGGCCTTTGTTGTCATGCGGGCTTTTCTTTAGTTGCAGTGAACAAGGACTTCTCTTCGTTGTGGTTGTCAGGCTGTCATTGCGGTGTCTTCTTTTCTTGTGGAGTGGGCTTCAGTAGTTGCGGCTCCCGGGCTCTAGAGCACAGGCTCAGTAGTTGCGGTGCATGGGCTCAGTTGCTCCATGGCATGTGGGATCTTCCTGGCTAAGGATCGAACCTGTGTCTCCTACGTTGGCAGGCAGATTCTGTACCACTGAGTCACCAGGAAAGCCCCTCAGTGTGTTTTTACTAGCACCACTAGGTGATTTGCTTTTTCCTCATACAGGTGTGTTTGGAATTCATGTATTTGAGTACTGTTAAGCTAAGTCCTGGTACCTGGGAGAAAAAGGTAGGCAGGAAGAAGGGGGTCAATGCAGGTGAGATCAAGTCACTTCTCTGTTAGAAGTCTCCAGAGGCTACCGTCCAGCCTCGTGGTTAAAAGCGAGTCCTTACAGGAACCTCCAAGGCCCTTTACATGTTTAAACAACTTCTACTATCCTTTCTCTTCACCCAGCTCAGGTCACACTTCCCTCCAGCTCTTTCTCAGGCTGATGGGACCCCCTTTCTTCACTCAGGCAGGCCTGCTTCCACACCACTCCCTATACCCTTCTCTGCTTAATTTTTTTCTTAACACTTAGGACGTTCTTTCTTGTTATGTCGTTGGCTCTTTTTACTGTTTGTTGTCCGTGTCTTCTTAGAGCACAAGCTCTCTGAAGACAGGAGTTTTTGTTTGTTCTGCTCACTGCTCACTCCTGTACCTAGAGCAGCACTTGGCAGGTAGTAGGTGCTCCATAAATATTAATATTGGTGACTTAACAGATAAATGTGGGATGGGAATGCTTTGCTCTGGAGTCATGACACACGAGGAACTGAGAAAAGAGAATTGTCTCAGAATTGTTCTTCCAAGATCCTGCCTTTTTGACAGTAATTGCGACTATACCTCCTTAATCCTCCTTACTCCTTTTTTTTTTTTTCCCTCTCTATTCTTTTGTTGAAAACACTAGTTGAACCTTTATACTGTGTGAGGCACAGCAGAGGATCTAAGGAAGTATGCGATGTGGTTTATAATATTGAAAAGTTTGGGCTAGCATGGAAGGCTGTGGGCTTCCCAGGTGGCACATTGGTTAAGGATCCACCTGGCAGTGCAGCAGATGCAAGAGACATGGGTTCGATCTCTGGCTCAGGAAGATCCCTTGTAAAAGGGAATGGCTACCCCCTCCATTATTCTTGCTGGAGAATTCCACGGACTGGTGGGCTACAGTCCATGGGTCACAAGGGGTCTGACATGACTAAGCAGGTGCACGTGTGCACACACACAGAAGGTTGCAGTAAGTGGGGAAGGCTTTGTGAAGAAGGGGATTTGAAGTAAACCTCAAAAGATTTGGGGGAAGCTGCCATGGAGTAGTGCAGTGACTTGGGTTCCCTGTAAACATGGCAGCTGCCACTGCCAGCCAGTAAGCCCTGAATGCCATCAGCTCTAGGAGAGTTTGGGAACTGGTGATGGTAGTATATATAATATATTAACATGTCTAATTAATATAAATTGACGAATTTATAAAATAATTTTCAGAAGGGATCAAAGAATTTTCCATTTCTTCTTAAAATGCTGAGTCTGCTAATATTTTCATTATTTATAGATAGGTAGTGTTTTCACCTACAGACATGCTTTCCTTAGCTTTGAGGAAAAGCTAAGAGTCTACCTCTAATTTTAATTGTGGTAAACCTTAAATACCAACATTCTTTAAGATGAACAATACTTGTTGCATTCTGTACTTATATTTTTGTTGTTGTTATGGAAATTTAAGTATAGGAAAAAACTCTAGTAAAACTAGTTCAATTTCTTAATTTCTAAAACCCAAAAGTGTATTATTGATTCATCAGATAAAGACCAGTGTTATTTTATACATAATTAAGTGTGGTACAGAGACATATGGGTTTCCCTGGTGGCTCAGTGGTAAAGAATCCATCTGCCAGTGCAGGAGACGTGGGTTAAATCTGTAGGTCGGGAAGGTCTCCTAGAAAAGGAAATGGCAACCCACTCCAGTATTCTTGCCTGGGAAATCCCATGCAGAGAGGAGCCTGGTGGGCTTCAGTCCATGGGATCACAAACAGCTAAACATGACTGAGCGACTAAACAACAACAACAACCCAGAGACATGGAGGAGGATAGTTTCTCATCATAAGCAAGTTGACACTCTCAGGAAAGAGCACCAGCTTTGTGGCCAGAGCACCTGGAGTCTAATATTGTTTCCACCAACTGGAGCAAGTTTCTTTGTGTCTCAAGGTCTTTGTATATAAAATGTAGATATTATCCCCATCTCTTAAGGTCATTGTGGAGAGTAAATGATTTACTGTATGTAAAGTGCTTTGAACAATGGCTTGTTCATAGGGAACCCTCAATCAAAGTTAATATTAGTAATACACAGCAGTTACTATAGGTCTGCTGAGAGTTTTTTTACGTCTTGCCTTTTCCTACTACAAACGCTAACTTTTCTTGGAACCTTAGAGCTTGGTGCTGAAGCTGACAGATGCTTCTTGCCCAGAGTTGCACAGCTCTTCAGCAGCCAAACAGCCAACTCCAGATGCCCAATTCCTGTTGCAGTTTCTTCACCATGATGCTCTAAGATTCCTACCAAAGGGAACCCCACCCCATTTCTCCAAAGATCCTTACGAACATCTTTCACATCTTAGCATCTCCTGGTTCCATCTTTGTTAATTTCCTTGGGCTGCCATGACAAAGTGCCACAAACCGGGTGACTTAAACCAATAGAAATTTATTGTCTTATAATTCTGGAGGCTAGAAGTCCAAAATCAGGGTGTTGACAGGGCCATACTCCTTTCAGCCTCTTGTGGTCACCCTCTTCCAGTTTCTGGTGATTCTGTGTGCTCTTGTAGCAGCTTAACTCCAATCTCTCTGCCTCTGTCTGCACCTGGCTGTCTTTCCTCTGTGTCAGTGCGTCTTCAAATGGTCCCAGTGTCTTTGTTTCCTCTTCTCATAAGGACATCAGTCACATTGGGTTAGAACCCACCCAAAAGACCTCATTTTAACATGCTTACATCTGGAAAGACTGTAAATAAGGTCATAGTCATAGGTACCGAGGTTAAGACCTCAGCATTTCTTTTCTGGGGACACAGTTCAACCCAGCACGCATACTTTCAGATCAAAAAACCTTGATCCTTTTTTCTCTTTGCTTTAGAAGTTACAAAACATCAAATACATTTACCAGGCATCTGGCTGATACTCTTTTAGTGTAAAAATGCTCCTAAGTGTAAGGCTTCATGTTCAGTTCAGTTCAATCGCTTAGTCGTGTCCGACTCTTTGCAACTCCATGAATCGCAGCACGCCAGGCCTCCCTGTCCATCACCAACTCCTGGAGTTCACCCAAACTCATGTCCATTGAGTCGGTGATGCCATCCAGCCATCTCATCCTCTGTCGTCCCCTTCTGCCCCCATTCCCTCCCAGCATCAGAGTCTTTTCCAATGAGACGACTCTTCACATCAGGTAGCCAGAGTATTGGAGTTTCAGCTTTAGCATCAGTCCTTCCAAAGAACACCCAGGACTGATCTCCTTCAGAATGGACTGGCTGAATCTCCTTGCAGTGCAAGGGATGCTCATGAGTCTTCTCCAACACCACAGTTCAAAAGCATCAATTCTTCGGTGCTCAGCTTTCTTCACAGTCCAACTCTCACATCCATACATGACCACTGGAAAAACCATAGCCTTGACTAGACGGACCTTTGTTGGCAAAGTAATATCTCTGCTTTTGAATATGCTATCTAGGTTGGTCATAACTTTCCTTCCAAGGAGTAAGCGTCTTTTAATTTCATGGCTGTAATCACCATCTGCAGTGATTTTGGAGCCCAAAAAATAAAGTCTGACACTGTTTCCACTGTTTCCCCATCTATTTCCCATGAAGTGATGGGACCAGATGCCATGATCTTCGTTTTCTGAATGTTGAGCTTTAAGCCAACTTTCACTCTCCTCTCACTTTCATCAAGAAGCTTTTGAGTTCCTCTTCACTTTCTGCCATAAGGGTGGTGTCATCTGCATATCTGAGGTTATTGATATTTCTCCCAGCAGTCTTGATTCCAGCTTGTGCTTCTTCTAGCCCAGCGTTTCTCATGATGTACTCTGCATATAAGTTAAATAAGCAGGGTGACAATATACAGCCTTGACGTACTCCTTTTCCTATTTGGAAGCAGTCTGTTGTTCCATGTCCAGTTCTAACTGTTGCTTCCTGACCTGCATACAGGTTTCTCAAGAGGCAGGTCAGGTGGTCTGGTATTCCCATCTCCTTCAGAATTTTCCAGTTTATTGTGATCCACACAGTCAAAGGCTTTGGCATAGTCAAAAAATCAGAAATAGATGTTTTTCTGGAACTTTCTTGCTTTTTCAATGATCCAGTGGATGTTGGCAATTTGATGTCTGGTTCCTCTGCCTTTTCTAGAACCAGCTTGAACATCTGGAAGTTCACGGTTCATGTATTGCTAAAGCCTGGCTTGGAGAATTTTGAACATTACATGAAACCAATTAGGTTAATAAATTTTGTACTTAGTTCAGTCGCTCAGTCGTGTCCGACTCTTTGCGACCCCATGAATCGCAGCACGCCAGGCCTCCCTGTCCATCACCAACTCCCAGAGTTCACTCAGACTCACGTCCATCGAGTCATTGATACCATCCAGCCATCTCATCCTCTGTCGTCCCCTTCTCCTCCTGCCCCCAATCCCTCCCAGCATCAGAGTCTTTTCCAATGAGTCAACTCTTCGCATGTTGTTGTACTTAGATCAACTCAAAAATTTATGCTCTTTTTCTGGGTTGAGAGGAGTTAGAAATAAATGTTTAGGCCACTGACAGTAAGAGGATCCCTGTATGAGTGTCATATGCAGAAAAAGAAATACAACCTCATGATGTTTTAGTCAAGATGTAGCCAACAGTTTGGTCAAACCTTAGAATCTTAAAGAATTGTGTAGCCAGGGAGGTCTTGTTATGGAATTGCTTACTGACTTTTAAAAGTGAGAGGATTTGAGGTAGTTATGGCTTCTGTGGTAAATGTTGACATCAGTGACCGTGTTTTTTGAGCACTGGCCAAGTGGGAGGGTTCTGTACCAAGTCCTGACACACGCTGACCTAGTCTCTTACCTGAAACAGCAGAGTTCTCAGAAATACTTGTTGACTGATTCTCATGACAGCTTCCCAAATGAAGTAATGGCCCAGCTTTAGAAGTGGAGTCTGAGTTTCTAGGAGGTTAAGATGCTGTGCCCCAGGTCTCACAGGTATGAGTGGTACCTGGTTTGTCTGAATTACAGACACTCAGCTGCTCCTCCGTAGAGCTGTCTCATGGCCGTGCCACCCACCCATCCACCCACCCCCGCCAGTGGTTAGCATCCTGTTACTGAAACACACAAGTGTAGCTTTTCATTGCAAATCCCACATTTCTCAACGTTATTTAGGAAGGATTAGAAGTAAACGTTTACTAAGTGTTGGGAGAATGGGTGTCAAGGATCTGAGAAGTCTTAGATTCAGTGTTGGTTCTGGAGGAGTCATTAGCGTTGTTTTGAAACAGTTGGATTTTCCCCTTGCTTATGAGGTAAGGTTGCCCTTCGTCTCACCTCTGAAGGCACATGTGGACGTATGACTTGTTGTGTCCAAAGAAACAGGAGAGGAAGTAACCTGGCTACTTCTGGCAGAAGTGTCCAGAGCCAGTGCTGCTGCGTGATGGTCTGAGCACTCTCTGAGGGGGATCTTCCCATGGCCTGATCTCCGTGCGACTGCCACCACTGCCTGGACCGGGAGAATATGCAGTCATAAAAACATCTTCTTGTTGTATTAAGCCCCTGGGGTTTGGAAGTGTTTGTGACTGCTTTATACTCCAGCTCATTGTCACTAATTCATTACACTTAGGAGCAAAACAGAGAGCATGGAAATTCATCAAGGATTTCCGGTAGAGAAAATGAGTTTGAAGATAACTCTAAATCTTCTTGCAGCAGACTCCCTCAACATATCTAAAATATTAAAGCAGAAAATCCAACAAATAGTGTAATTTGTGAAGGTTGGGAGGGCAAAACAGTATTAAATTCGTAAGACGGTTAGGTAACCCTCTAAGCCTATGACAGTATTTTTTGCTTCTATATTTAAAATTTTGGTCACCCACGTTATTTGTCCATTGTTCTAGTGCTAAAGAAAATAGCTGGACAGGAAAGGAAGGAGGAGGAAATTTGTGGCTGGAAAACCAGAGGACACTACGAACAGTGACACCTTTATCTGAGCAGTACTGTGAGAACAATAGCATGGTTTTACTCTAAATTTCTGTTGCAAGATGCATATGTGTTAAAGACAGAGCTTCTATTACATTTAGTATCATGTTTCCTGCCTGTGGTTGCTGGCATAACCTGGCTTTAAGTTATACTTTGCCTTGCCCTTACCATCAGTGTAGCGTTTGAAAAGTCTTTGTTTATTCATAATTGCTAATGGCACCCCACTCCAGTACTCTTGCCTGGAAAATCCCATGGACAGAGGAGCCTGGTGGGCTGCAGACCATGGGGTTGCGAAGAGTTGGAAATGACTGAGCGACTTCACTTTCATTTTTCACTTTCATGCATTGGAGAAGGAAATGGAACCCACTCCAGAGTTCTTGCCTGGAGAATCCTGCTGGGAGCCGGCATATTGCATATTGAGTGAGGATCTGAATAGCTCAACTGGAATTCTATCACTGCCGGGAGCCAGCGTGAGGCACTCCGCCCATGACAAAGGTCATGAGGAAGGAGGCTCGGCATACGCAAAGGCGGGATCGAGCCTCAGGAGTCCCCCTGGAAATTCTCGAGCATCTACCCCCAAAACCAGAGTCTGCCTACTTTCTGCTTTGTGCTTTCACCTACACCTCTGACTTTACGGGGGGCTGTCTCCCACTACCTCTCTCTGGAAAAAGAGTTAGCTTACAGCTCCAGTTAATAATTCCTGGGTGTGACAGTGTTTAACCTACAAACTCCTTTGGAAATCCTCTAGCCTGCCTGAATGGGTTTTTCCGGCCACATGTGATTGTTCATAGCCTCCCAACTGTGAGAGGCAGAAGATGTTCTAAACTGCCTAAACACAGATTCCTTTGAGTAGTTAAGAGATTGATTAGAAATTGTATTGGTGAAGGGTTTTTCACTTGTTGGGCCAATGTTTGCTGCTAAGTCTCCATACTCCTTACCTACTGTGTCCTTGGCAGTGTATTGATTGACATAATGGGTGTATAGAAATGTAAAATGCAGCTTTGTCCAATGCTTTTTGAAAGGCTGGCGCCTGACTTTGGAATAATCACCTTTAGAGAAAGATAAGTTTCTTAAAATGTTAACAGGCCTCCGGGCCAGAAGATGATGTCAATCACCTGAACTTTTGCATATGATAAGTTTGCAGGAAGAAAGCCTGGCTTGCTGCATGACTCTACCCCTTCCCCCATTATCCTCTATGCGTAACTTAAGGTATAAAAACTACTTTGGAAAATAAACTGCGGGCCTTGTTCACTGAAACTTGGTCTCCCCATGTCACTATCTCTCCCAAATTCCAGCTGAGCGTCCATCTGGAGCGCGGATGTCCTCTGCGACCATTTATTTGCCTGGGCTTCTAAGACCCACTCGAGAAGGTGTCTAAGGCGGGGCACCTTCCGCTATTCGAGAGGGCGCCTGCGGCCTCCGTGGTCAGAGCTAACCTGGTGTCACGGGTTATATTGATTTTCCGCGTAAACCAAGCCACTCAGCTTCTTTTCTCCACTGAATTTTCCTACTGAGCTATCCTTATTTCAGCCGCTTTTCTCCACTGAATTTCTTCACTGAGCTATCCTTATTCTATTACTCTTTGTATCCTTAATTAAAGTGTAATTAAGCAGTTATTCCCTGACCCTCGCCTAGCCGTCTCTCCTTCGAATACCCTGGCTCAGCCGGGGCTGGTCCCCGGCAGGTGGCGCCCGAGACAGGATTTTCGAAGGTAAGCTCCCTGCAATTAGGGTCATCAGCTCTATTGCCTCCCGTTCTCGGAACAACTGGGTCATCAGCTCTCTTGTTCCCCCACGGAGCAGTTTGGGTCATCAGCTCTACTGCTCCCCCCTCGAAACAGTTTGGGTCATCAGCCTTCTGTTTCCCCCCCGGGACAATCTGGGTCATCAGCCCCTATTGTTCTTCCAATGTTCGGGACGGCTAGGACCCCACTCAAGGGTGCCGCGGACCCCCCTGTACGATAGACAGGGCAGAGGAGTGGGAAGTGTTGAAAGTGTTGAAGACTTAGAGAAAACGGTTTCTGAAGTTAAAAGGCCAAAGAAAAGCCTGATCTTTTAAAAGCTAAAAGCTTTATCTTCTATTATACTTAATTTTCTGACATGGGTAACACTAAAACTAATTTAGATACTTGGGTGAAGGTAAAAAACAACTAAAAACTTATCCTATAAATACGATTAAAAATGTTCTGGACCCTCCTCATGAGGCTGTGGGATAGCCTATGGGAGAAGCTATAGCGGTGGATGGTAGTGGGTCTCCACCTTCTGCACAGATCATATTTTCTGCCATTGACAAAGGAAAGGAGGGAGACTGTGCTCTACCTCCCGAGGAAGGAGAGGGCTTACAGGACGCTGCGGCCGGGCGCCCTGGCGAGCCCCCTCCCCCTCTACACAAACCTTTAAAAATTTATCTAACAATTTCTGATTTAAGGCAACTACCCCACCTCCACTTGCACCTCCCAGGGCCTAAAAATTCCCCAGTTTACATCCAAAGTCTCCCAGACAATTGCCTAAAGCTGAAAAAGATAAAAAAGATTTTTTTTAAAACAAAGGAGCTTTTAAAGAATACACAATATACAGAGCCCACTCATTGCAGAAAAACCCCTCAGGGGGGGCCTCACCCAAGCAAAAATAAAAACAAAAAAAAGAGAAAAATAAAAAAAAAAAAAAAGTGAAAAAGGAAAGAAAGTAGAGAAAGATGTAAAGATAGAGAAAGAGCTAAAGAGTGAAAAGGAAAAGAACGGAGAAGGAAGGAATCAGGGAACGCATCAAGATAGAAAAAGGAAGTTAAAAAAGGAGATACAGAGAAAAAGATAAAAAAAAAAAAATTAAGGAAGAGAAGAGGGTAAAGAAAAAGAAACGAAGGAAAGAAGGGTAGCAAAAAAAGAAGGGTGAGAAAAAAGTGAGAAAGGCAGGAAGAGAGAGAGAAAGACAGTAAGAGACGCTGTGACCAGGTGCCCTGGCGAGCTCCCTCCCGCTCTGCACAAACCTTTAAAAAACAAAAAACTTATCCACCACTTTCTGATTTAAGGCCATCGCCGCCGCCTCCGTTTGCGCCTTCTAGGGCCCAAGAGTTCCCCGCTTTGCCCCCAAAGCCTCTCAAAGTGTTGCCTAAGCCTGAAAAAGATAAAAAGTTTTTTAAACAGTGGAGCTTTTAAAACAAGACTGCATGCACAATATGCAGAGCGTGCTCCTTGGAGAAAACCCCCTCAGGGGGGTCTCACCCAGGCTAAGGGGATTTAGCAACAATATTAACCCCCCTGACATGCTCCGATTCCAATGGGAGTGGCTGGCCCCCTGCCTGAGGGCATTGTAGGACTTGTGCTAGGGCGTAGCTCGCTTTCTTAAAAAAAAAAAAAAAGAAAGAAAGAAAGAAAAAAGAAAAAGAAAATTTTGGTGGTGCATGGTGTAGTAGATTCTGATTATATTGAGAAATTAAAGTTTTGACCTCACCGCCTACTAAAACTGTACAAATTAATAAAGGTCAAAGAGTAACACAGCTTTTGCTTTTACCTTAGTATCAGACAGGAAAAAACTTGACTTCTCAGTCTAGGAGCCACAGAGTATTTAGATTTAGTGATCTAGCCTTTTGGGTGCAGGAAATTACAGCTCCAAGGCCTTTAAAAGATCTTTTAATTCAAGAAAATAAAATGTCAGGGCTATTAGACACAAGAACAGACGTCTCTTAACATTTCTGGGAAAGACTGACCCAGCTCCTGGCCAACACATACTACTGAAAATGAGTTGGTGGGATTAGAGAAAGCGGAGTGGGAATGCTGTAGAGAAAAAGGTGAGGGAGAGTTTAAAACCTTGGAGTAGTGAGTTCCCCTGGAAGTATTCAAGCAAAGTTAGATGGTTACTTGTCATATAAAAAGCTATAGACCAGATTTAGTTTACAAAATGATAATTGGAGAAGCTTATAAAGATGTTGTGCAGCACCTCTTTACTTGCTTCTCATATTTAGGTGCCAAAAGTTTTAAAAATTGATAATGCCCATTTAAAGCTGCAGAGAGATTGTTTACTAACTTTAAATGATTTCCAAAAATTATTAGGGGTTATTAGGGGACAGTAATTGGATACGCCCACATTTAAAACTGACTACTGCAGATTTAAAGCCTTTGATTACTTAAAAAGCAATCCTAATTCCAGTTCTAAGAGAAAGTTGACTAAATGAGACAGACGGCTCTTGTTAAAGTAGATGAGACTTTAAATGATCAGTTAATTAGGATTAATATTACCAAAAGATGAGATTAAATTATTCTTGCCACAGAACATACACCTACAGAGTGCTTGTGACCAGTGACCCCAAGAAAAATAGTTTTATCTTATCCCAGCTTGGTGGCACAATTAATTATAAAATGAGGAAAAAAGAAGTGTAGAACTTTTTAGAAAAGAAGTAGCAAATATAGTAATTCCATTCAATAAGGATCAACTGCAAGTCTTTTACAAAATAGTGATGATTGGCAAGTTGCCCTGATAGATTTCAGGAGTCAAATTTTGTTTCATTTGCCCTCAAGCCCCCACAGTAGTTAAAAGTTCAAAAATGTTAGATTGGAAGTTTGAGGATACCTGTGGAACTTTCCAACCCTATGTAGTTCCTATGCTCCCCTTTACCCTATGGGGGAGGGACGTGCTGTCTCAAATAAGAGATACTCAGAGAAGGGTTTTCTCAATTTCTTAGTCATCAACAGGCGGTACAATTAACAATACTTTATATGTTGTTGTAAATACATAATATAAATATATTTACATAATTACAGTTTGCCTAGTTAGGTATGGGTATAAATAAAATAAAGGTATACCTAATTCTATTTATAGATCTATACTTGATTAATTTGTATATAAATATGTATACTATATATGCATATTATATATACTGTATAATTAAATATATATTGCAGTAATATAATGTGTGAGTGGCTGATATTAATTGGTATGGATTGATGTACTGTGATATATGTTCTATATACTGTATTATTATATATGTGTGACATGTATTATTGCAGTGCATTGGTTTGTGTTGGTATTAGCTGTGTACGTGTTGTATTGCTGTAATATATATTAATTAACATTAATTATAAAGATTAATTCAAGTATATTGATTATGTCAATAAGTTTATACTTGTTGCCATATATAAATACATATATAAATACATTTTGCATTTAGGTATATCTATATACTAAAATGAGATAAGGAGGTTATACATTTATTATTTAAATTTATACAGAGACTTAAACTAAACATTAGACCTAAATTAACATATCTTTAAATTCATGTTGTTAAAATGTAAATTTTAAAAATTAAAAAAATTAAATTGACAATTGCTTGACAATTCCTTTGCCATAAAACCCCCATAGGTGTAATTGAAAAAGCCAGACAAAAAATTGGTTTTATGGCAAAACGGCCCCCTAGAGTGGGTCCATCTTCCCGCTCAAACTAAAAAAGTAGCGGCTTCTTATCTAGGATTGATAGCTACTTTGATATTAAAGGAAAAAAGTAGAACATTGAATTATTTGGTAAAGAGTCATCAGAAATTGTAATTCCATATAATAAAGAACAACTTGATGTGCTTCTAATGTTTGATGAAAATTGGCAGATTGCTATAGGAAACTATTTTGGTCAAAATTTTTGCATCATTTACCTTCGCATGTTTTGCTGAATTTTATATCCAGACATCCAGTTAATTTTCCTGTCAGATATAAACAGTCTCCTATTCCAAATGCTCAGATAGCCTTTACTGATGGGTCAGCAAATGGTAAAGCCTTCATAGTTACTAAAAATCACCAAAAAGTTTTAAAAACACAAAAAACTTCAGCTAAAAGAGCTGAAATAACAGCAGTCATAGAGGCTTTTGCTATGTTTGCAGATGAGGAATTTAATCTTTACTCTGATTCTCAGAATGTGGTCAGGCTGATTCCACACATTGAAACTGCGGTTTTGCCTGAAAATAAAACTACCATATTTCATTTGTTAACTAAATTACAACAACAAATTTGGAAAAGGAATAAAATATTTTTCATTGGACACATTCGGGCTCATTCCGGATTGCCTGGCCCTTTAAATGCCTTTAATGATTTGGCTGACTTGTTAACCAGAAATACAGTGGCTACTGTGATTGAGGAGGCCAGAGCCTCTCACTCACTTCATCATCAATATGCTACTGCCTTAAGATAGCAATTCCAAAGAGAGAGAGCAATTCCAAAGCAATTCCCAGGGAGACTGCTCAAGAGATTGTGCGTTCTTGCTTACACTGCCCCACTGTTTATAATAATCTACCTATGGGAGTTAATCCTCATGGTCTCAAACCTAACGTACTCTGGCAAATGGATGTAACTCATGTTTCTTCATTTGGAAAATTGTCTTTTGTTCATGTAACTGTAGATACTTTTTCTCATGTTATTATTGCAACTGCTCGCACAGGGGAAGCAGTTAAAGATGTAATACAACATCTCTTTACTTGTTTCTCATATATGGGTCTGCCAAAAGCCTTGAAAACCGATAATGCTCCTGCTTACACATCTAAGTCTTTTCAGGAATTTTGTCTAAAGTTTCAAATTAAACATAATACAGGCATTCCTTATAATCCCCAAGGACAAGCCATTGTGGAAAGAGCACACCAAACATTAAAAATCCAAATTCAAAAATTAAAAGAAGGGGAGTTTAAGTATAGCTCTCCCCATCAAATCTTGCAACATGTTCTTTTTGTAATAAATATTTTAAATACTGATTTCAGCCAGAACTATTGCAATGCTTCGTCATTGGTGCCTGGAGCAATTAAATGCAAAACCATTAGTCAAATGGAAGGCCCTCTCAGGACAATGGAAGGGTCCTGACCTATCATTAACTAGCGGTCGAGGATGTGCGTATATTTTTTTCCACAGAATGCAGATTCTTCAATTTAGACAGGCTGATTCGCCATGTTGCAGACCCCCAGACATCCAGTTCACCCATTGCTTCGATCACAAAAGAGGAGCCCACCAGAAGGGGAGGCAAGATAAACATCGAGGTCCCGGCGGGACCGACGGGGCTGCTGCAGCGCGAACTCCAACCAGAAAATAATTCTACTTATTCTGTTTTGGCTTGTCTACCCTCTTCTTATGTTTTTCTCTTTACCAACGATTCTGGAAAACTTAATGTACATGTGACTTTAAACTGGTGGACCCAATGTAGTGACCTGTGAACAATGTATGCTCTCATCTTGTTTAAACCCTCAATATAATGTTTGCTCCTTTGTAAGTGTTACAACGTCCACCTTATCTTATAATGTAACCACTTATTGATATAACTATAGTCTTGCTGTATTACAACAACTTCAGGATTTAATGCGATTGCGACGATTTGTGGGCTTACTTATTTTAAGAATATCAGCTTTAATAACCACAATTACTTCTGTTACTGTGGCAGCAATATCATTGACTCAACAAGTGCATACTGCCCAATATGTTGATATCATGTCTAAAAATGTTTCACTAACTCTAGCAACACAGGAAGCTATAGACAGGAAATTAGAGATGAGAGTAGACGCCTTAAAAGAGGCAATAATGCATATTGGGACTGAGTTACAGGCTTTAAAAGTGAAAATGGCTCTGTCTTGCCACGCTGATTACCGGTGGATATGCGTGACATCTTTAAAGGTAAACGAGACAGATTAAGAATGGGAAAAAATCAAAAATCATATCTCAGGTGTTTGGAACAGCTCTGACATTGGCCTGGACTTAGGGAAACTTCATAATCAAATACAGACCCTGGAACACTCTCGACTGGATTTTACTGCCGCTGGGGCAGCTAATGACTTTTTTCACACTTTCTCTAACTTCATTTCAGGAAAAAACATTCTGTCTAATATCCTTGGATACATCGCTGCTGGTGCTTTAATTTTGCTTCTCATATTCATTCTTCCTTGTATTGTCAGGATTCTTCGGCAGAACATTCAGAAGCTCACGACTGAGCTGCATCTGGCTGTTTTAAGAAATAAAAAAGGGGGAGATGCTGGGAGCCGGCATATTGCATATTGAGTGAGGATCTGAATAGCTCAACTGGAATTCTATCACTGCCGGGAGCCAGCGTGAGGCACTCCGCCCATGACAAAGGTCATGAGGAAGGAGGCTCGGCATACGCAAAGGCGGGATCGAGCCTCAGGAGTCCCCCTGGAAATTCTCGAGCATCTACCCCCAAAACCAGAGTCTGCCTACTTTCTGCTTTGTGCTTTCACCTACACCTCTGACTTTACGGGGGGCTGTCTCCCACTACCTCTCTCTGGAAAAAGAGTTAGCTTACAGCTCCAGTTAATAATTCCTGGGTGTGACAGTGTTTAACCTACAAACTCCTTTGGAAATCCTCTAGCCTGCCTGAATGGGTTTTTCCGGCCACATGTGATTGTTCATAGCCTCCCAACTGTGAGAGGCAGAAGATGTTCTAAACTGCCTAAACACAGATTCCTTTGAGTAGTTAAGAGATTGATTAGAAATTGTATTGGTGAAGGGTTTTTCACTTGTTGGGCCAATGTTTGCTGCTAAGTCTCCATACTCCTTACCTACTGTGTCCTTGGCAGTGTATTGATTGACATAATGGGTGTATAGAAATGTAAAATGCAGCTTTGTCCAATGCTTTTTGAAAGGCTGGCGCCTGACTTTGGAATAATCACCTTTAGAGAAAGATAAGTTTCTTAAAATGTTAACAGGCCTCCGGGCCAGAAGATGATGTCAATCACCTGAACTTTTGCATATGATAAGTTTGCAGGAAGAAAGCCTGGCTTGCTGCATGACTCTACCCCTTCCCCCATTATCCTCTATGCGTAACTTAAGGTATAAAAACTACTTTGGAAAATAAACTGCGGGCCTTGTTCACTGAAACTTGGTCTCCCCATGTCACTATCTCTCCCAAATTCCAGCTGAGCGTCCATCTGGAGCGCGGATGTCCTCTGCGACCATTTATTTGCCTGGGCTTCTAAGACCCACTCGAGAAGGTGTCTAAGGCGGGGCACCTTCCGCTATTCGAGAGGGCGCCTGCGGCCTCCGTGGTCAGAGCTAACCTGGTGTCACGGGTTATATTGATTTTCCGCGTAAACCAAGCCACTCAGCTTCTTTTCTCCACTGAATTTTCCTACTGAGCTATCCTTATTTCAGCCGCTTTTCTCCACTGAATTTCTTCACTGAGCTATCCTTATTCTATTACTCTTTGTATCCTTAATTAAAGTGTAATTAAGCAGTTATTCCCTGACCCTCGCCTAGCCGTCTCTCCTTCGAATACCCTGGCTCAGCCGGGGCTGGACCCCGGCAGAATCCCAGGGACGGAGGAGCTTGGTGGGCTGCCGTCTCTGGGGTCGCACAGAGTCGGTCACAACTGAAGTGACTTAGCAGCAGCAGCAGCAGCAATACTCACTTATATCTCACTCCATAGACAATAAACTCACTTTTTAATGAACAAAACCAAGGTTTTAGAAGCTGAGGGCCACTGCAACTTGACAAGAGGAAAATTTCCTAGATTTCCCATTAGAGTTGAAGATAAATGACAGTGGAACTTGATGAGTTTCTTGGATTAAGTAGATTATTTATTAATTAGATTAATTAATGAGTTTATTATATTAATCTGGTAAGAATTTAAAAATTGGTTATCTGCCATAAATTTATATGGCCTAATTTAGTCTTAGATGAGCACCATGTTCATTTGATATGCTAGTTTGTTATACCACTATTTAAACATTTTTGTGACATAAATTTAACCATGGTAAGAAAAGACATTGTCCTTTAAACTAGGCTTGAAAGATGACACATACTGGGAATACTAACAATTGCCACCTTTTCATGATTTTAATATATGGATAACAATTTTGCAGTATTTTGGTTTTATAAGCTTTAACAGGTATGTCGTTTGGCTATTTTTAATTTCCTTTTAATTAAAAAATTTTTAAGTGTAATTGATGTACTGTATAGGTTCAGGTGTACAACATACTGATTTGATATTTAAATATATTGCAAAGTGATTATGGTAAGTCTAGTAACATCTGTCATCATACAAAATTATTATGGTATTATAGAGCATGTTCTATGTAAGGGTGTATATTACATCCCTAAGACTTATGTATTTTATAACTGAAATTTTGTACATCTTAATCCCCTTCACCTATTATGCCCAACCCCATCCCCGCTGCCGTCTGGCAACCACCCACTTGCTCTCTGAATCTTTAGGTCTGCTTCCGATTTGTTTGTTTTGTTTTTTAAATTTCACATGTAAGTGAAATCGTATAGTATTTGTCTTTGTCTGACTTATTTCACTTTGCATAATACCTTCTAGGTCCATTCATGCTATTGCAAATGGCAAGATTTCATTCTTTTTTATGGCTGGGTAATATTCCTCTGTGTGTGCGTGTGAATGAACATTGGAGTACATATATCTTCTTGAGTTACTGTTTTATTTTCTTCAGATAAATACCCAGAAGCAGAATTGCTGAATTGTGTGATAGTTCTGTTTTTAATTTTTTGAGGAACCACCATACTGTTTTCCATACTGGCTGCATCAATTTACATTTCCACCTACAGCACTGGGGTTCCTTTTTCTCTACATTCTTGCCAACTCTTGTGATTTGTTGTCGTTTTTGATGATAACATTTTGGATGTTTTTAATATTATTGCCAAGAATATCAGAATGAATACCACCTTTAGAGATGACCTAGCCTAGCAGTCCCTTGCAGAGGAATCTTTTCTAAATACATTCTCACATGGTACCTGATATCGAGAACAGATTATTTAGTACTGTAAAATTCTATAATTTGAGACTTATACTTATCTTAAGGTCAGTGAAGGAGGGTGAAAAGGATTATTTTTTGAATAAGAAAAGGATTTGGTTTAAAGGGCCTTGGCCTTAACTTTGTGTTTTGTTTTGTTTGGTAACTATTTTTGAAAGCACCAAATTATGTGATAAGTAACTTACAGTGGTAATAGGTTTTATTAGTTTGTTTTACAAGATTCACCCTGAATCTTTAGGAGACTTCAGTTTATAGGACTACAGAAAAGTTAATTTAGCAATTCAAATTAGTGACATGTAGAATTATAGGGTTGAGTGTTATGTTTTATTTTAGCTTTAAGATAAAAAAAATAAAATAAAATAAAATCAGACTTCCCTGGTGGCTCAGTGGTGAAGAATCTGCCTGCCAGTACCAGAGACCCAAATTCGATCCCTCATCTGGGAAGATCCTACATGCCATGGAGCAACTAAGCCTGTGCGCCATAACTATTGAGCCTGTGCTCTAGAGCCTGGGAGCCACAACTACTGAGGCCCATGCGCCCTGGGGCCCATGCTCCCCAACCAGAGAAGCCTGCACTGCAACTGGAGAGCAGTCCTGCTCACCGCAACTAGAGAGAAAAAAGCTCATGCAACATGAAGACTCAGCGCAGCCAAAAGGAAATAATTAAAATCATTTTAAAAAGTAAAATATTTACAGAATCCAAGAACTCTGTACTGAACACCGTTTGAAAACTAGTCATCATGCTTTATGTAACATCCCTGTAGGAATGAGAACAGAATCTGGTTGTACTGTTTATTTTTGTAGAGAAGTTGTGAAATATTGGAGAAAATGTGGAAGTCTTTTTCACTGAAAAGGGTTCAATTAGTGTTATAAATCCTCATTTTTTCAAATGTACTCTGGAGGTGTCAGAAATTTTTTTTTTAATTTTCTTTTTTTATTCAGTGTTGGTTAGCATGGATTGCCAGTCTAGCCCACACATTATTCAGCCCATAAGTAACTGAAGTATTAGTGTTTAACTATCTTATGATTAGCTGTACAATTTTTCAGTTAGCTTGGCATTCTAAAAGAGCCTTGTAACTATTTCTATGGAGTTAAAAAAAAAATCTGATTTGTAGTTTTCATTTGACTCTCTGCTCCCACCATGAGATAGGTAACACAGGACAGTGAGGATTTTTTTATTTTTATCCCTCCACTAAAGCAGCTGCTCATCTCCTCTTTGAAGAAGCAGCTTAGATCCTAGTGTTAAAAGGGAGCTCTGAAGATGCCCTACTTTAGTTCTGTGCTATTAGGTGCATGGTTTTGTAAAACTGTGCAAAGAGGAAACTTGCCCAAAACCAAACACCTGTCACCTTCCTTTAGCAAGATAGATATTTAAAGCAACACTGTGGGGAATCCTTTTGCAAGGCAAATACTTTTCTGAGGTATCTAAGTCATAGGAGAGCGCCTAGGACTTTAAAATGTCATTGGAACCCTTGCTTTGTTCTCCCTCAACTGATGGGAGTTAGCAGTGCAGTGGTTCCTCCTTGAAGAGAATCCCCAGTCTCTGAGCAGCCAATGGCCCCAGTCATTGGTCCATGAACTGGAAGACATCTCAGACTGCCACCCAGCTTTGTGCTAAACTCCACACAGTGATTACAGGCAGTTTAGCATCAAATTAAATTGGAAGTAAAAACAGAATGATAGATTATAATCCATGATTTCTCACTTCCAGTTGATCAGTCTAGAAGGCAAGCCTCACATGAGAATTGCTTGTGTTTTTTGATGTGGAATTATGTCATCAATTGTTACATGTCAAAAATTATAGTATGTATGGAAAACAGTATGGAGGTTCCTCAAAAAACTAAAAATTTAGTTGCCATGTCATCCGGCTATCCCAGTCCTGGGCATACACCTAGACAAAACTTTTAATTTGAAAAGATACATGCATCCCTGTTTCATAGTAGCACTGTTTACAATAGCCATCAAAGCAGCCTAAATGTCCATCAACAGATGAATGGATAAAAAGGATGTGGTGCATATATGCAGTGGAATATTACTCAGTCATAAAAAAAGAATGAAATATTGCCATTTGCTGCAACATAAACAGACCTAGAGATTATCATACTAAGTGAAGTAAATCAGAAAAAGACACATATCATATGATATCATTTATATGTGGAATCTAAAATATGAACTTATTTACAAAATAGAAACAGACTCACAGAGAATAAACTTGTGGTTGCTAAGAAGGAGGGGGAGTAGGGGAAGAAAGGATTGGGAGTTCGAGATTAGTGGATGCAAACTATCATATATAGGGTGTACAGGTTTCCAGCTGGCTCAGTGGTAAAGAATCTGCCTGCCAATGCAGGAGACTTGGGTTTAATCTCTGAGTGGGAAAGATCCCCTGGAGAATGAAATGGCAACCCACTCCAGTATTGTTGCCTGGGAAATTCGATGGACAGAGAAGCCTGGCAGGCTACAGTCCATGGGGTCGCAAAAGAGTCAGACACAGCTTAGTGACTAAACAATAGCAACCTACTATAACATAGCACAGGGAATTATATTCAACATCCTGTGATAAACCATAATGGAAAAGAATGTTAAAAAAGAATGTATACATTGTATATCTGAGTCAACTTGCTATACAGTAAAAATTAGCACAACACTGTAAATCAACTATACTTCAATAAAAGTAATGTAATTACCCTGACTCAGAGAGTTTTTGAGAGGTGTAAAACAGTCCCTTTGAAGTGTATTAACATGGCATATAAGGTGTGGTAGCTGCTTTACTAACTCTTAGTTCTTTTTATCATTTTTATTATTATTTTAAATCATTATTATATGTAGAGAAATATTGCAAGAAAAGGTAAATAAAAAGGAGTAAGCAAATCCTGGTTCTTAAAGCCCTTTCTCCCTTCCCTGACCTCTACTCCTGCAGAATGTGATAAGTTACGGCGGGATGGCTACCGGAGTTCTCAGTACTATTCCCAAGGACCCACCTTTGCAGCCAACTCCAGTCCCCTCTATGATGATTACCAAGATGAGGATGAAGAAACAGATCCAAAGGTAAGTCTTCTAAATTCAACACATGATCCTCGACTGGGCTTTCATCCTGACCCATTGATCTATTTTTGTGTGTGCTAGTACCATACTGTTTTGATTTCTGCAGCTTTGTAATATAGCCTGAATCAGGGAGTATGATTCTTCCAGTTCTGTTCTTCTGTGTAGATATTTATTGAATTAAATGAATGGAGGATGAACAGCCTGCTCAAAAAAGATCTTAGAGAACAGTCTTCCACTCACCACTTTCTAAATAAAGAAATTAATGCCTTGAAGATGCAACTGATACATACAGCAAGTGGCAGAGCTAAGACTTAAAGTGTGTCTCGTAATTCCTAGAATACTACTTCTTAACTTTATCTCTTAAATTCCATGCATTGAAGTTTTCTAAATTTCTAAGCTCTAGTCCACACTCATGCATTTATCTGCTTACTGTCCATCGCCACTTAAATGTCTCTTACAGCTATCTCAAACTGATTCAAATTCAAATGTGATTCTCACATCTCTCTTCCAAAAGGAAAAAAAACAAAAAAAAAACAAAAAAAAACTCTACCTGATTCTTTTATAGTTTTCCTCACCTCAGTAAGTTTCAACTTCTTTCTACCCATTTTTAAGTCAAGGTCATCGGGCACATTCTTGATTCTTTCCTTTTTCTCACACCTTGAGCAAATTGTGTAGGATTATCAGTTAGTGAACCACTCCAGAATTGCAGTTCAGGTATTATGTGGCAACTAGGTCTAGAGTATGTCCCTAAGAGTGGGTGGCTGAGGCGCACTGGAGGTAAGGTTGTGAAGGATCAGAGCAGGTGTTAGATGGAACAGCTCAGTGGATACTGAGTTCATGAAGAGTGATGACAGGAATAGTGGTGGAGGGAGGCTGAAGTAAGATTACAGATGGGCAATGCCAAGTGAAAGAGTTAGCTCTTATTGCATAGCTAATAGGAAATCACTAACATTTTTCAAACAGAAGATTTTATGATTAGGAATAAAAATTATATATATCTTTTGTTAGATGCAAGACATAGCTAATGTTGAAACTGATTTTCTAATTTATTTAAAGTATCAAATCTGACTTTAGAACATCTAGAGGGGGAATATTAACAGACTAATTTCCATGTTAAAAAAATTGTATCAAAAATTACACCATATTGACCTCCAAAGTAGTAACTGAGTCGATGAAGGTGTTAACTAACCTTATTGTGGTAATTGTTTTATAATATATATGCATCAAGTCATCACATTGTAGACCTTAAGCTTTCACAATATTAATGTCTGTTATATCTCAATAAAACTGGGGAAAAATTGAAATAGTTTAAAAAAAAATTGAACCAAATTGAGGAAGAACACCAAGCTTAGATAGTTTCACGAAGAAGAATCTACTAAAGTTTTAAGAGTAGGTTAATTCAGTGCTTGAAACTGTCTGAGAGCAAAGAAAGAGAAGGAAAAGATGAAATTAAAAAATAATAATAAATTAGTTTTAACACTGATACCAAAACCTAAATACACAAATCAGAAGATAAACTAGCCAATCTCACTCATGAATATTGGCATTAGAAATTAAAAATAACATGAAACATAATCTAGTAACTCATTTATGAAATGAATACTTCAAAATCAACCTGGATTTATTTCCATAGTAATGTAAGAATGTTCATCATTAGATAATTCAATCATGTATTAATTGTATTAATATACTTCAGGAGAAAAATTCATATAAAAGCTGTAGATATTGACATTTGATACAATTTTACAGCCATTCTTGATTAAAAAATAATAATAATATGGGAATAAGTGGATATTTGTAACTTAACAAAAGTACCTACTTGTCACCAAATCCAACATAATTTTTAATGGGCCATTCTCATGAGAACAAAGAATAAGACAGGTATTTGCAGTTACTATAACATAGTAGAAATATACATATGGTATAATATTGGTATAGAAATCAATAACTTTCATATCTACATATGCAAGTTAGAAGAGATAGTAGAAAAAGTCTATTTAAAATAGCTATAGTAAACAAAGTAGGGAAAATTTTAATTTAAAAATGCAAGTTATATATGAAAAAGCTTTAAAATACTTTATGGGAACACAGCTAAGATTTGAATAAGTGAAAAGAAATAACATGCTCTTAGATTAGAGGATTCAATATCAAAAAACTGTCAATTCTGCCCAAGTTAATTTTAAAAATTAACACAGTAGCAATAAAAAATTGAGTAGTTTTGTTCTGTTTTAGTGTGGAATTATTTTAGGGGATGGGAGGAGGAGAAAGAGGATTGGAGAGGCCAGGTCCAAGATTGCTACTGGCAAAGCTGTAAACTAGAAGAGCAACGGGGAAGGAGAAGCAGCCTGACCAGGTATTAAAACATAAAGAGTCAGGAATCACTGCAGTGTGGCACCTGAATATATAAGCTGGTAGGACAGAATGTTAAAGACAGAATGTAAAGTCCAGGAAGTGACCTAACTTTTTAGGGCTTCCCAGGTGATGCTAGTGGTAAAGAACCCACTTGCCAATGCAGGAGACCATAACAGACCATGGGTTTGATCCCTGGGTCAGGAAGATCCCCTGGAGGAGGGCATAACAACCCACTCCAGTATTCTTATCTGGAGAATCCCATGGACAAAGAGGCCCAGCTGGTTATGGTCCATAGGGTCACAAAGAGTTGGACACAACCGATGCAACTTGCATGCATCCATGCATATATGATGGTGAAGTTGGCATTTGAGATCAGGTGGGGATCCATTCATTGTATGAGGGGCTCCAGGCTAACAGTGTATAGTTCCTATGTTAAGACCAAGACCCCTGACTGCAATCATGTCCTTAAATGTCACTCTAGCAGTTGGGGTCATTTTAAACATGGAGTATACAGAAGTCAATTTAGAAGGAAAATTCTACTGGGAAAACCCTTTGTATTTCTAAGTAGGCTATGGTGAGGACAGCAGTGAACTCTGGAGAAGAAGGGACAGGTAATAATTAAGCATCTATTATGTGCTTAGGATAAGAGCACTCTCCTAAAATGAAAGTTGCTAATAAGACAGAAGTTAAGGACATATAAATTAGAACAGAGAACTTAGGGGATGCCTGTTTTGGTTATTTATTCTGGCTCATCATTCCAAAGTAATTATCCAAATGCAAAACATTTCCCAAGTAGGACTTGTGTTTATGGTGTAGTGAAAGTTATTTTGCTGGTGATCTCCACATACATATCTTTCAAAGTAGTGATGTAGTGTAGCAAGAAAAGAAGTTGCTTGAACTGTTTCCAAGTATATGTTATATATGTCATCTACATAGTAAACATGCTGCTTGAAAAATGCTGTCTGCAAAGGGATTCAGAAATCCCACAAAATAACATTTTTATTCAACTGTGAAATCAAAGAGTAAGCTGTTGCTTTGGTATTGTTCTAGTCTTGACAGTTTTTTGTTTTGTTAGTTTGCATTGTGTGCCAGGTACTACCAAAGAGGTTATTCAGGTATTTGAAGGAAATTTCAGCTACAGATGACAGGATACTTCCTGTGAGTTGAGAGGGCATATCTCCAACTGCCATTGTGGGAGGTTATGTTTGATGATATGTTCACTGAATCAGGGAAACATTCACAGAGGCCCCATTGTCTCAGCAGAAAGGATGTCAGTCATGAGTTACTCAATCTCTTGCGTAAAATTTGCCCTCCTTCTCCCCAGACAGATAAATTAGCCTGGGATTGTGGCAATAAATGGTTGGCTTTCATGGTATTGATAGAAACTGAAATTTTCTTTTCTAGTCTCTGTTTTTCTTTGAACTGGCATCATCTCAGGTTCTGTTTTGGTCTTTATTGATATGAGAGATTTAAATTGAAGGAGGATTTTGAGGATGATAAAAGGACAGTGGCCTTCCTCTGTAACCGCACGTGTAGGAAGCATGTATAAGGTGATGCTGGGGAGACTGGTGTAGAGGAGCTTTCCCACCTGTCGAAGTTGGTGGCCTTGGCAAATTGCTTCCCTCTGCGAGTTTCACTTTCCTTAACTGTGAAGGGTCATAAACCACATGTTCTGGTTTTGCTCAGGATAGTCCTGGTTTACGGCTGCTGTTCTGTGTAATTATTAAAAGTACTCCTTTCACTCTCAAAGGCATTCTGGTTTTGATGATAAATTACTTGATTGCCTTTCACACCTTGAAGATGGTTATGAGGCTGAAGTGAGTTAATGTTTTTTAAATCCTTAAGCATGGTGCCTGGCACAGTATATGCTCAAATAATGATGACTGATGTCTTTAAACTGCTCGGTTTTTCAAACCAGACTTCAAAGAAATTAGTTCAGTAGACAGTGTCTGGTTTTATGAAAATTTGGCTACTCTTTCAATCATTCTAAGTCTTTTATTCCACAAACATAGAATTTCCTACCTAAGGCAATAAATTTGAGAGGTTTCAGCAATTACTAAGACTTTCTAGTTGTTGTGACTTTACAGGTTATCTGTGTGTAAAACTACCAGTGGTTATTTTACTGGCACTCATTTTATAATAATTGTAGAACACTTCAGAACTTTTTCACAAATTATATCTCATTTTCACAAGACCTTCCATAAAGTCAGTATTTTTAATAATTATTGCTAGCATTGTAACCATCTTGAAACTGAGACTCAGATATATTAAATTGCTTTCTCAAGATCACAAAGCCAGTATTTGAGAGGACATGAATGCAGGGCTTCTCACTTTATATTTCATTTCTTTTCATTGCACTATGTTGGTGAAATAATAGGACAAGATTACTAAATTACCCAAGTTCCTTCTCATTATGCCTGCTGTTGCCACTTTTCCCTCTGTCTTTGACTTGTTTGGTGTTATTCACTTATTCCGGAGAAGGCAATGGCACCCCACTCCAGTACTCTTGCCTGGAAAATCCCATGGATGGAGGAGCCTGGTGGGCTGCAGTCCATGGGGTCGCAAAGAGTCGGACACGACTGAGCGACTTGACTTTCACTTTTCACTTTCATGCATTGGAGAAGGAAATGGCAACCCATTCCAGTGTTCTTGCCTGGAGAATCCCAGGGACGGGGGAGCCTGGTGGGCTGCCGTCTATGGGGTCGCACAGAGTTGGACACGACTGACGTGACTTAGCAGTAGCAGCATTCACTTATTCACGGTATTGTTTTCAAAAAACCATGTTAAGTCCTGCTTAGTCCCAATATATAGACAGAGCCCCTGGCCTTGGGTCACTTAACTATCCAGAAAACATGATTCTATATACAATTATTTTATTATTGGGTCTCTCTGGGTAAGTAATTCCAGGACACAGTGGAAACACAGAGGAGTTTTTGCTGGTTCCATGTGTTCGCTGCTCTGCGATCTGTGGCACTTTGTTGCTCTGTCCTGTTTAGCAGGGTGAGAAGATTGTGGTCTGTCATTTCAGACCTTTATGCATTCAAGTAGTGAGGGCATCTCTCAACTTGTTCCAGTTTCTCTTGTTCCACGCATTCCATTACACTGGGATGAGACTCTAGTCATATCTGCCTTCCCTTCTAGATCAGGGCAGAGGTGGGAGGCCACACAGCATCCTCATCATATTGATTTCAATATTCCCAGCATGGAGCCAAGCATTTGGCACATGGAAAAGCTCAGGAGCCAGAAGCTGGGCTGGTGTTACCTGTGTGTCTGCTTAATTCTTACTGCAACCATGTAAGGCAGCTTGTACCCAGGTCACAGATGTGTCTTGGAGGAATCACAGTACTTGCTTAAGATCACAAAGTTTTAAAATCCTGAAACAGAGTTCTCCCTCTCTTTACAAAGAGCATTATGAGGTATAATTTATATAAAATAAACTACACACCTTTAAAGTACACAATTTAATATGTTTCGGCATACTTATACATACATGAGACCATCGCCACAATCAAGATAGTGAACACACCCTTCACCCCTAAAAGTGAACTGGGATTGAAACCCAGATCTGTGACTCCAGAGCCTGTTTTCCCTCAACAATGGGTAGTGGAATTGAGCCTTAGCTATATCTCTCACCGGCTAATCACTCTCTTGGTTAGGGGAGTTTTGACTTGTTGAGATAATAGGATGAACATCTTTTTCAACCCATCATCCATCAGTAAAAGAGTGGATAAATAAATGTATTAGAATGGAATGCTATGTATTAGAATGTATGCTTCAGTGAAATGGATTAACCATAGGCTCACTTAACTACATGGATATGGCTTAGAAACATAATGGTAAGTAAATAACACTAAAGAGAATGGCAAAGTATCATTGACACAATGACTGATAAAGAAGGCATCTTATAGACTCAAATATGCATTTATTTGAAGAGTAACTTGGATTTAATACTTCATATAATCCTATGCTTTTATATCTTTGTAAGTATTCCTGTAAAATTACATACAAACTCAGCAAGTCTAAATATGTAATTTAGACATATTTATGGGAGAAATATCAATAACCTCAGATATGCAGATGACACCACCCTTATGGCAGAAAGTGAAGAGGAACTCAAAGGTCTCTTGATGAAAGTGAAAGTGGAGAGTGAAAAAGTTGGCTTAAAGCTCAACATTCAGAAAACGAAGATCATGGCATCTGGTCCCACCACTTCATGGGAAATAGATGGGGAAACAGTGGAAACAGTGTCAGACTTTATTTTTCTGGGCTCCAAAATCACTGCAGATGGTGACTGCAGCCATGAAATTAAAAGATACTTACTCCTTGGAAGGAAGGTTATGAACAACCTAGATAGCATATTCAAAAGCAGAGACATTACTTTGCCAACAAAGGTTCGTCTAGTCAAGGCTATGGTTTTTCCTGTGGTCATGTATGGATGTGAGAGTTGGACTGTGAAGAAGGCTGAGCACCAAAGAATTGATGCTTTTGAACTGTGGTGTTGGAGAAGACTCTTGAGAGTCCCTTGGAATGCAAGGAGATCCAGCCAGTCCATTCTGAAGGAGATCAGCCCTGGGATTTCTTTGGAAGGAATGATGCTGAAGCTGAAACTCCAGTACTTTGGCCACCTCATGCGAAGAGTTGACTCATTGAAAAAGTCTCTGATGCTGGGAGGGATTGGGGGCAGGAGGAGAAGGGGACGACAGAGAATGAGATGGCTGGATGGCATCACTGACTCGATGGACGTGAATCTAAGTGAACTCTGGGAGTTGGTGATGGACAGGGAGGCCTGGCGTGCTGCGATTCATGGGGTCGCAAAGAGTCGGACACGACTGAGCGACTGATCTGATCTGATCTGATGCACATACATAGCAAAAGTTAAAGGCATAATAAATAACGCAGAATTCAGGAGAGCAGTTACCTCGAGGTAACAGTATGGGGTAGATGCAATTATTCATAATATTTTAAGTCATGAGTTGGGCAATAGGTTCTTAAAAATTCATTGTTGTGTTATATACTTTGTATATATGATTTATTATAATAAAAGGCCATTAAAGGTAAGAAATTACATTATCATTTTGAACATTTATGTTCACTTTATATGTGATAGTTTAAATCCAAAATATTTCAATTCAGTACGTGGTAAGAAAGTTTAGAGCCCATGATGAAGGGGCTGGATTTTGGTAATATATTGAATAGGAGAGAAGGAACAATTGAAATTATTTGATAACATGAATGTGGAAACCACCTCCTGGCCTTTGTGGGGCTCTGGATGGGCCACAAACTGTTTCTGTGTGTATTCCCCTCAAAACCACTACCCCTGATTTTTGTTGTTGGGTCCAGAGCCCAGGGGAGGGGGAAGGGGAATAAGGAGAGAAGAGAATGAAGTCAGGATCGCTTGTGTCTGAGTATATTAAAGGTGGAATAAGCATATAGCCAAAAAAGACTGCAAACATTTTGGCACCTTATAAACTATCTAGAATCTTTAAAAAGAAAAGTCCACCCAAGACGGATTTAATTCTGAAGACGAAAACACCATAGACTAAGTAAGTGTCCTGTAAAAAGGACTGGAATGTATGTGGCTTTCCTCTTAAATGGTGCTCTATATAGTTGCATCTGTTCTATATCTATTTTTATGTAATAATTGCTAAATGAATGCTAAGTTTAACTCTGGCTATAATTATGTTTTCTAATTTTTAAAAGCATAGCAGATTTAAAAAAAAAAAAGCCTGGGCAAATGTGTTTTTTAGTTAAGCCCACTTTTTGATAACTTGGCAGTCTGCCAAAGAGACCATGTTTCAGGCCTCACCATCCATCTGGTGGGAACTTGTCTGATTTCCAGACAGGACCTCAGAGTTCTGAAATGCAGGACTTAACAGTATCCAAAATTCACAAAACAACTCCTGGTATGGCAGGTGATCTCCCTTTGTAAATTAAGCAATTTGACACAAGAAATCATGGTTTCTTACATTTCATTTGTGACTCTCCATTCCTTCCAGATTAAGGATATGAGATATTAATGAACATTATTGAGCAATTAAACTGCATTTATAAATCAAGCTGCGTTTAAGTTCTGAAAGCAAGTCCACTTTAAACTCGATATTAAAAAAAAATAAAATAAAATTCACCCTGTACTAAGGGATCCCTTAACATGAAGCACGGCGATGCTATTTAAGTTATTCTGTTCTTAACACAGGGAGCTTGAGTTGCTCAAAACATACAGCTGGTAAATGACAGAGCCAGTGTGCTGATGCTTATGGTGTTCCATTCATTATACCACACTGCTGACTTGACTATCGATTCTTTTTTTTTTTAAGATCTTTTTCTTATTCAGAGATATAAAGGGATATTTTTATTTTTAGATTAGAAAACACATAGTAATTTATTGCAAATAGTATCAAGTTGTTATTTTACACTGTTTAGCAGCAGAGCTTTGAGGCCAGCTGTAGGTTCTAATCTGTTGCCCACTTGTCAACTTTCCACAAATAAAGTTGCTTTACTCCATTTTCATATTTACAAAATGAGGCTAATGGTATGAAGATTAAATGAGGTACCAATTCCTATAACGCCTGTAACCCAGGGCAAGGTGTTGAGACATCAGTCACTAAATGGTGACTCCTTTTTAGCTAAAATTGTGAAATTGCACTCTATGTAATTCTGATTTAAGGCCTCCTGAAACTTACATTTTCAAGGGAGAGACAAACAAGATAAATACCTAAAATATATGTATACTGGTGATATGTACTAAAGGGAAAAAAGAAAGAAGAGCAGGGAGATATAAAATATTGGGGAGGAGTTGAAATTTTAGGCAGGTTAGCAGGTAAGACCTCAACAAGAAGGGGACTCTTGACTAAGACCCTAAAGAATAAGAAGGTGCTATCCATGAGGATGTCTCAAGGAAGAGCATTTCAGATGGTGGGACCATCATGTCCAAAGACCCTGAGGCAGGAGCGTGCTTGGTTTGTACAAGGAACTGGATGGAAGATGATATGGCTAGAGTAGGATAAAAAAGGGATAGGATTGTAAGAGTTGAGGTCAGAGATAGCAATGGGCCAGTTCAGAGGTCATGAAGAGTCTTGTAGGTTCTAGTAAGATTGCACAGGAGCAGCATGATCTGACATGTTTTGAAAGGATCCCTCAGGCTTCTGTGAAATAGAACTATTCCACAGGAATAGACTATTAAAGCAGAGATGGGAAGAAGGGGAGGGTGGCCAACAAGATCAGAGTTAAGAGGCTAAGGTAATAATCCATGGCATAACAGTATCCATCTTAATGGAGTAATTGTGATGTGTTCTGCCGGTGAGATGGATGAGGTTTTTCCTGTGCCCCTCTGTATTTACAAATACTGGGAGCAATGGGAGTCAGATCATTCTGAAAAGTGCGCCATCCTGGCTTCTTATTTTTCTTTAGTAGATTGTGGCACTGTGCGACAGTCACATTTGCATATAACTTTATCTGTGCCCTGCTTGTCTGGGAAATTTTCTCACAAAGGAAGGGAGTACTTTATAAACTAGATTATCTTTGTCAGTTGTTATACTGGAGCAATCCCTAGTGATCATTCCCTGGCAATGAGGCTGAACTGAAGATCTGTTTCATTGTGAGAGTTATCGAATCTGACAGTCTCAGTCAACTGAAAGAAAAGTAGGTTACCAGGGCTGATGAGTCCCACTGAGCAGAATACAGACCATAAAACAGTGCTTCACCATCTCCCTAGGCAGACGTCTCATGGAAGAGGGAACCCTCTCGGTAGGGTGTTGCCATGCTATTTATTTTCCATCAAGCTGAAGTTTGCCTATTAAGATCTGCTTCTCATGACCTTTAAAGTCTATGCTATCTAGGCTATATTTCAAGGTTGCCTGAAAAACTATTTCTGCGTATGTATCTATCAGAAAGAGTAACATAATTTACTAAATTGAGATTCAACTTCAGACATGTGAAGCTTAATGTGAACTTTACACAAACTGTCATGAAATCCTCAAATAAAATTAATTTTAATTTGTGTGTGTTTTGTGTACCTGCAGTGTGAGGGTAGATAATAAGTATTGTGTATCAAACCTATTTGGAGTGTCACAACTGCATAAAGGGTAGACATAATTGATTTACATTGGTATGACTTTGTTGTCCAGTTGCTCAGTTGTGTCCGACCCTTTGAGACCCCATGGACTGCAGCACGCCAGGCTTCCCTATCCTTCACTCTCTTCTTAAGGTTGCTTGAACTCATGTCCATTGCATCAGTGATGCCATCTAACCGTCTCATTTTCTGTTGTCCCTTTCTCCTCCTGCCTTCAATCTTGCCCAGTATCAGGGTCTTTTCCAGTGAGTTGGCGCTTTGGATCAGGTGACCAAAGTATTGGAGTTTCAGCTTCAGCACCAGTCCTTCCAATGAATATTCAGGATTGATTTCCTTTAGGATTGACTGATTTGATCTCCATGACTTAATTTAATTCTTTCAAACATTCCTTTGGTTGGAAGTTGCCATTTCCTCCTCCAGGGGATCTTCCCAACCCAGGAATCGAACCCATGTGTCCTCTGTCTCCTGCATTAGCAGGCGAATTCTTTACCACTGAGCCATGTGGGAAGCCTTAATTGCCTTTCAAGGATCTGTAGTAGATGTGATCATTTTAACCAGTGTTGGATCAAACATGAATTGATAAAATGCAATTTAGTATCATAATAAGATGTCAGTAACATGCTCAATAAATTGAGTATATTTATTTGTCAGTTTTAATTACAAACATTTCACATTTTCCTTAGGTGGCAAAGAAAGTAGGTTTTCATTTTATATGTATTATGTACTGATAATGTAAAATCTCATATATTGAGATGTCTATTCATATGTATACATATATTTATTTCCACACTGCCTTTTTCATAGCTATCATGTCATTAGGTTCACAAGTACCCTTAGTAGGATATGGTAGAGAGTACAGCCCTATTTTACAGCAAAGGAAACTTCAATGTTTAGGAACAACTTCAGGATCCCTTGACTGAAAAATATAAAGCAAATAGACTCAGGTCTTTGGATTCTTAGCTTAGGACTCTATCCCTGTACCGCACTATGTTCATAGCTCTAGAGTAGTCTTTCGGAGAAGGCAATGGCACCCTACTCCAGTACTCTTGCCTGGAAAATCCCATGGATGGAGGAGCCTGGTGGGCCGCAGTCCATGGGGTTGCAAACAGTCAGACACGATTCAGCGACTTGACTTTCACTTTTCACTTTCATGCATTGGAGAAGGAAATGGCAACCCGCTCCAGTGTTCTTGCCTGGAGAATCCCAGGGACGGGGGAGCCTGGTGGGCTGCTGTCTGTGGGGTCGCACAGAGTCGGACATGATTGAAGCAACTTAGCAGCAGCAGCAGCAGCATAGTAGTCTTTTTCAGATATGTGGAGTGCTATTAGTTGTAGAATAAACACAGATTTTTTTCAGGAAAGCTAATTCAATAGCAGTAAACAGAGCAGTGTTCTTCTGTTCAGGATATCTAACTAATGTATTTCTGTATATGTCTTACTAATGTCCTCTTAGAAACTTAAGTTAGATCCGGAAAGGTATCAAGACATGCTTTTGAAAGATAGATAAATATTCACAAATACTGTGTTAAATGACAGAAGTAAGTCACAAAAGAGAATATACAATATGATTTCCCTTAGAGAAAATCCAAAAACAGGCAAATGAAGCTGAATGTTAGAAGTCAGGATAGCAATTGCCCCTTTGGGGGGTGTGGTTGAAAGTGTTGAATTGACTTGGCTGCTAGTTTTACAGGTATTCCCTTGGGAAGTTTATTTATTTATTTATTCATTCATTTTTAAGTAAAATTTGTCTTAATGCCTTAGGTGATAGTTTAAATGCTTTCAACTTGAAGAGCAGTTCTTAGGCGTTTATTATGATTATAAACTGTCATTTCTTAACAAAAGTCAATTACCCTTTTTTGTTGTTGTTCCTGAGTCTGTGGCAGGCTCCCCAGGTGGCCCTAGTGGTAAAGAACCTGCCTTCCAATGCAGGAGACATAAGAGAAGCAGGTTTGGTCCCTGGGTTGGGAAGATGCCCTGGAGGAGGGCATGACAACCCATTCCAGTATTCTTGCCTGAAAAAATCCCCACGGACAGATGAGCCTGGCAGGCTACAGCCCCTAGTGCCACAGAGTCAGACACGACTGAAGCAACTTAGCACGCACGAGCCTGTGGCAATTTTTTTCAGTTCTTGGCGTTTGTCACAGAACTAGCTGCTGGAGCCACGGTGAAGTTCATCATGAAATGCTTGCCAAAACAACTTTCTTGCTTACACTTTTTAAGATGTGAGGAAAGAAAGATATTGAAAAGGGTTCCCCAGTTAGGATATTCAGTTCAGTTCCGTCGTTCAGTCGTGTCCGACTCTTTGCGACCCCATGAATCGCAACACGCCAGGCCTCCCTGTCCATCACCAACTCCTGGGGTTCACTCAAACTCATGTCCATTGAGTTGGTGATGTCATCCAGCCATCTCATCCTCTGTCGTCCCCTTCTCCTCCTGCCCCCAATCCCTCCCAAAATCAGGATCTTTTCCAATGAGTCAACTCTTCGCATGGGGTGGCCAAAGTATTGGAGTTTCAGCTTCAGCATCAGTCCTTCCAATGAACACCCAGGACTGACCTCCTTTAGAATGGACTGGTTGGATCTCCTTGCAGTCCAAGGGACTCTCAAGAGTCTTCTTCAACACCACAGTTCCAAAGCATCAATTCTTCAGCACTCAGCTTTCTTCACAGTCTAACTCGCACATCCATACATGACCACTGGAAAAACCATACCCTTGACTAGATGGACCTTTGTTGGCAAAGTAATATCTGTGCTTTTCAATATACTGTCTAAGTTGGTCAGAACTTTCCTTCCAAGGAGCAAGCGTCTTTTAATTTCATGGCTTCAGTCACCATCTGCAGTGATTTTGGAGCCCAGAAAAATAAAGTCTGACACTGTTTCCACTGTTTCCCCATCTATTTCCCATGAAGTGATGGGACCAGATGCCATGATCTTCATTTTCTGAATGTTGAGCTTTAAGCCAACTTTTTCACCCTGCTCTTTCACTTTCATCAACAGGCTCTTTAGTTCCTCTTCACTTTCTGCCATAAGGGTGGTGTCATCTGCATATCTGAGGTTATTGATATTTCTCCCAGTAATCTTAATTCCAGGTTGTGCTTCTTCCAGCCCAGCATTTCTCATGATGTACTCTGCGTATAAGTTAAATAAGCAGGGTGACAGTATAGAGCCTTGTATATTGTATATTGTACCCCTTTTCCTATTTGGAACCAGTCTGTTGTTTCATGTCCAGTGTTAGGATGTTAATGTGTATCAAAACAGACACTGCTAGAAATTTCCTCATGGGGCTATGATAGGCTCCAAGCAGAGCTTCAGTCAGCTTCTGATAATTTAACAATTTCACAGTTGATTTTTCTTTTTCTATGTAAATGATTTCCAAAGAGCACGGATAGTTGAACAACAATAGCTCTATCATTTTCAAACTTGAGATCAGAGCCTAAAGGAATTGAGATTGAGGCTAGAAATTACTTGGAGCAAAAAGAAATTTTAATAAAAATAGAGACTGATGGCCAAACCCATAATGTTTCTCTGAGCTTCTAATGTTAAACTAAATCCATAAGTTTTCTGATCACAGTAAATATAGAAAGAAACAGGAAGAACTTAAAAAATTCTGTGGGTCAGCAAAACCTTTTTCCAGTCCTCATGGCTTAGAGACTAAGGCCTTAGCAAATCATGTATATTATGAGTTACATGCAAGATGATGAGCGGTTCCCTTGTGAACCATTGCTTCTTGTTCCGAAATGTGACCAATTTTTTTTTTTCTTTTGGCTTGCTTAAAATCAGTTTAATTTTTTAAAAATGTATTTTTAAATGTTTCTGCCAGCAATTACACACTATGGCTTCCTCTCAATTTTTCCCTTGCAGTGTTCTGTCTCTTCATCAGAAGAGGAAAGACTTACTTCCACCAGGAGACCTAAGACGCCAACGTCAAGTGACTGCTCTGACCTTCATACTCAAACCAACTGGACCAAGTCACTTCCCTTGCCAACACCGGAAGAGAAGATGCGGCAGCAAGCCCAAACAGTCCAGGCTGACGTGGTTCCTATTAACATAACTGGTATGCTTTGCCCTGTGGACAGGTTGCAAATGTTCTGGAAGAATGACTATGGCTCTTTGGTATATGCTCTTAGCATGTCATTCATACAACAGAGGTAGATAGCTGTGGTCTGACTTCCTGCTCTTTGTTGAATGAAGGGAATACTAAAATGTATATGTGTGTGCATGTCAAATATCTATTCCTTTTAGATTTGTAGACTGTATCACCAAAGGTTGATGTCAGAGAATTCAGTGGTCCAGCCATTCAGCTAAAGTGTGGCATTTTTACACACAATTCAATTCTTTAATTGAATTGCCTTTTTAAAATATTTTGGCTATATGGAAATATCTTCTAAATGTGATCTTGGGTGAGAAAAAATTAGGTTTATTTTCTAAAAGGCTGTTTTAACTCATTTATAAAAGTGAACAAGAACACATTTAATATTTCTGAATGATTTTCTTACCTTCTTGTTTTCTCAAGTAGAAAAAGGGGGAAATTACTTGAAATAAAAATATGAAATATACATTTTAAAAAACCTAATAGGATAGTAAAATTATATCTTGATCTCCATAATTTGAATTCTATAATCATCAAATAAAAATCCATTCCTTCTAAATATAAAAAATTTAGAACATGTTAGGCTGGCATATGAATATTAATTGCCAAATGTGAAATTCAAGTTCTTGCAGAATATTATATTCAGGTTTTAATCATCTTTGATAATTAAGGTGACAAGGTATGTAAAGCTCAAAGACAGTATTTCACAAACATAGAGAACTGTTGATAAGTATCAAAATTTTCATGCCCTGTCACTTCCATATCCTGCAGAGAAGATAGATCATCGGTCTGGGGAGTATACAAAATGCAAAATAGACATGTTAAGAGTTGGTAGCTTCAGGCATTAGACTGTGTTCAAGAGAAAACATTACCGGTAGTCATACTGATAATCAGCTCATACAAAATCTGGCTTATAAGGCCAGAACCTAAAAAAATCAGGTGATCAATAAGGATAAGTTTTCATAAAAAATTAGGATGAAAACTCATCATACCTTTGCTATGTTTCTGAGGCTACTGCTCTTGACTACTGTTAGAAAGTTTTTTTCCATGGCACTGGTGAGCTTGTAAGGGACTAAAAATATTTTGATAGTTATTGATGAATTTTTTTAAACCTTACAAGATGTTTAAAAATTACATTTAAAATTCTGTTTTGAATTCCAGAGAAATTTAATTAGTACATGAATTATTTTAAATTCCATGGACATTTTCCCACATTTACTGTACTTAAGCCTTGCAGGAATAGCATGGCATTTCATTCCATTCTCTTTGCAAATAGCATTGATTTTTCTGAGTATGATTTGCATTGACCAAATCATACTTTTAAAAGTATTTTTATATATAGTTGTATTTCAGAACAAAGTGTACTGTTTATATGGCTGTGTATTTTCTGTGAAAATGCATTACATTATTTGATTGATTAAAAGCCTCAGAATTAATATTGTAAGATTGTGCTATGAAATGTAACAATCGTTAATGGAATTCAGATAAAATGCATTATTGTGAAATTAGGAAATTTAAAGCAGAATAGATTTTCAGGAATGAAGAATAATTTACAGTGAAATACATTGACACAACAGCAGACAGTGTCAGCCTCTGAACTTTATTCTCTCCTGTCTGATGAGGAAGTGGATATGAATTACATAGAGTTTAAGAGGAGGCCTTGAAAATGCCACACAGGCGAGGTGAATGACAATAAAGAAATGAGCAATACAAGTTAGGACAAAATGCAGTTTACTTTTGAGTGATTAACATTTTCAAAAATGTAGAAGGCAGATGCCTAATGACATATTTATTGATCCATTTTCTGGATCTGTGTGTTTACTATACACACATACATTTCATAAAGTAGTTTTTCTGATATTCTGGTATAAAGAAGCATTAAATTTGTTTACTTTTAGTGGTTGAATTGACATAGATTATACAACTCCTGGCTCTGTAAATGATACATTTCCAAAGCACTAGAAGATAAAATGTAGCTTCCTGTAGGGCGTTGTCACTGCTCATTTATTTGGGTGAACATTGACCTTCTATTTGGTTTTCAGTACAGTTCAGCAGAGGAAAGAATGCCAATAAATATATTATTTCAAATGCAGAGAGATGCTTGCCAGGCAGAGAGGAAGAAAACATTAGTACAATGAGCTGCTGGCTTGAAAATCGATTTTCTCCCTTTAGTCACAGGCCTGTGTCCTGTGGGGGAACTCATCCTGTTCTAAGAGTTGAAGAGAAGAAAAATGTTTAAAATAAAATGTGCATATGAGTATGTTGCTTAATCTGCCATGTGGGATAGCAGCTCTTACACCTGGAAGATAAATAGAGTGAGTAACCATGCTGAAGCAGTTCTTACAAACTGCCTTTGGACTGATGTTTGAGCTAGCTAAATTGATGTCTAAGTAGTAACCCTGACGGACTACTGCCATTTTTCAATGAAAAGAAATAATTAAATCCCTCTCAATTCAGTAGACATTTACTGAATAAACTACTTTGTGTCAGGCATCGAGCTGAATGCCACAGGCGATGCCAGGGTGCATGATCATGGTCCCCGCCCTTCAGAAATGTTTAAGCCAGTAGAGGAGACAATCCTTTTAGGTCACGATGAAGGATGGAGAGTTTAGCACCAGTAATGGTATATGTCTTAGATGTTCATCCTCGCAGTTTGTTTTTTAATTTCCTTGGAGCTTAGGTGGTTCATCTTTGTTTTTGGTGTGTAGGAAGCAAACCTGGAGACCAAATGCAACTGTCTGTTAATATTTTGTCCATTCTTAATGATTTGAGCCAAGAACATGTTTTTCCTCTGCCACAGAAAACAAATGAACCAGTGAAGTCCTGACTGGCCTCTTATAGGCCGTATTTGCTATTGTACATAGTGATGCATTTATCACAGTGATGGTACCTTCTGGTGTTTCAGGGTTTTCTCTAAATCATTTCTGTTTTTTCTCCGTTAGGAACAAAGTTGAGAGCATTTTCAAATTTACAAGCCTTCATCTAAGTTTGTTGCTTTGTAGGTGAAATGTGTTTTGACCATTCCGATCTTTTATCCTCTATTTTGATTAGAACCATATTGGTTCTGTTCACAATGTATTCCTATTAAAATAGAAGATACATTGTTCACAGCATACCCACTTTTGAATGTGCGTCGGTGTTGTTAAAAAGTGAATAATTTTTAAACCTTTCTTATAATATGGAAGTATATATTTTGTATGTGTACATATGTATTTTTTAAAATCTCTTTTTGAGGAGAAGAACTATTTAATAAGGTCAATGCTATAAAACTTCTCTTCAAATGTCAAGTAATTTAAAGCAGACCAAACAGTAATTGATATGTTACTATTTTAGGCTATTCCATGGTGTGATAATCACAAACTTACACACTAGAAAGAAAAAACTTTGATGTGGCATTCTGGGTTTGATTTCAACATACCTGTAATGAATTTAGATCAACTTTTGAAAAGTGATTAAGAAACAGCGAGAAGCAGTTTAGCTTTAACAAACCGCAGTGCTACTGGGTCTCATTGTGATAAAAGTACTTTATCATTATAAGGCTTTTTCATTATCATTGTGTCTCACACCATAGCAATTACCAGTCTATTCAAATTAAGAGCCTCCTTGACTGAAGAAAAGTCGTCACCTAGGAATTCTTGATTAAGTTATTTGTTTCATCACATCAGACAAGACAATACTTTGGTCTCTGGTGAGGCCCAGATGAAGCAAATAAATTCATCTCCAGCTGATGTGAAGCGTGATTTTGGTGACCGGAACCAAAATACATGCTGATATAAAGTGTGATTTTGGTGACCGAAGACTTTTGTGAAATACTTCCAAAATAACCCATTTTTTAAATAACACAAAATCACTCTTCTGATGTGTTATTCACCAGTTTGCATTTGCAAATGAGCTCAAGGTGCTTTCTTTGAATGGACATACACCTGGAAATTGGAAAACAGCCTTATGATGCTAATGTGCTTTCCTCCCTTTTTTGCCCTTCAGCATCCATTCATCATTGTATGACTGGCTAACATCATTATTAATACCTTCTTATCATTTTACAACAAGCTTCTGGAAGAAAGTGCATGGTGTCGGCTTGCTTGAAAATAACATTGCTTTGCTTGTTCTACTACTCTGCATTAGGGGAGAATTTCGATCGCCAGGCCAGCCTTCGGCGGTCTCTAATTTACACAGACACTCTGGTAAGACGACCGAAGAAAGTCAAAAGGAGAAAGACTATTACAGGAGTCCCTGACAGCATACAGAAGGAGCTAGGTATGGCTCATCAGAACTGTATTCTGTTGCCCATCATTGCTACTCACCATTACTACCCTAACCTTATCAGTGGTCTTTGTGAAATCAATACATTCTGATAGCCTTTTGGTACCCCAAAGGGTCAGCTTCTTTCCTGAATGAGGCATTGGGTACAAATCTTAACATCCCATGCAGGTGATTTGTTGAATTTTGATGACAAGGTAAGAAGAGGAGCTATATGAAAACTATTGACTGGGATGATAGAAATTAAACAGTTATGTCATCATCTCTGTGTACCTTCAACAGTGGGCATGCCCACGGTAAAATTCACTTTCAATTTAGAGCTTAAGTTCTCATGAAACCAAAAACTTATTCTAGGACTTCAGATTGTGCGTATGGACTTCATTAGTTATACTGACAATATTGGTGGCCTTTTTTCATCCAACATCATTAGTAAATACCAGTAAAATTGAAAATAGTCATTTGTGTTGGATAATGCCTTACTGGTACTTCTGGTGAAACAAATTCGTAGCTTTTTGATTTGGTATTTCTCAACATGTGGTTGAAAAACAGAAACCAAAGGTTTCTTTTGACTGGTGCAGAAGATGGTTCACTTCATTATTCACTCACCCATCTTGTTCCTGCTTATCTTTATATATGCTTTGGATAACGTTTTCTTTTCTTTCTGTATACATTGCCTCACCTGTTTTTTCATGGTCCAACAGGAATGTCTGCTGAAGCAGCAGGGACTTCAGTACCAGGCTGCTTCAGTTTGAATCCTGTCTCTGCCACTTACTTGCTGGGCAGCCTCAAGCTGGTTATTTCACCTCTCTGAGTCTACTTTTTCACTCAAAAAAAGTGTGGTTGCTGATGTTAATAGAACCTAATTCTTAGGGCTGTTTGAGGATTTAATGAATTTATACAGGCAGAGCACATGGTACCTGGTATCTGCCTGCCAGTGCAGGAGATGAGCATTCAACCCCTGAGTCAGGAATATCCCCTGGAGCAGGAAATGGCAACCCATTCCTGTATTCTTGCCTGGAAAACTCCATGGACAGAGGAGCCTGGTGGGCTACAATGTAATGGGGTTGCAAAGAGTTGGACACAACTGAGTGCGCGCACACACACACACACACACTACTATTAATATATACGTATTAGCTGCTATTGTACTTATTGTACCAACTTAACACTACCTATCTTGAATCTTGCCTTTTTCTCTTTGGTCAACCTGTGGACTTCTTTGCTTATAATTACTCAACATGCAGAAAACTAAGATCATGGCATCTAGTCCCATCACTTCATGGCAAATAGATGGGGAAACAGTGGAAACAGTGACAGACTTTATTTTGGGGGGCTCCAAAATCACTGCAGATGGTGGCTGCAGCCATGAAATTAAAAGACACTTCCTCCTTGGAAGAAAAGTTATGACCAACCTAGACAGCATATTAAAAAGCAGAGATATTACTTTGCCGACAAAAGTCTGTCAAGTCAAAGCTATGGTTTTTCCATGTAGTCATGTATGCTGCTAAGTCACTTCAGTTGTGTCCGACTCTGTGCAACCCCATAGGCGGCAGCCCACCAGGCTCCCCTCTCCCTGGGATTCTCCAGGCAAGAACACTGGAGTGGGTTGCCACTTCCTTCTACAATGCATGAAAGTGAAAAGTGAAAGTGAAGTTGCTCAGTCGTGTCCGACTCTTCACAACACCATGGATTGCAGCCCACCAGGCTCCTCCGCCCATGGGATTTTCCAGGCAAGAGTACTGGAGTGGGTTGCCATTGCCTTCTCCAGTAATCATGTATGGATGTGACAATTGGATCATAAAGAAAGCTGAGCACCCAAGAGTTGATGCTTTTAAACTGTACTGTTGGAGAAGACTCTTGAAAGTCTCTTGGACTGCAAGGAGATCCAACCAGTCCATACTAAAGAAGATCAGTCCTGAATATTCATTGGAAGGACTGATGCTAAAGTTGAAACTCCAATACTTTGTCACCTGATGCAAAGAACTGACTCATTGAAAAGACCTGGATGCTGGGAAAGATCGAAGACAGGAGGAGAAGGGGACAAAAGAGGATGAGATGGTTAGAATGGCATCACCCACTCAATGGACATGAGTTTGAGTAAACTCCGGGAGTTGATGATGGACAGGGATGCCTGACATGCTACATTCCATGGGGTCTCAAAGAGTCAGACACAATTGAGCAACTGAACTGAACTGATATTTTTACTTTAATTTTCTATTGAGGGCTATACTCTAAAAACTCCAAATCATTACTTCTGAACTTTCCTATCAATGTTTTAGGCAAAATGAGTTTATCCTAGCAATGGTAGTATATGTTATAGCACGTCGAGGTAGTTTCAGCTTCTGGGTGTCACAGACATCATTCCTATGTGCTTTTTTCCTGACACCCTGGCCTACATACATGCCTTGTATTAGGGAGGGAAGGCTTATTCTTGTTTACCTGGCATTTTCTCTCTTTACTGCCATCCAGTTCTACAGTATGTGTTCTCTGCCTTCCAGACTGCCACTACAGAGGGATGAATAGTGATGCTTTTCATCTGCACTAGGTAGCTTCAGTGACCCAGATGACAGTGGATGCTCATCTTCCCTCATAACACAGGGATTTTATCATGAACAAAGGCCAGATTGCACCCACAGGATTTACGAAGGCCGCCTATGGTTCATGCCCTCACATCACCTCCTTTAGTGGCCCAGGCCTCCTGTATCCCATTCTTTTATACCGTTTTTCTTTCTCTTTTAGGTGACAGGCAACTAATTTGAGAAAAAATAATGTGTACTGGTATGTCTAGCAGATATTAATGGGCTAATTTCTTACAGTACTCAGGTAACATTTATATTTGACTGCTCTTTTAGGAGATGCCTTAACCTAAAAAAGTAACTTTACAGACAGCTCTTTGTAAGATAACAAGGTTGATGTTTCCGGGTAGGCTACATTTTAAGTGACTTTCCAGTCAAAATGAGTAGGTTTTGGATGGCTTTGTGCCCAGAGTATAAGAATAGTTTGGCCCAGATAAAGATAGACATACACGTAAATATTCAATATGAATTGTCTATCTATCTATCTGTCTATCTGATTTCTAGAGCCTCAAAGTTATGAACTTTTAACACTTTTTTTTTTTTAATTGAGCCAATCAGTATGGAGCCAGTAACTCATTTGCCTCTTTGACCTTACTGGAAGTATCTGATCAGCTAGGTAAATCATACCTTCTGTAATTTTAATATTTTTAACACTGGTGATAGAGTCTCTGAGGCCCTCATTCATTTCTCTTTTGCCCATAACAGGAACACCACTAATACTGAAGCAAAAAAAAGCTTCCCGCACATCACCTGTGTTGTGAGTGTTGTCACATGAGAAACTTTTGGTGTCATTGCACAGTTGATGACATGACCTGGATCGTGGCTGGAGGTCAGCTGAGACAGCTGTGTCTAAGTTAGAGCTGTTTTTTTTTTTTTTTGTTTGTTTGTTTTTTTTTAAGACAATTAGACAACCCCTCTAGTTTTATAGATAGGCCAGTTGGAAGGACTAGTGATAGGGTAAGGGAAAGGAATATTTGAATACAGTGAAGTGAAGTGAAGTGAAAGTTGCTCAGTTGTGTCCGACTCTCTGTGACCCCATGGACTATGCAGTCTATGGAGTTCTCTAGGCTAGAATACTGGAGTGAGTAGTCTTTCCCTTCTCCAGGGGATCTTCCCACATTTAGCAAAAAAAAAATTGGATTGTACCTTTCCTTTGCTTCATTCATTTGGGCAAGGGTTGACTTTGCCCTTTCTCCTAATATTTTGTACTTATAAGGCCTCTGATTTGAGAGCTTTGTGCTATCTTACTAATTATTACCAAAGGAGACACTTCTTAAGAATTAGTCTTCCTTAGATATAAAGCATGGGGAAGAATGACTGAGTCAAATTAGACTTTAGAAGGATATGATTATCTGGAAAAAAAGACATTCACTGGAAAAGATACAGCTTGTCCACAAAATACTGCCTAAATTGCTGGGATTTTCACTTTTAAAATCTAACCAGAGATGCTCCTAGTATTAGAATTCATTGTGCTTAACTGTATGCAGCTTCTACTTAAAAATCTGTGGTGGACTCTAGAGATTGGTCGGCATATAAAGTTTTAAAATCAAGGTATGATGTTTTCTCTTTAAAGCATGTTTATGGTATGTGATTTGTTGCCTTCCATTTAAACTAAAGGACAAAGTGTCTTTTTCTTTACTCTCATCTTAAACATATATGGAATTGTATTTGAGCAACCTGTTATGCGATTCCATCTTTAGAAACAGATAAGAAATATCAATAACCTCAGATATGCAGATGACACCACCCTTATGGCAGAAAGTGAAGAGGAACTAAAAAGCCTGTTGATGAAAGTGAAAGAGGAGAGTGGAAAAGTTGGCTTAAAGCTCAACATTCAGAAAACGAAGTTCATGGCATCTGGTCCCATCACTTCATGGGAAATAGATGGGGAAACAGTGGAAACAGTGTCAGACTTTAATTTTTTGGTGGTCCAAAATCACTGCAGATGGTGATTGCAGCCATGACATTAAAAGACGCTTATTCCTTGGAAGGAAGGTTATGACCAACCTAGATAGCATATTCAAAAGCAGAGACATTACTTTGCCAACAAAGGTCCGTCTAGTCAAGGCTATGGTTTTTCCAGTGGTCATGTGTGAATGTGAGAGTTGGACTGTGAAGAAAGCTGAGTGCTGAAGAATTGATGCTTTTGAACTGTGGTGTTGGAGAAGACTCTTGAGAGTCCCTTGGACTGCAAGGAGATCCAACCAGTCCATTCTGAAGGAGATCAGTCCTGGGTGTTCTTTGGAAGGAATGATGCTAAAGCTGAAACTCCAATACTTTGGCCACCTCATGCGAAGAGTTGACTCATTGGAAAAGACTCTGATGCTGGGAGGGATTGGGGGCAGGAGGAGAAGGGGATGACAGAGGATGAGATGGTTGGATGGCATCACCGACTCGATGGATGTGAGTCTGAGTGAACTCCGGGAGTTGGTGATGGACAGGGAGGCCTGGCGTGCTGCAATTCATGGAGTTGCAGAGTCGGACACAACTGAGCAACTGAACTGGACTGAACTGAACTGAAGATTATTTTGTTCATATATAATTATGTTTGGCTACTGAATAGTCTGTGTTTTCCTGGAACTTATCCCAGTATGTTACTCTCCAAGCAGAAAAGGACTTATTTAAAGGAATCTCCTTCTGAATAATTTTTGTTGGTTGATACTGAGAGCATTACTTTAGGCCTGTCAAGACTTTTTTAAAAATTCATATATTAAGCCTTAAAACTTAAAGCTTGTAGATTTCTATCATTATTTTTATTACATGTGTCTTTTTAAAAGTTGGATAGATCTTATAGTATTATAAGTTAAAGAAAAAAATGTGTAATTATTTTAAATAATTTAAGCTTTCATATTTATTTAAATTAAAATCAGGTAAATCTCATCAAGATTTTTAGCAGCAGCTGAGTGGACTATATTTGTAGTTCTATTTTTGTAATTTTTGCTACTTAAGATAGCATTCATCTGTGTCCTGTAATAATGTCACACTTTTTGTACTGTGAAAATATTGAAGGATCTGTTTCAGGAATAGAATTTCAGTGGTCCCTATAATAAATAATATATGAGTTGTTTTGTATATATATTTTAGAGGTCTTTAGAAAAACATTTGATTTAAAAATTGTTTTGAACTGTAAGTGGTGAAGAAATGGCTATAGTCCCATTTTCAGAAGTGTAGAATTCACATGCAACATTGTTACCTGAAAGAATCAGGATTTTGTTTACGACCTTTAAAGACATTTAAAAATCTACCACTGACCTCATGTAAAAGCTAGTACAAATTTGAAAGAAAAAGATATGAAAATCCATATCAGAATGAAATAAGGTGTGCTGAATGTTTGGATTGAACTGGTGCAAACTGATCCAGTCCTCCAAGTCAACCCTCCACCTTCTAAAAGGACTTCCCAGGTGGTGCTAGTGGTAAAGAACCCCCTTGCCATTGCAGGAGATGTAAGAGAACTGGGTTCAATCCCTGGGTTGGGAAGATCCCCTGGAAGAGGGCATAGCAGCCCCCTCCAGTATTCTTGCCTGGAAAATCCCATGGAGAGAGGAGCCTGGCAGGCTACAGTCCATAGGGTCATGAAGAGTCGGACATGACTGAAGCGACTTAGCATTGCACACACTCTAAAATACTAGACTGCAAATATTTGCACCTTTTATTTTTCTTTGCTTAAAGTGGATTTTTCTTCTGTTCCCACCCTTTTGCCCACTTCCCCTTTTTCTGAGGGAGAGTGTGCATGTGACATGCACACGTGTAGTGCAAGTGTGCAGTAGGTGTACTTGGCAGAGGGTGGGTGGGGGGAATAGATTTTCTTTGCCAAAGATACGAGCACAAAAATGATTCTCTGTCATCACAGTGAAGGAAATAGCTTTACGCTTGGGAACCTTCATTGCCGGGTGGCTTCTCCTGTGCAGTTGATTCAAGACCATTGCCGCCATTTTAGCCTGGTGCTTTGCTGTTTGGATGGGCTATGCTGTCCAAATATGAAGGCTAGTATAAGTGGGGTAGGGAGGGAGATCTCGGGAATCCCATCATCACCAGTGTCCTTACGGTGAACAGTGATGCTTGTGGGCCCTTGTTGGATAATAACAACCTAGAAAGAATTATGGTTTCACTACTATTTTTCAAGATTTAATTGGTCCTAATGATTGCTATGCATGGATTTTTTTTTTCTCTATACACTTTGAGTAAGTTCTTGGCTTCATGATTTTATTTTAAGCTTCTCTTCTCTCCTAGGTAGCTTGAGATCTTTACCTACGTGTAAGGATTTTTTTCATCCATTTCCCTCCCTCTCTTTACTGTAAACCCTGCCTCGTGCTGCTGTTGCTGCTGCTTCTTCCTCTTCTTCTTCTTCTTTTAAACATACTATTCTTTCTGTTTGGTTGTAAAGCTCCAAGAAATGAATAATCCTAATTGGAGGAAATGTTCACTGGATCAGTTCCTGCTGCCTTTTCCCTCCCCAGAACACAACAGATTGCTACTGAATTTTGAATGTCACTAACAGACAGATGATAATGGCTTAAGATGGATAATGAAATGTTTGAAACACAGATGGGCCTGTAAATCATTTTTTTCTTTTTCTTAGGACTTCCTTCTGACATAAAAATTAATGTAATTAATGCTGTTTTATACAGATATCCCTCCTAAATGATACCTCTGTAGCCCTTTTGTTGAGCTGCTACATTCATCTGTCTTTGAGAAAGACTGTCACTGCTAGATGGATGCTCTGCTCTGTACAGTCACTGGATGGGTGAGAGTCTTACCTTTACCAAAAAGAGATTATGTAAAAAGGAAACCTTCCAAGGAGTCCTCAGCTTTGTTCTCGAAGGGAGTACCTGAGAATTCCATATGCAGCACTTAATCTATAGGAGGCTATGAGGTATATATGAAAAGAAGTATGTGAAATTTATAATACAGGTCTTCATCTGGGGGGCCATCAGTAACTACTTAAACTGTCACCTAGGTGCTTATAGGAAAAAAGAAGCTAGGCCAAATAGAAAAAAAATTTTTTTTCTTTTAAGTACAACACCACAGAATCAGAAGAGGGTGAGAGATCAAGGTGATGCACTCAGATATTGATTTTTATTTTTAGGTAATGAGCTTCTTTATGCTTTCTCTCCAGCTTCGGGAGCCACTGGCCAAGATGATGATGGTGGTCACTCAGCATACACCCCAGACCACTACTCTACACTCGGAAGGCTCGACAGCTATCGATCTACGGGACAGCGCTCAGAAACCAGGGATTCCAGCTGTCAGACTGAGGAAGTGAAGGTCGTACCACCTTCAAT